>NC_143483.1:34769262-35456088 GCF_027475165.1 Benincasa hispida
CAAATAAACAGGTCCATAAAACTCAACTTCTCTTACGAGATGCACTACAAGGTGTACCATTATTGTGAAGAATGATGGAGGAAAATACTTCTCTAAAAGGCATAGAGTGACAACGATATCCTCTTGCATACCCTTTAACTGAGATGAATTGATCGCCTTGCAATATATAGCATTAGTAATTGCAAGTCTTACATGTTTGGGTAAAATATCACGAATGGCTACCGGTAATAATTGTTGCATAAGAACGTGATGGTCATACGACTTAAGTCCATAAAGTTTCAAATCTGTGAGCGACAATAAACTTTGAATGTCCGATGAATAGCCGTCAGGTACTTTAATTTCTGATAGTACCTTACAAAAGCTCAATTTCACAGCTCATGTTAATATATAACATGCGGAAGGTAAAAAGACTTTTCTCTCTCCTACTTGAGGGGCTAACTCTGATCTAATGTTCAATTCCACCAAATCTATTCGAGTCTTTATTCCATCATTTGTTTTACCAGGAATATCAAGCAATGTGCCAATAAGATTTTCACATACATTCTTTTCAATGTGTATCACATCTAAACAATGTCGCACATCAAGATATTTCCAGTATTCTAACTCGAAAAGAATAGATTTTTTCTTCTAATAAGTTGAAGTGCTATCTCCACTATTCTTTTCTTTGATACTTTTCTTACCAAATGAATATTGATACTTGTTTCTGTAAGAATTTCTTCCCCACTCAATAGTTCTGGACCAAATTCTAATTCTTATGCGCCATCAAAAGTTTTCTTTTGTTTCCTATATAGATGATGGTGGGTAGAAACTTGCGATGCCCGAGATATGCCATCCTCTTCCCTTTTGGTAAATAAGTGGATAAAGTATTCTCTCCCTAAATTGGGCATGCATGATATCCTTTAACTGTACAACCACACAAGTTACTATACGCAGGAAAATCATTAATGGTCCATATAAAAATGGCTTTAAGCATGAAACACTGTTTTTCATATGCATCGTAACATTCTACCCCATCTTTCCAAAGTTTTCTCAAATCATCTACTAACGGAGCTAAATAAACATCTATGTCATTTCCCAGTTGTTTAGGACCAGATATTAGTGCAGTCAACATCAAAAAAATTCGCTTCATGCACAACCATGGAGGTAGATTATACGTCACTAACATCACTGGCCAACAACTATATCTACTACTAAGATCTCCATGTGGATTTACCCCATCTATCAAAAGAGCAAGACGAAGATTTCTAGGTTCTGACCCAAACTCTAGCCACAAATTGTCTATTTTTTTCCACGATAGGGCATCTTTGGGATGTTTTAATAAACCATTTGTTTCTTTTTTTTAGCATGCCACGTCAATAAACTTACTGTTTCTTTACTTCGAAACATTCTTTCAAATCTTGGAATTGGGGGGAAATACCACATGACTTTTGCTGGGATATCATATTCCCAATTGTGTCATTCAACATCAACATCATCCTCATCAACTTCGTCTCTTTCACTAGTAGACACATTTTCATTGTTTCTCTTAATCGGTAATGATTCATTGTGAGAAATCCATGTCTGATAACTTTGATCTATACCATTAAAAAATAAGTGGTCTCTTATTTTGTTTACATCTAGAGTCTTTGCATTCACACACTTCAAACATGGACAACTCATGACATTCGGTATATTTGAATGTTGTAAACCATTTTTATTATACATCTCAACCCCTAAACCATACTCAGCTGACATTCTATTCATTTTCATCCATGACTTATCCATAATTGTAAAATATGCAACTTAATCTACAAAAAAAAAAAAATAGTAAAGGAAAATTTAAAAGCATAAAATTATGATTGTAAAATATGCAACATCAACAAATTTAGAACAAATAGACTTTTAAGATAAGCATCTTATAAATATTATCTTGTCCTTGTTATTAATGTTGTTATGAAGTCCTTTTTGTGTTGGGTGCACCTTCTCCACTTGTCAACCTTCTTAAAATACGTCCAATGCAATCTTCCTATCTTCCTTCCAAATCCCCAAAATTTAAAATTTAGTCTAACACGTCAAACTTGAACTTAACAAATGAAAAAATTCACTCAAAATCAAGTATTGAATCAAAACAAATATCAATCCAAACAAATATCACAATAAATCGTATCCTTAGACCGTGTTTTCTATGAGTCAATATTAAGGATTCGGTTCCTATCGATGAAAAGAAAAGCCAAAAAACAAAATTCCAGGGTTATTCTGAATAATAAAGTAAGAAGTTGTGTTCAGAAAATACAAGTAATATCTAATTGAAAGCAACAAATGTTTAATTCTAAATATGTTGAACAAGCAAACTCAAAGGCTAAAAACGTACTTCACTAACAATCCAAAGTTTGTACTTTTTAATTTCAAGTGAATTAATTCAAGAGAAAACGAGATAGTGAAACCAATATCCAATTAGTTCACACATTTATTAAGCAAAATAAAAGAGGCATACCAATTAGGAGCTACATTGATAACTGTTGCATAATACATCACCTCATTTTCCATGTTTTATGAAAAGGAAAAAGAAAAAGAAACTTTCATCTTTCTTACTTGTTTGGCCCTTTCAATCTATAGAAGCTCACACCTGATAATGACTCACAAAAACCAAACAAAGATTTAGAGTCTGCTGAATTCAAGCCTTAATATCATCAGTGTTCTCCATCATTTAGCAAAAGGGATCAAAATTATCGTACTAGTTTTGAACCATCTTATCTATAAGAACCATTTAACATAATAGAATTAAGCCAATACAAACTCAAATAAATAAAACCAAGGCTTCCCAATGAGGTGGAGGAGAATCCAATTCTCAACACATCACCAGCTTGACACTGAAAAAGTTTATGGAGAGAGAGAGAGAATTGGATGTCAATTTATGGATTTGATTTGGTGGTTTGTAGAACATCCCAATAGGAGAGGATTAAACCAGAAAGTAAACTTTAAAAAAAAACATGAAAGGAAAGAAGAAGAAGTACAAACAAGAAACAATTACAACTTAGAAGTAAAAGCTTGAACATGTCTCGATGACTAGAGGGCTTAATCTATAAGTTTGGGAGATGTCATTTCCTTAAGTGGGAAAGCTAAAAATGACTTTAATTATCAACCCTAACCATCCAACAATCTCACCTCTCTCTACTAAAACTATTGAGTTTTATTCAGTCAGGCATTATCACAAACAACAATTGAGTAATTAACACTCCTAATAAAATTTTCCCTTCTCCTTTGGTTCTATCCTTGAAAAACTGTAGCAACCAAAATCAAATTAACAAAATGTCATCAACATAATAATAATAATAAAAAAAAAATTAAAATCTTCTGCAATTTGATAATTAATAAACTCATTTTACAAGCTAAACGATGTATTCAAAAGAAATTTGCTTACAAACATGTATATAGTTTACATTGTATCGAAATTTTCACTTGCTACTTTTATCATAGAATAACCTTGTAAATCAAATTTTCACTTACTGCTCAAACTTACCTCATTCAACGTCAGAGACTACAAGGTCTATAGTCCTCATTCATGTTGACGGCGTGAAGGAGATCAATGGACATGGGGACGACGTGAAGGAGATCGATGGTGTGAAGGAGATCGAAAGACGAGCGAAGAAGGGTGAAGGACGAGCAAGCGAGATAGGGTTTGGGCGTAAGAGAGAAGGAGGCGGCGGATATAAGGTTTTATTATTTAATAAAATAAGAAAAATAAATAAAATTACACCTTTAATGTTGGTTTTAAACTGACATTAAAGCCAATTTTCAATGTCGGTTTAAAACCAACATTAAAAATCTGTTTTTTTTTTTTAAACCAACATTATATATCCGATTTCACTTTTTCCAACCGACATTAAAGCCCGAATTTCTTCTAGTATAATTATTAATTAATATTTATTAAATTATATATTAAATTTGATTTAATATATAATTTATTTAAATTCAAAATAATAACTTTCTTTAGGAGTTATTAAAACTCCCTCTCCAACCAACTCATTCTCACGAAAGATTCATTTTATAGAAACTTCATTCCAATGCATAGATCACTCAGAAGAGAACGAAGTTTTCGCTGCATTCTTCATTTTCTTTATCAAGAAACCTCTCTCACACAAAATCACTTCTCTCTACCAAATTAAGCCCACACATCCTTAATTCTTTATCTAGAGAATAGCTATGAAACCAAGTGGTTGTGTCCCTTATTCGTGACTTGTTTGTTCGTGAGAGACGTTTTCCAGTTCAAGGGAGGTTTGCATCCGTGCTGTTCCGTTTCGAGGAGAAGAATTATGAGAAGAAAAGTATTCAAGGGTTAGTTCTTCTCATCCTTTTCTCCTTAAAAATCCTTTTCTCCTTAAAAACATGTTGTAATTTATAAGTGTTTACCTGTTCTTCTATAATTTCTTTGCTTTTTCGTGTTTTTCAAATTGAATTACATTGACACGTGTATGCTATGAAATTCCATTCCTTCAAGAACAACATTAACCAACATGAGATATGCAAAGAAAGAATATTAGTTACATTAAAGATATAGGTAATGTTAGAGAGAGAGAAAAGTTTGAGGAAATTATAAGGTACAAGGGTTAAATTACAATTTGGTTTCATGGTTTGGAAAAAACTAGATTGTTTAAGAAAAAGCAGGGAAAGTTAGAATTTAGTTTTTATAGTTTGATAACAACCTCATAAATAGTCCTTATAGTTTGATAAAATCTTCATAAATAATTCCTACTGTTGAACTGGTTATAAGAATTTTATCAAATCACAAAGACTAAATTTTAAGTATAAATCACAAAGATTAATTTATAATTTAATTTCACTCCAAACTATAAGGACTAAATATAATTTGACTCAATAAATTTTACAAGAGATTAAAGTTGTGAGCAAATGATATGTTAGAGAAAACACCACAGATTAGCAAATAAACAAAAGAGGAAAAGAAAAAGAAAAAGAAGAGCAAGTCCAAAAAGTTAGACTTCATTTGGTAACAATTTTATTTTCGATTTTTTTTTTGAAAATTAAGCATATAGACACTATTTTTAGCTTTAAATTTCTTCATTTGTTATCTACTTTTTACCAATAGTTTAAAAAATCAAATCAAATTTTGCAAACTAAAAAAAGTAGCTTTTAAAATCTTCTTTTTATTTTTGGAATTTGGTTAAGAATATAACCATTATACTTAAGAAATATGTAAATTATGGTAAAAAATGGGATACAATAGATTTAATTTTTAAAAACAAAAAACAAAAAACGCAAAGTTATCAAAATGAGATGTTAATTTTTTTCTCTAATAAATTTACCTTCTATCAAATTTTCCTCCCTGAAAGAATTCTTTAGAAACTTCTTTTTCCCACACGTTTGATAAGTTGGTCTTGAATTAATTATTATAATTTACATCTATTATTTGCAAATGTAATTTGAAGTTTTAGTTTATACGTTGTACTCTAAACGAAAAAAATAAATAAATAATATTCCTAAACTATTTTAATTTTGTCAAAAATATAATGTGATTAACTAAATATAATATTGATGCTTAGTATATTTATTGGGCTAATGAAAAATGATTTGGGCATGCAATTGAACAAAATGAGGACAAAATGGCAAAGAAAAACTTAATTTTAAATGAGCATCTCGCTCTTACTTGTACTATTAAATTTCTTTGGTTCACATTCCAATTCAAATTTATTAGCTTCTACTCCCTTAGGTATATCATTTTTTGCTGGTTTAATGGAGGAAAATTGCGATCAGTATCAAATTAAATATAGGATTTAGTAATCATGTCACCAATTTTTCAAAATTTCCAACTATGGCAATAATGTTGAAAATTAAAATTACGTTAGAGGGAAGTTTGATTTCAAATTTTTATCTTGTCCCATAATTATCCTCAATTAAATTTATGTTTACCTATTTAATTTTTGCATCTTCGATTTATGTAGATAATATCTGATTTTTTTATTATGTTTCTCTCTTACTTGATTTTCTTTATCCATTTTAAACTTAACTTTTCTTTTAGGTTATGAAATTATATTTTTACCATATAAAGAAAACAAATGAGATATTTTTTATTTACCATTTTAAATTATATATAAAAAAAATTGTTTTTTTCCCTTTCTGTGTATGGGTTTTGTTTTTAAAGAAGTAAAACTAAAATATTGACTCTGGTTTTGTGGTAATTTCCAGCTTTCCCATTTTTAGTGGTTGGAATCAAAACACATCTATATTGATTTTTTAAAAATATTTATTTGTCCTTTTCTTTTTCTGTGAATTTTATATTCTTCCCCAACTTTTCATTTTTTTTTTCATTTCCAAATCAACGGTTTTAATCAATTGCCTTACCTGATTGTTGTAATTAGACAACAATTAGGTAACAATTAGTATCATTGACAATTTGACAACCATTATCATATAACAATCTATATCATTGACAATCAGTATTAGATAGTAATCAGACAACAATCAGATATCAATCGGTATCATTGACAATAAAAACTATTCAATATCAAATAGCAATTAAACAACCATTAAATAACAAGTCAATATAAAATAACAATTAGATTATAATCAGTATCAGATAGCAATCAAATAGTAATCAGACAACAATCAATATCATTGACAATTAGTACATCATATAGTAATCAGATAACAATTGTATAACAATAAATATCAAATGAAAATCAGGCAATCTGCTGGAATCATGGTTGTATGGGTGAGATTTGTCATGTTTTTAAAGAACCATAAACTATGGACACACTCCAAATTTTCAATTTATTTTTTCATTAACGTCGCAATTGCCCCTTTAATCAATGTGGACATTAAAATATATGCAACATGAAAATTAGGATAGTTGTTTATATGGATTAAAATTTAAGGGAAAAAATAAGAACATATATTAAAAAATAAAAAAAACCCTTTTAGAATTTAAGAGCTTAGAAGACATTAGTATTAACTTTAAAATTAACATTTTGTTTCAAAACGTTTTAAATCTGGATCCTTTTAATCCCTGAACTTTATATATAAAGAAAATCATTTTAGTCACGGAGTTATTTATAGGTTAGATCATTTATTTGACAAAATTAAATGATGATTATGTAAACAAATATATGAAATGTCTTGCTCACGGCCTAATTAGGAGCACAACATTTAAAAGTAGACACTCAATAGAATGTGTGATAATTTTACAGATCGATACAGGATTTAAAAATTTTTATTTTATCCATATGGATTTTAAAAAACTTATTCTATCTACATGGAAAGCTATGAAAATTAAAATAGTAACACATATAACATACACTTTATGGTTTATTTTATTTAATTGTATGTGAGTCCTTCCCAAAATTTTATCACAACACACATCATGTAGATGGTTATATTCGCTTTTGAATATAACTCTACCATAAGCTTTTAGAGGTAAAAATTAGAAGTACAGAACTCTCAATTACTAACACTTAATATACATTTAGTTGAGGGTTATATTAACTTTAACACTCTCTTATAAGTTAAAAGTTTGAACTTTCATCCTTATATTTATAATATTAGAATACAATGTAATCTTGATCTAATATGTATATCATGTCATTTCATAGCCAAGAATATTTAAAAATTCTATAATTTTGTCAATACCTATCCATGGTAAAAATTGATTGACATTTGATATGACATGACGTGGTAAAAAGGGAACTCATATCTTCTATGAATAAAATAAATTGAGAAAAATATAAGCATTGTTTTGGCTTGTACAATTTATTAGAAAAATTTGTATGAATTTTCCTATTTAGGGGTCCACTTGAAATTTGACACCATTTTAAAAAAGTTCAAAATTTGGCTTTCTGTTGATGTCATCTACATATGAAAGTACCCATTTGACCTCAAAATGCGTGTGAGGGCCTGTTTCTAGCTCCCCCTTCCTCTCCCGTTTTCCGCTTTCGCTTCTTGCTCCTTCGTTTTGATCCTCATAAGACACGACAACAATTTTTTTCTTCCATTCTTTTTTTCATTTGTTCATATTCTTCCTCTCATTTTCTCACTCCCGCTCCTCGCTCCCTACGCCCGCCTTCTCTCCTTTATCTTATTCTTCGTTAGACACACTTGCAACTTTTTTTCTTGGAAAAAAAAACTATAGAATGAAGAATAAAGAAAGAAAAACAAAAAAAAGGCGACATAAACAAAAGTTACCAGAGAAGAAAAAAGAAAACTCGCCTAGAAGGCAATGTAAACAAAAGAAATCGCTGGAAACAAAAAAAGGAAATAAAAGAAGAAGAAGAAAAGCAAAAAAAAAATTAAAAAAAAAAAAAAAAGAAAAGGTGCTGCAAGAGAGAGGAGGAAGGAGAGAGAAACAAAAAGAGCTAAAGAGATAAATTCATAATGTGATGATATCAGCAAAGTGTCAAATTTCATTTGTTTGTAAAAGTGGGGCCAAATTCAAGGGGCCATGGTACAAATTTCTTAATCTATTATCCGGGTCGTTGTCCAATAAAAAAAATTGATATGAAAGTGAGGCCTAAGTTGTACTAATCACTGCTCAAATAAATTTGGTGTAATTTCTCTGACACGTAGTAACTCGCCCATTTTCCTTTGACACATGTCACTAATTTATTCATTTAAAAATATATGCATTAAGTAACATGAAAACAACAACCACCATGCTCTTGTGTTTCTCTGGTGGATCTCACATGAAAGTCTGAAGAGCCACCGATGAGGGACCTCAGGCCACTGCGGTCCCCTCTCTGCTTTATGAATGCTTCTGAAAAAGGAATTTAAAGCAAACTCATTCAATATCTCCACGAAAATGGATGTTACTTCCAATCCAAGCCATCCTCATTATTAGAACACCTCCAAAATAATCCAACAGCCTCTATAGAAAGACATGGCCGGAGCAACTTAACCCCGCAGGATCCTCAGTGTTGGTTTTTACGGTTAAATTTGAAGTTATGATTATGTGATTGACAATTTTATATTGTTATCTGACAGAACATTAACTAACTGAATATAACAAGAAAAGCACATCAGATTATGTTATGTGTAATGCGCAAATTCAGAAAGGGATATATGAATGAATTGAGATCACTCCTACGAGAGGAATTTTAAAGATAAAGAATTGATAGCTACTATTTATTCCTACAATATGTACACATAGAGTTTAAAGTTAAGAGAGTGCTTAGCTTAGAATAATTATATGTTGGGTGAATTTATGTAAAATTTTTACAAAAAAAAAAAATATGTGAATAAAGACAAGACAGGTTGAAAGGACCAAATTTTGAATTTCGAATTATGGTTTAAATTCTGAGCCTAGTTTACATTATGTGATTACAAAGCAATTATGATTAGAAAAATACATTAAAAACAATTCTTTAAATTAGAATATAATTTTTTTTTTTTCAATATTCTTCTTCTGCCTAATTTCTAATATTTTATGTTTCTGCGCTAGTTGTCATTTTGCCAGCCAACATTGCCACTAAAAAAGCATTGAATTTGTTGTTTAAACATGCCACAAAAAGAAGTTAATTTTTTCTTGGATCTATAGATATCGTTCTTAACCATTTTTGTCAAGACGATCCATTAAAATAATTTGCTAAAAAAATATGTTATTTGTGAAAGATCAATATTTTTGGTACTATTTCTATAATTACGCAAATAATTTATTGGAGATTTGTTTCATTCGCTTTTTATTTTTCAGAGACAAAAATACAGTCTTAATATCTGTTTGTGACAATAGAGTATCTTCTTGTAGAATATTTTCTTTATCTGAAAACATCTAAGTGTAATATTTCATCCGATATTTTCATTTATTGAAGTGTGGCCTTCTTATTTAAAATAAGGATTTGTTTTCTTTCTTGGATTTTATTATTTAAAGAGAATTATGTTGTCCATTTAGGTCAGTCGTATTTTATTTTATTGGGCAAGATGATTTCTGTTTAACGATCGAACATTGTGTTCTTGCTCATTGCTCACTATTCTACTATGCAAGTTCTTCATTGGTTGAAGTGCAACATTTTAAAGTAAATCACAATCTTAGGGGGAGCCTAAGCCATTATTTCCATAGAAGGGATTCTCAGTCTTAGGGAAAGGCTAAAACTCAACTTCGGATAATGAGTTCGCTATCTTAGGGGGATCCTAAGATTCAACAATGAAGGGAATTCGTTAACTAAGGGGAAGATATCTTAATGAGAGGAATCTCACACACTGTTAGAAGTCAAAGTGTCTAACACTAATATTATCAAAATTACGGGGAGCCTAAGTACAGTTGAGAAGGAGTCTCACATCTAGAGGGAGTCTAGAAGGTTAGTTAGTTGAGCTTTACGTGAGTCATTGTAATGACATGTATTATAGATAAGTACTACGTTGTAAATGTTGGGATTGGTGTCCTAATTCTCCTAGAGTCTCATCGTTTGTAATTATACACATTGGTTATGAATAAAATAAGTGCCATTTCATTCTGGCATATACTCATATCCAATAAACTCAGTTCCATTGTTATCTTATGTAAACTTAAGCATGTATATGAGATATACAAGTGAATCATGCCTTAAGTGGTAACCTAAATAGGTTTATAGTATAAGGATTAAGGAGGGATTCCTGATCCTGGTGACACTACCGATACGATCGCTTTGTAGAGGTTTGCAAGTGTTGTAAACTACTACAGATGGTAGATTCTGACCATTCATATGAAGACATGTGAGTGAGGTATCCTATACAAAGAGTTTGTATAAGACCGAACCACAAGATGACTAGACTCTGTATATAACGTCGTTGTTACTGGAGACATAACGTCTTTGTTACTGGAGACTTACATCTCACCTTAACGACCATAAATGGCATGAACTCAATCCTGAGTGTTTTGGAAACTCCTGCCTTTGAGGGTGGTCCTTTGATTAGTATGGGTGAGAGTGGCCAGATTGCCAACTCAACATGCCTACCTTTTTGAGGACTTATCTGATTCGGGATCTGGGAACTCAGTTACACAAAATGGAATTCACTCCTTCCCCGAAGCAGGGGTGAATAGATAGATTGCTCCCTTAAGGGCTGATTCTGGGGCTTGAACATAGTGGCTTCAACTTCTCTTTGGAAGAGAGGACTAAGTCATAATAGAACTATGACTTATGTTCATTAGAGGGATCAGTGGTACTTAAGGAGTTAGATGTAACTACAGGGGAATAATGGTTATTGGTCGAGCTGTACTTACGAGCGATTTGTGAAGGGTTGTTGCACTATTGATTGATTAAGATAGACACATAATATATCTATAGTAAGGAGAGTTCAACTGTCGATCTTTAGTGGAGTGCCTGACAGTTACGGATGGTGAATCTCGTAACTAAAGAGTTCAGTCAGTTATTCACGTATCGTTGGAGCTTCGAGCTATAGGTCTATAAGGTCCCCTTGCTAGCTCAATGGATTCAAGTTGAGGATCTGTTCTTGGTGTTGATTTTAAATGTTCAAACTAACAAGAGGTAATTCGATTATATATGATATGATCAGTGTAGTGTATGAGATACATCAAGTGGAGGGTTAATGTAAATGAGATTTATATTAAATGCCATGAAATAGAAAAAGAGCTATGGTTTATATGTTTCATGAGATGAAATATTAAAACTATAGGTTATAAATATATTATGGTAAGTTAGTTATCATTTATATTTATAGTAATATTAATTATTGGATAATTATTTCTTTTTCTCTAATAACCAATTGAGTGGGAGGTTATTGATGGTTTCATTGTAACCGTGAGATAAAATGGAAAAATGTTTTCCTAAATTTAGAAGTTGTTGATTTGAGATTTCCAATCTCAGAAAGTTCTCACAAAATGCTGCTAAGTAAATCAAATTTACTAAATGATAGCTTGGAAAGACTAGATGATTGTGGAGTGTTCTTACATGATAGGCACTCAGCTATACGATTAGCTAAGCGATCGCATAGCTTTTGATAAACAATTGGGCATCGACCTATACGATAGGCTTTATCTTCTCCCACTTGCTCAATCGTTTACACGATTGTTCTCCTCCAGTCTCATCCTCTAACCAAGTCCATATAGAGCCCACAATCTGGATTCTCAGACTGAGAATATCGAGGTAATCTTTTTGGTGGTGTCATACTCAACTCGACACAGTCGAGGTTCTGTGGAGGTCGTTCATGGTGTTCGGAGTATTCGTGACCTTGGTGATCGCTTTGTTCGAGTTCGCTGTGATCGTGCAGTATAGCGATTTTGTTAAATGAGCGTTC
This sequence comes from Benincasa hispida, assembly GCF_027475165.1. NCBI lineage: Eukaryota > Viridiplantae > Streptophyta > Magnoliopsida > Cucurbitales > Cucurbitaceae > Benincasa > Benincasa hispida. Next base: position 34,781,476 of record NC_143483.1, read on the forward strand.
AAGTGTTGCAGTGTTGCTGATTGTTCGAGCATTCGTGATCGAGGGAGCTTGAAGATGAGTCTTCAAAGGTTTGTTAGTTCCTTCCCTTGATCGTGTAGTAAAGGATGTTGTAATTTTGATTTATGCATAACTGTAGTGTTTCCATTTGTGATTGTAATTGTGAATGTTCATATATGATTGGAATTTGGAAAAATCCTTCCGCTACTCATGGAAATCCTCGTGTCTGATTTCCTTCAATTAGTATCAGAGCCAGGTTATTCTGATATTTCAAATTTCACTTCTATTTTGAACTTCTTTTACAGTCGTGGTTGGTTTACTGCATTTATGTTTGATTGTTAAATGCTTTTGTGGATGGCGTTGATGAATTTTTAAAGGTTTAATTGCCTTTGTTTAAAGCTTTCTTTCAATTACAAAATATTAATTTGTAAGGGCCCCTGTGTTTTTGGGTGTAATTAACATGCAATCGAGTCTATAATTCAAAGGTTTTGAGATAGTCCAATCATTCGTGATGAAGTTTCCAAGCATGGAGAGCGTTTCTCAGTGAAGAAGAAGACCAAGAGTTGGTCGTGTCGTGTAGCCTCAGGTAAACAATTGTTGGGATTTAACTAAACGAGCGTGTAGATTTTTCTATACGATCGTGTAATATTTACTAAACAATCGTTTAGCTAATGCTAAACTATGGGGTAAATCGTTTACTCTATCGCGTAGCGTTGGTTGTCCAATCACGTAGACGTTGGAGGCATACGATCGTAGTAGGAGCATTTGATGCTCATCGTTTAGAAGAAGGTGCGCGCTAAACGATTGTGTAGTTAGCATGCCTCATCGCATAGTCACTACTTGCACGATCACGCGGTATACGATACGAAGGCGCTCGCTCAGCGATCATTTAGACGATGGTGCTTCACCACATCATTGTCGTTTAGATGATCGTATAAGGCTTGCGTTATGCGGAGCGTGCTAGACAATCACGTACCTCGTGCTTCATCGCATAGTAAAAGGTACATGATCATTGCTAAACAATCGTTTAGCTTTGGGAGCGTTGGTAAATGATAAAGCAAAACGTTTGTTCTTTTCGTGTAGACGATCGTGGGGTGTTTGGTGCACGATCAGTGGAGACGCGTTGCTTCGCCCAGATAGTTTAAGACCCAGTTCGCCTGTTTGAACCGGAGACTCCTTGTTTTGTAATAGTTAGCCTCTATTTTTGAGGATCTGAGACAATTTACCCGGTTCATCAACATTTGTTTATTATACATGTGATGTATGATGTTTATATGGAAAAGTGTTTGACATATAGTTTGAAATCTACCTTAGGTTGTGCAATCATTCATGCATCATGTATTATAAATGTTATAATCTAGCATGAAAAAATTACGTGAAAACATGCACATGTATCATGAAATATAAGAATTATATTTTGCATGTAGTGAGCATATTCATACATCATCCTTTTATTATAAGTGTCATTGTATAAAGGGTATGGTCGAAACATGGTTTTCTTGTTTCGTTGTTGTTTTGTACAAGCGTTATAAAAAAGAAGTAGCAATGAATGAACAATGCATTGAGCATGACACTTAGGTTGTTTATAATCATTATGAATGCCTTTTATGTGTTAGCTTTACGTTGTGGTTTTGGTTGTTTCCGTTTATAAGTGTTATAAAGGAAATTAGAACTAAAATAAATAAGAAAGAGTTGCATGCGGACTTAGGGTGAACTCATATTGTTAAAAGGGTTTTAAAATTGGATTGAGATAGACCTAAGTTCAAATGGTTCTAGTGAGATTAGTAACCTAGATTAATCTTTAAAAATTGGTTTAATAGAATTAAATTGATTGGCATAAAGGATTAAATTTGTTTTAAATCTATCTATAAGGAACCTTTTGTCAAAAGCGGGTTCTGTCTAGGCTGGGGTTCTTAAGCTGACGGAAACGGAACACCCCTACCTGGGAACCTACCTGGAAAGGTGAATTAGATAGATTTTTTACAAGCATGCGATAATTGGTCAATTACTCCACTAAAGAGTTTAATGGATAATGATCAAAAGTTGTTTAACTATCCACGGTAAAAGTTACTCTTGGGCAAACCTAAAAAGTCACTTGATTAAAATTCTTAACTGTGTTTTTCCTAAGTAAACTAAACCTTAGGTTATAAAATACTCAGTGGGAGGAAGAGTTGTTCTGATATTAATGACTGGCTGAGAATTTCTCAATTCAAAGGAGAAATACCAAGACTAGATGTTAATATGTCTTACATATGTATTTTATTCTCTATTCTCGTATAATAAAAAATATATTTGTTAAAAATATGCATTATTAAAAAAAATATTTTCACAAAAAGAATTTATTTCTTTAAATAATAAATTTTAAATATTTTTAAAGTGATCCATAAAAATTTTCTTGAATAATAACAAACATAAAAGGAAATTGAATTCCATAAACTTTCATTTTACTTAAAAAAAAGGTTTTGGTTTCTTTCCCCAATTATTTTAAAAATAAATAATTTCATAAATAATCATTTCCATAAAAATTTTCAAAAGATTTATTTTCCCACTTTTTAAATAGATAAAACTAAAACCATATAGATAAAACTAAAATCATCTTCCAAAAAATGTTTTTCAAAAAAATAAAGCTTTCCTATGATGGAAGTTGGGAGGTTATGTTGACTTTCCAAATATTTTTTAGGAGATAATATAAAAAAGATATTTTAAAAAATGTTCCTATGACGGAGATGAGAAAGTTCAAGGTGTTGATTTTCCTAATATTACTGAGGTGTTGAATTTATTTTGAGATGCCAAATTAAATTCAAAATATAATTTATTTAATATGAGATATTTAACAATCAAAATAAAGAAATATTTTTCTTATTAAAATGGTCTTTCTTTAATAATACGAGAGAAAAAATAAAATAAATTTCATTATTGGAATGAATGTCGTGGGATGCTAATAACTTTCCTATACATAAAAGATCTTTTATTTTTCTTTGTAGACCAATTTAGCATATTTTAGGTGCCCAATCATACCTTCTAAATCAAGACTAGTGGCAACTCCATCTTTCTCCTCTTGGGCACAACGACGATCGCTCTACGTTGCAAACCTATAATGACACCATATATATATGCATACATACATATATATACATATATATCTATATGTATGTATATGTATGTATATGTATGTATATATGTACTTAAGCATTTTTTAAAAAAATTGATAGGTGACAATTTTTTATTGGGTGCAATAGGGGTGCAACGTATGTGGGTGCAATTCCTAAAAATAGTTTGCCAAAATAAATGTTATTTGTGAAAGATGATTTTTTTATTATTATTTCTAATAATTATCCAAATATATATATATTTTTTAATAGATATTGTAATTAAAGTGCAAGGTGGGAAATCGAACCACGAGGTTATAATATAAAAAACTATACACTTTGTATTTATACCTTAATTATATACACTAAGAAAAACTATAATAAAAAAACAGTTCATAAAGTGAACAAAACATAAAATAAAAAACAATATATCTAATAATTTTTAATTGAACATGACTTATATAAACAATTCCAAGATATTCAATAAATCAATGATTCCTAAATAATTCATGAAAAATAATTTAAAAAGTTTATAATTGTTGTAATTATATTCGATTTATCAATAGTGATTTGATAGATTTGAACAATCATGTGGATAATAACAAATAAAACTATGAATTATTAGAAAATTTATTAAATTAGTCCTGTGATAAGCCTAGATTGACTATATATTATGCACATTTTTTTAAAAAAGAAAAATTGTTTTAAAGTCAAAAAGTAAAATTAGAATTATTTCTTTTATGGTTTATAATTTCTCTCACCCATATGCGATCTGGTCTCAAATTTTCTCTTTTATTTATATCACTTTTTCTTATGAGATTTGGATATGACGATGATCTATGTTATTTAAAAACTTTAGCCCATTAATTTCATTGCTTTAACTTTGTTTTCTTAGGCGTATATACGTCAATTAAACGTAACAATATTGTGTGTACAAATGAAGTAATGTTGCTTCAAGAAAAGAAAAAATAAATAAATATAAGTAATGTTACATGACTTGATAAAAAGAAAAAAATGGTTCCTATAATTTGAAATATGTTCAATTTTAGTCAATGTACTTCAATAAACCCTATATTTAACCCTTCAAAAATTAGTTTTTATTGAAATTTGTTAAAGAAGAAGAAGACGACATGATTTTTCCATTTCATTGGAGAGGGTTAGGCTAGACATGACTTGTATTATATTAAGGAGTTTTTATAAGGATGACACAAATTTTATGGTGGAAATAATGTTTGATCTAGCGTGTAAAACTCTTTTCTTCTGTATCACACTCTCACACTCACACTCTCCTTCTCTTGTCGTCTCGTTCAACCACTTCAATACAAAGTGATCTTTAAGGAATGTTTGGGACAAGGGGTTATTATAGTTGAGTTTTAGTAGTTTGCATTTGGGGTGTTGATTATTTTAGTTTTGGTTATAATAGTATATATTTGAGGTGTAAACTATTTTAGTTTGAGAAGGAAATAGTAAACATTGTAACAAAGAATAAAAAACTGATGAATGTAAAATAGTAAAAACTATAACAAATAGTAAATATTGTAGCAAATGAGGTTTTGGAATAGTGTTTACTGTAGCTAATTAGAAGTTTTGAAATAGTATTTACTGTAGCAAGAGGTGGTTATTATAATCTTATGATAATCTTTACCCCAAACACCCCCTAAGACTCTTTCTCTTTCACTCCGTCGTCGCAATTCGTGTTCTAGAAACAAAATTAACAAATGGTTTATGAAACATAATTAATAGAAAAGAGTATGTTGGAATACATTAATTCTAAACCAAATTGGTTTAGAAGATTTCAAGTCGAGCTTGTGATTTGTTAGAATGTCTTAATCCTAATCAAAATTGGTTTAAGAGATTTCAAATCAAGATAGAGATTTTTTTGGAATACCTTGAATCCTACACCTAATTAGAATTGTTATTTGATATATTTAATTATTTAAATCTTTTTCTTCTCCACTTAGGGTTTAGAGAAATACACTATATAAACTCTCTAATACTATAGACATTATTTGGTAGATTTTGTATTTTCTATAACATTCTCTTTAATAATATTGTTCTCCCTCTACTCCGTGGACATAGCTAACATATTGTTTGTGAACCAACAAAATCAGTGTGTCGATCTTCCCTATTTCTTTTTTTATGTTCTTTTGTATTATTTGATTTTCGTTTTTGTAACAAACTAGTATCAGAGCCTTGTTAGGGTTTTTTGAAATTCCGCATTTGATCGACAATTAAAGATGTATGTCGTGAACGTGAAAGATGATAAATTCATCCGGAGAGCAGTGCAGTTCAATTTTTCAGAGACGTCTTCTACAAAGTTGTCGATTTCTGGAGCATCCACCATTAGATTGTGTTGAATTTTGGTCAGCCTATTGGGACACCTAGGGTCTTTTTTTGAACGGTTGGATCATCGTTTTGAATTCTGATTTTGTCTGTATTCGCTGCTAAACAGAATCTGTAAAACTGCAATATAGTTTGATTTTTCAAGAACAACTTTCACAAAGTCGTCGATTTTCAAATTTTCAACTGTTGAATCATGTTGAGTTTGGTCAACCTATTGAGGACACATAGAGCTTCATTTTGAAAGGTTGGATCGTCGTTTTGATATCTAACTTTGTCCATAGTCGCTGCTGAATAGAATCTGTAAAACTGTAGTGTAGTTCGATTTTTCAAGAATAACTTTCACAAAGTTGTCGATTTGTAGATTTTCAACCGTTGAATCATGCTAAAATTTGGTCAGCCTATTGAGGACACATAGACCTTAGTTTTGAATGGTTGAATCATCGTTTTAAACGCTGACTTTTTCTGTAGTCACTGCTGAATAGAATCTGTAAAACTGTAGTGTAGTTCGATGTTTCATGAATAATTTCACAAAGTTTTCGATTTTCAGATTTTCAACCATTGGATCATATTGAAATTTGTTCAACCTATTGAGGACACATAGATCTTCGTTTTGAATGGTTGGATCTTTGTTTTAAACACTGAATTTGTTCGTAGTGGCTGCTAAACAAAATCTGTAAAACTGCAGTGTAGTTCGATTTTCCAAAAACAACTTTCACAAAGTTGTCGATTTTAAGATTTTTAACCGTTGGATCGTCCTAAATTTCGGTCAGCCTAATGAGGACACGTAGGGTCTCATTTCAACCGGTTGGACCAGATTTTTAGCTCTGGTATTCTCCGTTATTACTGTTGAACAGAATCTGTAAACTTGTAGTGAAGTTCAGTTTTTTCAAAGATAGCTTTTACAAAGTTATCGATTGCCCAAGTTTCAACCGCTGGATCGTGCTAAAATTTGATACGCCTATTAGGGACACATTGTATCTCATTTGGAACGGTTGGATCATCGTATTGAGCTCTGGATTTGTCCATAGTAGCTACTGAACAGAATCTATAAAATTACAGTATTTTGATTTTTCAGGGACAACTTGAACAAAGTTGTTGATTGCCAGAGTTTCAACCACTGAATTGTGCTGAATTTTGGTTGTTTCAGCCTGATTTGGCTTTGTGGATTTCTGTTTGAAGTTTTTCTTCGCAAATTCAAGTTGTTCATCATTTTACCATCTTGAGTTTGAGGGAGAAATCTTAGTACATTTTTGCATCTAGTAGTATGTGGTTTTTCTGTTTTTGGTCCAAATCTGTTGTTTGATTCTAATTTTTTTTTTTTTTTTTTTTGTAAACTAAAGTTGTTCGTCATTCTACCACTTTGAGTTTGAGGGAGAAGTCTGAGTACTTTTGGCATCATATTTATGTTGCATTTGGTACATTTGTGGGTTTTTTGTTTTCGGTCTGATTTGATTTGGAATTTTTTTCTTCGCAAACTTAAGTTGTTCGTCATTCTACCACCTTGAGTTTGAATGAGAAGTCTAAGTAGGTTTGGCAACATATTTATGTTGCATTTGTTACATTATGATCTTCTGTTTTTAGTCCAGATTTGTTGATTTGATTTGGAAATTTTTTTCTTTGCAAACTCAAGTTGTTCATCATTCTACCATCTTGAGTTTGAGAGAGAAGTCTGAGTACGTTTGCCAACATACTTATGTTGCATTTGGTACATCTATGGTTTTTTGTTTCCAGTCTAGATCTGTTGATTTGATTCAAAAGTTTTTCTATCAAACTCAAGTTGTTCGTCATTCTACCACCTTGTGTTTGAAGGGGAAGTCTGAGTACGTTTGGCAATATATTTATGTTGCTTTTGGTACATATGTGGATTTTTTGTTTCCAGTCCAAATCTACTATTTTGAGGTATGAGGGAGAAGTCTAAGTACATCTGACAATGTGTTTTATGTTGCATCTGGTACATCTATTATTTGTGAGAGAATTCAAGTCAAGGTGGAGATTTGTTGGAATGCCTTAGTTTCTAATCTGAATTGGTTTAGGAGATTTCAAGTCCAGTTGGTGATTTGTTAGAATGTCTTGAATTCTAATCAAAATTGGTTTAAGAGATTTCAAGTCAAGATAGATATTTGTTAGAATGTCTTGAATCCTACACCTATTAGAATTGGTATTTGGTATATTTAATTATTTAAATATTTTCCTTCTCCACTTAGAGTTTAGAGAAGTGCACTATATAAACTCTCTAACTCTATATGCATTATTTGGCAGATTCTGTATTTTCTATAACATCCTCTCTAATAATATTATTATCACTCTATCCTGTGGATGTAGCTAACATATTGTTAGTGAATCACGTAAATAAGTGTATCAATTTTCTCTATTTCTCTTTTACATTCTTTTGTATTCTTTAATTGTCAATTTCGTAATAGAGTATATATACGCAACTTTTAATTTCTCCACCAATACATAGACTTCATCCTCACGTCAATTTAAATGACTATATATCAAATACATAATGCAAACAAAATAGTACAAAGTTTTGAATTTTGTATTTGTGATTGAATGTAATCCAACATAATGTAAGTGGTTTAATTTTCATTGAAGAAAAGTTTTGCAAGGTTGCCAATAATTCCATTTTAGTGGAGAATTATAATAATTGACGTTTTGTTAATTAAGATGACAGATAAGGAAAGAAAAACGACGAGTCTAAGTTGTTAAGAAAATAATAAAAAAGGATAAATATTTCTCGATAGAGAAAGAGAATTAAAAAGAATAATATATAACATGAGATGTGTATAGATCATACTTTTCTCTATCTCTGTGTGAGGGGCCCTCAACAAAAGGTCATACCAAATTCACCCATATTAAGAGACAACCAGATTTTGGGCTTGTTTGAAATGATTTTGAGAAAAAATGTTTTTTAAAAAATTATTTTCATTTAAACATTATTTTTTTTAATAAAGACTCCTTGAAAAGAAAACACACGTATTTGATAATTATTTCTCAATTTTTTTTATATACAAGTTTGTTTAATTTGTTTGGCTTTTATTAATGTCGAATTATTATGAAGGATGACTATAAAAATACTATGAAGTAATAACTTAAAATAAAGACTGTCGGAGTTGGTTGTATGAGGTGGCTGCTGATTGTGGTGAGCAGGGTTGGACGAGATGGTGGCCAGAGTTGGCCAACAACAGTCGCTGGAGTTGACCAATGGTAGTTGTCGAAATAGGGTTTTAATAGTGGTTGCCGAAAGTGACCGAGGAGGGCGATGGTAGCCACAACAACATAATGAAGTGAAGAAGTGAGAAGAGATTAACCATTAAATATTCAAAATTCATTTTTCTAAAAATTAGTTTCAAATGTTTATCCTAAACTAACATACTATATAAACATTTTAAAAAAAAGAAAATCATTTTGAGTGATTGCCGAATATTTGAATATTTTTCAAAATGGCTTATTTTTTAAATTAAACACTTAAAAAATATTCCAAACACATTCTTATAAAATAATTATATACTAGTGGCATTATTCTTTAGGTTTTTTTTTTAATCAATCATTATGATAATCCAACATTGAAGTTGTGTAGATATTCATGGACCGTCATATATTTGTTGAACTCCAAACTCATAAGTTATAGTCTTGTAGAATAGTAGCCACATTGCATGAAAGTTAAACAACAAAAAGAAGAGAGAGACATCTTCTCTTCATGGTCATCTTCATCAATGCATTTCTCTCTTTGACATAAAATCTAACACAAAAATATATCTCAAAGGGAGAAAATTTCTAATTAGAGTATGAATACTCCTTACATATGCACGATAAATTTATGTTCATAAATATCATTTTAACGATAATGAATCCCACTCTATTTCCAAAATAATATATGACGACGTGATAATCAATTAATTAATAAGAGTTGTAATCATCTAAGTTTTATGAAAAAAAAATGATCCCATCCTCCATTCATATTTGATGAATTAAAAAGAAAAAAAAAAAACACACTCACCATTTGTATCAACTATGTAATATAACTTTAACATTTATCTATCTTAATGGTGATATAAAATTATAACAACATTTGTTTTAGAGAAAAGATAATACTATATTAATCTCGATCTCTATTATTGGTCTTGATGAAGTTTAAAACAACTGAGATCGGATCTCTCACGGAAATGGTGAGGCCCCACTTATGTCTTTCTTGTACCTTCCAAAAAAAAAGAAAGTTTCATTATTCTAATTAGTCTATCAATAAAGCATAAAATCTTTATTGTTAAATTTTTTATAGAGAAATTTAATATCTAATAACATTTCCTCTCCAAAACTTGGTACAAATTGACACAATTTTGCACTAGATATTAAAATTGAGAAAGATTATAAAAATACTTTGAAGTTCTACCTAGTAATTATTAGAAAACATGCATATAACTATTAATCATGTATTTCATCTGAAATGAAAATTATTATTAGATTTCGTTATTTTTAAATATAATAAAATAATCAAAATATTTACAAACATATCTAAATTATTATCATCTATCATTGATAAACATTGATATATACTAATAGATATACTATCAATATCTATAAGAGATAGATGATAATATTTTATTATATTTAAAAATATTTTTAATAATTTTATAATTTAAAATAAATTTTTAAATAATTTCCAGCAATAATGATTAGTTTTTAAAATATATATGAAAAATACATGAACGACATGAAACAACAAACACATCCACTCAAAACAATATTTTAAGATTAATAATGTATATCCGAAAGGAAGAAAATTTCGTCGTCTTCATCCATTATCTATACTCTCTCTCTCACTCACCCTTCAACACAAATACGAGACAGCCAACCTTTACATAAGAAAAAAAAAATCACATTAACATAATTTCCAATAAATTTTTTTTTTACATGATTTAGCTAAAATGGTTTCACAGGGAGAAAATCATTCAAAGAAAACCCATTAAGAATCTGATCTCTCCCTCCTCCAAAACTATCCCATAAGAAATTTAAGGATAACAATCCTCAAACTATCTCCACAATAGTATGATATTGTCTATTTTGAACATAAATCCTTATGGTTTTATTTTAAAGTCTAGAGATAGTCATTCTCATTTATATACCAATGATCCTCCTTTTATCTAACCAATGTGAGACTTTGATTGCATTTCCAACAATCTTCCCCTCGAACAAAGGACCACCAAACCTCCGGTCATCCATTGTGGATAATATCATACCATTGTGGAGATAATTTGAAGGTCGTTGTTCCTATCAAAATTGAACTCCATCACCCTACCCAAACACACTTACACCAAAATAAGAACAAAAAATAAATAAATCATTACTTGGAAACCCTTTTATCAGATATATGAATCCTTTCATCTAAAAGCAAGCCAAAATAAATATATGTAAAGTTTTTTAGTATCGAGAGGTTAGAGATTAATCCCTAATAATAATAATAAATAAATAAATCATACGAATCCTATCGAAAAATCTTTTTATCAGATATATCAATTATTCGATCTGAAATACATGAACTTTTTATCAGATATATCAATTATTCGATCTGAAATACATGAACATAGTTCAATGTCATAAAATTTATACTATCAAAAAGTTAGATTCGATTCTGAGAGAAAAAAATAATAACGAAAAATAAAAACTAATGATACAACTCCAAACGACGACCACACATTACACAGTAATATTTCCTCTTGATTTTGAAACAAAGTGGAACAAAACAGAGCCTCCATTTTCTCTCCACATCCACAGCTTGAACTTTGCCGCCACATGACGGACACGTGCCGGTGGCCTGCCGCCGACCCAGCTCCTTCTCCTCATTGCAGAACAACATTTTCACGGCGGAGACGGCGGAGAGATAAAAATGAAAAAAAAAAAAAGGAAAAAAATCATTGCCGACTTGTTTAGGTTGAAGAATATATTTATAGAGAAGGATGGGACGTTGATTCTACGGCTGAGATGGGGCCCTGATGATCCGATCTAGATAAGGGATGGGAATTGTGCGATCTTGACCGTTCAAAGTTTTGTGAGGATCTTACTAGATCTTTCGAGGGGTAGATTATATATGTATATATAGACAAAGCTTGCCCAAGCCTTTTTTTCCTTTTTAAGTCATTTGAAATTGGAACTATTATTGTTATGAATTGAATGAATGAACCGACTTTGTTAATTATTTTATTCATTTTGTTATGTAGACTATATTAAATTTAGGAGGGGTCATTGACTCTATTGCCCCTCTTTCAACTTTTTCTTCCTCTCAAGTCATTTTGAAATTTGCTATTTTGATGATACCATTTTATCAGAATAATAATATATGTGATGACAATCCAATATACGATCTAATTAAGTTATACAGGACGGAAATTTGGATACTTATCTAAGAGATCATCAACTCGAATTTCACGATATGTTATAACTATACGATATAACATATAGTTATAACTATATATATAATATATTTATTTAAAATTAAATTTATTTTTTAATTTAATTTTAAATTAAAGGGAAGGAAATAACTTCATTTTCCTAATTCTATTTGAGAGAATGTGAAGAGTGGATCATTCAAAGTTGGTTTTTTTTTTTTTTAATTTTTTTACAGAAAACTTATTGAAGTCATTTTTTTGAGTTACCTCTCTACAAATACTCTCTCAAGCTCTCTCCTCTAAAATTCTTCTCAAATTTTCCTCTCAATCTCTCTCTCTCCCAAAATTTACGGAGCCCACACAACTCTGATTCTCATCTCTAGAGAGAATATAGGAGCTTCCAATTGGTTGTGGCCATTTTGGATTGTTTGTGATTTGTTTGTGGCCATTTTGGAGAAGAGGATTTTCGTGAAGACTACGAGTTCTTCAAGGGTACGTTCTTTCTAAATCCTAATTTCTTTTATGCATGTTGTAAATTTTCTTGATTATGCATATTCTATATTCTGTAAAATATGTTTGATTATGTAAAAATAAAATTGGGACGATCTTCACATTCCGCTCAGGGCCTTCCCATGCATGGTACTTTAATTGGTATCAGAGCGTGGTTTTTGGTCCCCAATTTTTATTGTTCCATAATTAAATTTTATAGAATTGGTGGGTAGTATTCTGTATTCATGTGATGAATATTGTGATGAATGGTTTTTAATTATTGGATTTTTTGAAATTGGATTATAGATTTACTGCTTTAATTTACATATTTGGTTTTCAAGGGCCCTTTATTTTTGGGCATAATTGCAAGCACTATATATTTAAAATTTTTGAGTAGTTCGTGATTGTTTCGTTGGAATTCTGGAGAAATCAAGGCCATTTTCAAAGGAAGATCGAAGGATTTCACAATTGTACAGTGCCTACTATACAGTAGAGTTGCAACGTTGTAATGTTATGAAGGGCGAGTGGATGAAAATTTTCTTAGTTTTGCAATGCTAGGTCACAGCGTTGCATCGCCGCGAGAAAAAAAATTTCTGGTTCACACACGATTCGTTGTTTTTCCGACTCTTAGTTCATCCAGTTCGGTTGGTTCGAGCGTTTCGGGTCCGATTTAGGTGCTGAGCAGTTCGGTTAGAGTGGTTCAAGCCCCGATTCATTTGTTTCTAACTGGTTGACTATTGTTTTGTTATAGTTGGATGTTTTTCAATTAATTAAATTAATATAAGTGTTATAATAATCTAATTAATTGTTTAGGTGTCCAATCCTAGTCCAATAATTAATATTTTTAATTATGCATTTGATGTATGGTTCTTATTTATTATTATATGTCATAATGTATGTCATAAAGTAAAAATCCCACCATAGGTTATGCATAATTCATGCATCATTTACATTATAAATGTTATAAAATATTGTTGCATGATTTTATTTTTATACCATGCTCATGTATCATATAATATAAATGTTATAGTATATGCATGCATGCATTAATAACATATCTATGCATCATTTACATTATAAGAGTTATAATATATAGTATGTATGTATGGATGGTTGTATGTTATTATTTATTTCATTTATTCATTATATAAGTGTTATATAAGTTTAGTAATGAAATGAAATTGCATGATGCACGACACTACTTTAGGTAACTTTATAATCGTTCTAATTTTACTAAGTATGTCATAACATGCAATGAATGATTTTAATTTGTTTAATTTTTTTTTATAAAATTTATAATTAAATGAAATTAGAGATTAAAATCAATAATTCAGAATTGCATACAAACCTTAGGTTAAAATCATTTTTTAAAATAATTTTAAAATATGGTTCACATAGATCTAAGAAAACATTTCTAATATGATTAGAAATTAAGTTTAACCTTTTAATCAGTTTAATAGAATTAAATTGGTTCTTAATTAAAAGATTAAATTTGTAGCAAATATATCTATAAGGGACCTTTTGTCTAAGCCTAGTTCTGTCTAGGCTGGGATATTTAAGTTGACGGAAACGTAACAATTCTACATGAGAATTTACCTAGAAAGGTGATTTAGATAGATTTGCTACAGGCATGCAATGGTTGATTGAGGTTTATTAAAGTGTTTAATAAACATTAATCATAGTTGTTTAACCCTCCAAAGTAAGTGTTACTTTTGGGTAAATTTAAACAATCACTTAGTTCAAATTAGTAGCTATATTTTTCTAAGTTAAATAACCCTAAGTAAAACACTCAGTGGGAGGAAAATGGGGTATATGATACTTCATTTTACCTTTTCACATTTCCCCCTAAAAAGTTCACATCGTGAGATATATACTCGGCCTCGAGGCACCTTTGCTTCTATCCCTATACGTATGGTGTTTGTATAGGTCAATATCAAGGTGAATGGAGATAGTGTTTATAGTAAGTGGGAGGGGGATGTGTGTCAATACATCCCACGGTCTCTCTCATTCTCTTGTAGTAAAGTTTCATGCTCGACCTTGAGGCACCTTTGCTTGTGTCCTCCTATTGATGACATTTGCATGATTCTTTACTTAAAATTCCGAAAATGGATAGGGTTGCTTTAGTTTTTTTTTACCCTAATCGATTTTCCCCTATGGTTGGCTCAATGAGGCGGAACTCTAGAATCTAAAATGAGAGGTTACACTTACAAGAAAATGTTAAGTGAGTTGTAACAATTTCTTAACCGATTTGATAGTTACAATAACAAGGAGTTGTTTTGTCTATTGGTTGAGATAGTCTCATTTCAGTGAAGGGGCATCTGATCATCTTACGATGGCTTTTGTCTTGTCTCACTGAAACATCATTGCAAAATAAATGTAGGGTGTATTAGATTATTTTGCTAAATTTGATTGGTTTTTTCAAATAGGTTAATGCATAGAGTACTAATATAAATAAATTTTACGGTTTTAACAAATTTCATTATGACTTCCGCGACTTTAAACTTGCTCATTGCCGAAAAACTTATTGGCAAACATTATACAATATGGAAAAACACAATCAAAACAATACTTATCATCGAGGGCGGACTGACTCAAATAAACAAAAGAGAAGTATGAAAAGATAGAAAGAGATTCCTCGACAAAGAAGGAAAGAAGAAGACCTGAGATTTATCCTAATGGAGGATTTTCCTCCTATTCCTGCTCAAAATTCCACTCAAAACGTTTGAGAGGCATACGAGCATTGGATAAGGGCAAATGAAAATTCCCGAGTGTATATTTTGGCAAGCCTTTTTGAAGTCTTGGCCAAGAAACATGAGCCCATGCTCACTACTCGTGAGATCATGGAATCCCTGTGGGGGATGTTCGGACAACCATTTGCATAGCTCAGCTATGCTGCTCTTAAAAACATCTTCAATGTCCGTATGCAAGAAGGGGCATCTATTAGAGAACATGTTCTCAACATGATGGTCCACTTCAATGTGGCGGAGATGAATGGGTCGGTCATTGATGAAACAAGTCAAGTCAACTTTATACTAAAATCTTTACCTGAAAGTTTCTCGCAGTTTCGTAACAATAGTGTTATGAATAGGTTTGACTACAACCTGATCACTTTGCTCAATGAGCTACAAACTTTCCAGTCCTTGATGAAAACCAAGGAGCAAAAGTGGAAAGGGAAAAGCTAACCAACCAGTTGCTGCTCAAAAGAAAAGAAGGCTAAGGCTGCAAAGGAAATTTATTTCCATTGCAACCACGAAGGACACTGGAAGAGGAATTATCCTAAGTACCTGGCAGAAAAGAAGGCGAAGGAAGGTAAATATGATTTACTTGTATTGGAGACTTGAATAGTGGAGAATGATGATTCAGGCTGGATAATTGATTCAGACGCCACTAACCATGTTTGTTCTTCATTTCAGAGAATTAGTTTCTAGCGACAATTGATAGCTAGGGAGATGACGATGTGTGTCAGAACTGGACACGTCGTCTCAACTGTGGCAGTGGGAGGGCTCCAACTTACTTCACATAATAAATATATTTTACTTGAAAATATATTTGTTGTTCCTGATTTGAAAAGGAACTTAATTTCTGTAAAGTGTTTTATTGAACAAAACTATATTGTTAATTTCTCTGTAAATAAAGCATTTATTTCCAAGAATGGGGTAGATATTTGTTTTACTAAGCTAGAAAATAGTTTATATAGACCATTAGTAACTAAACCCTCTTCAACATTGGAATGTTTAAAATTGCAGTAACTCAAAATAAAAGACTTAAAATTTCTCCTAAGGAAAATGCCCATCTTTAGCACCTAAGGTTATGACGCATCAATCTCAATAGGATTGAGACATTGGTTAAGAATGGACTTCTAAACGAGTTAGAAGAAAATTCTTTACCTATGTGTGAGACATACCTTGAAGGAAAAATGACTAAAAGATCTTTTATTGGAAAAGGTCATAGGACCAAAAAACCCTCAGAGCTTGTACATTCAGACTTATGTAGTCTGATGAATGTTAGAGAAAGAGGATGGTTTGAATATTTTATCACTTTTAATGGTGATTATTCAAGATATGGGTATGTTTATATAATGTAACATAAGTCTGAATCCTTTGAAAAGTTCAAAGAGTTTAAGGTTGAGATTAAAAATGCATTAAATAAAATGATTAAGACATTTCGATCTGATCGAGGTGGAGAGTTTTTAGATTTTAAATTCCAGAACTATTTGATAGAACATGAAATAGTATCCCAACTCTTAGCACCTGGTACACCTTAGCAAAATTGTGTATTAGAAAGGAGATATCAAATCATGTTAGATATGGTTCAGTCTATGGTAAGTTATGCTTCTTTACCTGACACGTTTTGGGATTATGCAGTACATACTGCAACTTATATTTTGAACTATATTTCATCTAAGAGTGTTATAAGAACACCTTTGGAATTATGGAATGGTCGTAAAGCTAGTTTATGCCATTTCGGAATTTGGGGTTGCCTAGCATATGTGTTTGAGGAAAATTATAAGAAATTGGAACCTCGTTCAAAATTGTGCCTATTTGTAGGATATCTTAAAGGAGGTGGTTACTTTTATGATCCTAAAGAGAATAAAGTGTTTGTTTCGACAAATGCTACATTTTTAGAAGGGGGCCACATAAAAGAGCATAAACCCCGCAGTAAGATTGTGTTGAATGGACTTTCCAAATAAACTACTAAATCTTCAACAAGAGTTGTTGAAGAACCCAACACCTCAACAAGGGTTGTTAAAGTTGGTTCATCTAGTAAGTCAAATCCAGCTCAACTATTGAGCGAACCTCGACATAGTGGGATGGTTGCAAACCTGCCTGTTTGTTGTATGGGTTTAACAGAAATCCTAGCTATGGTAGCTGATGGAGATGTTGAGGATCCACTGTATTATAAGAAGGAAATGAAGGATGTTGACAAAGATGAGTGCATCAAAGCTATGGATCTCGAAATGGAGTCTGTGCACTTCAATTCTGTTTGAGATCTTGTAGATCAACCTATAGGTTGCAAATGGATCTACAAGAGAAAATGGGGTACTGATGGGAAGGTGCAAACCTTCAAGGCTAGACTTGTGGTAAAGGGTTATACCCAAGTTGAGGGAGTTGACTATGAGGAGACTTTCTTACGTTTGCCATGTTGAAGTCTATCCAGATCCTCCAGTCCATTGCTTCATATTATGACTATGAGATTTGGCAAATGAACGTCAAGACTACTTTTCTGAAGGACAATCTTGAGGAGATCATTTATATGAAGCAGAATGAGGGATTCATAATCCAGGGTCAAGAGAAAAATGTTTGCAAGCTTAATCAGTCAATTTACGAATTGAAGTAAGCTTCTCGATCTTGGAATATAATATTTGATACTGCGATAAAATATTATTACTTTGATCAAAATGTTGATGAGCCTTATGTAGAAAATGATCAACAGTTCAATAGCTTTTCTAGTGTTGTATGTAGATGATATCTTACTCATTGGGAATGATGTAGTTCTATTAAGAATTGGCTAGCGCCCCAATTCCAAATGAAATATTTGGGAGAGGCGCAGTTTGTTCTGGGCATTCAGATCTTTAGAGATTGAAAGAACAAAATGCTAGCCTTGTCTTAGACATCGTACATTGACAAGATGTTTGTCAAGTTTTCAATGTAGAACTCTAAAAGGGGTTTACTCTCTTTCAGGCATTGAGTTATATTGTCTAAGGAACAATGTCCTAAGATACCTCACGAAGTTGAGAAAATGAGACGAATCCCTTATGCATCGGTTGTTGGCAGCCTGATGTATGCGATGTTATGTACTTGACCTGACATCTATTATGCAGTGAGAATAGTCAGAAGATTTCAGTCTAATCTAGGATTTGATCACTAGACTATCGCTAAAAACATTCTCAAGTATCTACAGAGAATGAGGGACTACATGCTTGTGTATGGTTCTAAGGATTTGATCCTTACAAGATACATAGACTCTGATTTTTAGACTGATAAGGATTCTAGAAAATCCACATCAGGATCAGTGTTTTCTTTTAACGGAGGAGAAGTAGTCTGAAGAAGCACCAAGCAAGGGTGCATTGCTGACTTCACCAGGGAGGCTAAGTACATAGCAGCTTGTAAAGCTTCTAAGGAAGCTATGTGACTCAGGAAATTTCTGACAGATATGGAAGTAGTTCCAAACATGTCAAAACCCATCACTCTTTATTGTGATAATAGTGGTGCTGTGACTAATTCCCATGAGCCTAGGAGTCATTAGTGCGGGAACCACATAGAGCGGAAGTATCGTCTCATTCGAGAGATTGTGCATCGAGGAGATGTGATCATCACGTAGATAGCTCAACGTTGTTGATCCATTTACAAAGGCCCTCATGACTAAGGTGTTTGAGGGACACCTGCAGAGTATGGGTCTAAGAGACAGGCCACATTTTGTCTAGGGCAAGTGGGAGCTTTTGTATTGGGTGCGTGTTATGCCCTAATTTATTGCTTTGTGTACTTGTATATTAGTATAACTTTTATATTGTACATGCCATTAACTTTAGGACAAGTGAAAGATTGTTGGGGTTGATACCCTAAATCTTGTAGTTTGTAATTGTATTGTACAAATATTTTATTTATTTAATAAAATATGAGATGTTTTATTTGACATTTAGTAGCATTTAAAACATAAACCAATAAACTAACATCCATGGTTATCTTTTGTAGCTTAAACATGTATGTAGAGACATACAAGTGGATCATATTTGAGTAATAACGTAAATGGTTTATAGTAGATGGATAAGACTGGATATCTTATCCTAGTGACATTATGAATACGTCCCTCTTTATAGATGTTACAATTATTGTAAAGGCTACAAATGATCTGTTCCTAATCATTCATGTA
Source organism: Benincasa hispida (assembly GCF_027475165.1). NCBI lineage: Eukaryota > Viridiplantae > Streptophyta > Magnoliopsida > Cucurbitales > Cucurbitaceae > Benincasa > Benincasa hispida. Next base: position 34,800,647 of record NC_143483.1, read on the forward strand.
GAGACATGTGAGTGGGGGTATTCTATTCAACGAAGTTTGTATAAGACCAGACCACGAAATGACTAGTCTCATTATATAACATCGTTCATAATAGAGACTTACATTTCACCAGGATGACCATAGGTGATATGACTTGAATCCTGAGTGAGTTGTGAACTCATGGTTACAAAGGCGGACCTTTGATTTGTATAGGTTAGAATGGCCAGATCGCCGACTCACTAAGCCTATCATTTTGGGGATTCGTCTGATTTGGGAGCTGAGAACATAGCTACACAAGATGGAATTCACTCATTCCCTAATGTCTGGATAAGTAGATAAATTGCTCCCTTAAGGGCTGATTCTAAGGCTTGAACAATGTGGCGCCACACTCTCTCTTGGCCCGAGAGGGGTTTAGTCATAGTTGGATTATGACTTATTATTCATTAGAGGAATCAGTGGTACTTAAGGAGTTAGATGTAACTAAAGGGGCAAAATGATAATTTTGGTCTATTTGTAGTTACGAGCAATGCATGGAGTCCCTGCGGGGGATGTTTGGACAACCGTCTGAACAGCTTATACATGAGGCTCTTAAATTCATATTCAACTCCAAAATGGAAGAAAGCACCTCTGTTCGTGAACTTGTGCTTAACATGATAGTCCACTTTAATGTGGTGGAGTTGAATGGGTCTACCATCGATGAGAGCAACAAGATTAGCATAATCCTACATTCTTTGTCGGAGAGCTTCCTGCACTTTGTTAGTAACATGATTCTTAACAAAGTGAAATATAACCTTACACCTTTCCACAACGAGTTGCAGACATACCAATCTTTACTAAAAAGTAACGAGAGGCAGAAGGGTGAGGCAAATGTTACTTCATCCTGTAGGACGTTCCATAGAGGTTTGACCTTAGGAACAAGGTCTGCACCTTCTGCTTCTAACTCTGCAAAGGGGAAGAAGAAGAAGGGTGGTAAGGGAAAAGGGAAGGCACCTGCTAACCCACCACCTGTCGCCTCAAATAGGCGTTCAAAGGTTGCTAAGGGAAAGTGTTTCCACTACAACCAAGATGGACACTGGAAGAGGATCTGTCCTCGGTATCTGAAAGAGAAGAAAGCAGCCAAGGCCGATAAAGGTAAATGTGATTTACTTGTGCTTGAAACTTGTTTAGTAGAGAATGACGATTCTGCTTGGATAATTGATTCAAGCGCAACTAACCATGTTTGTTCTTTCTTTCAGGGGATTAGATCTTGGCGACAGTTGGAGGCTGGTGAGATGACGATGCGAGTAGGCACTGAGCACGTCGTCTCAGCTGTAGCAGTGGGAGAACTCTAGTTAGCTTTACAGAATAGGTTTCTTATTTTAACTGATGTATATATTGTTCTTGAACTAAAGAGGAACCTCATTTCTATAAAGTGTTTATTGCAATGTAAATATACTATCTCGTTTAATGTGGATAAAGCGTTTATTCATAAAGATGGTGTTTTTATTTGCACAGCAAATCTAAAATCAAATTTATATGTGCTAAGGCCGTTAGCCATTAATTCCCTCCATAGTACTAAATTGTTCAGAACTTTCGTAACTCAATCAAAATGTCGTTGAATTTCTCCAAAAGAAAATGCCCAACTTTGGCATCTTCATTTAGGGCACATCAATCTCAATAAGATTGAGAGATTGTTGAAGAATGGACTTCTAAGTGAGTTAGAAGAAAATTCTTTACCAATGTGTGAATCTTGCCTTGAGGGTAATATGACTAAATGACCTTTTACTGGAAAAGGTTATAGAGCCAAAGAGCCTCTTGAATTAGTACATTCTAACCTTTATGGTCCTATGAATGTGCAGGCCCGAGGTGGCTATGAGTATTTTATCTTATGCAACGGAAGTCTGAATCCTTTGAAAAGTTCAAAGAGTTCAAGGGTGAAGTTGAAAACGCATTGGATAGATGGATTAAAACACTTCAATCTGATCGAGGTGGAGAGTTTTTGGACTCGGCATTCTAGAAGTATTTGATAGAACATGGAATCGTTTCCCAACTCTTAGCACCGGGTACACCTTAGCAGAATGGTGTAGCGGAGAGGAAAAATAGGATCTTGTTAGACATAGTTCACTCAATGATGAGTTACGCTTCCTTACCGAACTCGTTTTGAGGTTTTCCAGTGGAGACTGCGGTATATATACTCAACTGTGTTCCCTCCAAGAGTGTTGCAAGAACACCTTTGGAGTTGTGGAACGGTCGTAAAGCTAGTTCAGTTCCGCATTTGGGGTTGCCCTGCACATGTGCTTGAGGGTAATCCCAAGAAGTTGGAACCACGGTCGAGGTTATGCCTCTTTGTAGGCTACCTCAAAAGTACATGAGGGGGTTATTTTTATGATTCGACGGAAAATAGGGTGTTTGTTTCAATAAACGCTACTTTTCTGGAGGAGGATCATATAAGGGAGCACAGTCCACGAAGCAAAGTCGTGTTGCATGAGCTTTCCAATGAAACTACTGAAACTTAAAAAAGAGTTGTTGAAGAGCCTGCTACATCAACAAGAGTTGTTGATGGGAGTTCATCCAGTAGGTCGGTTCCACCTCAAGAGTTGAGGGAACCTCGACGTAGTGGAAGGGTTGCGAACCCACCTATTCACTATCTAGGTTTCACGAAAATCCTTGTTATGGTAAAAGATGGCGACGTTGAGGATCCATTGTCTTATAAGAAGGCAATGGAGGGTGTTGACCGGATGAATCAGTTAAGGCCATGGATCTCGATATGAAGTCTATGTACTTTAACTCGGTATGGGATCTTATAGATCAGCCTGATGGGGTTCGCCCTATAGGTTGTAAATGGATCTACAAGTGTAAACGGGGTGATGATGGGAAGGTACAGACCTTCAAGGCTCGAATTATCGCAAAGGGTTATACCCAGGTAAAGGGAGTCGACTATGAGGAAACTTTCTCGCCTATTGCCATGTTAAAGTCAATCTGCATTCTTCTGTCCATTGCAGCTTATTATAATTATGAGATTTGGAAAATGGACGTCAAGAAGGCCTTTCTGAATGGTAATCTTAAGGAGACCATTTATATGGTGCAACCTGAGGGTTTCATAGCCCAAGGTTAAGAGCAAAAGTTTGCAAACTGAATCGGTCCATTTATGGACTGAAACAGGTGTCTCGATCATGGAACATACGATTTGATACTGCAATCAAGTCGTATGGCTTTGACCAAAACGTTGATGAATCTTGTGTCTACAAGAAGATCATCAACGCTTCAGAAGTCTTTTTAGTGTTGTATGTAGACGATATCCTACTCATTGGGAATGATATAGGTCTACTGACTTCAGTTAAGAACTGGCTAGCGACCCAATTCCAAATGAAAGATTTGAGAGAGGCTCAGTTTTTTCTAGGGATACAGATCTTTCGGAATCGTAAGAACAAAATGCTAGCACTGTTTCAAGCATCGTACATTGACAAGATGTTGCTCAAGTACTTGATGTAGGACTCCAAGAGGGGCCTACTGTAGTTCAGGCATGGAGTCACTTTGTCTAAGGACATGTGTCCTAAGATGCCTCAAGAGGTTGATGAGATGAGATGGGTTCTATATACGTGTATCGTTAGCAGTTTGATGTACGCAATGCTCTAAACTCGTCCAGATATCTACTACACTGTGGGCATAGTCAGTAGGTATCAGTTTAACCTAGGCCAAGTTCTTAAACAATGTTGGCTTGCGTTGATAAAATATGTTAGATTACGTCCAAAAAGCATTAAGTTTATAACATTGCGGTCGCATGTGCTCATCACATAGAAACAGTTAATTTTTTTTTTTAATTTTTATGTAGAATATAAATTGACGCAAGGCGAAAAACACGATCACAATAAATCAGCAGTCGAGCGTAGCATTACCGCAAGACTTTGCGGAATATAAATTGACGCAAGGCGAAAAACACGATCACAATAAATCAGCAGTCGAGCATAGCATTACCGCAAGACTTTGCGGTGATTTGTGCTCGCAAACATCTGCTCAAGAAGGATTACCGCATAGAGCTGGCGCAACTTGGTGGGCGCATCTGGGTGAAAGGCATAATTAATCACGATGGGACAGAAAGCTGATGACGGTCGAATCCGAATTAAGTTGACAAGCCGCTAACGATAACAAGTACATTCAGCTTTTCAGTGACAAATATTCGGCGCATCAGTTAGAGAATTAAAGCCATCCCATCTGTGCAATCATAAGAGAGAATCCGCCCTTCACCCCGAAGCTCTATAAATACCGAAGGCATCCTTCAGAAAAGGGGTTCAGCAGTTCGGATACTTAGATAATTTTTTTCATAGCTTTAGCCGTTTTCAAAGTTTTCTTTTATTTTTAAGGCGAAGGAACAGAAGAGTAGAGACGTCGGAAGATCGTTCATGGCAACTCGAGAGAGAACCCAGAGATGTAGAAAGTGGAGAGTGGGTCGACTCTCGCGAGAGCGAGATTATCTTTTGAACAAGAGTAGAAAAGACAATGTAAATGTCTGGGAAGCAAGAGATTGCTACCAAGCTCTTTATTCTCTTCTTGCATTGTTATTTTGTATTCAACTTTATATTTATGCAATGGAAGTTCTTATTCTACATCAGTTCACTCTCTTAGCACGCATGAGTATCTAAACTTATCGAATTGGTTGAAAAAAACTAAGCTAACATAACCTAATATTTTCATCCCATGCGATCATCTTGTTTATGTTGTGCCTAACACCCCTTTTAGAGCTACTCGAGAGAGAGTCTAAAGAAAGAACCTAAGACTTGAGAGAGCTAGGTTAGAATCTAGACTTGAGAGAGCAAGATTAGATCTGCATAAAAGATGGGGACTTAGAGATAAGCTTTGTTTGTCAACCTGCATCGCATGCACCCTAGAGATAGGTATGATATTATGTGGTCGCCTTATTTGTGTGTGTCATTTTATCATCGCATAAATAAGAATAGAGGCTTATGTGTAGGTCCTATAGACTTATCGCATATATCGCATGCGTTCTATCATTAGAAGCCGTAGCATTCGCATCGACAGATGGTTTACTATTGTATATGTGTTGCATGATCGCATAGCATGAACGCATCCTAGGAAGTGTTAGCCGAAACCCTTCTCAACCCGTTCACCGCATACGCATCACATCTTCCGCTTTATCAACTCTTTTCGAAACTCCACCGCATTTGTTTATTTCTATTACCGCAAACAACATTCCCAACAACTACTTGATTTATTTGATTACCGCAAAGTCTTCTGAAAAACTACCACCGCATATTGTTTTCCCAAATCCCTGAGTTCGACCCTAGACTTACCAGGAAAATCTGTGGGGTCTACACTTAGATTCCACTGAGAAAACTTGAGTTCTCAACGCATTTTCATCATCGCATTTCATCCATATTTCCACCTCATAAAATAAAGCATCAAGTTTTTGGTGCGGTTGCCGGGGACTTCGGCAAATCAATGTGCAAACGGTGATTTTTCTGATTTCTTTGTAGCTCTCAATCTCTTGTGAATTACGACCCAGAGATTAAGAGAACATTTCGACATAGACTGAGAGACAACCACCAATAACAAGAGATAACACCAAGAATGGCGGAACAACCAGAAGCAAGGGCCGCAAACGCGTACAACTATATGGCCAACCTCATCCTTCTGGTGAATGATCGCAATAGACTCATCTGGGACTATGCATCGCCTAACCTCTACGATTTCTCTCCAGGAATCATGAGGCCATCGTTAGATGGATCGAGGATTGAAATGAAGCTGGTAATGTTGCAGATGATCCAGGCTGCTGGGCAGTTTGGAGGGAGGCGTGGCGAAGACCCGCACGCCTACCTCTGGAGCTTCATAGAAATCTGCAACACTTTTATGTTCCCGAATATCTCCACTGAGGAAGTTCGACTCACTCTGTTCTCATTTTCCTTATGCAATCAAGAAGGAAATAGGCATATTCTCTCAAACTGGGGGAGATAACCTCGTGGGAACAAGTCATCGAAAAGTTTATAAAGAAGTATTTCCAACCAACCGAGAATGTAGGAGAAGGAAATTAATAACAAATTTTGAACAATAAGAAGACGAATCGCTCAGCGATGCCTCGGCGAGATTCAAGCGGCTGGTAAGAGACTGACCACATAATGGCTTACTAGACTGCCTACAAATGGAGATTTTTTACCAAGGACTAAATCCCTCTTTGCAGACCGCTGCCAACACGACAACCGCTGGTGGTCTGCTAGACAAAACATATGAGAAGGAAAAGAGTATTCTTGATCGCATTTCCAAAAATATGGAGGATTGACGGGAAAGCGATAAGAGATTAAGAATAAAAGATAATGACGCAAACAATGGGGCCATCGCATCCCTGCAAAACTAGATGACTACGATGGTGAGTTTGATTCAAGGCACCGCAATTAATAACACGGGAGCGAAGAAAGGGCAGGTCAGCGCAATTGCTCAAACGACCGCAAGTTGTGTCATTTGCAAAGACGCTCATTCGATGGAGGAATGTCTAGCTAACCCGCAGTCAGTGTGCTTCATTAAGAACAATCCCTATTTCGATACATATAACCCCGGGTGGAGAAACCACCCAATTTTTACGTGAAAAAATCAACAACAAAACTTCCAACCAGTGGCGCAAAAAGAAGGGCCACTCGGATTTTTCCCGCAAAACAACGATCCAACGCATAGTCAAGCTAACAGCTCGCAAATACCACAATCTTCGTCCTTAGAGATCTTGTTGAAGTAGTACATTGAGAAAAATGAAACAGTGCTTCAGAATAGAGCAACATCCATTAGAAATCTCGAAATTCAACTGGGACAAATTGCAGGTGAGCTGAAAAATAGACCGCAAGGAGCATTACCGAACTCAACTGAGCTTCCTCGCAACGCTGGGGGTACCGGGAAGAAACAATGCTTAGCAATCTCCTTCCTAAGCGAAAACATGACTGCAGAAGTAAGGGAGGAACCCATCACAACCAACTTGAATGCAGTGACAACCGAAGACCCGTTGACCTATAGTTCAGAAAAGCCCAAAAAAATGAACCTCGAAGTCGCGTCCACCCTCAAGCCTTCAGAACATGAGACAGAAGAAGTCCAGCCACCACTATTTCCACAAAGATTGAAAGTAGAACAAAATGATGAAGAAAAGATCGCAACACTGGCCGCAATGCAAAATATTATGATCCCACCAAAAATGGGCGACCCAGGAATCTTTACGATACCCTTCTCCATTGGAGGGGTCTACAGTGGCCAAGCGATATGCGATCTTGGGGCAAGCATAAACATAATGCCATTATCAATCTTCAAACGATTGAGTATTGGCACACTCATGCCCACGACAGAGACTCTTCTGCTTGCGGACAGATCCCGAATACATCCTGAAAGAGATCTGAAAAATGTCGCAATCTCAATTGATAAATCCATCTTGGCGGCAGACTTCCTCATTTTGGATTATGAAGCGAATGAAGATGCACCCATCATATTGGGAAGACCACTCCTTTCGACCGGTCACGCTCAAATTGATGTGCGCAAGGGGAAGATCATAATGAATATTCATGGGGAAAAGCTCTGGATTAAGGCAGTCAAGAACCCAAAGGACAAAGAAAAGAGGGAAAAGCCACCATGGACGTGAAAAGACTAGCTTGGAATAAGCAGTCCCTGAGTTACTTTATGACTCAACCTCATCAGGGATGCAAACCTTTTGAATATCCTTTCTCTACATCAATACTTCAAGAACTTTCATCATCTTAATTTTGTATATTATCGCATATCTACTTTTTTCTTACTCTACAAAAAAAAGAAAATGCGATCGTGTTGAACGATTGCGGTAAAGGATTTTATTTTGTTTAAAATCAGTTCACCCTCTCACTGTTTTTCTTGTAACGATCAAGGCGAACGATTGCAGAGGCATTACGCAGAAAAGCAACTTATCTTATTCTATCACCGCAAGCTAAAGATAGGAGATCACCGCAAAGAAGGATGCATCAACAAACAATGCGGGCGACAGTGAAAATTTAGGGGTTGTATTCTTCCTTGACTTTATTCCAAATTCTGCACTATCGCATCGCATTTTAATTTCAAAATTTTATCACTGCATTCTCTTTGATTACCATAATCATTCCATATTGATAAATTTCGAAAGTCTCCGCATGATTTTATCTTTGCCAATTATGATTTCAATGATGACACACATGCTTCTATTTTTTCGTATATACTAGAGTCAACTTAATTTTAAGATAGTCACCTCATGAAATATTTCTAGAAGTTAGAGGTCTGCTAGCTTTCTTTCAAACTCTCTTTACGTAGCTTTCGAAGAACATCGCATGACTTCTTTCAATCTTTTGGTAATAGGGACATTGCCGCATTTTAAATTTGGGGGTGACGTATTTATTTTTCGACCTTGCTATTTTTAGCTTTATAAAAAATAAAATTCTAAGAAAAACAACTCCACTGTCAACGCAATGGGGAAACCCATGTTGATAAGAGTTAAGTTGTGAAGGGTACTTACCCATAATTAGATGTCAGCATGACACACGTGGGAGCAAGCCAAAACGAAAGTAAGTTACCAGGATCAATGCATAAATAAATGACCACAACTCCGGTGCCAAGTAGATATGAGTTTAGTCTGAGAAAGAGTGCATTGCTCGTAGTTGGATGTCTGCATGACACATATGGGGGCAAGCCAAAACAAAGGCAAGGCACTTGGATCGCGCAAGTTCAGAAAAAAATAATAATTTCAAGAAATATGTAAGGATAAAAATCATTTGACACCCCGGTGGAAAAGTTTTCTTTTTGAAATAAATCATGCAATGTCCTGGAATTTTGTAGAGTCCTTTTGAAGGTTAAACTTGCGGTCCCTTGGTCTTAGAAATATTTTAAGAGGAGTCTTGAATAAGAATTGAGGAAACTTTGGTGTATAGGTTTTGAATGGAGTATCCTTGAGAAATCTAGGAAAAGAGAATTGCGGTCGACTTTCTAAAGGAAATATTTAGCTTATGCTTGAGGACAAGCATTGTTTAAATTTGGGGGTGTGATAACGGGCAGAAATGCACGTTATTACCGTGCTTAAACAATGTTGGCTTGTGTTGATAAAATATGTTAGATTGCGTCCAAAAAGCATTAAGTTTGCAACATTCTGGCCGCATGCGCTCATCGCATAGAAACAGTTAATTTTTGTATTTTTATGCAGAATATGCGTTGACACAAGGCAAAAAACACGATCACAAGAAATTAACAGTCGAGCGTAGCATTACCGCAAGGCTTTGCGGTGATTTGTGCTCGCAAACATCTGCTCAAGAAGGATTGTCGCATAGAGCTGGCGCAACTTGGTGGGCGTATTTGGGTGAAAGGCATAATTAATCACGATGGGACAGAAAACTGATGACGGTCGAATCCGAATTAAGTTGACAAGCCGCTAACGATAACAAGTACATTCAACTTTTCAATGACAAATATTCGGCGCATCAGTTAGAGAATTAAAGCTATCCCATCTGTGCAATAATAAGAGAGAAGCCGCCCTTCACCCCGAAGCTCTATAAATACCAAAGGCATCCTTCAGAAAAGAGGTTTAGCAATTTCGATACTTAGATAATTTTCTTCATAGCTTTAGCCGTTTTCATAGTTTTCTTTTATTTTTAAAGCGGACGAACAGAAGAGTAGAGACGTCGAAAGATCGTTCAGGGAAACTCGAGAGAGAACCCGGAGATGTAGAAAGCGGAGAGCGGGCCGACTCTCGCGAGAGCGAGATTATCTTTTGAACAAGAGTAGAAAAGACAGTGTAAATGTCTGGGAAGCAAGAAATTGCTACCAAGCTCTTTATTCTCTTCTTGCATTGTTATTTTGTACTTCAACTTCATATTTATGCAATGGAAATTGTTATTCTACATCTGTTCACTCTCTTAGCATGAATGAGTATCTAAACTTATCGAATGGGTTGAGAAGAACTAATAGGATTTTCATCCCATGCGATCATCTTGTTTATGTTGTGCCCAACACCCCTTTAGAGCTACTCGAGAGAGAGTCTAAAGAAAGAACCTAAGACTTAATAGATCTAGATTAGAATCTAGACTCGAGAGAGCAAGATTAGATCTGCATAAACAAGATATAGGGACTTAGAGATAAGCTCTATTTGTGAACCTGCATCGCATGCACCCTAGAGATAGGTATAATATTATGTGGTCGCCTTATTTGTGTGTGTGTCATTTTGTCATCGCATAAATAAGAATAGAGACTTATGTGTAGGTCCTATAGACTTATCGCATATATCGCATGCGTTCTATCATTAGAAGTTGTAGCATTTGCATCGAGAGATGGTTTACTATTGTAAGTGTGTTGCATGATCGCATAGCATGAACGCATCCTAGGAAATGTTAGCCGAAACCCTTCTTAACCCGTTCACCGCATACTCATCGCATCTTCTGCTTTATCAACTGTTTTTGAAATTCTGCCACATTTGTTTATTTCTATTATCACAAACAACATTCCCAACAACTACTTAATTTATTTGGTTATCGGAAAGTCTTTTGAAAAACTACAACTACATATTGTTTTCCCAAGTCTTTAAGTTCGACCCTGGACTTACCAGGAAACTCAGTGGGGTTTACACTTGGATTCCACTGGGAAAACTTGAGTGCTCAATGCATTTTCATCATCGCATTTCATCCATAATTCCACCTCATAAAATAATGCATCAAGTCACTGGACCATAGTGAAGAACATCTTCAAGTATCTTCGGAGAACGAGGGACTACATGCTCGTATATGGTGATAGGGATTTGATCCTTAAAGGATACATGGATTCTGACTTTCAGACTGATAAGGACTCTCACAAGTCCACATCAGGGTCAATCTTTACTTTTAATGAAGGAGTTGTAGTGTGGCAAAGCACTAAGTAGGGGTGCATCGTCGACTCCACATTAGAGGCGGAGTACGTAGCGGCTTGCGAAGTTGCTAAGGAGGCCGTTTGGCTCAAGAAGTTCTTGACATAATTGGAAGTCGTTCCAGATATGTCTAGACCTATTACCCTCTATTTTGATAATAGTGGGGCAGTGGCAAACTCTAAAGAGCCGAGGAGTCACAGGCGCGACAAACACATAGAGCGGAAGTATCATCTGATCTGCGAGATAGTGCATCGAGGGGACGTGATCTCACGCAGATCGCTTCGGAGCACAATGTTGTTGACCCGTTTACGAAGGCTCTCATAGCTACAGTGTTTGAGGGTTACCATGAAGCATCGGTCTACAGGATCGCCCACGGCTGGACTAAGGCAAGTGGGAGATTTTCTTGTACTAGGCTTTTATGTCCTAGTTTATTGTTTTGTACTAGTTTTTTGTACACCCCATTTTGCTTTAGGACAAGTGGGATATTTTTGGGGTTAATGCCCTAAAATCTCGTGTTCTGTAGTTTGTAAACAATTTATACGAATGCTTGTGTTGTTAATATATGATATTTACTTCACAACTTTTATTTTGCTCGGTTACTTGTTTTATTTGTTTTACCACAAACCAATAAACATAAAATCCCTCGTTATCTGTATGTGACTCAAGCATGTATGTAGTGACATACAAGTGGATCATGTCTTAAGTGATAACCAAAATGGCCTGTAGTATATGGATATAGGAGGTAAACTTTATCATGGTAACGCTACAAATGCGACCCGCTTTGTGGAATGGCCACAAGTGTTGTGACTTTTCACAGATGGTCTGATCTTGTTCATTTTGTTGGGGACATGCGAACGGGGGCGTCCTATACAAAGAGTTTGTATAAGACCTGACCACGAAGTGTTAACATCTCGTTATATAACACCGTTCAGGACAAAGACTTCACTTCACTAGGATGACCATAGGTAACATGACCTGAATCCTGAGTGGGTTGGGAACTTCTACCATTGAGGGCGGTCCTTTGATTTGTATGGGTGCGAGTGGCCAGGTCGCCGATTCAAACCTACCATTTTGGAGATTCTTCTGATTTAGGAGCTGGGAACTCAGCTACACAAGATGGAATTCACTCCTTCCCCGAGGAAGGGGTAAGTAGATAGATAGCTCCCTTAAGAGCTGATTTCGGGGCTTGAACAATGTGACGCCACGCACCTTCTCTTGGCCCGATAGGTGTTCACACATAGTTGGACTATGTTGTATTGTTCATTAGAGGAATCAGTGGTACTTAAGGAGTGAGATGTAACTACAGGAGAAAAACGGTAATTTGGCCTAGCTGTACTTACGAGCATCTGTGAAGAGTCATCATACTCATGATTGGTTATATCTGATGGACATAGAAATATATCTGTGGTAAGAAGAGTTCAGTTTTTGGTCTTTAGTGGAATGTCTGACAGTTAAAAGATGGTGGATCTCGTGGCTAAAGAGTTTAGTCAGCTATTCGCGGATCATTGGAGCTTGGAACCGCAGGTCCATTAGGTCCCCTAGGTAGCTTGGATAAAGTCGAGAACCAGTATTTGGGTTAATTTGAAATGTTCAAATTGACAAGAGGAAGTTCGATTATATATGATATAATTGGGCTGGTTAATTATATATGATATAATTGGCTAAATGTATGAGATACATTATTTTGGAAGAAATTCGATAAAGATATGATTTATATCAAGTAGAGGAGAAAATACTATAGTAGATATACGATATCAAACTATAGGATAAAAATATAATATGATTATATTTATTAATTAATTAGTTGGTTAATTATATGATAATTAATTCAAAATTCACGTTCGGATATGGGTTAGTGGGGCAACGTCGGTTATTGTAACCGACGAGTTAAAATGAAAATTGTTTTCATTTTTTATTCGTCTAATCAGTCACCCGAAGAGAAAAATAAGAGCGCGCGGTCGTGTACATCTAAACGATCGCTTACGTAAAACAAGAGCCTATACAATAGCACTCTTCACCTAAACGATCGTCTAGCTTGCGCTTAAACGATCGCACGCTATTGACTACACGATCGGATAGCTTCTCTAAATGATCGTATAGTGTGTCGATTTTACTAAACGATCATGTACCTTTTCCTAAACGATCATTCAGTAAATCCTACAGGATCGTGTAGCTCTTCTTAAATGATAAGCATTTCTGCTATGCGATAGTGTCTTTTTCCCTCCCACTTGCTTATCGCCTACACGATTCATGTTTCCTCCTTCCTCTACCAAATTCACCAAAGATCACCCATTGGGTATTCACTCCGAGAATACCCGGGGCTCTTTAGTGGTGGTGTCATCCCCACGGTGTTCGTGCGATTGTTCGTGTTGCTGTTGTTGACGTTGCTCCTGGGCATTGGTAGATCGCTTGGAGGGTTTCCGCTGCGTTGGAGTTTCGAAGTATGAAGAATGTCTTCAACTGGTATGGAACTCTCTCCCTTATTATTTATCTTGTTCTTAGCATGCCGATAATTAGTGTTTGTTTGCATAACTGTATGTTTTGAACGTATAATGTGTATTTCAGTCACGGTGAGATCGGAGCGATCTGAACACGCTCATGGAACTCTTAGATATGAGATCCTTCTATTGGTATCAGAGCCAAGTTCTGATACTTCGATTTCATCTGTTGCAACGAAATGAGATTTACATTCACGGTGGATGCATTTCTAATTTACATTCACGGTGGATGCATTTCTACACTGATTTAATGGTTAAATTTTGCTGTGGATGTGCGAATTAATGGATGTTTTTCGAGATGATTAGTCTCGATTTGATTTAGATCCTTTTACATTTGTGGTTGTTTGTAAAGGCCCCTGTGTTTTTGGGCATTAATAATCGTTATCGAGTTTGTATTCAAAGTTTGTTTGAAGTTTTGAGTCGTTCGTCGAAGTTCTGGGTAAGCGTTGCGGTTCTTCGAAGAAGAAGGCGATCTAGGGTTGATCGCATCATACAGAAGATGTTCTAAGCGATCGCTGATCGCGTCGTAAAGATGAAAGAGTACGCGGTCGCTGTTGAATGCATCGTTTAAACGATGTGGTATGCGATTAAGTGTTGATCGCACCGTGTTTGACGATCGGGTACGCGATCGTTGAGTATCGCATCATGTAGACGATGTGATGCTCACGGATCGCTTAACGCACGTGTGCGCTAGAAGATCGTTTAGGTTAGGAAGCTTCATCGCTTAGTAACTGATTAAACGATCGCTTAACATCGCAAGATAAACCGTTTACCTAGTTGCAAGCATCGTATAGACGATGAGATGCTCGCGTATCGTTTAAAGTGCACGCACTAGACGATCGTTTAGGTCAGCAAGCTTCATCGTTTAGTAACTGACTAAACGATCTCTTAGTAATGCAAGGTAAATCGTTTACCTATCGTCATGCTACACGATCGCATAGATGATTAACCTTTGCAGCCCCGTCGTCGTCTACGCGATCGTTTACTTATGCTCCTATCGTATAGTGCGTGCTGAACAATTGTCTACCTACTAGAATTTGCTACACGATGAAGACCTCCTGGCAGTTCAAGACTCGGTTCACCTATGAACCGGTTTGCTCGATGAAAAATGTAATAGATAGGGTTTTTTCATTCCGATTTTGGTAAAGGCTTATCCCGGTCGATTAATTCTTTATTTATTACATGCAATGTATGCTTTTATATGTCGTATGGTATGTACATATAGTAAATCCCACCTTAGGTTATGCAATGGTCATGCATCATCTCTTTATTATAATTGTTATAATTTAGAGAAGCATGATTTAATTATGTAAGAGCATGCTCATGCATCATATAATATAAGAGTAATATTTATGCATGCATAAAAAGCATTGGCATGCATTATCTTTATATTATAAATGTTATAGTATAAGAGTGAATGATAGCATGTTTGCTTGGTTGTTACGCATTATATAAAATTTATATATAGTAATGGTCGGACATTGCATGAAGCATGACATATACGTTATTTTATAAATGTTATAAATGTCTCGTTGTGCGCAATGGTTTTAGCTGTTTCTTTTTAAAAGTTAAAGAGATATTAGAACTAAAAGAAATAAGAAAGACATGCATGCTCACTTAGGTTTAATTCTTGGTTTTAAAGTGTTTAAAACTTGGAGCATATAGACCTAAGATCACGGTTCTAATACGATTAGAAACCCTAAGGCTTTAATCTTTTAATCAGTTTAATATGATTAAATTGGCTAATAAAAGTTTAAACTGTAGTAAATCTATCTATAAGGGACATTTTGTCTAAGGCGGATTCTATCTAGGCTGGGGTATTTAAGTTGACGAAAACGTAACACCTCTACCTGGGAACTTACCTAGAAAGGAGAATTAGATAGATTTGATGCATGCATGCAAGTTAAGGACAGTCCATTAAAGTATTTAAATGTGACTACTTGAAATTGTTCATATTTCATAGACAAATGTTGTTTATGAACAGAGTTTAAAAAGACGACTTAGACTAAAATCAGTAGCTGGATTGTCTAGGTTAATGAATCCCTAGGTAGAACATTCAGTGGGAGGTACTTGGGGTATAAGATGCTTCACTTACACCTTTCACGTTTCTCCCAAATAGTCCACACTGTGAGATCTATCATCGGCCTCGCGACATCTTTGGTTTGTCCCCCTAACGGATGGTGTTTAGGTAGGTCAATATCAAGGTGGATGGAGAGAGTGTTCATAGTAAGTGGGAGCGGGAAGTGCGTCAATATATCCCTCGGTCTCCCTTGTTAGGTTGAATAAAGTTACAGCATATCGCCTCGAGGCACCTTGGGAGTGTCCCTCTAAAGGATGGCAGTTTTGCGTGTTTCTTTATTTGATCTCTTGTAAGAGGACAAGGTAACTTAGTCTCTTGTCCTAATCTGCATCTTCCCTATGATGGGCTCATTAGGGCGAGACTCTGGCACCGAAAGCGAGGGGTTACACTTATGCAGAATAGTTAAAGGTTAACGATTCTAGACTAAAAAATGGTGGCTGTTAGGTTCAGTTCCAAGAGTTTGTTCTACCTAATGGTTGAGAATGGGGTATGCGATCAAGTGTTGATCGCATCGTGTTTGACGATCGGGTACACGATCACTGAGTATCGCATCGTGTAGACGATGAGATGCTCGCGGATCGCTTAACGCGCGCGCATGCAAGACGATCGTTTAGGTTAGGAAGCTTCGTCGTTTAGTAACTGACTAAACGATCACTTAGCATTGCAAGGTAAATGATTTACCTGGTTGCACGCATATCGTTTAAAGCGCACGCGCTAGACGATTGTTTAGGTCAGCAAGCTTCATCGCTTAGTAACTGACTAAACGATCGCTTAGTAATGCAAGATAAATTGTTTACCTGTCGTTGTGCTACACGACGACAATTTGATGTAGACTTTTTTGTGTCACTTCCAAAAGGTAAAATAAAATAAATTTATAATTACCATATACAAAACTACTATAATGGCATAGAAATTGTGAAGACTGAGTTGATCTGTAAGGAAGCACGGAGATTAGTTTCGACAAGACAAGTTTTTAGCTAAAGCGATAATTTGGAGGGGGAGGGGTAGTGTAGTATAGAGAATTGAGTAGAGAAAAATAAAAATGCATAATTATAAATCGCAGAAATAAAAGTGCAATCAAATAAAAGGAACGATCTAAGTTAGGAGATAGGATCCACCCATTTGGTTGATTGATCATAGGAACTCCTAATAGCATTGATTTTAACTTTTTGCCTATGCATAGCGCAATTGATTGAAACACTAACGGTCCTAATTATTTAATTAGCCAATTAAATTAGATGAAACACATCCCAATCCAAGTGGTTTAATAGCATTAAGCTTTAGGGATAATGCTAGGGTAAATTTTTAATAAGAAATGCCTACATAGAAATATAATATGGTTTCCTCTAGGTTGATTATATATTGCTAATTGTTATCGATTTACAATTTCACAAGATAATATAACTTGTTGCTTCCTAGAGATTAACATATACTTATATGTCATGTATTCCGCTTTTTAGCCCACTCTTTTTTGGTAGTTTGATTGTGGAATCTATTTTTTTCTGTATTTCTGGAATATGAGTGTGTGACTTGTTAGAATTGATCCTATGGATACAACAGAGAAGAATTCGGTCATCTTGATCAAGATGATTTTATCTCGTTGGATATTAAGTCTAGGCTAGTATCTAGAGCACAAAATATATGAAATAGATTCCAAAATATTAGAACAAATATTAGAACTATGATTCATACTTATCAGACCTCGTGGCTGGACTCCTAACAAACAAATGTTTCTTTGTCTTTTTTACATTATATTCAGTCATTGAATAAGCATTGAATAAGTGACAATCCAAGGGTTCTTACTCAGTGAATTTTTTAACTTTTTTTGGAAGGTTTTTTTTTTTTATTGAATCATCGTGGTTCTAGTCTGAATCTAAGGTTTAGAAAAACCTATTCATGGGGGGGTTGGAGTATCATAGGAGGGACTATAACGAATCCGAGTATTTAGAGTAACGAAGGTGTGGCTGGAGCACATATTGTGTTTTCTGGATTGTGCTTCATAGCAGCTGGCATTTGGTGTAATGGGATCTAGAAATATTTTGTGATGAACGTACAGGAAAACCTTCTTTGGATTTGCTGAAAATTTTTTGAATTCATTTATTTCTCTCAGGGTTGGGTTGGTTTGGTTTTGGTGCATTTCATGTAACCGGATTGTATGGTCTGGGAATATGGGTATCTGATCCTTATGGATTAACCGGAAGGGTACAAGCTATAAATCCTGCGTGGGGTGTCGAAGGGTTTGATCCTTTTGTTTTGGGCGGAATAGCCTCACATCATATTGCAGCAGGTACATTGGGCATATTAGCAGGCCTATTCCATCTTAGTGTTCGTCCGCCCAACGTCTATACAAAGGATTACATATGAGAAATATTGAAATCGTACTTTCGAGTAGTATCGCTGCTGTATTTTTTGCAGCTTTTGTTGTTGCCGGAACTATGAGGTATGGTTCAGAAATTACCTCGATTGAATTATTTGGGCCCACTCATTATCAATGGGATCAGGGATACTTCCAGTAAGAAATATATCGAAGAGTTAGTGCCGAGTTAGCCGAAAATCAAAGTTTATCAGAAGCTTGATCTAAAATTCCTGAAAAAATTAGCTTTTTATGATTATATCGGGAATAATCCCACAAAAGGTGGATTATTCAGAGCGGGTTCCATGGACAACAGGGATGGAATAGCTGTTAAGAGTCTTCCGTCGTGAAAACAAAAAAGTTTGTGACATTGAAAGAGGCCTCCGATAACTCAGCTAAAATCGGAAATGCCTTTTATCTCATACTACTTTTTCGATACATAACCTAATGGTTTAGAAAAAAAAAAACAAGAAAAGAATTCTCATATTGAATTCAGTTGCTACAATGATATCGACTCAGACAATGATCGACCAAGAAATGAAAAATCAATCTTTTTCGTTTAAATAAAAAATGAGAAATTCTATAAGGTTAAATAAAAATGAAATTAATCATATGTCAATCTAACAATACTAATCATACAATCAAGAAGAGTTTGTAAAACTATCCAAGATAACATGATCAATAATTAGTTTAATTAAGATGAAAACCCAAAGAAAAAGGAGTATAAATTAGTTTGATGAAGAACAAAACCTCAAAATCTTCCCAAATGGGTTTTCCTACTCCTAACCTAGCAAAATCAACTCAGCTTAGCCACAAATAAGGTCCAAGGTTGATGATTACAATCAAAAGTGCTCAAAATACAAAAGAAAGTAGAGAGAAAAGTCATGGAATTCAGTTGGAATGGTATATCATTTAACCTAGACGGCTAGACCAACTGTTGTAAAAATCGACACAGCTCCGCGATAGTGCACCGCTGGTGGAAAGTTGCATGCCTTGAGACTTCGGAGCGTCAAGGCACTCTAAGGCAGTGCTGAGACATTTTTCAGTTTGCACGAACATGAGGCATTGTGTCAAATGTAGTGGTAAAATCATAATTTTCACCTATTCTTTTCTGGTTGAGTGAAACGCTCTACAAAAGTGCAATGTTTGGATTAGAATTTAGTTAGTTTTATGGTTAATTGGTGATCTTTGATGCTTTTTATGTTTAATTGTAGAAAATCGAGCAATTGGACTTGAACAAGTAAATTTGAGCATTAAATGACCAAAATACCCAAGAAAGGTCAGAACTTTGACCTAGGGCAATGGGAAAAGTGAGAGAAATCGTTAAGGATGAAAAAACAAGGTAGTGTAACGAATAGCATTGCAATGCTGCTCTACTACGCTGAAGACTTGAGAGGAAAAGAAATAGGGCAGCGTCACAACACTACTGAGAGTGTCACGACGCTTCGAAAAAAGACACGCGCATTACTCATTTTTTTTAGGCAGCGTTGCAACGGCACGACTACTGCTTATAAATTTTTTCTTCCACCGATTAGAGAGGGGAGGTTGTTTGGGGTGTTGTTTTAGGGTTTTAGTTAGAGTTCGTCAAGGGCTCCATGGGGAGCAGATTTCTGGACAAAGGTGACATCTTGGAGCTTCCATTGGAGTGGAAATTTGAAGAGATCGTTGGTGTACAATTTTGAGCTTGAGGACGACAGTTGATGGCACGACTAACATTTTCCTCCCTATTTTATTTTATGATCCTTTGTATTTGGATATGATAAGAAAGGTCTTAATTTGTATCATTGCGATTAGTGACTGATTTGTATTCCTTAGGGTTTTAATGTAATTTTTGGGTTGTAAACTTTGTTAATTGTTCTTGAATTTATTGGATGCTTAAACTATTTTCACCTCCTTATGTTTAATGCGTTTGAATAATTAACTACTATTTGAATGATCTTAATTTCATGTCGTGCTTGAGAGAGAGGGTATTAGATAGGAACTAGCATGCCAAAATATAAATCAACTACACATGAAAATGATAGGTGGTTAATAGAGATTGATAATACAGGAACCTAGTGCTACACCTAATTAATCGATTGCATGAGAATGAGTTGATAATTAGGTGTGAGAAAGGGCTGAGCTTGATAGAGGATATCTGGATAAAAGATTCTTAGGTCTATAGTTAGCATAAAATGAATTCAATGTATAAATAAATAACTTAGTTGATTCATCAATGAAATCAATACCCTAGGGCATTAGATAGGAACTATTTTGACTTGCTTATGTTAAATGCATTTGAACAATTAGCTTCTATTTGAATGATCTTAATTTTATGTTGTGCTTGAGAGAAAGGGAATTAGATAGGAAGAGGGCATTAGATAGGAACTAACATGTCAAACTATTAATCAATTATGCATGAAAATGATATGAGGTGAGTAGAGATTGATAATAAAGGAACCTAGTGCAACACCTAATTAATCGATTACTTGAGAATGAGTTGATAATTAGGTATGTGAAAAGGTTGAGCTTGATAGAGGATACCTAGATAAAAAACTCTTAGGTCTATAGTAAGCTTAAAATTAATTCAAGGTTTAAATAATTAACTTAGTTGATTCATGAATGAAATCATCACCCTATGACGTGTCTTTGTCTAGTTTTGCCTCAGTGTTATCTTTCATTCGCTTTGTTGTTTTAAATTAAATAGATTATCATCATAGTTTGGTCCCCTAAATAAAATTAGAAGAACCTCTAAATAGTTAAGAGTAAGTCAAACCAATTCCTAGAGGACGATACTCAATCATAACCGTTTTAAACTATATTATAATTTGACGTGTGTGCTTGCACTCCATCATTGACGCATTTAAGCTCCATTTTTGCCCGTTTTAGTTCCATTTCGTCACTGACGCTTTGCTCTACCTATTAGGTGCTGGAAACCTATAAAATCATCAAATAAGAATATAAAATCTAAGAACGACCACGAGTTAAGTGGAGTAAGATAACACATTTTTAATATTATTAGTCATCTACATAGAGAAGTAGTATTGCATCTTCAAAACTTTTTTGTGCTAATGTAGACACACTAATCAAGGGAGCTTCTTTTGAACTCAATCTTTCACACTACTTCATCAAATCTGTCATACCAACATCTCGATAACTACTTATGACCATAGATTGACTTAGCGTGCATTTTAAAATATATTTTCAAGTGTTTAATTGTAAAAAAATAAGTCATTTTAGAAAAAGTTGGAGCGTTTAACAATCACTCAAAATAGCTTTTGAAGTGCATTTAAATTTTTTTTTTATTAAAATTGTTTGAATAAAAATGAGTTTTTTTTTAAAAAAAATTTTCTCAAGTGAATCTAGATAGACCCTTATTTAATAGGCAAACAAGGTCTTCTTCTTCCTTGTTTACATAACCTTGTGGTTGTTTCAAGTAGATGGTTTCAGTTAAATAACCATATAGAAAGGTCGTCTTAACATCCAATTGGTCTTATTCCAATTCCTTTTGAACAACTAAGGAAAGAAGTAGCCTAATGGATGTTTGCTCTACAACTGGTGATAAAACTTCATTGTAATCTATGCCCTCATTTTATGTGAAGCTTTTATTTATAAGCCTTGCCTTGCATCTAGACTTTTGTACCCCTATAATTTCTTCTTTAAACTTGTAGATCGACTTATATGATATAGGTTTGTACCATTTGGGTAAGGATACAAGTTTCCAATGTTATTTAGATTAAGGGACCTCATCTCTTCATTCATGGCCTCAATCCATTGTCTAGTATCAAAATTATTAGTAGCTTCTTTAAAACTTGTAGGCTCATTATTGCATAGTAAGATTGCAACAGTCAAAGAAACACTAGCAAAATCTATTTCAATATAACAGTAGGAGTTCTTATAGTTCTTCTTCTTCTGTCCCTAGCTAATGAATAGTTATGTAGGTCTTCTTGTTCAATAGTAGCTTATACTTCTTCAACTTCTAGATATAGTTGAGAGGAAGAGATTCTAGGGTCATTCAAGGGCTCCACCTCAATTCTTGTGTTATTGTTTTGAGGCATAGCAATAGGTTGCCTTTCAGTCATCATAAACATTTCATTTTCTCGAAATACAATATTTGTGTTGTTAATACACCTCCTTTCGATAGGGTGCCATAACCTGTAGCCCTTAACCTCTAGTGTGAAGCCCAAAAGCATACATTTGACAACCGTTGGTTTCAACTTACCTTGACTTTGATGTACATACCCTAGACTCCCAAATATCTTTAAGTGATCCAATGTAAGAGAGTGACCTGTCTACTTTTCTTCAGGTGTATTTTCAATTCAATAGAATGGTGTGGACATCTATTAGGATGTAGATAGTATAGGAGATAGCTTCTGCCCAATACTTTTCTGGTAGGAGATAGAAAGTTGACATCTAACCTTTTCAGCACAGTTTTGTTTAGTCTTTCAGCTACCCCATTCTATTGAGGTGTATACCTCACTGTTTTATGCCTCACAATTCCATTATCCCTTCAATATTTGTTGAATTCTTCTTCACAAAACTCTAATCCATGTTCAATTCTGAAATGTTTAAGTTGATTATGTGTTTGGTTTTCAATTAAAACCTTCCACTCTTTAAATGTCCCAAAAACTCGATTTTTTTTTTTTTTTTTTTTTTTTTTGCAATTTTTCCTAGAAAATCATCAATAAAAGATAGTAAATACCTTGCACCACTTAGGGAGGGTGAGTGAACGAGGCCTTAAAGGTCAAAATGCACATACTCCAAAATTTCCTTTGTAGTGTTATGTCCCTTTGGAAAAGTTTGTGTAGTTGTCTTTCTAAGTATGCAATGTTCACAAAGTTGCAGATTATCTCCAACTCCTTAAGGTAATATACCCTATTTTGATAGGATTTGCAGTCCCTTGACACTAATGTGTGGTAAGCTCTTGTGCCATAACTCATCTTCAGTAGGATCTCCATCAAAAGCAATCAGTGTTGTTTGTGTCATCTGAATATCTTTGATAACATACAAACCATTGATTTTAATAGTCAAAACAACCACTTTTGAGTCTTTTGTAATCTCAAAAGTTCCTTCAACTCCTCTGTACTCACATTCTATGAAGACAAACATCCCCAAGGATAAAAGGTTCCTTTTCAAAGTAGAGACATGTCGCACATACATAACGAGTTTCACTGGACCATCTTGTAATTTGAGAGAAACCAAGCCTATGCCATCAACTTTACATGTATCTGAAAGAAATTTTCAGAAAAAATAATTTGAGTGGAAGCAAAGATCGTTCCAAATTCCATTTTTATTTAATATAATGTTTTATAGTAAACAACAACAAGATATGTATTTACTTAAAATTATAGCATGCTATAAAACAAATACCAAGGGTTTCAGAAACCCTTACCTTAGAAGAATCCTTTCTTCAAGAAATCCCCCGTACAAGCCAATAATGGAACTCCTTCTCCACGTGGATCTCCTTCTTCAAATATAGACACCACTAGTCGAGAACCCTTTGTATTCTCTTGGGATAGAGGATTCAAGCAAGAGTTGTGGGCTTTGCTTGAATCCTTGGAAGAGGGAAAGAAAATGAAGAGGATGAGAGGAAAGAGAAGAACTTTTCTTCTTTATGAGTTTTTCCATAGAGAGAACACTTCTCCTTGAGAGAATTTTGAAAGAAGATGATTCAATCAACTTCTTGAATCCCACATAAGTTAACTTGAGAGAATGAGGGGAGGGAGTTATAACTCCTTCTCTTTTTATTAATTTCAATTAAATTAATAAAATAGAATATATATATAATAATTACTTTATTCTATATATACACTATATGTTATACCAAATATAACATATAGGCTATAGTTTTATATTGCATCAAATACAACATAAACTATAGATTTTATTCTTTCTCAACTATACATGACATTTAATATAAATCACATTTATATTAAACCCACTTATATAAATCTCATCCATATAAATGGTATTTAGATCATATCCAAATATTTAATTCCTCTCAATATAAATCATATTTATATTTTAATTTAATTATATAAATCTCATTCATATAATTAGTATTTGAATCATATTCAAATTCCTCTCATAATTTATCAAATACATTATAATTAATTCCCTCAATTAATTTGAATACTTCAAAGTAATCTAAAGATTAAATCCATGTTGCCTATAGAGGGGACCTTATGGATCTATAGATTGAAGCTCCAACAGTACTCAGATATTTAATTAAACCCTTTAATTAAATTACCCAACATCTGTTAACTGTCGGTCACTCCACTAAAGACCGACAGCTGCACTCTTCGTACTATAGAGATAAACTTCTATGTTCATTGGATATAACCAATCAACAGCGCGATGACCTTTCACAAATTGCTCGTAAGTACAACTGAGCCAAAATACCATTTTTCCCCTATAGTTACATGTAACTTCTTAAGTACCACTGATTCCTCTAATGAACAATAACTCATAGTCCTACTACGGCCAAGTCCCTCTCGGGCCAGAAGAGGGTGCGACCACTATGTTCAAGACTCGGGATTAGCCTTTAGGGAGCAATTTATCTACTTGCCTCTGCATTGGGGGAGTGAATTTCGTCTTGTGTAGCTGTGTTCCCAGCTCCGTCGTCAGATGAATCCCTAAAATGGTAGGTTTGTTGAGTTGGCAATCTGGCCACTCTCATCTATACAAATCAAAGAACTGCCTTCATGAGTAGGAGTTCACAACTCACTCAGGATTCAGGTCATGTCACCTATGGTCAACCTAGTGAAATGTAAGTCTCTATTATTAACGGCGTTATATAAAGAGACCAATCATTTCGTGGTCTGGTTTTATACAAAATCTTTGTATAGGACACCCCTGCTCACATGTCTCCACATGAATGATTAGGATCAGATCATTTGTAGGACTTTTCAATATTTGTAACACCTACAAAGTGAGTCGTATCCATTGTCACTAGGATAAGGTATCTAGCTTATCCATTTACTACAGATCATTTAGGTTATTATTTAAACAAGATCCACTTGTATGTCTCTACATACTTGTTTAAATTACATGAAATAACCTTGGATCTTAGTTTATTGGATTGAGTACATGCTTATAAAATAACTCTTATTTTATTAAAACCAATATATTTATACAAAGTTTACAAACTATGAGATTACAAGAAGATTTAGGACACCATTCCCAACAATCTCCCACTTGTCCTGAAGCTTAGGAAGACTAATGTACAATACAAATAAAGTACAAAAATACAATAAACTAGAGCATACGCAATACCTCATTAACATCTCCCACTAGCCCTAGCCAATATGTCGCATATCCCGTAGACCCAAACTTACTAGATGACCCTCGAATACTTTAGTCGTGAGAGCCTTTTTAAATGGATCAGCAACGTTGTGCTCTGAAGAAATCTTTGTGAGAATCACATCACCTCGATGCACAATCTTCTAAATCAAATGATATTTCCGTTCTATGTGCTTGGCTCTTCAGTGACTCCTAGTTTCCTTAGAATTTTCTACAGCACCATTGTTATCACAATAAAGTGTGATGGGCAAAGACATATTTGGAACAACTTCCAAATCAGTAAGAAACTTCTTAAGCCAAACAACCTCTTTAGTAGCTTCACAAGCAGCTACGTATTTGGCTTCCATAGTGGAGTCTGTGATGCATCTTTGCTTGATGCTTCACCATATTATAGCTCCTCCATTTAGAGTAAACACTTACTCTGATGTGGATTTCCGAGAATCCCAATCAGTTTGAAAGTCAGAGTCTGGTATCCTGTAAGGATCAAATCCTTATCTCCATATATGAGCATATCATCCCTCGTTCTCCAAAGATACTTGAGGATCGTTTTGACCGTCGTCCAGTGATCTAATCCTAGATTGGATTGATAATGAATGACAATCCCTACTGCATAGCAAATGTCAGGTCTAGTACATAACATTGCATACATAAGGCTACCAATAGCCGATGAATTCGTCTCATTTCCTCAACCTCTTGAGGAGTTTTAAGACACTGTTCCTTAGACTATACAATTCCATGCCTGAAAGGTAATAAATCCTTCTTGGAATTGTGCATCAAATATCTAACAAGCATCTTGTTAATATACGATGCCTGAGACAAGGCCAACCTTTTATTCTTACGATCTCTTATAATCTGGATCCCTAGAACAAACTGCGCCTCTTGCGTATCTTTCATATGGAAGTGGATGGCTAGCCATTTCTTTACATCAGTCAAAAAACCTACGTCATTTCCAATGAGTAGAATATCATCCACATACAGCACGAGGAAAGCTATTGAGCTGTTGATGATTTTCTTGTAAACACAGGACTCATCAACATTCTGATCAAAGCCATAAGATTTGACCACAGTATCAAATCTTATATTCGAAGATCAAGATGTTTGTTTCGACCGATTAAGCTTGAAAACCTTTTGCTCTTATTCTACTTCAATGAATTCTTCTAGTTGATTCATGTAGACGGTCTCTTCAAGATTACCATTTGGAAAGGTTGTCTTGATGACAATTTTCGATATCTCATAGTCATAATATGTGGCCTTGGACAAGTGAATCCTGATAGACTTTAACATGACAACAAGTAAGAAAGTTTCTTCATATTTCATTCCCCTGGGTATAACCCTTTGTCACAAGTCTAGCTTTAAAGGTCTGTACTTTTCCATCTATACATCTTTTCCTCTTGTAGATCCATTTACAACCTATAGGTTTTACCCCATCAAGTTGATCTACAAGCTCCTAGACAGAATTGAAATACATGGACTCCATTTCTTGATTCATGGCTTTAATCCATTCATCATTGTTAACATCTTTCATTATTTGCTTATAAGACAATGGATCCTCAATACCATCATCAGTTATAATGTTTTGGGCTTCTATTAAACCCATGTAGCGTACAGGTGGGTTCAAAACCCTCCCACTATGTCGAGGCAATCTTAACTCTTGAGATGGATAACTAGATGAATTGACATTAACAACTCTTGTTGATCTATCATCCTGTTCAACAACTCTTGTTGAAGTCTCAACAGTCTCATTAGAAATCTCACTTAAAACAAGTTTACTTTATGGTTTATGATCCGTCATGTGGTCTTCTTCCAAGAAGGTAGTGTTTGTCGATACAAACACTTTATTCTCACTTGGATCATAGAAGTATCCACCTCTTGTTTCCTTAGGGTAACCTACAAATAGACCCATTTTTTAACGAGGTTTCAACTTTTTGGGGTTTTCCATTAGCACATGGGCTGGACATCCCCAAATCCTGAAGTAGCGTAAACCACCTTTACGACCTCTCCAAAACTCAAAAGGTGTCTCGGAAACACTTTTTTAGGGAATGTTATTCAAAATATAAACTGCAGTCTCTATTGCATATCCCTAAAACGAGTCAGGAAGATGAGCATTACTCGTCATAGACTGAACCATGTTCAACGAGGTTCTGTTTCTCCTTTCGGATACACTATTCTATTGAGGTGTACTTAAGGTTGAGAGTTGGGACATGATTCCATATTCTATCATATAGTTTTGGAATCTTAAGTCTATATACTCTCCACCACGATCAGATCATAGTGTTTTTATCTTTTCACCTAACAAGTTTTCAACTTTAGTCTTATACTTCTTGAACTTTTCAAGAGCTTCAGACTTATGTTGCATTAGGTATAGCCAAATCTAGAATAATCATCTATGAAAGAGATGAAATATTCATACCCACTTTGTACTCTTACATTCATTTGACCACATTCGTCTAAATGTAAAAGTTCCAAGGTTTCTTTGGCTCTATAACCTTTTCCAGTAAAAGATCGTTTGGTCAGTTTGCATTCAAGGCATGACTCACATACTGGTAAAGAGTTTTCTTCTAAACCATTTAGAAGTCCACTTTTCACTAACTTCTCAATCTTATTGAGATTGATGTGACCTAACCATTGATGTTAAAAATGGGCATTTTCTTTAGGAGAAAATCTCAGTCTTTTTACAGTTGTTGCTGTTTTGAACATTTCAGTGTTGAGCGCAACTTTTACGACTAACGGCCTTAGTACATATAAGTTATTTTCTATTGAACCAAAACCTAACTACATTCCATTCTTAAAAATAAACACTTTATTTTCAGAGAAGGATATGGACTAATTTTGTTCAATCAAATAGGAAACAGAAATTAGGTTCCTCTTGACATGAGGAGCTACATACATGTTATCTAATAACATATATCGTTTCTTGTCAAAAAATAACTTAAGCTTCCCTACCGTAACAGTTAAAATGGCCTCAACAGTACTGACTCTAAGAGTCACCTTTCTAGGAACTAAATCCTTGATGGGAAGAACATACGTGGTTAGTAGCTCCTAAATCAACTATCTAGGCAGAGTCATCAATCTCTACTAAGCACATCTCCAAGACAAATAAATCATATTTATTTTCTTTGGAGTTCTTCCTTTTCTGAAGAGTGGTGGGATCAACTCTAGAACCCAAATCATAAACTCGAAGTTTCATTTCTGAGGACAATCCTTGTCGATGAACTATATCAGAGTTAGCAACGATTGCTTTCTCTGTTAGTCCCTTGACATTCAATATGGACTGGAGATTATCTTGGGAATTGACACTACTAGTTTCATTGTCATCAATCCTGTTTTGCTTGAATAGTGAAAACTTACGTTCAAATAATTCTCGCATTGATTCCATGATCTCATGTGCAATGACCATGTTCTCAAACCTTTAGGCCAACGCATCAGGTATCCTTACCAAAATGTGAACTCAGGCCCTCAAATTAGCCTTCATCCACACCTTATATGCATTATGAACATTTCCTGGTGCATCAGGGGTTGGGACTTGAGGACAATCCTCATTTATGACAACTTTAAGGTTGTTTACCACGAAAAATATTTTAATAGATTCTTTCCATGTCGTATAATTAAAAATCGTCAAAGTAGAAAAAGGCAACTAACAGAAAATCACTATTTGACATATTTGCTAAAAAACAAGCACATTGATCTACATTAGATTTTAGCATAACTCTTAAGAAAAAAATCCAATCAGTTTTAGCAAAATCTAAATAAACCTCATTTATCATCTAATTTTGCAATGACGCTTCAGTGATTTTGGACAAAAGCTATCGAAGGGTAGTCAGTTATCCCTTCACTGAATTAAGACACTCTCAATCAATCATTACACAAGAATAACTCTTATTCCTATAACGATCAGTCATCATTTATTCGGTTAAGAAATCATTAACTTGCTTAATAATTTTCCGTAAGTGTGACCCTTCATTTTAGATCCTAGAGTTCCGCTTCAATGAGCCAACCGAAGGGAAAAACCGATTGGGGCAAAATCTAAAGTGATCCTATCCATTTCTGAAGTTTGCCTTGATGTTGACCAACTGCACAAACCATCCGAAAGGGGACGCTCCCAAGGCACCTCGAGGCTATGCAAGAAGGTCTCACGGTGCAAACCAATGAAAGAGACCGTAGGACATGTTGACATACATCTCTCTCCTGCTTACTATAAATACTCACTCCATTCACCTTGATATTGACCCATGAAAACACCATCCGAATGGGGACGCTCCCAGGGTGCCTCAAGGGCAAGCATGAGTCTCACGGTGTGAATATTAAGGGAGAGACATGTGTGGAAAAATGACGTATCATATACATATTTTCCTTCCACTGAGTATTTTAACAACCTAAGGTTTAATTTACTTAGGAAAAATACGACTAATTATTTTTCCCAAGTGATTGTTTCAATTTGCCTAAAAGTAACACTTACTTTAGAAAGTTAAACAAATTTTTATTAATATTCATTAAACACTTTAACAAATGTTAATCAACAATTGCATGCTTGTAGCAAATCTATCTAATTCACCTTTCCCGGTAGGTTCCCAGGTAGGGGTGTTCTGTTTCCGTCAGCTTAAGTACCCTAGCCTAGCTTAGACAAAAGGTCCCTTATAGATATTTTTTCTACAAATTTAGTCTTTTATTGAAATCAATTTAATCCTATTAAACCGATTAAAAAAGATTAATCTAATTTCTAATCTCATTAGAAATTTGTGAACTTAGGTCTATCTCAATCATATTTTAAAACTATTTTAAAAAATGATTTCACCTAAGTTTGCATGCAACTCTTAGTTATTGATTTCAATTTCTAACTTCATTTATTTATAACTCTTATAAAGTAAATGAAACAAACTAAAACCATCCATGGACATACTTTATAAAAATTATAACGCTTATAAGATTACCTAAAGTAAAGTCATGCATCATGCAATGTTTATTTCCTTACTACATATATATAACAAAGTAATGAAAATATAACATACGTCACATGCATACATTCAAACTATGTATTATAATGATTATAGAATAAATGATGCATGGCTATGTTATTTATGCATGCAAGCATATTATATAACGCTTATATTATATGATGCATGAGCATACTATAAAATTAAATCATGCATATACATATATAATAACAATTATAATATAAATGATGCATAAAAATAAATGCATAACCTATGGTGGGTTTTCAAACTATATGACATAAATTATGACATATAATTTTAAACATATATTGCATGTACATTTACACTAACAGTTGATGGATCGAGATAGAACCTCTAAAAGGAGAAAATAAAAGGCTAACTATTACAAAAATTTGAGTCAACCGATTCGGAACAGGTGAATCGGGTTTTGAACCACTCAAACCGAAGCGCCCTTCAAAGAACCACCTTCCAGTTGATCGTGTAGCAAATGCACCATGCATCGAGTAGCTATGCGTCGAGCATGAAAGATTATGCGATTATGTAGCTAATGACTATGTGATGAGCATGAAAGTCTACACGATCGTGTAGCACGCATCCATGCGTTGAGCAACTAAAGAACCGCGCGATCGTTCAGCAAGATACTATGTGATCGTGTAGCAAATGCAACATGATCATGTAGCAAACTCTACAAGATCGTGTAGCATTAGCTATGCGATTGTTTAGCAAATTTTATACGATCGTGTACCAAAAGCTACCTAATCTCATAACATGAACTACCCGATCATTTAGCTATAGTTACATGATATGGAACCTCTATTTCATCTTCTCCATTGAAACAATGCTCTATAACTCTTCTTTGAAGCCTCCGAAACATCATGAGCGACTCAAAAACCTCTAATTATAGATCTGATTGCAACAATTAATGCCCAAAAATGCAAGGACCTTTACAAACCAAGTTTGTAAAAAATAAAAAAAAAAAAAAAAAAAAAAATAAAAAGCCTTAAACTTAGCGTTCTATTACAAAACATCCATCTGATTATTTAAGTTTAATTACATGAATTTCATTCATATAATTAGTATTTGAATCATATTCAAATTCCTATCATAATGTATCGAATACATTATAATTAATTATATCATTCCCTCAATTAATTTGAACACTTCAAACTAATCCAAAGATGAAATCTCTGTTGAGCTATAGAAGGGACCTGATGGACCTGTAGATTGAAGCTCCAACGGTACTCAGATAATTAATTAAACTCTTTAATTAAATTACCCAACATCCATTAACTGTCGGCCACTCCACTAAAGATTGACAACTGCACTCTTTGCACTATAGTGAACGTTATAAGTATTGTGTCATCTCTTGCTTTGAGATTCGAGTTACTCATTTCTAGTAGATGATTCATTTTTATTTTTCCTTACTAGAGAATGAGTGAAGTTTAAGTTGAGAGTGTTTGATACCACCCAAAACGTGTTATCTTAGTGCCTCTAATCCCACTTATTTATGAAGTTTAATGTGCTTATATAATTATCTTTGTAGGATCTCAAGGAATTCATGCATTCTGGAGCATTAAGACCATTTGGGATTATTTGGAGCAATTAGGAACTTAAAAGAGCAACCGGACTTCAAAAAAGCATAAATGTCCAAAATACCCATTAAGAAGCGTTGGGCAGCTGCGCAGTGGTGCCATGCTTGGTGCATTTTCCTAAGAGCCTCAATTTTGGGTAAATTTATGTAGCCTACTTACTTTGATGGACGTGCACCCATGCTCGTGCAATGCTGCACTTCAACAACGAGGCCTAGTGCCGCAACACTATCCTTCAGCGTCGCAGCGCTATCGTGACAGTATATAAGAGTTTCTTCATTTTCAGGGCAGGGATCATTACCCGGTCTCTAGTCGAATTTTCTCTCCATTTTCTCTCTTCCACTTATATTTGTCTTCCTTTTCTCTCATGTAATTGGTAGAGACAATATTGAATCTTGTCTTCTCCATCACCATGGGAAAGTGACGTTTGTGGGTTTCTAGTTTAGAGGATTTTGAATGAACTCTTTGTAATTTTTGGAGATTTTTCTTAATGTAATCTTTATATCTTAGCTATGAGTTTCTTTTCTGATTGAATGGCTTTATAACTGTATTCTCTCTTGATTGTCTGACTCACTACTTGAGAATTTTTTATTGAATGTTTGAGATTAACTTGTAATATGTGAGATGAAATTATATGTCAATTTTCAAGAAGCAAAAGGTTAGATAGGCTTGTGATTCGTAGTTGACAATGAAGAGCATTGACCTATTGACCTAAGGGAAATATACTGAATGTTTAATTAGGTGATTGTAAATTATATGTTCATCCTAGCATAATTCCTAGAGCATAATGTGGTTAGTTAGATGTGATTAGTATGGATTCATTTATGCGTGTTTACTTAATTAGGTAATTAGGACCATTGGTTGGATTTCTAATCAATTGAGCTAGAGGCAAGAAGTTATAATTATATTTTGATAATTCGATGAAGAAATTTACATTTGGCCATTCTGGTCTTCTAAGCTAGAACGTCATTATTGATTGCATTTTTATCCTTTACTTTCTTGCATTTTGTTTTCATGCATCTCTGATCTCAATCCTACCAACCCTCCCCCCTTCTCCTCCTCTATTTTCTGCTTTAACTAAAAATGGGCTTTGTGGACTAATCTCTGCACTTCCCTATGGTTCGTCCCGAACTTGTCATTTGTGTTATTCAGTAGTATAAGTAGTTAGTTCGTGAATATAAATATTATTTGATTGATGGAAAGCTTCGACAACGCTCCATCCATCGGGAGGCTTGATCATGTCCCATAGTTTTAATAAAGTATCTCAACCACTGTGCTATTAGTATTGAAATTTTTTGCTTTCCTTTTCTATTGAAGAGATGAGGAATTGAAATTTTTATTTTCTTTCAATAAATTTAATGATTTTCGTCTCTTAAAGAGATGGTGATCTTTAAAAAGATAGACCTCGTCTGCTCAAGGGACAAGGATCAATAAACTACAAATTTTCCAAATAAGTTTAAAAATTAATAATATTAATTAAAAAATCCCAACTAAATGTCAAAGTATAAATACCCAAAGAAAAACTAATACAAGGTCTTGAACCTCATTTTTTGGTTCGATCGTGTAGGAACCCAGTACCAATGTAGTGATGGTTACTGCGGTAGGACACAAAAAACTAATACATTTTCTACGTTGGGAAGTTTTGGGGATCCACATTAAAAAAAAATTAGGAGACCTCACAATCTTTATAAGGTAGATGAGTTACTTCCCAATTGTCAATTGATTTTGAGATGAAATCCCATGTTATCTGAAATTAAGGATATCTACCATACAGTATAATGACGTCACACACAATATATCAGCAATTGCAAGAACAAATAAAAAAACAAAGAGATAAACTTTAAAAGAACAAGACGCAAGGTTTAGTAACCCAGTTTGGCGTCATACCACCTATGTCTAAAGGGACAGTGTGCCCAGAAAAGATACTTTTACTAATATGAAGTCAAACAATTACAACGTTTTACTTATTTCTAAATATACGAAAAATACATTGATACACGAATAGCTCAACTTCACTTGACGGCATATTAGTAAACTTAGGCTCCCCCTAAGTATGTCTATATTAGTAAGCAATTACTTAGGCTCCCCCCAATAATGAGACTCCCTCTCAACAATAATCTTTCCTCCTTTTGGTGAAGATCACTTCACTTTATGAACTTAGGCTCCTCCTAAGTTTGAGAATCTCTTCTCAAGCAATGAAATCTTAGGCTCCTTTTAAGATCAAGACAAACTTCTCACGAAGCAAGCTTCAATATCGATCTAGAACATAGTTTCAAGATCTTAAAGAACTATGAATCACAATCTCAAAAATTAACATACAACCATATAGTTTGGCCACTTTACAACTCAACATTAAAAATACTCAAAACCAGCAATCCTAACAAGACAACATCTTCTTCTTAAATATGCACAATGGAAAAAGGAAAAAAAAAAAAGCCATTCAATATTTGTAGAATATAAAAAAGGAAATATCCATTCCAAATAATGAAAGAAAATAATATGCAGATCAGCATTTTGAGAAACATTCTGTGAGACAATTCTTGAGACAACCAGCAAAACAACTCTTAAACAAATACAGTCAATTCCAAATCACTAACATTATTTAATATGGTATCAGAAATTGGAATCCGATCAAGAATAGTGAATGAAAAGAGACATCATCTTGAGGGACATATTGTAGATCTCACATGCTATATATCACTCTTCAATTAGCCCAACAAAAGTTCACTACTAGAAAAAACACATTTCTTGACATTTGTAATTTTAAAAACTTCATGTTTTTATGGAAAAAAAAATGTCAGTGAATTTTAAAGAAAAATGTCAATAACATTTCAAAAAACGTGAGGGTTGTGTGTTTTTCCAAAAATTTTCATACTGCACACAACTTGATGTTTTGAAAATATCAAGTTTAATATATGTTTTCTTGTCCTATTTTAAATGTCAAGAATATTAAGTATAAAGAAATTACTTTCTTACTTTTTTTAAGTCTACAAGCTTTCATTAACCCTTCACACGAACCCCTGCAGCTGAAACCCTCCGATCTCCACGCCAAACTTCACCTTGTTGTCGAAACCCTTGCGATGTCCACCTCGAACTTTGCCATGCCGCCGATTGGCTCAAGAACTCCACCACACGGTCGATTCCCTTGATCTGAAACCATCACTTGAGGGCTTTTTTGCCGAACCTGCCTTCACCCTTCTTGTTGTCGAAACCCCAAACGATTGAAATCCTCCATGCGAAATTTCACGCTTGGGTGTGCCCCAGTTCCCAGATACTTTCTTCTCTTGTTGTCGAGAATATTCCAACGGCGAAGAAAAGAATCCACATGGCCATTTATAAATAACCATTGTTTGTGCTCTCTGCGAAAAAAGTTCAAGTATTTAATATCACTTTCTTTATGGGTTTTGTTTTCTCTCTTTCCAATGAGAATCTAGCGCTTTCTGTGATATGTAACCATTGTTTTCTCGTGCTTTGTTTCTTCTATTTGGAAATCCAGTTGTTGAATCGATTAATTAGATCCAAAAGAAATTTAATGTGTATGGTTTCTGAATTTTGTGCTAATTATACGTCATTCGTGTATTGAGGAGAATGTTTGGCATTGTGCTAGGGTTTAGGAAGTTCGATTGTTGTTCATTGGCCTGTATGAATTCAAGTAATCTGTTTTAATTTTGGTATTTAACTTGTTTGTTCATGGGTTCTTATCCTAACACAGGTGGCAAAGTCAAAAAAGACGAAAAGAAAAAATAAATTTAGTGCTTCAATTGGAATCTTTTTTCTTGTTTGTAGTTGTTGTGCCAATCAATTATTCTACTTTTATTTCTCTCTTAAATGCACTTTTCTATTGCGTGATTTAAAAGAAACTTGATGATTCTTTCTCATAGTTACCATTTTTTTGTACCTTTTTATGTACGTCACCTACCTCATTTGAGAACACCTTAATAATATTTTTAAGGAGTTGTTTCCATCCTTTATTCATATTTTTAAATTTCAAGGCCAGATGTAATTTGTGATTTGCTTATGATGACAACAACTATTATTGCAGCACAAGCCAATACTTGGTGAATGAAAACCTTGTATCAAGATATTGCCAAGATCTCATTGAAAAACAAAGGTAAATTTACAATCTCTTGAGTATGACAACTTTTTTAACTCTCTCATATCTGGGAGCTTGATGTTTGTAGTTTTGAATTATTTCAGAGTGTTTGAATAAAGCTTAATATTTATTATCATTATATTTTACTGAACGAAATGACCTAGAGTTTAATTAATAATTTGTATCTTGCATTTTCTGTGTGGTTATGAACTAATTGGGATTGAGTTCATGCATTTTAACTAATAATTTTTATCTTATATTTTCTATGTGGTTATGGATGCATTATGAGCCATTATCTTGAACAATGACATGAGGATAAGAAGGTATTGACTTCCGCAAGTATTAACCTTTGTAGGAGTTTTATATTTTTGAGGTGTGATTTTGTTGGGATTTGAAGAGATCATTGTAAATTCTTGGTCTGATTTAAAGAGGAACAAGTTGCCAAGGCAATATTTTGTGAGTTTTCCTCTAAATTATCATTTTAGAACAAAAGAAACAAGCTTGGTGAGGTTGAGGATAACTCAAATTTTCAAATGGTATCTAGAAATTGTTCATGTTCTCGCTTGAAATTTTGTATGGTCTCATTTGAAATTTTGTATGGTTTCGTTAGATGTGTATAATTATTTTTACAATTCTTATTTTATTCTAAAGTATTTGATTAGACAAGGTGATAGAGTGTTTTGACTATCCTACAGCTATGAAAGTCGTAGTTTCATATGTTCATGCATTTTGTGAACTTATAATTATCTATTTATCTTGTAACGAGATGCCATAAGATGAAATCCATTTTAGATGCTAGGAGTCTTAATAACAGTTAGCATTATCTACTTCTGTTCTTGTTTAAAAGTGATTGAATTATAGAGAAAAAAGCTATAAAATTTTTTTTGTCGTACCCTTATGTAGGATGGTAAATTTGTGTAGATGCAAATCGAAAACCTTTAATTGTTGTTTTAGTTCCTTGAGTTATCTAATCTATGTTGATATTATTATGTGAAGAAGTTTCACTCAAATACCTCAGATTTTCAATTTGTTTATAACTAACTTTTTGTAACGGTTTCCTGGTATATCATTATAAATACTACTAATTTCGAATTTAAAAAAGAGAGAGAGAGAGGGAGTTATCATCTTTTCTTAGATTTCTTGCAAACTAAAATCTGGACGCAATCTTCAGTCAGTAAAAAGATTTAGATCTTCCAGTGGACGTAGGCAATCTTGCCGAATCATGTAAATCACTGATCTTCTTCCTTATCTTTCTTGTTTTCAATCGAGTAATACTTCACTACAAATTGTGTGTCAATCGTTTACATTAAAAATCGCATCGAGTATCAAGTTATTGAAGGAAATCGAACACGAGGATTTCCATGAGCAGCGGAATGATCTTTCCAAATTTCAATCGTATATGAGCTTTACAATTACAATCACAAATGGAAACATACGGTTATGCAAAATATAGAAATTACAATAAGCTTTACAATAGATCAAGGACAAGAAATAACAAACCTTTGCAGACTCATGTTCTAGTTCTTTGATCACAAACGCTCGATCACAACAACACAGCAACACACGAATGTTCGTCCAACATGACCGCTACATTGCACGAACATCGTGCACTCAAACTAAGCGGTCGCCAAGGTCATGAACACCCCGAACACCACGAAGGCCTCCACATAACCTCGACGGTGTCGAGTTGAGTATGACACTACCAATAAGGTTACCTTGTATTCTCGGTGTGATAATTCAGAGGGTGGGCTCTGTACGGACTTAGTTTGAGGTAGAAAATGGAAGGAATCAAAATCGTGTAAACGATTGAGCAAGTGGGAGATGGATTAACTATCGTATGACCTATACTCAATCGTTTAGGAAAAGCTATGCCATCGTTTAACTCATCGCTTAGCTGAGTGTCTATCGTGTAAAAACACTCCACAATCGTTTAGTTAACTCCAAGCTGTCGCTTAGTTAATCTAATTTACTCGAAAATTATCCGTAAGTATTTTCTGAGATTGGAAATCTCAAAACAACATTTTTGCAAATATTTTCTCTTACTAAAAATAGGAAAACATTTCTCCTTTTATCTCACTTTTATCTCACAGTTACCATGAAACCACCAATAACCTCCACCTCCTACTCAATTGGTTATTAGAGAAAAAGAGATAATTATCCAATAATTAATATTATTATAAATATAAATGATAACTAATTTACCATAATATATTTATAACCTATAGTTTTAATATTTCATCTCATGAAATATACAAATCATAGCTCTTTTTCTGTTCCTTGGCTCTTAATGTAAATCTCATTTACATTAATCCTCCACTTGATGTATCTCATACACTATACCGATCATATCATATATAATCAAATTACCTTTTGTCAATTTGAACATTTTAAATCAACACCAAGAACTGATCCTCAACTTGAATCCATTGACCTACCAAGGGGACCTTATTGACCTGTAGCTCGAAGCTTCAACGATACATGAATAATTGACTAAACTCTTTAGTCATGGGATCCACCATCCGTTAAATGTCAGGCACTTCACTAAAAACTGACAGCTGAATTCTCCTTACTGCATATATATTATGTGTCCATCTTAACCAATCAACAGTGCGACAACCCTTCACAGATTGCTCGTAAGTACAGCTCGGCTAATAACCATTATGCCTCTATAGTTACATCTAATTCCTTAAGTACCACTAAATCCTCTAATGAACATTCTACTGTGACTTAGTTCTCTTTTCCAAAGAGAAGTTGTAGCCACTATGTTCAAACCCCAAAATTAGCCCTTAAGGGAGCAATCTATCTACTTACCTCTATTTCGGGGAAAGAGTGAATTCCATCTTGTGTATTGAGTTCCCAACTCCCAAATTAGACAAATCCCCAAAAAAGGTAGGCATGTTGAGTTGGCAATCTGGCCACTCTCACCCATACTAATCAAAGGACCGCTCTTAAAGGCAGCAATTTTCAAAACACTCAGGATTGAGGTCGTGTCACCTATAGTCATTTAGGTGAGATGTAAGTCTCTAGTATCAACGGCGTTATATACAGAGTCTAGTCATCTCGTGGTTCAGTCTTATACAAACTCTTTGTATAGGACACCCTTGCTCGCATGTCTTCACATGAATGGTCAGGATCTACCACCTGTAGTAGTTTACAACACTTGCAAACCTCTAGAAAGTGGGTCGTATCCGTAATGTCACCAGGATCAAGTATCCCACCTTAATCCTTATACTACATACCTATCTAGGTTATCACTTAAGGCATGATCCACTTGTATATCACATATACATGTTTAAGTTTACATAAGATAATCATGGAGCTTTATTTATTGGATATGAGTAAATGTCAGAATGAAATAACAATTATTTTATTCATAAAACAATGTGTATAATTATAAACAACAAGACTCCGGGAGAATTAGGACACCAATCCCAACACTTATCGAGCAATCGTGCATCGAATTATTTCTATTTAGTAGGTCCGAGTACACCATTTCACCTTCGAGTTGCACCGAGCATTGTTCATGAACCGTCGAGTACGACTGAGTACTAACTTTGTTATCGTTGAGTTGCATCGAGGATTTAGCAGAGACCAGATAGACGAAGAAGGGAATTCTGATCGAGGATCGAGTAGCAAGGTGTCGAACGTCGAGTTTCGAGTATCGAGGATTTGGCAAAATTGATTTGAGTCATTTCTTCATTTTTTTCAACAGTGATCTTGTGTATTTGGGACTGTAAAGCGTCTTCAACCCAACAATTATTGGTATCAGAGCACTTAAAAGTCATCAAGGTCATCTTTCTTGGAGCTTTAAGATTATCAAGAAATCAAGACTCGATACTCGTTCGATTCAGAAATGGTCGTTGTAAAGCATGACATCAAGAAGTTTGATGGGAATGGGCTTGTGTGCTCTTTGCTGTCCAAGAATGACTTTGATTTTGGCCTTCCATAGGCCAAAATCAAAGTCATTCTTGGACAGCAAAGAGCACACAAGCCCCTTTTGGACCCATTAACACTGCCAACCATCATATCAACACAAGAAAGAGAGGACATGGAGCTCACAGCATATAGGACTCTGGTTCTGAATCTTAGTGACAGTATTCTGAGGTAAGTAATTGATCAAGACATAACCTATAAGATGTGGGTCAAGTTAGAAGGTCTGTTTGCTATAAAGGATCTCCCCAAAAAGATGTATCTGAGGGAGAAGTTCTTCACATTCAAGATGGATTCTGCCATGATTCTTTCAGAAAATTTGGATGAATTCAAGAGGATAGTCTCAGAGTTCAAGAGCTTTGGTGAGAAAATTGGCGACGAGAATGAGGCTTTTGTACTATTAAACTCTCTACCCAAAGCCTATAAAGAAATGAAGAATACTCTGAAGTATGGTAGAGAATCCGTCACAATTGATGCCATCATCTCAACATTAAGAACAAAAGAGCTAGAGCTTCAATGAGTCAAGAAAGAGTAGCCTAATCCAGAGGGGCTGTTTGCCAAGGGGAAGAACAAGTAGAACCAATCTAAGAGGAACAAAAACCAGTCAGGTGAAGAGCATAAGCCAAAGACCAAGTTAAGATGCAATTACTGCAAGAAGAAAGGTCACATAATGAGAGATTTCTACAGTCTGAAAAGGAAAAACCAAGAAAATAGAAGAATCAGAAGGGGAAACAACCAGAAGCATCTGTGGTTGAAGGTTCCTACTTTTACTCTGATGCCTTAGCCTCCACCAGAAATCAAACCAACCAAATCAATCCTCTTAAGAAGCATAATTGGGTGTTAGCCTTCGGATTCACCTATCACATGACACCTTTCAGACCTTGGTTAATACTTATAAGGAAATAGATGGGCATGGGCAACAATGAAGCTTGCACGATAAAGGTGGTTGGTTCAGTGTCCTTAAAGCTAAAGGACGGATCAATCAAGCTTCTAAGAAATGTTAGATATGTACCTTTACTCAAGAGAAACTTGATATCTTTGGGCATGTTGGAGTCCATTGGGTGTGAATGTAAAGGAAAAGGTGGAGTTCTTGAAGTGATCAAGGATTCCAAAGTTGTGTTTTTTGGTGAGAAGGTCAATAACCTTACATTGTGAGAGGAGTAGAGATGATGATAAATGCCTACACAGTTTCAACACAAACTTGACAGAGGCTAACTTGTGCCATAAAAGACTCTCCCATATTAGTGAGAAAATGAGGTAAACTCTGTGCAAGCAAGGAATCCTTCCCAGAGGTATCAATGAGCACCTTTCCTTTTGTAAGCATTGCATTTTAGGTAAAGCAACCAAACAAAGCTTCACAAAATCTCATCACACCACCAAAGGAGTATTGGACTATGTCCATTCTGACCTATGGGGATCATCTCCTACACCAAGCCTTAGTGGCTCAAGGTTTTTTCTAACCTTTATTGGTGATTTTTCTAGGAAGAGTTGGATATACTTTCTTAAAACTAAGGACTAAGTATTTAGGAAGTTTAAAGAATAGACAGCCATGATCGAAAATAAAACATCTAAAAGGTTAAAATACTTTAGAACTAATAATAGGCTTGAATTTCGTAACGAACACTTTGATAAACTTTGTAGTGAGAATGGTATAATTAGGCATAGGGCAGTGAGGTATATACCTCAACAAAATGGGGTTGCTGAGAGATTAAATAGAACCATAATGGAAAGGGTTATGTGTTTGCTCTCTAATGCTATCTTAGGGGAAAGTTTTTGGGCAGAAGCTACATCCTATACTGTGTGTACCTTAAATAGGTGCCCTCATACATCTTTAGGTTTCCTTACACCTGAGGAAAAGTGGACTAAACATCCCCTTAACCTAGATAATCTCAAGTTCTTTGGTTGTGTAGGGTTTGTACACCAAAATAAGGGAAAGTTAAAGGCTAGAGCAGTCAAGTGTGTGTTTGTAGGCTTTAGAGAGGGTGACAGGGGGTTCAAAATGTGGCATCCTATTGAGAGAAAGTTCCTAGTGAGCAGAGATATCACCTTTAGGGAAGAGGAGATGTTTATGCAAAAGGAGAAAAAGGTAGAGGATGAAGAGAGTCATCCAATACCGGTTTTGAGGTGGAGTTATCATCCGAGCAGCCAAATGAACCTAGCTAGCCTAGTAACACAGGAGAAACAGAGGAAAATGTAAAAGAACATAAGGAGACGACATGTGAACTATCACACCTCCAGCTAGATATACTGAAATGAATTACATGAATCTGGTTTTAAATGTTGTAGTTGCTCCTATTAGCCAAGAATTGACTACCTCTAAGGAAGTAACAAGTTGTACTAATGCAAGGATTGGATTGAGACAATGAATGAGGAGCTGCATTCACTAAAAGTGAATGACACTTGGTCCTTGGTTCCTCTACCAAAAGGGTATAAACCTGTTGCTTTTAATTAGATTCTTAAACTTAAAGAATAAGCATTATGTGATCAAAAGCCTGAGTTTAAAGCTAGATTGGTTGCTAAGGGGTTCACTTAAAAGGAAGGAATAGACTATGCTGAGATTTTCTCTCCTGTTGTAAAACAAACTTCTTCTTCTATCCTTAG
Source organism: Benincasa hispida (assembly GCF_027475165.1). Classification (NCBI taxonomy): domain Eukaryota; kingdom Viridiplantae; phylum Streptophyta; class Magnoliopsida; order Cucurbitales; family Cucurbitaceae; genus Benincasa; species Benincasa hispida. The sequence goes on from NC_143483.1 coordinate 34,842,852, forward strand.
TTGCTCAAAATAATCTAGAATTATATCAACTAGATGTCAAAACTACTTTTCTTCATGGACATCTAGTAGAGACAATCTATATGATGCAATCTAAAGGATTTGAAGTTAAAGGAAAAGAAAATCTCTTATGTTTACTCAATAAGTTTATATATGGGTTAAAACAGTCACCTAGATGCTGGTATAAGAGATTCAATGACTATATTTCTAGGATTAGATTCAAAAAAAGCTCATTTGACATATGTGCTTATGTAAACATAGGTTCTTACAAGGACAAAGTTTACCTACTCATATATGTAGATGACATATTGTTCGCAGGTAAGTCTATAGAAGATCTAACCCATGTTAAAAACCTCTTAAAAGGAGAGTTTGATATGAAGGACTTACGAGAAGTAAACAAGGTCCTAGGAATAGAGATCCATAGGAACAAAGAGGAGTCTACTCTAAGCATCAGTCAGTCCAACTATTTTGAGAAAACCCTTAAAAGGTTTAACATGATTGATGCCAAACCTGTGAGTTTACCCATTGCCTAGCAGTTTAAGCTTTCCTCAGCTAACTTTCCTAAGGATTATGACCAAGAACAACTAAAACAGATGGTTGTCATACCCTATAGTTAAGTTGTTGGAAGCCTTATATATTTAATGATTTCTACTAGACCTGATCTCTCATATTCAGCAAGCTTAGTTAGTAGATATATGTCTAATCCTGGTAAGAGACACTGGAAAGCTACTAAATGGATCCTAAGGTATCTAGTTTGGTCTAAAAACTCTAAGTTAGTCTATCAAAGTTCAACTGAACCAAAACTAGAGCTTTATGGATATGTTGATGCTAACTATGTTGGTGATTTGGACAAAATGAGGTCCTTAACAGGCCACCTTTTCCTGTTTGGTCCTAATCTAGTCAGCTAGAAAGCATCTCTTCAATCTATAGTAGCCCTATCTACAACTAAAGTTGAATATATGGCTTTAACTGAAGCAATCAAAGAGGCTTTGTGGCTTAAAGGACTGCTAAAAGACTTTGAAATAGATCAAACAGTAGTGAAACTCTACTGTGATAACCAAAGTGCTATCCATTTGTCCCAAAATCCACAATTTCATACTAGAACAAAGCACATTGATATCAAATATCACTTCATTCGAGATAAAATTGAGACAGAGGAGATAGAAATCTTAAAAGTCCATACTTCTGATAATGCAAGTGATATGCTAACTAAACTTATTACAAAGCTTAAATTGTTTAAATGTTTAGAACAGGTTGGTTTTGAGCTTCCAGACACAGGGTAGACAAACCAGTCAAAATTAGGAAGATAATGAAGACTGCAGGCATTGCAGTCAAAGTGGAGAATTTGAAGAAGTTTGACTCAAATACCTCAGATTTTCAGTTTGTTTATAACTAAATAACTTTTTGTAACGGCCAACTAATATATCATTATAAATACCATTGATTTTGAGTTCAAAAAAAGAAAAAAAGAGAGAGTTATCACATTTTCTTAGTTTTCTTCCAAACTAAAATATGTAAGCAATCTTCAATTAGTAAAAAGATTTCAAATCTTCCCATGGACATAGGCAACCTAGCCGAACCACGTAAATCACTGTTTCTCTTTTTTCTTCCTTATCTTTCTTATTTTCAATTGAGTAATACCTCACTGAAAATCATGCGTCAATCATTTACATTACAAATCGCATCGAGTATCAAGTTATCGAATCAATCGTGTATCGAATTATCGTTATCGAGTAGGTCCGAGTACACTATTTCACCTTCGAGTTGCACCGAGCATTATTCAAGAACTGTCGAGTATGATTAAGTTTTAACTATGTTGTCGTCGAGTTTCATCAAAGATTTAACAGAGACCAGACAGATGAAGAAGTGAATTCTTATCGAGGATCGAGTAGCAAGGTGTCCAACATCGAGTTTTGAGTATCGAGGATTTTGCAGAATTGGTTTGAGTCATTTCTTCATTTCTTCAATAGTGATCTTGAGTATTTGGGACTTGTAAAGGATCTTCAGCCCGACATTATGAAATTTAGAGTTTCTTATTGCAGTTTATGGTGAAAACCTCCATTTCATCATGCAACTAAGAGTGAAGTGAGTATATATTCTATAGTGATTGAGTATGTACTCCCAATATCCATCTCTTTTGTCTTTTTGTTAGTATTTATGCAGAGCTCAGATTTCTTGAAGTTTTCTACCATAAGATCTACAAGGTGTGACCGTGAGAGGTCTTTCCATGGAAATTACTTTATATAATCGATATATTGTTTTTAATTTCGACTCTACTAATAAGTTTATGCAAAAGGCATTTTGATTGAGAAAATAATAGTCCTAAAATTAGGACTCTGATCCTTTATTGGACACTGAAGACGAATAACCTATCTTCATAGTTTAGTTCTATCATCTGATACATGTGTTTCCTCCCAATGAAAAGATTGAGAACATTTATGATCAATATTGGACTTTGCGGGCAGAAGAGGTGCATTTCTTATGCAAGGAAATTTCTTAGATTTTTCAAAATGTGAACTCTCTTTGCAGTGGTTACTTTATGGCCTTTTTCTTACCTTATTTTCTCCTCATCTTTTTCTTTTACATATTCCAGAAGAAGAAGAAAAATCTTGGTCCAAATGATCGCCCAATCCATGTGTACCATTTCACTAAAGACGCCACTCAGAATCAGATGGTAAGTATGAAGCATATTCTTATCCATATCTGGAGCACTTCTTATTAATCTAACTGTAATTCTATTTGTATTTGAGTGAGTTTAATAAATTATAAGAATTGGAGAATGAAAGATTAGGAAATCAATACTAGCATTATGGAGAAATGAAGCTATGTTTTTGTTGTACTGCTAATCTATTTTTATTTTAAACTGCTTATTGATTTCCATTTTTTGTTTCCTAAATTATATTTAGCTTATTCACAAGACTTCACTACTACAAAATCTACATTACTTGACACTTGTAGTTTTTAATTATTAAATGTCAAGTAATGTGATTTTGGACAAGAAAAGTCAAGTAAAGGAGTTAAAAAGCGAGATTGGTGGAATATTTCGGATATTTTCATGTGAATCTTTACTTGACACGTTTTTCGTGTCAAGTAATATAAGGTCTTACTAACGTGTCAAGTATAAGAATCTCTTACTTGACATTTATCGTGTCAAGTAAAATATAAAAAAAATTGCCTAATAATATTTTTTCAAATAAAATATCTTATTTTTGAAACCCTAGTCATTCGTGTGAAGTCCATCGAGCTGTCCATCAAGTTTCTTTCCTCTCATCTCATCTTCTCTCCCACAAAATCAGTTAAATGTCTTCTCTCCCATCGCGCTGTTGACCTCTGCAGCCCGTTCTTCTCCTTTCATGTCGTCTCGTCCGGTCTAGCCATCGACTTTTGTGGCGCCGCTCGTCTGTCGATCGATCTAGCCATCGACTATTGCAGCAATGCTCGTCCGTCGACCGATCTAGCCAGTCTCTTCGTGCTTCGATCGTTTTTTGTGCTTTGTTCGACCGATCTAGCCACCTTGATGCTTTTTCGGTCTAGCCACTGATAGTCTGCAACACCGCTCGTCCATCGATCGGTCTAGCCACTATTTGCTTTGTGCTTCGATCGTTTCTCATGCTCTGTTCGACTGGTGTAGCCACCTTAACGTTTTTTCGGTCTAGCCATTTTGTCGACCGGTCTAGCCATCGATGTTTTTTCGGTCTAGCCACTCTTTGCTTCGTGCTTCAGTTGCCCCTTCTGGTAAGCCTTATCTCATTTTGATTACGTCTGAAATTTATTTTCATGTGCCCTATTTGAAGTTTATCTGTCCATTTTTGTAATTATTACCATTCTTTGATTACAAATTAGACATTATGAATCAAAGTCTTTATTCAGAAAAATTTAAGTAAAAAAACAAACTGAATTTTTTTTTTTTTATCAACAAGAACAAAAGAATTCAAACACATGCATCCAAGAAGTATCTTATTGTCTTCTCACGTGTTTGGCCGTTATATTGAAAACAATGTATAAAGAAAAATGTCCTTCAACCATAAATTAGCAGATCATTTAGAATTGGAAAGCATTTGATTCCATTTGAAATCATCGATCTCTACTTTAGTATAATACAAAAATGGTTGTAGTTGCTCTTTACACCATTTAATTTTTAAGATTTTAAATTTAGTAAACCATCTATTCATTACAACATTAGCACACATTTGAAGTTTTTGAGAGTTCAAGTTCTTAAGTTCTCTATAAATATCAATTCCATACAAAATTTATAAGTTGTATGAGTTATCTAATTTGAATTATTGTAATATTTTTTTGTAGTTCTAAGATTAGCTTATTATAACTATGGATAAATCATGGATGACAAAGAGTGGATTATCTAAAGAGTTTGAGTTGGGTGTGGAAAACTTCATCAAATTTGAATTTTCAATACAAATAATACTACTATACGTTGTCCTGGAAATTGTCAAATACATAATAGCAATGATATTAAAGATCATTTATATTTTAATGGGATTGATGAAAGTTATAAGATTTGGTTTTGGCATGGTGAGGTACTTCCTAGTTCATCCTTGCATGGAAAATCCCCTGAGTGTAGGTATGAAGAGAATGATGTTGGAAATATAAAAGAAATGGTTGAATTCGCTCATTAGCAATATTCAAAAGATCCCAATGGATTCGAAAAGTTGCTTAATGATGCTGAGAAGCCATTGTGTGAAGATGTAAAAAGTTCACAAAGTTGTCTATATTTTGTATAACTTAAAAGTTAGACATGGATGGAGTGACATTAGTTTCTCAGAACTACTAAAAGCATTAAAGGATATCTTACCTTCTACTAATGTCCTCCCTACATCAATGTATGAAGCAAAGAAAACATTAGGTGCACTAGGAATGGAATATGAAAAGATTCATGCATGCCCTAATGATTGTTGCTTGTATCGAAAGGAATATGACAATACAATTGTTTGTCCTGAATGGGGTGAGTCAAGGTAGAAATATGGTAAAGACACAAAGAAGAAAATCCCTGCCAAAATAATGTGGTATTTTCCTCTTATACCACATTTTCAACAGATGTTTAGAAGTGTTGAATGTGCTAAAAACCTGACGTGGCATGCTAATGAGAGAGAAATGGATGATAAATTATGTCACCCTGCAGACTCCCCAGCTTGAAAGTTAGTTGACACCATGTGGCCGGACTTCAGTTCTAAACCTAGGAATCTTCGTTTAGCATTGTCAGCAGATAGAATAAATTCACATAGTGATATGAGCTCTAAGTATAGTTGTTGGCCAGTTGTGATGGTCATTTATAATCTTCCTCCATGGTTGTGTATGAAAAGAAAGTTTATGATGTTATCAATATTGATTTTAGGTCCAAAACAACCAGGGGATGACATTGGGATATACTTAGAGCCATTGATTGATGATTTAAAACTTCTGTGGGAAACGGGTGTGCAATGTTATGATGCTTATCAAGAGGAACTATTCAACCTAAGAACAGTTTTATTGTGGACGATCAATGATTTTCCAACATATGGAAACCTTAGTGGATGTAGTGTCAAAGGTTATAAGGCATGTCCAATTTGTGGAGATAACACAACTTCATTAACACTGAAACATGGGGAAAAAATGGCATATCTTGGCCATCGAAAATTACTAGCACAAAATCATCCTTTTCGACATCAAAAGAAAGCATTTGATGGTCAGAGAGAACTTGAAAATATTCCAGAATCTTTGTTTGGGGAGGTTTTATTTGAAAAAAACTAAAGATCTTGATTTTCAAAGGGGAAGAAACAGAACAAAAGAAATATCACAAAAGGAAGTACCAAAGGTTGTTAGAATAGGATGTCTACTTTTTTCCAACTCCCTTATTGGAAACATCTCCATGTTAGACATTGCTTAGATGTGATGCATATCGAGAAAAATGTTTGCATGAATATCATAGGTACACTTCTTGATATTTTAGGAAAAATAAAAGACGGATTGAATGCTAAACATGATTTAGCTGATTTAAAAATTCGACCAGAGCTTACACCTATTAATGGGGATAAAAAAAAAAAGTCCTTCCCCCTACTTGTTATACTTATCTTAGAGAAGAAAAACGTTGTGTTTGGAAAACGATATAAAAAATAAAGGTTTCTGAGGGTTACTCCTCCAATGTTAGAAATCTTGTGTCAGTATAAGATTTAAAACTCAATGGTCTAAAATCTCATGATTTTCATATGCTCTTACAACAATTGCTCCCCATTGCCATTAGATCTGTACTACCAAAGCATGTTCGATATGCAATAATTCGTCTGTTTATTTTTTTCAATTCTATATATAACAAAGCCCTAGATGTTATACAATTAAAGAAGTTGTAATAAGACATTGTGATTACATTATGTTTATTAAAGAAGTATTTTCCTCCCTCATTCTTCACAATAATGGTGCATCTCACAGTACACATTGTTAGAGAAGTCAAACTTTGTGGGCCAATATATTTGTGATGGATGTATCACTTTAAAAGGTTCATGAAAGTGATTAAAAACTCTATGAGGAATAGGCAGCGTTCAGAAGGTCATAATGCTGAATGTTATATATTAGAAGAAGCTGTTGAATTTTGTTCGGATTTTTTATGTGGAGTAGATCCTATTGGACTTGGGTGTCAAAAGTTAAGAGACAATTCAGGTAGCTCAGAAATTGGTAGACCATTGTCAAGTGGAGTTCCTTACATATCTGAATGAGATCTCTTATACCAAGCTCATCGATATCTCTTGGAGAATACAATTGATGTGGAACCATATATAGAGTAAGTTATTATGACTTGGATCCATTTATTTCATTAAATACATGAATTTGAAAATAATTATACTTAAACATTTTTCTTTTTCTTCATAAGGAAACATATGATGACATTGGAACTACAACTCTCAAGTAGATCAAAAACCAGAAACGGATTCAAGATGAACATAATCGAAATTTCATATCCTGGTTGCGAGAGAAGGTAAAACATTAAATATACTATTTAACATAACCTTTTGTCACTTATATTTTAATTATGTAACATTTGGCTCTCAGGTTGGAAATAACTTGAAATAGGAAATGTGAAGGTATCTAATAACTTGAGGTGGATTGCCCATGGTCCCCATCCAATTGTGACTACATACAATAGCTAATGGATGTCACTATCACACAAAGTCATATGACAAAAATAAAAGTGTATAAAATAGTGGGGTTAGTTTAATTGCAAAAACAACGCAAGTATCTAGCTCAAAAGATAACAATCCTATAATTGGAGACATGTCCTTTTATGGGGTGATACAAGAGATTTGGGAACTAAATTATAATACATTTAAGGTTGCAATTTTTAAATGTGATTGGGTTGAGAACAGTGGTGGCATCAAAACTGATGATCTTGGTTTTGTGTTAGTTGACTTAAATAGAATAAGCCACAAGAATGATTCTTTCATACTGGCATCCCAAGCAAGACAAGTATTTTATTTTGAGAATCCAAGTGATGGTCGATAGTCTATTGTTTTTACTCCACCACAAAGAGATTTTGAGGATCAATACAATGACGATGAACTTGGAGATACTGCTCTACATTGTCAAGGAATTTCTAAAGCTATGTTAGATATTGAATCTAAAATTGATTTGGATGATAACACTTCAACATATGTACTAGTTGATTTTGAAGGCACATGGATCCCTAAAGAGTAAGTGTATGGGTGGGTTTTCACTTACTAATTAATTTTTATAATTTTGTCGTATCTGACATCTAACTAAACTCTATTCTATTTTTCAGGATAATTCTTACACCATGGAGATAGAAAGTGATGAGGACTTGCCACTTGGTTTAGATAATGTCAATGAAAATATTGAACTGAAGCAAGATGAAAGACCAAACAAAAAGAAAAGGCGAACACGAGGACTGATTATTATGCATGAGGTAACAAAAATTAGGAATGTGGGGGAGAAAAAGTTGGTTGAATATAATGATGATGGAGTACCGATTGGAAACAAGGGATATAAGTTAAAATCTTTCATTAGATCTACTGTGCATCATCATATCCCGATTACATATACATCTTGGAAGTGTATACCGACTGACTTAAGGGAAAATTTGTTTAATATTGTTGAGGTATGTATATTTTCCTTTCTTGATGTATTATATTAATATTTTATTTAAAAAGTAATAATCAAGTTCTTTAAATGTTTAGGGTGCTTTCATAATTGATGGTAGAAGTAAGAAGGCTATTCTCAAAACTGCGGGCGTTGCATTTCGTCAATTCAAGTTTTAGTTAACGACACAATATATTATCCATTTTAAGGATGAACCCCAACTTTTGTTACACCTACCTTCGATGTACTCCCACATAATTGAAACATATTATTGGAAAGAGCTTGTCAAATCGAGATTATCTCCAGAGTTCGAGGTATTAAACTTTTCATTAAGAACATCAATATTTGTCACTTTCTTGTCATTTTTATTTTGAACTATTAAATTTATATAGAAAGTGAGAAATCAACAACAAGCACGAAGAAAGAAGAACAATATAATCATCGAATGTCCAGAAGAGATTATGTGAATCTTGCCGAGAAAATGGTAAGAATATTCTTAAGCTTAACTATTTTACAAATATTCTTATATTTAACATTATGTTTATTATGCAAAAAAAAATTAAAATTACCTTCGTCCAGTAAATGTGATTTTGGAAGAGCTAATATGTGGATAAAAGCTCGGACAAACAAAAAAAGGAGAGTATGACTATGGGGATGTCCAACAAGTCACCAACTGGATAGTAAGATTACCAATGTTACATTTGCATGAAATCGTTATAATATTTTATATGTGTTGTCCATTTATACAGAATGGTAAAGGGGTGCTACTAAACTATATCTGCTACAATGCAATTATTGTATATAAATGGACCTTTTGTCGAAGACAACAATAAGTCGTATTAATAAGTAATAAAAAGATCGGATCAGAAAAGAATCATGAAAAATTCAACATATATAATTTTTATTTAGGATGAGATCATAAAGAATGAAGATCCACTTTCCAAAAAAATGATTCACCGAATGATGTTTTGACTCAAGCCTTGGGTACTCTGGAATATGGTGGATGTGTACATGGGGTTGGTGGTTTCATTACACATACCGTTTACTTCCATAAAGTAAAAAGAGAGGATACAAACAAAAAAATTGTTGATAAAGATGAAGCACTTCATAAGCGCATTAAGGAGTTGGAAGATCAAACTCAAAACAAGCCAAGATCTAAGCATGGTAGTTGCTCCAAAAATAAAATCCGAAAGAAGCAAAATTCAAATATTGGGGTCACAGTTAGTCTCATGTTCTATCTTATTTAATTTATGCATTAAGATTACAACTATTAGTTATGATAATTTTTAACTTGTTTAATTTGTACTGTTATATTTATATCATAGGAGAAAGAAGTTATTAGTGCATCAACCACACATAAGGAAGGGAAGAAGGTGAAGGAGATGGAAGCTATTAGTGTACAACTGATCTTGAAGGCAAATTGTATTATGATGTAAATTTATGAGATAAATTTACTATTAGTTACTAATAAAATTATAACTTGGTTTTAGGAGAAAGTTTCAGAGAATGTGGGAAAGGATGAGGAATTGATCGCTATTAATGTACCACCGATCTTGAAGGTAAATTGTATAAGTCATATTTTCTTCTATCTTATTTAGCAATGAACATTTTACTCATGTTCTATCTTCATTGTGCTAGGAAAAAACTTCAAAGATGATGCCAAAAGAGAATGAAGTTACTAGTGCACGAGCCAATTTCTCAATATCCTTGAAGTCTATTCTTTAGGTACGCTGAAAAGATAATGGTTAATGGGACTAGTATTTCCTTCCAACTACCGATTGAGCTCTTTGGTTTTGGCCGAAAGAGTTATGTTCTGCGAGAAGATGTGGTCGAATTTTGTAGCATGCAAAAAGTGAAGACTTTATCAATTGTGACTTATATCGCGTAAGTAAATGTTATTTGTTTATGATATATTAAACTTTATTAATTAGTAATAAGTTAATGTGTTTGATCTATTATTGTAGATACCTACACTCACTCATTATTGATTCAAATAAAAAGCCGAAGTATATTTTTGTAGATCCATCTCTTATATCCGTAGGTCAAAATACTCGAGAAGTTAGTGCTCGGAACCTTTGTAGTAGATTAATGGCTTTTGAACACGGTCAATTAGTTATTGCTCCTTATAATCTCGGGTAAGTATAATTAGTTATACTCATGTTCGGAACCTTATACTCACGTTCTACCTTTTCCTGTTTTGTTCCAATGTAGAATTGTGTGAGGATCATTGTACTTGAAAGCTCCTTGTACTCATGTTCTACCTTTTTCTGTTTTTTTCCAATGTAGAATTGTGTTGGGATCATTGTATTTGAAAGCTCCTTATACTCATGTTCTACCTTTTCCTGTTTTTTTCCAATGTAGAATTGTGTTGGGATCATTGTATTTGAAAGCTCCTTGTACTCATGTTCTACCTTAATGTAATGAGTTACCTTCATGTTCCATACTAATTAGTAGTGTATTTTATTTAGTGCTCATTGGTTGTCAATTGTTATCAATGCGTATGATGATGTGGTGTACTATCTTGACTCATTAAGAACAAGTTCACGAGAAGATATCAAATACATAACAAATATGTAAGCTAACTTTTCTTGAATTTTTTTTTTTTTTTTTTGTAAAGTTTATTTCATTATGAATATTATACTATACTCTTTGACAAATGTAGGGCAATGACCATTTTTCAGTCTCAAAAAAAATTTGCAAAAGACTCTAAGAACCACATTCTGGAAAACAGTAAAGGCAAGTATAAGAGCATTGAAAAAATTAATAGAATGATGTTTATTTAATGCATCTGTATAATATGTATTAATTATTGATTTTGTATTGAAGTGTCCTTTACAAGTGGGAACTGTCGAATGTGGGTATTATGTCATGAGATATATGCGAGAAATCATGACTAAAGAGAAGAATATTATCACAGATCCGATATGTCTTTAAACTACTTATATATATTGTAACATTATAAATAGTGTAAATAGTAAATAATATATATATATTTGACTTTCTATGTTTTATAGATTGATACGAGAAGCTCGTACTTGCAACTTGTATTGGATGAAGTACGCATGGAATGGGCTAAATATTTAGGTCGCTATATCTGATGAACTTCCTATAAATTTTGTGTATGTGGCTACATGGGAATGCTCAAAACTTTTTGGTGTAAATGTTTTGTTAAGCCATTATAGGTTATATACTTCAAAGAAATGTGTGGTGGAAGATAGAATTTTAGTCTTGTGATTTTTGGAATGCATAGCACATATAGATTGGTCTTGTAATTTTAGAATTATCATATATTGGGGTGGGTTGATAGAGTATATATTGTTGTACGATTGGTCTTGTAAATTTTGGAATCGTTCATATACATGGAAGATAATAGAAGAACGGAATTGTTTATTTGAGTATTCTGAATTGTTAGGTTGGATATATTGGGCTGATATGTAGACCTAAAATATGTGCAACTGTTTATTTTAGTTGATGAAATTGTCTTATTGGAACAAATATAATGCAGGAAATGAGAAATGGAAATTAAATTCAAATGTTTAATTTGGAAAAAAAAAAAGCATAGATGACATTGAAAATGTGTCAAAAATTAGATTACTTGACCATTATTTCGTGTCAAGATAAAAATATATTTGACAAATAAAAAAATCTCAAGAGTAATCATAATAATAAGTGTCAAGAACTAATACACTTGACATGTCATCGGTGTCAAGTGTACTATATTTCTTGACATGGAAATTGTGTCAAGAAAATATTTATCTTGACGTTTTTACAGTATCAAGTTATGACATTATACTTGACAGTCGAATACTCGACGCTTTTATTAGCGTCAAGTATACCCTCTACTTGACATTGAAAAAACGTCAAGTAATCCAATTTTCTGTAGTAATGTTTTTTGTTCATTCAATGCAATTCAAGATGTCCAACCATAGGTAGTTGTTTTTTAGATTGTGGAAGAAAGATTTTGGATATTTTGAAGTAGATTGGACTTAGAATTAAATTTTAGTAAGTTAATCTTTAGTTTGCACTTAAAAACATTGACGAAAACATCCAGGGTTTAAAGTTCATTATCATTACAAAGTTCACAACTCATTACTAGATTTGAATATGGTTGGATAAAAACAAAAGGTATGAGTTCCAACCTCATGTTTGTATATTTAACATGTATCATTTCCACTATGTTTTACAACTATTTTTGGTGTTATGTTTGTATAAATTTGTGACATTTGATACGTGAATGCGCCAAAAACTTGGTGACAAAAATTAATGAACACAATCGTGTGATGCATGTCTTAAGCTATGTATTAGTTCTCATGCGTCAGTGATCATGCGTTGGAATGAAACTATGCGTTAACGAATGTATGCGATGACCATGCGTTCCCGTCACAAGTTTTCTTGTGCTCACGCCAAGTATAACGCGAACGCAAGTTTCACGAGTGATCCGAGGTCGAACTCAGAGACTTGTAACTAAACGTATGCGGTAATGTGTTTGCGGCGGATAAATAAAAGAATGATGGAAGGTATAAGCTACAAACTACTCATACTCCTAACTAACAGATTAAGTGGAGAGAATAAGAATGAGAGGTAGAGACACGACAACTATTGACGCGTAGTAAATACGTGGAAAAACAGATAAAATGCAGGGATGTCTTCATTGCAACCCTAGCTTGACTACAAGGGCAACCCCAGCCAACGCCAATAAATGCATTCATGCCATACACGCCCGCCGCAAATGCACGTGATTAGTATTAGCAAATGGAACTTATTTCTAAGTCTCCATTCTTGTTTATTCGATCTTAATCTAGCTCTCCCGAGCATCAATTCTAACCTAGCTCTCTCAAGTCTTAGGCTCTTTCTTTAGACTCTCTCTCGAGTAGCTCTAAAGGTGTGATGGACGCATACATAAGACAAGGTAACCGCAAAAGCTTAGTTGACGTAAGACTATTCCTATCTCTAGTGAACATTTGCTTACACTGCTTAATGCGACCAATCACTTACCTTCCCAAGCAGTTAGTTGTTGTTGATTTTACTCATAGACAAGCATTGCGTCCACTTATAGACAAGCGTTGCTACAGCTTCACACTAAGCAAATAAAGTTTTCTCACAACACTCATGCAACGCACACCTCCCAGTGGTTTACTACATGCTTCATATTCCTATACCGCATGACTAAGTATGCGATACTCTAACAGTCTCACTAATTGATGCGATGAAAGTTAAAGATGCTAAGTAAAGGAAGATGGAGATGGAATTGAAGAAAATATAGAAATGCATTGAACATGCAATGTATTAATTTCTTAATCCAAAATGTAACACAATACAATATAAGAAAAGAAGAGAAATGGAAAAGGGCTAGCTGGAAGCAATGTCTTACTTCTAGCAGATATGTGTCAAGGCTGCTGGTGGTGTCATGGAAGGGCGGTGGAGCTGACTCTCTCGAAATCTAACTCCGACGAAGGCTCCGGTCGTTACTCGGAATGGAGGAAGAAGATGAAGAACTCCCAAGCTATCTTCTCATGCTTTGGTCTGGATCACAAGGATCCACCTGAAAGTAGGAAACCTTGGGTGAAAACCTTGGATGATCTGAAATTATGCTCAGCAGCTTCTATTTATAGAGCTTGATCGCAGACAGTATTAATGGACCTACTCTGATTTTGACATTCGTGGCGTGATGGTCCTTTTCTGTATTCTCTACTGCTAACAGCGTGGTAGGTGAAATGTCAACATCATCTTTTGATTTTCTCGAGATATGCGTTGATGCTTCCATTCCACCAACCTTGCGTTCATCCCACTATTATGGTTATCATCGTGTAGCCGCAATCTTGCAATGACCGCATTCACTTGATTACCACAACTTCTACGTAATGACCGCAATCACTTGACGATCGCAACTCCTATGCGATGGAAGCATGCGGTTGATTACTGCAATACCCATGCATTGAACGTATGCATTTGCATTTGCGATGGAGAATTTCTCCACATGCGGTCGTCTAATCGATAGCCCGGCTTTCGTGTCTGCGTCCGCTTTCTACGTTAGCTACAAAAAATAAACAATTGAACGCATAATAACACATAATAGTGGGTTAGCCGAAATTCTTAATGCTGAACGACACAAACTCATTTTCTCATGAATTCCTAACATAATTGCCGCATATTCTGCTTAACAGCCCTCATAATTCTAAATAAAAGGCCTAAGATGACGTGCATTTCTGTCTGTCGTCAATTATAGGACACAAGACTACATTTGTATGTGTTCATCTTTCTAGATCTTGTGTGCATGTTCTTTATTTCAATACATATGTTGTAGTTTTGGTATATTATTTCATTGATGTAGGTGTTAAAAGTGACGAGTTCAAGGTAGGCTACGTTATTCTTGTGGAGGCAAGAGCATAGTGAGGGAGATTTGGCTAGGATTACTTCATATGGGATTGATAGGTGTAATTTTTTTAAATTTTTCATAGAAGGGATGGGGGTTGATTGTACAATAGGAAATGTGTTCATATGGGGGTTGATAGTAGGGGTTGATAATTGTTATACTTTTGAAATTGTTCATATGTGGTTATCTATAATGTTGGAATTGTTCATATGGGGTTTTCATATTCTTTTAAATTAGAAATGCTTTCTGAAGTTGTAATATTAACAATGTTAAAGAAGTGAACTTTTGATAAAGATACTGGTAGAAATTTGGTTGATATATAAGATTGAAAATGCATGTATAGTTTATTTGATTGATGGAATATATGTTATATATATACCAAATGTGGTTGTTGGATCAAAATACAAGAGCAATTATAGGTAAAAATGTCAAGATTACAATTTTTTTTCAATAAAAAAAATAAACAGGCTTGATATATTGAATGTGTCAAGATTATAGATATTCTTGACATGTTTAACAGGTCAAGAACTCTAATATTCTTGTCATTTTTAACATGTCAAGTACGATATATCTTAATCTTTTTTCATTGTCAAGAACACCCACATTCTTGTTCTTGACATTTTTTATTTGTCAAGAATGTCAATATTTTTGACATTTCAAAGGTGTCAAGTGTTACTATTTTTTTACGATTTTTTCCTAATCGAGAATATCGACATTCTTGACACTGAATTTCTTGACGTTTTTTAAAACGTCAACAAAAGAGGCACTTGACATTAAAAAAATATCAAGAAACGCGATTTTTTTTTTGTAGTAGTGGTTATTGACTTTGGTTATTAACCCGAGACCAACACTCCTTTCACTTGGAGACTTTTTATTAGACAATTACAGAGGTCAAATAAGGAATTAAAATAGGAAAAAAATGTATATAAAATTTAAATTACTCTTGACACAAGGTTTGGAGAGAGTAGACATAATGGTTTGACAATAGAGTTAATCCACTTGCAATGGGTCTTAAAGGCTGTTACTAGTCAATATTAGCAAAGGAACATATACACAACAATATGGAAGTAAAACAAGATATACAAAAAGAATTTAAAAAGTAATTAATTGCATAAAAGTGTGATATCAAAAAGCAGGAAGTGTGTATCCTGCAATGAAAACATTAAAAAAGGAAAAGAATTAGGTCCGGTTTAATAACTATTTGATATGTTGTTATTGTTTTTTAATTCAGTCTACGCCAACTCAATCAATTAATTTCTATGTTCTACGGTTTATTATTATTCCTTCTCAATTTCTTATAATGATTTGGAGTTACGTTAAATAAAAGATTTGTTTTTTAGCCAAATTATAAAATCGAAAACAAATTTTTAAAAATTATTTTTTTAGTTTTCTAAATTCAATCTAAAAATCGAAAAACAAATGAATAGAAAATGGGGCCTAATTAACAAATGGATAAAAATAATTACTTTTTATTTTCGTTTACTTTTCAAAACAAAGTATCCCTTCGGCCTTTTAATTTGTAATTCAGCCCTTCAACCGGGTCCAAGATCTTAAAGATGGACTTGTGGGTGCTTGCTTTATAAGTGTTTGGGCCAGGCATGTATTGAGTCCAAAAATGGAACACCACTCTCTAATGATTTTGTCTTCTTTTTTATTTTTTTCTTTTTTTGTCCTTTCATTTTACGATTTTTGTACTCACCCATCTTCGAAGACTCAAATAAGATTTAACCTAATTTTTGAAAGAACGAGAGTGAGAATCGAGGAGTAAAGTCCATCACACGTGTATCTTTTGTCAATTTAATAATTTCACCTAATGATAATATCAGAAAAAGGTAAAAACAAATATAGAGTTTCTACGCAAATAACCTAAATATTAAGTCTATATTTCATAATTGTTCAAAAGTTGTTATATTTTACCTGAATTGCCTAATGGGTCTTTTTCACAAAAGTAGGGATCTAATTGCTAAGACGTCCCAAGAAGCCCCTATTTTCATTTAGTCATAATAATAAGATTAAAAAAGAAAAATTAAGAATAGCAAATAATGCATTATTTACTTTCTTCGATGACAGATTGTTTAAATGAAAACTATCCTTTCAAACTATGAGAGATTTTCTTTATCACTATCAATGTTGGTACTCGTACTTTCATTATGGATAAGAAACCGTATTTAACTTCCATTGACACATATATATTAATATACATTAGATGATATGAGGTATATAATAATTAATAAATAGATAGCAAATATGAAAATTTATTCATATATCTCCATTTAATATAAAATAAACCATTACATATTTAACAAATGTCAGAATATGATCAAATGTACAAGATGTCGCATATTGCATATATAAATTAGTATATCCTCCAACCTTAAATATATAAGAAACTATATTGTATATCCCAATAAGTATTACCTTATATATTTGAATTATCTCATCATATCAGGAAATTTGATAGTCCGAATTTACATATGGGTTTTTTTTTTTTTTTTTTTTTTTTTTTTTTTTTTTTTTTGCATTTAATAAAATATATATTAAGAAATATGAAATAAAGGAAAACGTGGAAACTATCAAACTATTAAGTATAATAAAGAAAATGCATAAATACAAATAATTTGAGTATAATAAAGAAAATTCGTAAAATGCAAATAATCTGATTCCTAATTTCAAAAAATCTTACCAAATTGGATCAATTTCTGTTTTATATTGGAATCACAAGATTAAAAAGGGTAAAAATAGAGCTGAAATCTAGATTGGAAAATTTTCTAAATCTTAAAACATTTATAAAATATTAGTTGTGAATTAGACTAAGAGGTTAAAAATTTCAAAAAAAAAAAAAAAAAAAGAAAATAGTTTTTCAAAAAGTTGGTCATTTCGGCCTCCAAAAATGGGATCATCAGCTCTAGTTTCCAAAAGACTTTTTCATATATTATAACCGTGTCAATGACAAGGCCTTCGGACGACGAATAGGATAGCAACAAACGATTAGATTATGATGGTCGAACAAAGAAAGAAACCTACAAAATCATTAGCCCATCATAAGAAATATTCTATATAATATGATAGATAAGGAAACAAAATATTATGTTTAAATAATCACACACACACCTGGTCAGGTGCATGTGGCACGTCCATCAAATCCACAGTTTATCTCCTCACTCCTTCAATAGTCCTTAGAGCCCAAACTCATAGCACAAGGTTAGAGTATAAAAGTTTTTAGCCAACAAACTGTATCAATAATTCCTATATATTGTTAAACTAAAATTAAAATTTAACAATCAAATATCAGTCAATTTCCAATTCTAAGTCATCTTCATCAATATGTCTATAGCCCAAAGGCTAGTCCAAGCACAACTCTATTATATTCAAACTCAACTCAAAGTTAAAGTTTAGATTACACTAATCCAATCTAATCTATTTGAATTAAATGTAAATTATTATTATTATTATTATTTTTGTTAAAAGGAGCCAACCATTTTGTTTTTAACCCATGCATTATATCTGAATAGGTTTTACTAGATTTAGGTAAGTTATAATATGTTGATAGCATCATGATTTATTTCAAAGAAAGAGGGTTGTCAGAAAGAAAAACCAACATCCACTATAAGTTATAAAGTCCCCACTGATGTATTCCAAAAAAATCCATATTTGAATGGAATGTTTTGTATCCCATTTATAATATAAAATTCATTTCGTCCCGACAGTTTTCAATCTAACCCTTTTTTTCATTGTTTTCATGTTTCATGATTTCATTTTCGTTCTGTCTTCGATTACTCACACTTTTCAATATTCCTCTGATTTTCAATAATCCGATTGTATTCTAGCTCCTCAAACACACCCCAATTGTTCTACATTTCATATAGATCATAAACTAGTTCTAGAAGAAGCAGAAGATCACGACCCTTTAATGTCAGAAGAAAAACAATACTCCAGTGTTGTTGAAGAATTTCTCTGAATGAAATGTGCTGCTACACCCATTCTTTTTTCAATCAACCCATGATGACAGAGTTTTTAAGTGGAGGTCACTGGCATAGGCGACAAACTAAATTTGCAAAGACTTTAATTTTTGGATATCAGTCAACGGAGAAGATAGAAGAATCTTGTTCTTCTTTGACAGTGCCAATTGAAAAAATCTAAACAAAGCAAATAATATCGAAGCTGATGTAACAAAAAACCTACGTGATGTAAAAAACATATATTTATATATGTAAGATTTAAATGAAGTATCATGTAAAATTTAAAGGAGCGAACATATTGAACAATAGTCTAGTTATATTAATAAAATATAGAGAAAATATCGGTTTACAATCCTAAATTTTAGGTTACATCAATTTAAATCATGAACTTTCATAATGATATTAGGTTTCATGTTTAGATAAACATCATGTGAGGTCTATAATTTTATCAATTAAACCACTAAAATTTTCAAAACAAATTAATTTCATACGAATTATGTAGAAATGTCTTCAAGCTATTATCTGACTTTTCGAATGACCAAACACGATGTGTCCTTGTAAGGATTTAATATTGTATCGATATTTATGTTATTTAAAATTTTGACCTTAAGATTTAGAAAACTGCACGAATTGACTTATCAATTATTATCAATTATTATGTGTGTATATATAGGTTTGAAAAAAACTCAAAATTGACTTATCAATTATTAGTCATTCATGAGTTAATTTTTCCATTGATTAATTATTACCAATACTCATGGCTTTATCTTATCTTTTAACGATATTAATAATTATTTTAAATCCCAATTATTTTTTTAAAGAAAAAAAAAATTGATATCTAGGCAAATACTTTTTTAAAAAAGGGACATTCTATAGCAACAAAAGTATGCTTTTTCTTTCTTTCTTTCCTTTTTTTTTTTTTTTGGGAAAACTGCCCTAAAAGATAAAATATGATCATCATATGAAATCTTATTGGTAAATGTCATAATGAATATACTTTTCAATAACTTATCTTGAAATAATACTATATTATAAAAATGACATGTAATTGTTTACAAAAAAAAGTTCGATTAAAACAAAACTCACTAATAAAGTTTTAACCATTTTAAATAAATTGAACTTTAAGGAAAAAAATACGAAAGAAATCATATTTATAAATAAATAAGCATGTGTCCTTTCTTTTCTTTTTTCCTTTTTAATTTTATAAGAGCATATGTGCTCATAAACATTGTAGTTACAATTAAAAGTTGCTAAAATGTTGATATCTACGTTTCTAAACTAAGAAAATGGAGATTAAAGAAGAAAGCTTCCCTATTTGGAGGTTCAAACACAAGTCCTTAATGATTTGAGCATGGTTTATGTTATTAGATACGACTCGTAGCTTTTTTTTTTTAATGTAACTACATACGACTCGTAGTATGTAGGGCGTTTGAATATCCTAAACTTATTTTTAATGTAATGCTCTAAATTAAAAAAAAAAGAAAAAGAAAAAGAAAAAGAAAGAAAGAAAGAAAGAGGTTGTTAACTACATTTAAATGTTTGTTTTGATATTCAAAGAAAAAAATATATTTTATTTAGGTTTTAGGAGCCTTATATCTTCATGTAAATATACTTCAGTTGTGCATTTGATTAACTCAAGCATACTCATGTTAGAATGGTCCAACAACACTGTAATGATCCGAGTTCAGGAGGGGTATATGAATGAACTGGTATCACATTTGAACAAGAGGGATCTTGAGGACATAAAAGTATCGTTAAGAAAGACTTAAAATAATTGAAAGTTACTACCTATACCAACAAAGTGCACTTTTTTTCGGTGGCTCAATCATAAAAACTCCAAAGTTAAGCGTGCTTAGCTACTTCTAGAAGCATTCAAGCAAGTGAGGATGACGTAACCAGGTCACGGATAAAAAAAAAAATTACAACTAACTATAACGTCTAATAATCTGAGGTCGATAGTATAAACACTATGTCAGTTGAGTTACGCTCTTGTTGACATACTAATACTGATACTAATAATAATAATAATAATAAGGTACTAATAATCTATTCTAGAGACCGATATTATATGTTGACTTAATAATTACATTTAGTTTCTATTTTTTTTAAATATTAAAATATGTATTACCTAGCTCTTTATATATAATTGTCCAACTTTTACACCATCATTGAAATCTTAATCAAATGTTAAAAGCACAATCTATTTTATTGGAGAAAAAAAACCAATAAATTGAGTCATAATTTTAATAAAATTTTCGGAATAAAATTATCAAACTAAGAATTTTATTAGTAAATTTTGAAAATCCTTAAACTCAAAAAGAATATATATATATATATATAAATTTTCATAGATAGAAAAATGTTAAACTATTTGATAGACTTCTATCAATGTCTATTACATGATATCATTGATAGATTCCTATTAGTTTCTATCATTGATCGACGTTTATAGGCTTTTATTATTCTCTATCAAAGAATGTTAAATTTTGCTATTTTGTGTAAATAATTTTCCTTATTTTCTATTTTCAAAGATCCTATATATATATATATAAACAATATCAAACAAAGCTTACGTTGACATGTACCTATACAAAGCATCAATTCGAATCAAACATGCAATTACAAATTAAAAAGACAAAATCTCATTAAAAAAAAAAACTAGAGATATGGAAGAAATTCTTTGAGAGAGAGAGGGAAAAAAAATAACATGAGGAAATATAATGTGAAGAAATGGGTTGTGAAAATGAATAATACACTCCTGAAATTCACAGACAAAAAGTAGTCAAATAAAAGAATAAGTGGAGGCAGAAAAAGAAAAGAGGCAAAAATAAAAATAAAAATAAAAATCGATTTAGAAAAAAGCAAAGTAGAAAAACATTCCCTTCAACTTCTACCTTGGAAAAAAAAAGACAGATCGTAAAAACCACCCCTAAAATATGGTAATAGTCGCAGTTGCACCCTCAAACTTTAAATTGTAAAAATTGGATCCTGAACTTCTAAAAGTGTAAAAATTGGACTCCTATATTTAGAATAAATGTAGAAATTGGACCGTAGTAAAAATTGAACCTTTAAACTTATACCATAATTATAATTTATACAAATACGTAATTTTAAGGTCTAACTTTAATTCCGATATAAATTTGAGAGTTGAATTTTACTATAATTCTAACTACCTTCACATTCGAGGGGTTTTGTAATTTGCAAAAAGAAAAAAAATAAAATAAAATAAAGGCAAGAGCAATGGAGAGGCATTAGGGCAATTCTGTGTTCCCCACAAGGTGAGGTTGGCAATGATGATGATAAGAGTGGGAAGTGGGGCAGTTGAAAATAGGCCTAACCCAAAAGGATAATATTTTTCTCTCTCTCACTCAGAATATTATTATTAATTATTATTATTGGAATTAAGAGAGAGAAAAGTTTGTGAAACATAGAATCTAGTACTATCTCTTGAGACAAGTGATGGGTTTTGGTCTAGCAAAGAGAATCCATGTTGGGAGAGAGAGATGGAGCTTCAAAAGCTGAGCCACCAACATCATCCATGACAAATATATATATATATATATATATATATAAGAGAGGAAAGAGATATACTTCTTTTTTCATGATTAATTTCTGTTATCATATCTTTACATCACATTCCCTATTTAATTCCTTTTACTTTTTTTCCCATTTTCTATTTTAATATACATCTCATCCACCTCATTTTAGTGTATCATACTCTAACAAGCACCGATACAGATACATGATAGAGATACGATATGATACGACGATACGTTAATTTCTAAACTAAGATATGGATATGTTAAAATTTCTTAACTAAGATATATATATAATGTCTAATTAATTGCTATAATACATATTTTAAGTTAGATTATAATAGATTCAAGAAGAGATTGAAAACTCAAAAAAAAAAATCCAGTAACATCAAGTAATTATTAAGTGATTAGAGTAAATAATAGGAAAGAAGTAGAAAATGAAGATTGAATAATGAAATTGAAGATGAAGGAGGAGTGAATCATGATTTGAATAGTGAGAGAGAATGGAAGAATGAAGATTTAATTATGTTTCAGAATTTTTTTAAATTTTTTTATGTTTTATCATTTTTAATTTATTTTGTTTCGGATTGCTCAATTTAAGTGGACTTTTATGTTTGGAAATAATTTTAAAATTATTGAAATCACTTTTGCCATTTTCAAAATCACCATGAAATACGTTTAATTCTTCAAAACTAATTTGATGATATGAAAATTGCATTTAAAAGTGTAAAATTGAAAACTAAATTAATTTCGAGTAATTAAAAGTGTGTTTTCGAGTGATTTTAAAAATGAAAAAGTGATTTTTGATGATTCAAAAATTACTCCTAAACATGCACTAAAATAAAATGGGTTGTAGATTGGGCTTTTTAAATCGTTGGGCTTAAATTTGAAACAAAAAATTGACCCACATATCCTCTTCATGTATCTGGAAGCAGATACGCGTATCTGAAAATTAAAAAAACCAGACACTTCAAATCACGTAAAAATCAGACACTTCAAATCACGTATCAAACACGTATCTATCACATATCTGGACGTATCCGTATTTGATACCAATTCTATGCACAATTAGAAGTATCTGTGCTTCCTAGATCATACTTTTATGTGTACAGAGAAATTCAAACCTCTAACCTATCGATTGAAATTACATACTTTACATCAGTTGAGCTATTTTCATGTTGATAAATAAATACTTAACCTTAATTATAGACCAATTTAAATGACATTTGTAGATGGTAGTAGATTAGATAAATGAACAAAATTTATGTGGAGTGACTAATATTTGAACCTCGATTGGCAGAAAAAGGAAAAAGGAAAAAAATGGATGTCTTAATGGCTAAGGTAGGTTTATTTTGAGTGTTATGTTATTATTATTTCAAATAGTGTATAAAAAACTAAAAGGATAATTTTACATGGTGTTTAAAAATTAAACAACTATATTTGATAGTTTAGGGCTTTTTGATTTTTTGTTTTAAAAAACGTTGGCTAATTGTTCATATTTCTTATTTCCTATTCTTAAAAACGTTTTCAAAAGTGTGCAGAAATTTAGGAAACAACACAATCAAGTATCTTGTTTTTTTAATTAAAATGATTATTTTATCATCTTCTTATTTCTAAAATAAATAATAAATAGATTGTGATATTTTTCTATTATATATAAATATTTTTTACAGTTTTATTATTTAAAATAATTTCCCTAATAACTATCTAAAATGTATATATAAGTTTAATAACCTATTTTCATGTCTTACCTTTGAAATTTAGAATTTCATTGAATAAAAAAACAACGGTTACTAAACATATTCAAATTTATTTTCAATAAAAAAAATGAAAGAATAAAACGTATGAAAAATTGAAATAGTTATCAATTAGAGTTTTGTTTTTAACAATATACAAATATTAAGGTCCCGTTTGGTAACCATTTTTTTTTGTTTTTAAAAATTAAGCTTTATAGACACTACTCCCTCCAAATTTCTTTCTTTGTTATCTAATTTTTACTAATAGTTTAAAAAACTAAGTCAAAATTTTAGTTGTTTTTATTTTTGTAATTTAACTAAAAGTTCAACTATTATAGTTAAGAAAGATGCAAATTATTGTAAAAAAGGGAGTCGGTATATCCTTTCTTATATGTGAAATATTAAGTGTGGTTGGTAGAGCATGCGTTTTGGCATAGTTTGTTCATACATTGAAAAGCAAATCAAATCCATAAGATAAAAAAGAGAGATAAGTTTTGAAATATGAAATTTTATTTTAGTAATTATAAATTATTTTTTTGAAATCAATAAAGGGTAAAAGGGAGGCAGTGAGTGTTGTTTGCTTTTGGCGTTTTCCCACATTCCCTTCTATTCCTTATGTCAGTCTAATTCTTTCCTTTTTATCTCTCTCTCTCTCTCTTTTTCATTTCATCTCTCTAACTTTTTACTTTTATCATTTATTTATTTATTTATTCATTCTCTTCCTTCGAAAAAATTTTAATTTTTTTTTTTAAAAAAAGACCTCTTCATCACCAATTCCCATCAAAAATTAAAATTCACCTTTTTCTTTCTCCTTTTTCTTGGTTTAAATTAACACTATAAAATTTGTCCTCGAAATTGGCATATTGTATCTATTAATTACTTTATAAAGTTTCAATTATTCGTTAACATTTTAAATGATGTACATGCATATTCTTGTTCTGATTATAGGTTATATTTATTAGTTTCTCCAGTTAATATAGATCATATCATACTAATATTTATTTCGTGTTCGTATTTTATGAATGGACTAATACAAGGATTTTGTATCAACAATAAATTGTACCCTTTTTGTGTGTGTGATTTATTTATTTATTTATTATTATTACTATTATTTTGGAAAACCTTAGTAAATACCAATTTCTAAAACCCAAAAAAAAAAAAATCCATGCTTTAAAACGAATTTGGATTTAAGAAACCAAACTAGGGTTAGGAAGCTTGGGCTTGTGTAATCTTGTGATCTTTAAAAGAATATGAGTCAAAAACCCTAAATTTGGAGAACTAACGTTTTTTTTTATAAAAAAATATGTTTTTATTGGATTTATGATTCATAATAGACAATTTAGTAAGTATAAAAGATATATTTGGTTATTTTTAAATAAAGAAAAATGAGTCAGCTTATTTATAAATATAGCAAAATTTCAGATAGATCGTGATAGACTACAATAGATAGTATCAGTAATAAATGTTTATCGCAATATACTACTGATAGATAGTGACATTTTACTATACTTGAAAATATTTTTAGCAGTTTTACCGATCAAAATAATTACTCGATTTCATATTGTTAATAGATTTATGTAACTATTATGTTTAATAGATTT
Organism: Benincasa hispida; assembly: GCF_027475165.1. Taxonomy (NCBI): domain Eukaryota; kingdom Viridiplantae; phylum Streptophyta; class Magnoliopsida; order Cucurbitales; family Cucurbitaceae; genus Benincasa; species Benincasa hispida. The sequence continues at coordinate 34,868,136 of NC_143483.1, forward strand.
GTAGCCTTGAATAATCAAACTCACATATTGGATGTGAATTATATTATTAAACTTAAGTTTTTTTAAAAAAATAGTATGTGACATAAAATTCCCTTTCATTAAACACTCTAAACTTGACAAAATAAAAAATTGATTTAAATATTAAACCATATAAAACAAAACTTTTACATCTTTACAAGCAAAAAGGCTAAAGAAATCTCTTTTATTGATCTGGCAGTTGTTAAGTTTAATTAATTGATGAATTCCCAAATAAAGACAGCCTCAATGACATAAAAAAACAACCTGGGATACCAAGAAAAAAAGCTTTAGTTGATTCTTTTCCTCAATCCAATGATTTAGATTCAAGAACTCATTTTCATTTATCTTTATTTTTTATTTTTATTTAATTATTATTATTATTTTGAAGTGAATAAAGTGAACTATAAAAGAAGTAAAAGGTGGAAGGGAAAGCTTTTTGACTGTAATAGAGGAGTGAAGTGAAGTGTGGGTACACACTTTTTCACTTTAATTTATTTAATGCTCAACTTTCTAAAACCCCTTTTGGCCTCAAAGTTATTGCAATATGTTGTAATTGTACTCTCAATTTTTTTTTTCCTAACCAACCTCATTGTGATTCTCCCAAGAAAAAAACACCCCTCTTTAAAGATACTTTTGATGGAGAAATGGATATTATACAAATTTATGAAGTGTATTGTGAGTGTGTTATAAATTATGTTCTTTATTAATGTATAATTTGATTACTTTTTGATGTACTATATTCACATACCATTACTTTTTAAAGTGATAATATGGTTTCTTTTGAAATATTATAGCACCTTTTAAAAGAAATATGAAGTAAAAATTAAATTTTGAAGTATTTTTTTAGAAATGATGTAAAATAATATGGTACTTTCAAAAGTATTGACAAATTTAAAGTCATTTCACTTGATATATAGATCGATTGTCTACAAGTCCATATTGGATGGTTAAAATGTCTCTCTAAACGAAGATTTAATTAAGTTGTAAAGGAGTTTATTATCAATTTAAGAAATAACTTTGTTGAGAGAGGTATACTGACTTAGATCATATAGTTGATATACAATAAATTTAATTTAGGTATGGAGATTTGAACATTTGACCTTAAGTTAAAATTTACATGTCAATTACGATGGAACTATATGATCATGTTGACGTAATCTTTTCTTCTTTTGGTTTTAATTATTACTCATGTCTTTCATTAATCAATTTATACTTCTTAATTTATGAGTAGGTATGTTTCAATTGAAATAATGACCAAGTAGTATGAACAATAAAGTTTTGGAAGATATTTGGTTCATCTTGAGCTATGTCCATATTTTTATACTTCATTCGATCATTCAACCACAATTTATCACGTGACAAATTTTTTCTTCTTTTTTTTTTGAATTTTTTTAGTTGTTCTGCAATATGATTGGAGTCAGTTGTATGTAAAAAGATAGGTGTAGCCAAAATATACCTAAATATTGTTTTAAGTTTTTGACACGTTTTTGCTTTAGCAAAATAAAGAAAAGGTTTGATGAGGAGAAATAGGGATAATTAGTATATCTAGTTTAGTTGTTAATAGGTGGATTAATGTTTAATTAGAACTAATGAGTTAATTGTCTTATTTTATTTTAAGGCTCTAAATTAAATACCCAATTTAGGGTTATAATAAAAAACTTGTTGATCATTCATTTTAATTTAGAGCTTCATTCTTGGAGAGTTTTCTCTCATTTAAAAATGAATTTTGTTCCTAAATAGCTATGGGCTTGGATTGAATACTTGATCCTCTCCCATTTATCTAGCTAATTTACTAATGATATCAATAGTTTTTCCAGTTCGATTTTGAACCGTCTGTTTTATAATTATAACAAGTTTTTGCCTATCTTGTTTCATTGTGCTTTGGTCATCTTATCTCATTATAAACAAATGCCATATAAACATAAAGTGCTTGTGACAACATGGTTCAGTTTGTTAAAGTTAATTTAAGTTTATTTTAATCATTATTTTTTAAACAATTAATTTTATATATTATACTATACCAGAAAATTAATAATTGGAATAAATCCTAATTAGCATTAGCAAAGTTGATGATTATTGCTTTTCTTGAAAAATAGTATGAATATTTCAATTTGGAAAAATAGCTAAAACAATTTTTTTAACAAAAAAATAGAAAATTGAATGATTTTGTTGTTTTTATTGAAATATGTCTCTTCAAAAGACTTGTTCACATCCGTAAGTTTGACATTTTTTTCTATTAATTTTCTTACGAATGTATATTTTTAGTAGAGACCTTCTTTAATTTTTATTTTTTTTTTGGGAAGACACACATTGTTATTTATTTTTAAAAAAAATATTTAATTTTTAATTACTTGTTAGCTTTATTTTCCATTTATTTTATATATATTTTAAAATCGAGAGGGATGCATTTCATCTTTCTTTATTTTATTTTTTAATGTCATTTTTTAAGAAAATCTTTCACAATTTTTTAATGTTATCTTTTAAATGAAAATTTCATTAACAATCTCTATTTTAAATGCTACTTTTTTTTATATATAAAAACCTAATTAACAATTTTTTTACCTCGTATTCAGATGATAACTGATTTTTCTTTATATAATTAGGTAGCAATTTATTTGAAGGAAAAAATAACAATTATAAAGTTATAGTACTTTTTACATTAAAAAAAAAATACCCTTCACAATATTTGTTTTATATATTATTTTTAAAAAAATATATATATACTTACTATACAATAATATTAACCCTAACATTAGGGTAATTATTTTAAATGGCAAAACTGTTGGAAATATTTTTAAATATAACAAAATATCATTATCTATCAGTGATAGAAAGTGATAGACACTGATATACATCTATTAGTGTTTATTATTGATACTGATCTATCATTGATAATGATAGATATCTATCCGTGTCTATCACTAATATATAATAATATTTTATTATATTTATAAATAAATTGATTCATTTTTCTAGATTTGAAAACAACTCATAATATTAATTGATTTGAATTTTGTTAAATGGTTTTAATTTTTTAAGACAATATAACTTTACAGTTTCCTATCTTTTTTTTTTTTTCTTCCTCCTATTGGCTTATTCAAAATTGTGGTAGACGCATCCATCCCATTTTTAAATAATTGTGATGAACTCACCTTTTTTTTTTTTTTTTTTTTCCTTTTTTAGTTGTTTGAGTATTTCTCCTTTTTTATTTGCACTATTTTTTAATGATATATTTTTATAAAAAATAGAAACAATTTTCTTTAATAAAAATCAGTAAGAATTGGTTGTATTTCATATATTCAAATGATATTATTGTAATTGAATTTTGTTTATAATTAGTTAACCATTTATTTCAAAGAATATTATCAATTGTAGTTTTTTTCGCAAAAGATATTCTAACATTTTTGTTTGTATGCTAATTTTGGAAATGATGTGCCTAATCTTTCTAACGGTAATTTTATCACTGTTATCTGTACTATAATTTTAGAAATATATACCTAAATATTTGAAACAAAGTGGGGGATTGAGTTCGTCCCTCACCATTAAAGTCACATTTATCAAACCATAATGAAAATTAGTCTAATCGAAATGAAATTTCATTGATTGATGAATCATAATAAGCCTGAATCACAAACATAATTGGATTGCTTTTGATCGCGTTTACCTAGAATTATGAATCTGTCATATTTTACTGTTACCGTCGTTGCTTGACCCTAATGGTAACTGTTGGAGATTCGTTAATTGTCTTTATGTTTTTCTAAGTCGGCTTCTGGTGTTTTTTTGCAGTTATCTCAAATAATGTCTTAACATTTGCTTCAAACATGTTTAATTCCTATAGAATATTTTATTTTCCTAATCTAGAATTTATATGCAAAATATTTTTATTTCCTAATCTGGAAAATCTATGCAGAAGTATATTGATTGATATTTTCCTTTTTATGGTACATCTTATCTTTTTTAAAAATATATATTTTTCTAGACATTCTTTCCTTATTTGGCCACGGTCTTTACAAAAGGTGAATTCAGATCTTCTTTGTGGGTTGTCGCATTTGTTGATTATTAGAAGAGTGTAATTCTTTGTGATCAAATAGTGTGTCATTTTGATTTGTTCTGACAACCGATTTGTTCTTGACAGACGTTTTCTGCATCGTAGGTTTTGTCAATTTTTGCTCACTTTATCCCATTGTGCGTATCCTTTGGATAAATCATTCAAATACCTTGAAGATACTATTTTTCTTAGGGGGAGCCTAAGGCATTGCTGAAGAAAAGGGATTCTTGGTCTTAGGGGGAGCCTAAAACTTCATACTCGAGAATGATTTCTCCATCTTAGGAAGGACTTAAGATTCATCGATGAAGGAAGTTCACTAAGTTGCAAGGAAAATAATCAAGTGGAGAGAAGCCTTACACACTGTCGAAAGCTGAAGTGTTCAATACTAATATTATCACACTTATGGGAGCCTAAGTTTAATTGAGAGAGAGTCTAACATCTAGAGAGAGCCTAGGTAATTTGTGAGTTGGGCTCTACGTGAGTCACTATAGTAGTCGGAGTATTACATTTACGTTGTAATTGCTTGACTCTTTAATATTAGTGGATTATCTTTCTTGGGTACACTACCCCCAAACATAGGCGGTTTATCGCCAAACTGGGTTACTAATTCTTGTGTGCTTTTACTTCTTTTTTTTTTTGTGTTGGTATTTTGTTGTTACAGTGCTTGTTAGTGCTTTCCATTTAACATTCGTATTCCAAGTGATGAGTCATCCTATTGCTTTTACAATTTGTATCAAAATGGTCACCTTTATCTCAAGTATTTAGATCATGAACAGAATCAAAGAAGGTGGCTCCACCATTTGTCCCCCTATCTTAGATGGAACAAGCTATTTTTACTAGAAAGCTCAAATGATGGCCTTTCTGAAGTCAATTGATAGCAAAACATAGACTGTGATTACTGGGTGGTCTCATCCAATCACCAACGCAGATGATGGGAAGGAAATCTTAAAACCAGAATTACAGTGGACAAAAGCTGAAGATGAGGCGTCCTGGGAAAATTCTCGTGCTTTAAATGCCATATTTAATGGTGTGGATTGCAATATATTCACGTCAATCAATACATGTGTTCTGCAAAAGAGGCATGGAATATTCTATCCGTTGCTCATGAAGGGACTTCAAAAGTCAAAATGTCAATGTTGCAGTTGTTGACTTCAAAGTTTGATAATCTTAAAATGCAAGATGATGAAACTATTGTTGAATTCAATGTTCGTTTACTGGATATTACTAATGAGTCTTTTGCTCTTAAAGTGAAAATTTTGGAAGAAAGACTTGTTCTGAAGATGCTTAGGTCTATTCCTAAGAAATTTGATATGAAATTTACTTCATTTGAGGAGGCTCAAGACATATCATCTTTGAAATTTGATGAACTATTTGGCTCATTGCTAACTTTTGAAATATCTTTGGATGGAAAAAGAAGAATAAGGGAATTTCTTTTCAATCATCAATTGATGATGAGCATGATGAGTTGATAGAGAGTCCAGGGATTCCCTTGCTGAATCTATTTCATTACTTTCAAAAAAATTCAATCGTGTTCTCAATTTGGAAATAAACCTGAAAATTTCAATTTAAAAAATAATAAGTCTAGTGGCTAACTTCGTCTCATGCAAGTCAGAATTCGAAGTAGTAGAACGGAGGTTAATAAGTCAGGTGCTTTAAATCTTAAAAAATAAAGGTCATTTAAATGCAGAGAGTGTGAAGGTTATGGTCATTTTCAAATAGAATGTCCTAATTTCTTAAAGAAGCAGGGTAAAAGTTATGTTTTAACTCTTATCCGATGATGAGCCTGAAGACAACACTGACTCTGAGCAAGATGTTAAGGCTCTTGTCACTAGCATCTCATTTGATACCTCGTTTTGTGAGATTTTTTAATATGATTTATATGCTGAGAATGTTCACAACACGACCATTTATGGGTTAATGGATCCTTCCTATCAAGTTCTTTTTCTTAAATGGCGAGATGATGAGAAAGTTTTTGATGTGCAAAAGGAAAGAACTGAGACTCTGATGGCCAACAATCACAGGCATATGACCGCTGTTGCAGATCTAAAAGCGTGAACATAACCAAGTTAGAGCCGATAAAGAATCTATTTGTAAAAATGTTAGAAAGTTGAATGCTAGTACTGAGTTTTTGGAGAAAACTTTGACAAAGAAAAAACCAGTTGGTGATAATTCTGGCATATGCTTTTCAAAAGGTGATAATCATCAGAATATACAGTCTCAATACAAAGGGAAGCAAAAAATTGAGTTTGTTATAGCTCTGAATTCAGAGTTTTATGGCTTTACAGGTACCTTATCTAGAAATAAAATACTGAAATTCGATCGTGTTTACAGCCCAAGATGGATCTATCACTATTGTGGAAAAATGGGCCATACATGTCCATTTTGCTACCAACTATTAAAAAGTCTTAACATAGTTGACTACTTTAGAAAAGTCTCTCACTGCTTACAAAATAGCTTTCAAAGAAAGTTTAAAGTAAAACAAGCGTGGAGAGTAAAGAACGTTCTTAATAGGTGCAATGTTGTCCTGACATCCTTCAAATCTTTGACTAAAGGAGATTGATATTTTGATAGTGGGAGCTCTCGTCATATGACGAGTGACAAGAATTATCTGTCTGATATCAAACCTGTCAACTCGGGAAAGGTCACTTTTAGTGTTGGTGCTTTAGGAAGATCATTGGAAAAGGAAAATTAAAATTTTCAAGACTACCATCATTGAACGATGTAATGTTGGTTGAAGAGCTCACTACCAACTTATTAATATTTTCCAGTTATGTGATCAAGGTCTGAATGTAAGCTTTACAAAAGATCAATGTGTTGTCACTGACAATGTCAAAGCTCTTGTTATGATAGGTACACAGTCATCTGATAACTGTTATCTTTGGAATCTTGACTTTTTCTCGCAAGTTTTTCATATTTCTTGACAAGATGAAGCAAGTATTTGGCATAAATGCCTCAATCGGGAGCTCTAAAGACAGAAAAAGCACATTTGGAGGATGTTTCTTTCTAGGCAACAACTTGATTTCACAGTTTTAGAAAAAAAATTGTGTTTCTCTGTCAACAACTGAAGCAGAATACATTGTCATATAGGGTAGTGACCAAATGCACAATCACATGCAACATGTTCTGAAAACACATGACCGGGACCGAAAACATATAATAACATGTAGTGGTCGGTTATTCTTCTAACGTAAATTTCTCCGCCCTGATAGGAAGATGAGGACTTAGGCGGAAACTAACCCATCTGATGATTAGCGGGTCATGTAGTCAGTAGGGCCAGAGTCGCATCCAACATCACTAACGTAAATTTCTCCGCCCTGACAGAAAGATGAAGACTTAGGCGGAAACTAGCCCATCTGATGATTAGCGGGTTATGCAGTCAGTAGGGCCAGAGTCGCATCCAACATCAACCATTAACATAAACGTAAGATTGGACTAGAGGGGTGCAACCATACATACCCTGTTAGTCCCTAGCATAATCTTGACATAGAATTGGGTCTAGAGGGGTGCAACCATACATGCCCTGCTAGCCCTAGAATAATCTTGACATAAAATTGGGTCCAGAGGGGTGCAATCATACATGCCCTACTAGCCCTAGCAACATAACCTTTATAAAATTTAATCTTACGAACAAACATAATGCATGAGGTCCCTTGTCGATAAACATATTTTAAACATGTAATGCAACATAACAATCACATAATTATGCAACATATTAAAGGTACACTACCATGAAACACTAGTGAGATAACTACTTACCTTTACTGCGATCCTAGTTATTTCTTATTATTCCTTATGGTTTGATCAGTAGAGCTTTCCCTCTTAAACTAGAAGGAAATTTGGGCAGCACCTCACCCGAGCTTTATCTCTTCTAACCTCACAGACTTCCTCATTCACACTTACTCTTTCACACGATTCTTTGTTACTGAGATTTATTTGAGAATGGGTTAAATCTTCCGGCAAAGGGTCCTATTTATAGTGGTTTTTGGCTCTTCTCAGTGCGACAACTCATCCTACAAATGGCTTCTTTAAAATTACTTAGGTTTAAGAATTTCTCTTAATAAGACACCTAATTTTGGCTAACATTTGCCCTTACGTCTTCAACCTTTGTTTGTATTCAATTTTAGGGTTCTCCATGTATAATTTATAAGATCGTGGCCAAATTCAACGCATAATCCACGCTTCTGTCCAAATCTCGCTCTCTTTGTTCTTAGAATCTCGCTCTCTCCAGCTTTCTGCTGGTTTGGCTCTCGTGACTCTCGCTCTCGCTGGTCTCGCTCTCACTCCCGCTCTCGCTTTTGCTCCCGCTCTCTCCCACAATCTCGCTGAGAATCTTACTCTCTTTACTCTCGCTCTCTCCAATTTTCTCTCCATTCTCACTCTCTCCAATTTTCTCTCCAATCTCGCTAGTTTTCATGCGTGGTTGCCTTCACTGCTTGTGGATTCCACTTCCTCTTTTTAACTCTTTCAAATTTTAAGAGTATATGGACAATTAATTCACCTTCAATTCTTCCAATGAGCAGTGCCCAAACAAAAAGTTATCTACTGCCTGTTGTCTCCTGAATTAGCTAGCGTCCAACTACTAATTAATCCTCCCTGATTCTGCCCCCTTATTCATTATTTTTGGATAATTAATAAATTTCCTATTTTTTTCCAATTCTAAATTTCCACCCGATTTTCCTATTAAATCTATATATTTTTCATTCTTAATTATATATTTTATCTGTTTTCCTACTTTCTAAATTAGGGTTAGGGTATTACATTTACCATCCCTTTAAATAAAATTTCATCCTGCTTAACATTTCACATTTAATTTTTTGTAGTGTATGCGTACAAATTTGGGTTGTTACATTCTTCCCCCCTTAAGAACTTTCGTCCTCAAAAGTTTCTTGGTTCTTAAACAGATAAGGGTATTTGACTTTCATCTCTTCTTCTCATTCCCATGTAGCTTCTTCTACTTGCTGATTTCTCCAGAGAACCTTCACTAAACTTATTTCCCGATTACGAAGTGACTTCTTCTCTCTTGCTAGGATGTAAACTGGAGTCTCTTCATATTCCAAGTTTTCACTTATTTGTAGAGGTTCATAATTTACTACATGTGATGGGTCAAACACGTATTTTCGAAGCATAGATACATGAAAGACATTATGTATTGTAGAAAGGGTAGGTGGTAATGCTACTCGATAAGCTACTTGGCCAATACGTTCTAATATTTCAAAGGGTCCAATAAAGCAGGGGCTAAGTTTGCCTTTTCGTCCGAAACGCATAATGCCCTTCATTGGTGCTACCTTTAGAAATACGTGATCTCCTACTTTGAATTCCAACTCTTTTCGACGGTTATCAACATAACTCTTCTGTCTGCTTTAAGCTGTTCGCATTCTTTCCCGAATTAACTTAATTGACTCTGATGTTTGCTGCACCAATTCAGGTCCTAGTAGTGTTCGCTCCCCAACTTCATCCCAGTGTATAGGGGATCTGCAACGGGCGCCCAGCCCATGCATCTCGAGCAGAGAGCTAACTTGGAATGAGATGCGGCGGTCTTTAAAGTGAAGTCATTTCCTAAGCTAAGAAAGACAAATCCTCTTATTCTACGATAATCCAAGCTGCAGCTCGCACTACAATGGCCTTATCGAACGATCCACCATCAGGGGCCACAGTCACATTAGCAGTTCGCCTAGAATAAAGGTCAAGGAACTTGGGATTTACGATCCCAAGTAAGATCGGTTCAGGATCATGGTTTCATTTCTTTCCTTATAAGGCTTCGAAGGGAGCCATACCAATTGTCGCCTGATAACTATTATTATAAGCAAATTCTATAAGATGTATCTGCGAATCTCATGCTTCAGTAAAATCCAAAGCACATGCCCTCAACATGTCAAGAGTTTTTCTGATGATGGCAAGTCTATTCCCAATCATGTTACTAGAGCCTTAGATAAGTCTAAAGGGAAGAAAACTGGTTCTTCTAAATCTACTATATCGAATGTACAATCTATTCCATTAGATGGAGTTTCTTTCAATACTAAGAAAGAGGCTAGTCTATGGAAATGTTTCGTTAGTAGGAAAATTGTGGATGAAAAGGAATTGTAAAATAGAACTCAAGATTGCTTCAACCTTGTGAATTTGATTCTTTAAGCTTAACTTGACAAAACTGTGCTAAATTTGAGTCAATTCTACCTTCAGATTGTGAGAGAATTTATTCTCAATCTTTCTCTGGAGTTTGACAATCCTAATAGCCCTAATTTTCATAAAGTTTATGTGTGAAGGCATCCATTCATCTTTACTTTTGATCTCATTAATAAATATCTCAAAGGAACTATTTTTGTTGATGCTTTCGAAAAGTGTCCATCACTGAGAGAGTTGGCGTTTGAATTAATTGGTGAGGCTGTTGGGTTGTATGTCCTAAAACTCGTAGTTTATAAATAGTAAACATATATGGAGTTTATTCAGACAAATGTTGTTGAATGAAAATGAATTGATAACTTTAAATCCAATAAACTATGAACCCTTGGCTATTGTAATGAGTACTTGGACTTTATGTGGAGACATAAAACTGGATCAAGTTCGAGTAAAATAGCCTAAATAGTCTATAGTACTTGGATTAGGTTGGGTACCTATTTCTGGAGATACTATTGAATACGGCCCGCTTTATGATTGTTATAAATGTTGTAAAGTGTCATAAACGATGTGATTAACTCGTTCATGTAGAGACATGTGAGCGGATGTGTTCTACATGATGAGATTGTGTAAATCTGACCACAAAATAATCACTTACGTATTAATACCATTTAATGTTAACACTAATTAATTTCACTTCTTGATGACCTAGATAACTTGATTTGTATCCTGAGCTGTCTATGAACTCTTGTTTATTCGAGATTTTTCCTTGATCTACATAGGTGAGGGTAAGCTCAACAGCACTGCTCAATATGCCTCCCATTTCAGGGAGACGATTGGGTAGATAGCTGGAGACATAGAATTTACAAGATGGAATTCACTCCTTCTCATTTTAGAGATAGTAGAAAGGTTGTTCCTTTAAGGGCTAATCCTGGGTCTTGAACAAGAAGCCTCATCCTCTTGTTGGCTTGAGAGGGAATGGATTTAGTGATTAAGATCTTAAATCAATTGTTCATTAGAGGAACAATCGTACATAAGGAGAAAATATGTAACTCAAGGGCATTTTGGTACTTGGCCTAGCTGAGTTTACGAACAAGCTATGAAGGATCAACTTATCTACGACGGTTATATCAAATGGACACATAATATGTCTATAGTGAGGGGAGTGCAACTACAGGCTATGGTGGACAGTCTTGTTAGTTAACGAATGTTGATTAACCAGGTTAAAGAGTTTGATCGGTTAGTCTTGGATTGTTGTAGCCCATGATCTGTAGGTCCATCGGGTCTCCTTGCTAGCTTAATACGGACAAACTTGAAGGACTAGGTGAAAAAAGAATTTGAAATGTTCAAATTCGGTCTTTAGGAAAAGTTGAATTTTACGTAAGATATAATTTCCAATTAATTAATTATTTTTGGAGAGTATATTTTAAATAAAATAGTAACATGAAAATGTTTTAAAAATCTATTGATGCGATTAATCAAAGCTAGGTGTCAAAGACAATTTAATATGTGATATTACATTTGTTTATTTTATTTAATTAAAATTATTTTAATCAAATAACTTCTAAAATATGAAAATAGTATTTCATATTTTTTTTTGTCAAAAATTGTTTTATTATAAATTTTATTTTAATAAAAAATTAGTGAGTGGAAAAATCCAATTGTTGGATTTTCCCACTAGCTAAGTGGTTATTGAAGTGACTCTTCCAAATATTGACACCTAGAGATTTCATGCTAGTGGAGTTTGAGGTAGATGACATGCAAGATAAGATTTTGCATGTATTTTGTCTTTAAATAAGTTTTGATTTTTAAAAATTAGAACTTAATGCTTCCTTGAATATTGATTTCATCTCTTCCACAAAATCTCCTTGACTCTCCATTTTAATTAGTGAAATTCCCTAATTTTTACTAATAATTTGGTCTCACAACCATGTTCTTCAATCAGAGAATAACAAAGATTTTCCATTGGTGGTGTCGATCGAGCACGGAGATGAAGATTACGGTAGATTCTACAAAGGTTTTATTTTCTAACCTTTTTAGCATGCTTATTTTAGTTTTAATGTAATTAGAGCATTATTGATCTTTGCTTCCGCTTTTCATGTTGTCATTATGTTCCAACGATTGGAATCAGAGCATGCTTAAACATTCTATTGCATTTTGTGGGTGTTGTTCATATGATGAATTTTTGGTTGACTAAAGTATATACATTACATTACGGTTTTGGCATTTGTTTTCTCATTAATTTGTTAATGAAATTGTAATTGCTCACATGCATATGAGCTTTTATGTATTGCAAAGGGTTTGTAAATTTTTTGGAGTTATTAGAGTCCTTTTAAGCCTTCAATTGTTTAAAAGAAGGGAAAGAACTCAAGTTGGCCGAGAGAAAAGGTAAAGAATTATCTCCCAAACCTAGTTTTGCTTCCAGACTCGCAACTAGGCCCGATAACCCAGCGACCAGACCCGGTTCGGTGGCTCCTCATGCGCACCTATCGTTCGACCCGTTCCATGTGCTTGACCCACCAGAAGTCCGACCTAATTCCATCAGCCCTGATCACGTGCCTCTTGTTTTCGCGTCCGACCCATTCCGCGCGCCTAACTCACCCTGTTGACCCAGATAACCACCCGCGCACTTGGCTGCTCCACTAGTTGACCCCGCCTGCGTGCGTCGACCAGCCAGTTTAGAAGGTCTAGACTGGTCCGATTTATTGATGAGACGAACACATGCATAGCAGAAGAAAAAAAGATCTAAATTATTCTAATTAGATTAATTACAAAGATAAGCATGCATGCAATTATACAAAAAAAAAGGGGAAAATAATACAACCTTTGTAGTCTTTGAATCTTTTCCAAATCAACTCCAATCTCCTCACGAACGGTTCCTAGATCACCACCAGAGTCTTCCCGACTATTCTCCGACCTTAGAATAGGATGGTGGAATTCGGTGAATGACTAATTTAGAGAGGAAAAATGTTAAAGCTTTGAGAGAAAAAAGGAATGAGATTATCACATAATCTCATAAAACCAACTATGGCCAAGAGTTCTTCAAAAGCATTAAACACTCCCTTTTAAAGACCATTATATGCAAACATGCAACTTTAACTTTGATGAGAATTTGACACTAAAAAATCCACTGACTCAAAGTGAGATTTAGTGGGACAAGTGTCGTCAAATGAAGAAAACCCTTAGCCATGCAAAAATTGACATTTTTCACTCACAAATGTTGGATCTTTCCACTAACTTGGTTAAAGTTTGACTCTCAAGGTCAAAGTTTGACTCTTATAGTCAAAAGTCAACAATTTGACTTCCATTGCATTTTTGACCTAGTCAACAATTTGACTTTTAATGCAATTTTGGCCAATTCCATTTAATTTCAAAATTAATTCCAATAATCAATTTTACAAATAAATTATTATTAAATAATTAATTAAACAATTTAATTAATTTAATTTAATGTTAAATTCAACAATTATCCCAATTTATATGAATATCTATTCATAATCTTGATATTTAAATCTTATTTAAATATCTCATATTTTCTCTCTCTTTATGTTTAATTCACAATGAAATATTAGGTTAAATATATCATATATATTTATTGCTTTGCTCCAAAAACCGAATTTGAACACTTCAAATTCATTCGTCACACTGTTCTAAGGTTTAGTTCGATATGAGTTGGTAGGGGGACCTCATGGACCTACAGATCATGGGCTCCAACGATCCGCAATTAACTGGCTAAATTCTTTAACCTAATTAACCACCATTTGTTAACTACTGGGTCACTCCACTAAAGCCCATTAGTTGCACTCCCCTCACTGTAGATATATTATGTCCACTCCATATAACCATGATTAGTAAGTTAACCCTTAACAAGTTGTTCGTAATAACGGCTGGGTCAAAAGTTGTTTTACCCTCAAGATTACATCTTGCTCCTTAAGTTCCATTGATCCTCTAATGAACAATTTGTTTGTGATTCAATCACTAAACCGAATCCTTCTTGGGCCACTAAAAGGGTGGGGCCCCCTGTTCAAGACCTGGAGTCAGAACTTAAGGGAACAACCTCTCTATTATCCCGAGTAAGAGTGAATTCTGTCTTGCACCCTATGTCCCCCTAGCTATCTACTCGGTCTTACCCTTGAAATGGGAGGCCTATTGAGCCGGGGCTTTTGAGCCAACACTCACACATAAAAATCTAAGGATAATCCCGAATAAACAGGAGTTCATAGTTAGCTTAGGATTAAGGTTAAGTTACCTAGGTCATCACTTTGAAATAGTTAGTCTTAAACAGTAAACAACGTTATAAAGTAAAAGTGACTTAATTCTTGGTCTGAACTTATACAAACTCATTGCATAGGACGCCCCCACTCCTCATGCCAATACATGAACGAATTAGGATAACTTCGTTTATAGTACTTTACAACAAATTGTAACAACTACAGAGTAGGTCGCATCCGATAGTGTTACCAAAATAAGGTACCCAACCTTATTCATATACTATAGACCGTTTTAGCTATTTATTGAACTTGATCCACTCTTATGTCTCCACATAAAGTTAATGTATTCAAATAATAGCAATGGATCCTTAGTTTATTGGATTTAGACTTTACAAGTGGAATTCACATATTCAACAACAGTTTTATTGAATAAACATCAATAACATCTTTATTGATAATAGAATATGTTTAACATTATAAATTGCGAGTTTTAGGACATACAACCCAACAAACTCCCACTTGGACTAAAACTATAGTGGATTTTACACATATATATACACAATGTTGAGTAATGAGTGAATAAATACAATGAACTAGGGTATCGGATACCCAATACTTCTCCCATTTGCCTTAATTCTATCTATTTTGTCCATAAATGGATCTATTAAGCTTGCAAACCTTTTTCTTTTGACCCTATGCAATAAACTTCTCTGGTCGAGACATATAGATACTCTCTTCAAGATAGCCATTCAAAAAAGCTATCTTGACATCCATTTCCCAGATTTCATAATCATAAAAAGTGGCAACGGACAAGAGCATCAGATAAGGTTTTTTCATAGTCCACCCCCTCTTTTTGGGAAAATCCTTGTGCCACGAGTCTAGCTTTATAGGTCTGTGCCTTACCACCTTGGTCTCGTTTTCTTTTGTAGATCCATTTGCAACCAATGGGTTTTACCCCTTCTGGTTAATCTACAAGATCCCAAACTGAATTGAAGTATATTGACTCAATTTCGAGGTCCATGACTTTTATCCACTAGTCTTTATCCACATCACCAATTGCTTGTTTAAAAGTCAATGGATCCTCTCAGCCACCATCAGGTATGATGACTTGAGTTTTAGTTAAACCCATGTACCGATCAGGCCGTTGCACAACCCTCCCACTATGTCGAGGCATTCTCAATCCTTGAGAAGGATGTGAAGTACCAATTCCATCAACAACTCTTGTTGAAGGACATGCTCGATCAACAACTCTTGTTGATCTATCTATAGTTTCTCTGGTTATCTCACTTAATACTTGCTTACTTCGAGGTTGATGGTTTTTAATGTGGTCTTCCTCTAGAAATGTTTCATTTGTCGACACAAATAATTTATCTTCCTGAGGATCATAAAAGAAACCACCTTTTATCTCTCTGGGATAGCCTACAAATAGGCATACCTTTGAATGACATTCCGACTTCCTTGGATTTTGCACCAACACATGAGCTGGGCATCCTAAATTATGAAGTAACGTAAACTACCTTTACGTCCTCTTCATAACTCATAAGGTGTTTTGAAACACTTTTCAATGGAACCATATTCAATATATACATCGCATTCTCTACTACGTGACCTCAAAAAACTTGGCAACTGAGCATAACTCAGAATAGAACGAACCATGTCCAACAGGGCTCCATTTCTCCTTTCTGAAACACCATTTTTTTGTGCTAGGTGCTGTGAGTTGTGACTGAATTATGTGTTTTATGAAATAGTCCTGGAATTTTAAGTCATGTACTCACCACCTTGATCTGATCAAAATGTTTTAATCTTTTTACCTAATTGGTTCTCAACCTCTTCCTTATATTCCTTGAACTTTTCAAGTGTATTGGACTTATGATGCATTAGGTAAATGTACCCATACCTTGAATAATCATCGATGAAGCTGATGAAATATTCATATCCTCCTCTCGCTTTAATATTCATCGGACCACAAAGGTCTGAATGTACCAACTCTAAGGATTCTTTGGCTCTAATCCAGTAAAAGATCTTTTGGTCATCTTACCTTCAAGACAAGATTCACATTGCGGTAAAGACCTATCTTCTAACTGGTTTAGAAGTTCACACTTAACCAATCTCCCAATCCTATTGAGATTAATGTGACCTAGTCTTAGGTGTCAAAGATAGGCATTTGAAGAAAATTTCCTTTTCTTATTATGAGTTTCAACTGTTTTAAACATATTTATATTCAAAACGACTTTTACCTCAGTCGATTTTAACACATATAAGTTATTCTCTAGATTTGGAGAACGTACTATATTACCCTTTGAGATAATGAACATTTCATTATATTCAAAAGAAACTTTGTAATTTTATTCTAGCAAACATGAGATAGAAATTAAATTCCTTTTCATAAAAGGAATGTAATAAACATTTTCAAGTAAAATGTGTCTACCTCTAATAAATAACTTTATATCTCTCACTGTTTTAGCCAAAATAACCTCTCTGGTTCCTACCTTAAAGGTTGCTTCGCCTTCTGTAAGTTGACTCTAGGAACTAGTTTCCTGAGCAAAAGTACAGATATGATTAGTGGCTCTTGAATCCATTATCCAGGTTAACTTATCATTTTCCACCAAGCACCTCTCAATGACAAGTAAATCATATTTACTTTGTTATGCTTCCTGGTAAGTAGCAGAGTTTGAAGATAGAGGACATTCCTCTGTTAAAACATAGTCTAAATCATCAACTGCTAGTATATTCGATTTCCATGTTGATTTACCGTAAAAAAGGTCGGAAGCAAGTAAATTTGAAGAATTCAACATGTTGAAATTATAAACAAATTCCAATTTGTGAATTGCTTCTAAACCCAATCAAATTTAGCAAAGTAATAATGTACCCAAATTTCATTATTTTATTTGCCACGATACTATATTGAGTAAGAATAAGTGCTACCGAGGAGAATAAGAACTACCGAAGGGTAGTCAAATATTCCTTCCTAAAGCAAGACATTTTTTACTCTCAACCTGGTTTTTGGAATTTTTGAGCCAATTCAAGTGGTTTTTGGCCGATTCGGGATGGTTGAAAGAGTTTGAGGCTGGTTCGAGGGAGGTGCTTGTTGTTTTTTGTATTTATTTAGTTGTTTATTTTTTTAATGCTAAAACCGGTCCACTTTAGTGTTGTTTAAATATTATGCATGTGATGTATGATATTGTTTTTAATATGTGTACATAAAGTATGCCATATAGTTTAAAAAAAACCCCACCATAGGATAAACATGTGGCATGCATTTGTTATATGTTTTAAGTGTTATCATGTATATAGTATGCATGCTTAGATTTTTATGTTTAATATAAGTGTTATATTAAAGCATGGTTTTCTTTAAGGAAGCATGTTATAGATGAATGTTCTAGGATTATAATTATTATAATTGTTTTATAATTGTTATAAAATAACCTAGACTTTTTAAAATCTATAACAAATATAAATTGCATGCTCACCTAGGGTTAACCGGTGCAATTCAATTGATTTCTTTCTAAGAGTTAAAATAGGTTAATTACTTGTAAAACAAGAGTTGTTTACTTATTTGGGGAGAGATCTTGTCTAAGGTTGGGGGTACTTAAGTTGACAGTTTACGGAACACCTCATACCTAGAGATCAAACTGACATCTAAGTCAATAACCATAGTTTTATGAGCACGCATGAGTGGTGTAAGGTAATAAAATTGGTTTACCACATAAAAATCATAGGTTGATTCCCCATATAAGAGTTATACTAGGAAAAATTACTTAGACTTAGGTTGTATAAAATTAGCCGGTTAATAACTAAGTGAGTACCTAATTTTATAGAATAGAACACTTCAGTGGGAGATTAATAATATATGAGAGATATTATTACTACCTCTCACGTCTCTAAGAGTTCACACCGTGAGATCCATGCTCGGCTCCGAGTTGTTATTTGTGGCAACCTCCCTTCGAAAAATGTTTGTATGGGTCAATAACAAGGTGAATAGGGGAAGTTGTTCATAGTAAGTGGGTGAAGAGTGTGTGTCAACACGTCCTGCGGTCTCTTCCATTAGGTCACATCGTGAGATTTCTATATTGTGCCTGGTGTCGTTCAGAGGCGGCACTAGCTAGTTGTTAACCGTGGCGATCCCTTCGGAGGGTTGTAACATATGATTCAGAATATCATACTCCATAAATGGATAGAGTTACTTAGATCCATTTTCAAACAACTGTTTCTCCTTCGAGGGCTTATTTGATTCTGATCTCTGTAGTTCGAAAATGGCGGGTTCACACTTACAAGACTTACTAAGTGTTTGTAAAGTTCTTGACCAAATAAACGGTAACTAAGTACTATAGGGATAAGAGTTATTCTAGTTTTAGTATTTGGTCAAGAATGTCTTGATTTAGTGAAGGAGTAGTTGACTGCCCTTCGATGGGGGCTAGTCTGACTCACTGAAGTATCGTAGTAAAAGAATAATGAATATGGGTACATTATTATTTACTTAATAAATTGGATTAAAAATAGAGTCAATCAATTCACTAATAAATTGTTTACTTTTCAGCAATGACAACATCAATTATACAACTGTTAGCATCAGAAAAACTTAACAGCGATAATTATAGAACTTAGAAGACGAATATCAATACGATACTAGTAATAGATGATCTTTGATTCGTTTTAACGGAGGAGTGTCCTTCATCCCCTAGTCCCAATGCAAACCGAATAATTCTAGATGTGTATGATAGATGGGTCAAAGCTAATAAGAAGGCTCAGATTTATATTTTAGCTAATATATATGATGTACTGTCTAAGAAACATGAGAGATTAGCTATTGCAAGAGAGATCATGGAATCTTTGCAGAGCCTGTTTGGACAACCATCCACATCTGCCATGCATGACACAATTAAATTTTTTTTACAACAATAGAATGAAAGAAGGAACCTCTGTAAGGGAACATGTTTTAAACATGATGGTTCACTTCAATATTGCAGAAGTGAAAGAGTCGTCATGAATGAGAAGAGTCAAGTTGGATTCACCATTCAGTCTCTTCTGAAGAGCTTTTTTCTATTCAAAACGAATGCTATGATGAATAAGATAGAGTACAATCTGACGACTCTTCTTAACGAAATCTAGATTTACGAATCTTTATTGAACAATAAAAGTTTAGAGGCAGAAGCAAATGTTGTTTCCACCTCAAAGAGGAAACCCAAAAAAGAATCGTCTTCTGGAAGTAAATTTGGCCCTTCTTCTCTAAGAATAGAGGTATTCAAAAGAAAAATAAGGAAACTGGGAAGGGAAAGGCTTCAGCTGCAAAAAAAGGGAAGAAGGTAGTTGCTAAAGGAAAATATTTCTATTGCAATGAAAATGGGCATTGGAAAAGAAATTGCCCTACATATCTTGTCGAGAAGAAAGCTGAAAAAGAAAAAGAAAAGGGTAAATTAGATTTACTAGTTATTGAAACATATATAGTGGAGAATGAAGATTCTACCTGGATATTAGATTCAGGGGCTACTAATCATGTTTATTTTTCTTCTCAGGAAACTAGTTCTTGGAGGCAGCTTGAAGAAGATGAGATTACTCTTCGGGTTGGATCAGGGGAGCGTATCTCAACGAAAGTAATGGGAACGGTTAAGTTAACTTTTGGAAATAGATATCTGTATTTAGAAAATTTTCTTTATATACCTTATTGTAAAAGAAATTTGATATCTATTTCCTGTTTGTTGAAACGTTTATACAATGTAAATTTTGGTCAAAATGAAGCATTCATTACAAAAAGAGGTGTACAAATCTGTTCCACAAACTTAGAAAGTAACTTATACAAATTAAAACCATCTAAAGTTGAAGCTGTATATAACACAGAAATATTTAAAACAACTGAAACTCAAAGAAAAAGGCAACACATTTCTCAAAGTATCTATCTTTGGCACTTGAAACTTCGTCACATTAATCTCAATAGGATTGAGAGATTGGTTTAAAGTTTACTTCTAAACCAGTTAGAAGATAACTCTTTGTCATCGTGTGAGTCATGTTTCAAAGGAAAAATGACAAAAAGATCTTTTTCTAGAAAAGGTCTTCGAGCCAAAGAAACGTTAGAACTCGTGCATTCGGACCTCTATGGACCGACGAGGGTTAAAGAACGAGAAGGTTATGAATATTTCATTAGCTTTATTGATGATTATTCAAGGTATGATTATATTACCTAATTCATTATAAGTCTGAAGCTCTTGAAAAGTTCAAGGAATTTAAGACCGAGGTAGAGAACCAATTAGGTAAATCTATTAAGACACTTCGATTAGATCGAGGTGGGGAGTATTTAGACTTAAAATTCCAGGACTACATGATAGAGCACAGAATTTAGTCCCAACTCTCTGCATCGGGAACACCTAGTAGAACAGTGTATCTGAACGGAGAAATAAAACCTTGTTAGCATGGTTCAGTCAATGATGAGTTATGCTCGGTTGTTCTAGGGGTATGCAGTAGAGGCTGCAACTTACATTTTGAATAAAATTCCCTCTAAGAGTGTTTTAGAAATACCTTATGAGTTATGGACAGGGCGTAAAACTAGTTTATGTCATTTCTAGATCTGGGTTGCCTGACACACTTGTTGGTGAAAAATTCTAAGAAATTGGAACTTCGGTCAAAATTATGCCTGGTTGTGGGTTACCCTAAAGGAATGAGAGGTGGTTAGTTTTATGATTCTTAGGATGATAATGTAATTGTATTGACAAACGCCACATTCCTAGAGGAATACCACATATGAGATCATAAATCCCGCTGTAAATTGTTATTGGAAGAGATTTCAAAAGATGTTACAGACGAATAAACACAAGTTGTTGATCAGGCTTGCTAATCAACAAGAGTTGTTGATAGATCAAGGACATCTAGTCCATCACATCCTGCTCAATAGTTGAGAGAGCCTCGATTAGTGGAAGGATTGTGAGACAGCTTGACCACTATATGGGTTTAACTGAAACCGAAGTCACCATACCTGATGATGGCTTAAAGGATCCATTAACTTATAAACAAGCAATGAATGATGTTGATCGAGATCAATGGATCAATGCTATTGACCTTGAAATATAGTTTATGTACTTTAATTCAATATGGGAATTTGTAGAGAAACATGATGAGGTAAGACCTATCGGTTGTAAGTGGATCTACAAGCATAAACGAGACCATACGGGGAAGGTACAAACTGGTAAAGCTCGGTTAGTAGCAAAGGGTTATGCCTAGGTTGAGGGGAAAGACTATGAAGAAACCTCATCACCTGTTGCTATGATTAAATCAATAAGGATACTCTTGTCCATTGCGACTTTTTATAATTATGAAATTTTGAAAATGGATGTCAAGACTGCCTTTCTAAATGGCAATCTTGAAGAGAGTATTTATATGGTCCAATCAGAAAGGTTTATTGAACAGGGTCAGGAGCAAAAGGTTTGTAAACTGAATAGATCTATTTATGGATTAATAGACATCCAGATCCTGGAATATAAGATTTGATACTGCGATCAAATCTTATGGCTTTGAACAGAATGTTGATGAACCGTGTGTATACAAAAAGATCATCAACTCCACTGTAGCATTTTTAATTTTATATGTAGATGATATCCTACTTATTGGAAATAATGTAGGATACCTAATTGACATAAAAAATGGGCTAGCAACCCAATTTTAGATGAAAGATTTGGGAGAGGTGCAATATGTTCTTGGGATTCAAATAGTTTGAAACTGAAAGAACAGAACGCTAGCTATGTCTCAAACATCTTATATAGACAAGGTGTTGTCTAGGTTTAAGATGTAGGATTCCAAAGAGGTCTTTTACCTTTTAGGAATGGAATACATTTGTCAAAGGAACAATGTCCTAAGACACCTCAAGAAGTTGAAGATATGAGACGGGTTCCCTATACATCAACAGTTGGAAGTCTAATGTATGCAAAGCTATGTAGTCGTCTAGACATATGCTTTGCAGTAGAGATTGTTAGTAGGTATCAGTCTAATTCTGGTTATGAACATTGGAATGCTGTTAAGAATATCCTTATGTATCTTAGGAGAACAAGGAACTACATATTCATATATGGAAATAAGGATTTGATCCTTATAGGATATACTGACTCTGATTTTCAGATCGATATAGACTCTAGGAGATCTACTTTGGGATCAGTGTTAACTCTAAATGCAGATGCAATAGTATGGAGAAGTATTAAGAAAACCTGCATTGCAAACCCCACAATGGAAGCAAAATATGTTGCTACATGTGAAGCAGCCAAGGAAGCATCACGACTTAAGAAGTTTCTAGCTGATCTGGAAGTTGTTTCAGACATGCATCTACCAATCACTTTGTATTGCAATAACAGTGGGGCAATAGAGAACTCCAAATAACCTAGAAGTCATAAGCACGAAAAATATATTGAGCGCAAATATCATCTCATCGGAGATATCGTGTTGAGAGGAGAAGTTATTGTGAGACAAATAGCATCCGAGCAAAATATTGCTGGTCCATTTACAAAGGCTTTCTTGCCTAAGATTTTCGAGAGTCAACTAAAGAGTTTAGGACTATGGGTAGAGTAAATAGGGAAAGTGGGAGAAATTGTAGGTATAGGATGTCCTAGTTTATTGTATTTAGATTTCTCTCATAGTACTTAACTTTGTTGTAACCTACTAGGAGTTTTAGTCCAAATGGGAGTTTTCATGCTATCGTTATGTTCCAATAGAGGCAAGGTCATCTTGGCCTAAAAAGGGTTAGTTGTCCACTGCTATTCTAAGTACTAAATATGTTGTGCCATATAGGATTGAGATCTTCAACTGGTGTTCTTCCTCTCACAAATCAAGTCTTTCTGTTTCTCTTGCTACATTGTTATATCAAATTAGGACTGAAGCTTTTTTCAACTATGGAAATTTTTTCCTTAATCAGATCAAACACCACACTGGTTCTCAAGGCTTGAAATTATCTATCTTCTATCCTTGTTTAATTTGTGGAGTTTTCCTTGTTAAGAAACCAAATTCGATTACTGCTAGAGAACTTGTTGGTCCTGCTCCTACTCTCATTTCAATTTATTCCAAACTTTTGTAGAATTATCATGTCCTTGATCTTGCTACTCTTTTCTCTTTTACCTATGTTGATGGTCTTAATCAAGCTTTAATTGAATCTCCTTTTGGAAGTCGAGTTTTGCATCATCTTTCAAATGAATTCAAAGATATTGATGCTCAAATTCAGAGGCTTTAGAAGCAAAAAGTGACTGTAGAAGGGATGTTACAGACAATGCGTTTAGCTAAATCTGCTAGGGCATCTTCCTCTCAACCACAAGACTAATTTTTTTTTCAGACAGAAAAGGGGAGACTTTGTTATGACAGTTTGTGATGATGATGTTGTGTTGGTGATCTAGAGGAGCGCGTACTGTTTTGGTTCTTGGTTTTGAATCTGGTGGTTGTTGTTTATTGTTTTTTTATTATGTGTTTTGGTTGGCTAAATGACTCTATTTCTTTTTCTTCTATTGTAAAGACTTTTACACGTTCAGTTGTTTCTAATGATGTCTCGACTTTCTCTCTGACATCTCTCATTTTGTTGATTCAGTTACTAAATGTTATGTCTTAAAAAATATCAGCCAAATTGGGAGCTTGTTGGAGATTTGCTGGATGTCTTTATATTTTTCTATGGCAATTCTTGGTGGTTTTGGCAATTGTCTCAAATGATGTCTTAACATCTGCCTCAACATGTCTAATTTCTGTAGAATATTTTATTTTCCTAATCTGGAATTTATATGCATTGTAATTTTATTTCCTAATTTGGGAAATCCATGTAAAAATATATTGATAAGTATTTTCCTTTTTATGGTGCATCTTATCTTTAAAAAAAAATATTTTTCTGGACATTCTTTTCTTATTTGGCCATGGTCTTTGTAAAAGGAAAATTCTGGTCTTCTTTGTGGGTTGTCGCATGTGTTGATTATTATAAGAGTGTAATACTTTGTGATCAAATAGTGCATCATTGTGATTTTTTTGGCAACTGATTTGTTCCTGACGATCGTTTTCTACATCGTGGATTTTTTCGATCTTTGTCCAATTTATTCCGCTGTGCGTATCCTTTTGGATAAATCATTCAAAGAAGTTAAAGATACTATTTATCTAAAGGGAAGTCTAAGACTTCTCTATGAGAAGGGATTCTCAATCTTGGGAGGAGCTTAATAATTCATACTCGAAAAGGATTTCTCCATCTTAGGGAGGACTTAAGATTCATAAATGAATGAAGTTCACAGAGTTTCAAGGAAGATAATCAAAAGGAGAGAAGTCTCACACATTAGCAGAAATCGAAGTGTTCAACACTAATATTATCATACTTAAGGGGAGCCTAAATTCAATTGAGAAGGAGTCTCACATCTAAGGGGAGCCAAAGTGACTTGTGAGTTGGGCTCTACACGAGTCATTGTCGTAATTGAACTATTAAAGATGAATACTATGTTGTAATAGATGCGTTTTATGCTCTAAGACTCGTAGGTAGTAAATGTTATCAATTGATTGCCATCAATAAAGAGTTATCGATGTTAATTCAATAAATGTTATTGATTGTGTTGTATTCTATTGTCTTAATAACCTTAAATCCAATAAACTAACATCCAAGGATGCCTTATGAGTCTTGAATTGTGTGTGGAGACATAAGGGAACAATGTTCAAGAAATAGTCTAAAGGGTCTATAATATAAAGATAAGGTTGGGCCTTATTCAGGTGACACTATAAATACAATCCACTTTGCATTGGATATAAACGCAGTGATCTAACGTGCTCATGTAGGTGACATGCGAGTTGAGGTATCCTATGTGATGAGTTTGCATAAGACCAGACCACGAAATACTAACTAATAGATATAACATTGTTAACTAGTTTGGTTTCTATTTTGTAAAGAGTGCAATTATCGGTCTTTAATGGAGTGCTTGGTAGTTAATGAATATTGATTAATTTAATTAAAGAGTTTAACTAATTAATCTCATATCATTGGAGCTTCTAATTTGTATGTCCATAAGGTCACTTTGTTAGCTCACTAAAGAAAAAGAAGAATTATTTGAATTGTTCAAATCAACTGATGGAATAACTGAGATTAATATGATATGGTTAATTATAGACTTGATCTATAATTAAGATAGAAATATTTGAATAGGATTCAAGTATTAAATTCTTATGTATTTGATTCATAAAGAATTAATTAATTAATTTCAAGATGTGGAGGAAAATAAACATCTAATGGTTATTAATTAATTAAAAATATAGATTAAATTAGATTTAATATGGTTATTTAATTAATGGACAAATTAATTAAATAATGGTAATTTAATTAAATTAGCTCTAAGGGTAATTTTTGAAAGCTATGGAGAAGGTCTCCATATAAATTTGTAATTTTTTCCAAAATAGGGCAAGAAAATTAATTTGGTGAAATCAAACTCTAGCCTCCAAATTAATTTCCTCTCAATATAACTCTTTAATATTAGCGGATTGTCTTTCTTGGGCACACTGCCCCAGACGTAGGTGGTTTATCACCAAACTAGATTACCAATTCTTCTGTACTTTTACTTGTTTCCTTGTTGTTAGTATTTTATTGTTACAGTGCTTGTCTATGCTTTTTGTTTAATATTTGTATTTTGAGTGATGAGTCATCATATTGTTTTTATTGTAATGTAATGGTAAATGGCAACAGGTAACAATAAATGTGGCAAATTCATAAGTAACAACATTTGTAATGGTAAAAATAATGATAACGATAAAGATAGTGGATCCCACGTAATTTTCAATCGCAATCAGATTAAGCACCCTTCATTCCTCAATTAGATTACAAGATTTGATTACAAATTTCAAGACAGACCCTACATCTAGAATGTACTTTTATATTATCATTACATTACCATTGATGGATTATCTTTCAACCGGTATAAAGGTGATTTAAGTTAAAAGAAAAAAGAGCAAAACTTACCTCGAGAATAGTCTCCCCCCGGCTATTGCAGACCATATACGTGGCCTATTCCTAATGGTTCCATGTGACAAACCAACTTTTCACATTTTTTCTTTCTTTATCGTTTTCCATCTTCTTTTTTCTATTTCATTTTCCTTTGCTTTCACTTAAAATTTTCTTTTTTAATGTATTAATAATATTTTCCTTTTTTTCTTTTTTTTTTTTACCATCTCTTTACAATATTAATTTTGATTTTAAATTTATATACTTTTTTTTTATTCTTTTTTTTCTCATCTCCGCAATATCATTTATATCCATTAATCATTATAACATAAAGGATGAGAAGAACGTAACACGGTTTCATACTTTTTTTATGTTGTTTACTATTTTTATTCATCATCTTATTTTTATTTCTCATGTATATGATATATTTATTCTCAGATCAATTTAATATTAAGAGTATCCATATCTTTGAAATTAGAATCACATAAATTACTAATCATTTGATTCAGAAGAATGGATGAGATTTGTGTCCAGTGACAGTTTATGGAATGAAGATTTGACGGGTCCAAAAGAATAACTTTGTCATTCATTTTAACTTTTCATTTTTTCAAACTTTCTAGTTGGTTCGTCCAAATATAATATTTTCATTATATTGTAAATTGGACTTATGAAACATAAAATATATCAGCGATATTAATATAATATTGATTGTGAAACCATCATCTACTTTAAGTTATGTAATATATTTCTTTAATTTTCAATTGATTATCTATAATTAAAATAAACAATATTGTATAGATAGAAAATGAAATAAAGGTATTCGACCATGTAGTAAAGCAATGTCACACATGACGTATCTGCAATTTCAAGAACAACCAAAAAGTAAAGCGAAAGAAAAAAATAGACAAAACACAAAGTTTGATGACCCAATTTGGTGAAATACTGATAGCACCTTAAAAGTGCTAAATTTTCGACTTAATTTTCCCTTGTTTGTACAAATTTATACATCAAATGTTGTATTTGTAGGAAATATTTGTCCAAAAGATAGAAAAGCCAAATTAATGCAAAAAGGGACCAAAAGACATTAATTTGAAGCATTGGAGCATCAAATAGTAGAAAGTCAGCAAAATTATCAAAATACAACTCAGAGCAGCGTAACAATGCCATGCATAGTGTAGAGTTACGCTAGAAGATAGGATGCCCACTTTTAACACATCATCGTAGCATAGCTACCCTCCCATTATGCTCCAGCATTACGCTTGAAGGTAGTAGCCATCTAAACAGGGCAGCCTAATTACGATGGTGGTAGCGTAGTTACTCTACGAATTTTGACAGAAAGATGTGCACGCGCCTAGAGATCATCAACATAACCCCAGCGTCATTGCTACATGCTTTACCCTAAGATTAAAAAAGCTAGCATTGTTACACTTAGCTATCGCGTAGTTACATTGCGACATGAAATAAAAGTGACATGATTTCTATAGTGAGAAGAAGAGATTTTTTAGAGTAAATCCAATCAACTCTTAAAGATTCACTTCACCATTTCGAAATTCTTTCTTCATTCTTTCATCATTTTCAAATTTACTTGTAGTTTCTCAATAATTTTTTGAAGACTCAAGATGTTTTTAGGCTAAGGTATGCCTTTTTACTTGGAAATAACTAGTTAATTTCAATCCTTGAACTTTTTTTGTATTCTTTATATAATATTCATGTATTCTTGGATGAGATCTGTATTGATTATCAATAGATTTTACTAAAATGAATTGACGACTCATTTTCATCAAAGTCTTGTTAGCAAATTTTACATGACCCTGAGCATAATTGTGAAATAGGTTGCAAGTTAGGGATTCTTGCTAGAACTAAGACTTTTTCTGAAATTCTTGCTTGTTTGACTTAATTTGATTCATCCAATAAACAAAATCACAAGTCTAGGCTTTTCTTTTTATCAAATGTCATAACACCGAACCCCAATTCTTTATGCAAATTATGATTAAGTATGGAAATTGCCGAGAAAGAAATAATTTTGATTAATTTAGGGTTAAGCATGAACTTTGTTCTTAATTAACTAAATAGACAACTATGTAGCTATCTCCTAACTAGTTGTGGGATTTATGAATTTTCATATGTTTTTAATCCGATGATAGAATTAGAAATTAACAAAACAATTCCCAAGTATTTTTCATTGAGAAATTCTTGTAAAATAAAATTTGTGTTATACTATTTCTTCCAAATTTTAGTTCTTGCATGATATTTACTTTTTTTTTTTTTCCGAAACAAACCCCTACCTCAATACCATGGAATTCATCGATTGTTCAATTAGATATTGGTTCTTTGTAGATGGTTAAGAACTTGCCATTATTGCTACACTCTAGTAGTAATAGGAATACTAAGAACCTAGTAAACAAATTTATTTGGTCCTAGAGGTGTGAAGGCGATACCACACTTTTAGCTGGATCAAATTGGCACCGTTGTCGGGGAACTGGGACAACTAGTTAGTCAATTTATGAGTTCCTTTAAAAAAATAATTCAAAAGAGATTGTGTGTGATTTAATTCCTTTGTTGTATGACTCGTTCCTCTGGAAGTTTTGTGCACGACTTTTTTTGTAGATACTGATCGCGAAGAGTGACGACTTCAAAGGGAGAAGGGAATAGAAGCAATTGAGGAGATAGAAGAGTATTTGGAAGAAAAGCAACAAGAGGTTCAAAACCAAGAAGAAGAGGTACAAGAACAAGTAGTCAACATGGGTGAAGAAGGAGAAAGAACTTTAAGAGAGCTAGTGGACCCGGATATGACTCAACAACCACTATTTATAGTTTATCTGGAGACTACCGTCCCATTCAAGCTCAAACTCGGACTTATTCATCTATTTTCAATTAACAAAGGAAGCCCATGAGAGGATCCCATAAGTACGTCAAAGACTTCCATATGGTATGTAATAGGAGCAATTGAATGGTATGACAAAGGAGCAATTGAATCTAAGGACCTTCCCTTTATCCTTAAAGGATGACGTTGAGGATTGTTTATATTATCTTCCGCCTGACTCAATAACTACTTAGAAT
Source organism: Benincasa hispida (assembly GCF_027475165.1). Lineage (NCBI taxonomy): Eukaryota > Viridiplantae > Streptophyta > Magnoliopsida > Cucurbitales > Cucurbitaceae > Benincasa > Benincasa hispida. The sequence goes on from NC_143483.1 coordinate 34,897,498, forward strand.
GCTCTTAAGAAGAAGTTCCTAGAAAAGTCCTTTCCGACTTCAAGAGCCCATAGTATTCAGAAGAAGATCTATGGAATAAGGCAAGCAGTGGGGGATACCTTATTTGAGTATTGGGAGCGCTACAAACACCTATGTGCAAGCTTCCCTCATCACCCACTTTTGAATCAATACCTCATTCAATAATTTTATTCCAATTTACTTGCTTTAGAATGGAGTACAACCCATACAACAACCGGAAGAGCTCTAGCCGATAAAACCCCTTCGGATGCTAGTTACTAATCTCCACCATTGTAAAGAATTCCCAAAATTTTGGAACACGAGCCACAGACCTAGACCCTTCGAACTCCAAGGAGGTAAGTGAATGAAGAGCATAATTATCTAATTTGACGACTCTTGTGACACAGATGACCCAAGGTGGAATTCCTCAAATCAAGACATGCGAAGCTTGTAGAATAATTGGACATTCCTCTGAAGCTCTTCCATAAGCTAAGCAAGAAGTGAATGCAATAGGAGGATTTCAAAGGAAGTACAACCCTCATTCAAACACATATAACTCCGGGTGGCGTGACTGTCCTAACTTTAAATGGGGAGGTCAAGGGAAATCATCTTCTTCATCCTCAGGTATGTCACTAGAGGATATAGTTAAGACTCTTACTGACCGCTCTCACAAATTTCAACAAAATATTCACCAACTGCAAAAGAATTCGATTCTGATGAAGTAAATTAACATGCAGCGGAGAAAATCAGAATCAATAAGCACTCGAATTATACTTTATTTGAGTTTAAAACATGCTTCAAAATAACTATTACAGGAGAGGGTTTGCTGAACACAATACCTTTGATGAAATCTCTTCAAAAATCAGCTGAGGTCCTCATAAAGATGTTTCAATCTACAAGTAGACCACTATGAAGATCTTCTCTACTATTCTCTTGCAAAGATTGTGTGGTGGAAACACTAAATTGAGATAATTTTGATGAAGACTGAAGAGGGTTTGGAAAGGGTCTCGAATTTTGCAAAATTCTTGTAGAAGTTCTGAATGCTTGGCTAATCATTTAGCCCAACACTCTACTTTATAAAGCTTTCATCATGCAATCTCAAAGCTTGCATGAAGACCAACTCCTTCATGGATTGAGTGAAATTGGATGAATAAAGTGCTTGCACCATAGTGGAGATTTTCAACTTTTGGAAATTTCCATTTTGTGTTTTAAAAATTGATTTCTAAAATCAATTTAAAAATAAACTAATTTATTTGTTTATTAGTTTTATAAAAATTAATTCAATTAATTAATTTTAAATAAAACTAATTAATTAGACCTTTTAATTAATTTTGTTAATTTAATATCTAATATTAAATTAATAAAATACCAATTTCACTAAAATGTATTTAATTTCATATATTAATATTTAAATCATAATTTAAACATTAATTGTTTCTCCAACTTCGTTTAATTTCGATAAAATTAAATATTTCAATTTTATCGAATACAATTAATAGAAACCCTAATTGAATTTGAACATTTCAAATTTTAAACCCTAATTTGAAATCTCATCAAGATTACTCAAATTACTAATCCAAATTACGAGCTAGTAGAGGGACCTTATGGACCTACATATCATGAGCTCCAACAATTTGTAATTAATTGGTTAAACTCTTTAAACTGAATTAATCACTATTCATTAACTACCAAGACATTTCACTATAGCTCGATAGTTGCACTCTCTTCATTGTAGATATATTTCTGTCCATTTTAATCATAATTAGTAAGTCAATCCTTCACAGGTCATTCGTATTTACAGCTGGGTGAAAGATTATTGTTTTACCCCTTTAAATATGTAGGATTGTATCGGCAACAGCGAAAGCACAAGGATCATCTAAGCACTCTAATTCACTAATTTTGGCAAAATATAAAGTATGCTCTTGCAGAAAACAAGTGAGTTTCAAAACATACCTCTTGTAGAACTTCTTCAAAGCTTCTTCTCCAGCTGCTATCTTTTCCAAATCTTGTTGCAGACCACCTCAAGATCTTCCCCACTATTCTTCTGGTGCTCTAGATTGAGTTGTGGGACTCAAAACAAGCTTGAATCAAGGGATGAAGGAGAAATGCTCACTGCAGTAATCTTGTTGAAGAACCCTTTCTTCAACCTGAATTTTCTCTAAAATTCTCTATAGATTGCATACCCATTTTCACTCCAATCTCTTCATTATATTATAGATCAACATACAATGGAGAGAATTGCATGAGTTGCAGCTCATGCTTGGAGAAGACAAGGCAAAGGGAATGCCATTTGCGTGAGCAAGTTGAAAGATGGATAATGGAAAATCAACTTTTTCCATTTTGTGTTTTTTTTTTCACTTTTTTTAATTTTATCACAAAATCAAAATTTAATTTTATAAAATCTATTTTGATTTTAAAAATGAAAAATTTAATGAATTTCATAAATTAATTATTAAATAAATTTTAATTAATTTAATATCAAATATTAAATTAATTTTAACACATATTCATCTTTATATATTTAAATGATATTTAAATATATAAATTTTCCTATTCCATTTAATTCTCAAATTAAACATGTAATTATATCTCATATAATTACTAATTCCCTTAATTCTCATTTGAATGTTTCAAATTAACTTATCACACTATTCTAGAGCTAGTAGGGGGACCTCTCAGACCTACAGATCATGGGCTCCAACGATACAAGATTAATTGGCTAAACTCATTAGAGCAGATTAATCCTCATTCGTTAACTAATGCATCACTCCACTAAAGCTCATAGTTGCACTCCCCTCACTATAGATATATTATGTCCACATGATTTAACCAAAATCAGCAAGTCGACCCTTCATAGGTTGTTTGTAATAACGACTAGGTCAAATATTTGTTTTACCCCCGAGATTACGTCTTATTCCTCAAGTCCCTACTGATCCCCTAATGAACAACTGGTTTGTGATCCAATCACTAAACCAAACTCTCTTAGCCTCAGTGAGAGGGTGGGACCCCTTGTTCAAGACCTGGATTCGGTACTTGAGAGAAAAACCTTTCTCCTATCCCTAAATTGGGTAGGCGTGAACTTCGCCTTGCACCCTATGTCCCCAGTCGATCAGGTTTTACCCCTGAAATGGGAGTCTTATTGAGCTGGCGCTGTTGAGCCAACCCTTACCTATGCAAATCTAATGTCAATCTCGAATAAATAAGAGTTCATAGTTAGCTCAGGATTAGGATCGAGTTAGGTCATCTAGGCGAAATAGTCAGTCTTAAATAGTAAACAACATTATAAAGTAAGAGTGACTTATTTTCTGGTCTTGATCTTATGCAAACTCATAACATAGGACGCCCCCACTCCTCATGTCATAACATGTACGAATTAGGATCACATCATATGTAGCACTTTACAACTCTTTGTAACAACTACAGAGTAGGTAACATCTAATGGTGTTATCAGAAGAAGGTGCCTAACCTTATTCATGTACCAACGATCATTTTGACTATTTACTTGAACCTGATCCACTCTTATGTCTCCAAATAAAATTCAAGTACTCATATAATAGTCAGGAGTCTTGGTTTATTGGATTTAGACTTTCATACAATTTATGAAATCAATAACAAGTATATTGATTATAGAAAATGTTTATCATTTTACAAACTGCGAATTTTAGGACATAAAACCCTCCCACTTGGATTAAAACTTCAGTGGATCAATATATACAAATATATATAATGTTGAGTTTACATGGAGAGAATAAAATATACAAATACAATAAACTAGGGCATTACAATACCCATAAATTCACCCACTTGCCCTAGTGATACAAAACTCGTAGACCTAGTCCTACTAGGTGACCCTCAAACACTTTAGTCGAGAGGGCCTTCGTAAATGGATCAGCTAAGTTGTCTTGGTAAGAAATCTGGGTGACGATTACGTCTCCTATGTGTACAATCTCCCTAATGAGATGGTACTTTCGCTAAATATGCTTTCTGCTTTTATGGCTTCGTGGTTCCTTTGAATTTGCAACTGCTCCACTATTGTCACAACAGAGAGTGGCAAGCAAGTGCATATTAGGAACTACTTCGAGATCTGTCAGGAACTTTCTGAGCCATATTGCTTCTTTTGCTGCTTCGCTTGCAGCTACATACTCAACTTCGATTGTGGAGTTTGCAATACAACTCTGCTGGATGCTTCTCCACACAACTGCTCCTTCGTTTAGAGTGAATACTGACCCTGAAGTTGATTTCCACGAATCAATATCGGTCTGAAAGTCAGAATCAGTGTATCTAGTAAGGATCAGATCCTCAGCACCATACAGAAGCATATAATCTCTCGTTCTCCGAAGATACTTGAGAATATTTTTAACAGCAGTCCAATGGTCATGACCAGGATTAGACTGAAATCTGCTGACAATTCCTATGGCATAGCATATATTGAGATGAGTACACAACATTGCATACATCAAACACCCAACTGAAGATGAATATGGAATTCGATTCATCTTCTCAACCTCTCGAGGTGTCTTAGGACTCTGTTCCTTAGACAGGTGAATTCCAAGCCTGAAAGGTAAAAATCCTTTCTTGGAATTTTGCATTTTATACCTAAACAACATCTTGTATGTATAAGATGCTTGAGATAATGCCAATGTTCTGTTTTTGCGATTTCGAATTATTTGGATTCCAAGAACATACTGTTCTTCTCCCAAATCTTTCATTTGGAATTGTGAAGCCAGACATCTCTTAACGTCAGCTAGATATTCTAACTCATTCCTAACGAGTAGAATATCACAACATACAACACCAGAAAAGCGACAGTTTTTTTGACAATTTTCTTGTATACACATGGTTCGTCAACATTTTGTTCAAAGTCATAAGATTTGATCGTAGTGTCAAATCTCATATTTCAGGATCTAGAAGCTTGTTTTAATCCATAAATGGATCGATTAAGCTTGCAAACCTTTTACACTTGACCCTGTTGCATGAATCCTTCTGGTTGAGACATATAGATACTCTCTTCAAGATAGCCATTCAGAAAAGCTGTCTTGATATCCATTTGCCATATTTCATAATCATAAAATGTGGCTATGGACAAGAGTATTCTAATGGATGTTATCATGGCAACTGGAGAGAAGGTTTCTTCAAAATCTACCCCCCCTCTTTGGGTAAACCCTTTTGCCAAAAGTTTAGCTTTGTAGGTCTGTACCTTACCAGCTTGGTCTCATTTTCTCTTGTCGATCCATTTACAACTGATAGATTTTACCCCTTCAGGTTGATCTACAAGATTCTAGATAGAATTGAAATACATAGATTCCATTTGAAGGTCCATGGCTTTAATCCATTGGTCTTTGTTCACATCGTTCATTGCTAGGTTAAAAGACAATGGATCCTCTAAACCATCATCTGGTATGATGACTTGAGTTTTAGTTAAACCCATGTACCGGTCAGGCTGTTGCACAACCCTCCCACTATGACGAGCACTTTCAACTTTTAAGAATGATGTGGAGTATCAGTTTCATTAATAACTCTTGTTGATGGGCCTACTCTATCAAAAACTCTTGTTGAAGGACCTGCTCGATCAACAACTCTTGTTGATGCATTTGTCGTTTCTATGGACATTTCTTCTATTACTAGCTTACTACGAGGTTGATGATTCTTTATATAATTTTCCTCTAGGAAGGTTGCATTTGTCAATACAAATACTTTATCTTCCCGAGGATCATAAAAGAGACCATCTTTAGTTTCTTTTGGGTAGTCTACAAATTTTGAACGGTATTCCAATTTTTTAGGATTTTGAACCAACACATGTGCTGGACAACCCCAAAGCCTGAAGTAATATAGATTTCCTCTAGGTCCTCTCCAGAGCTCGTAAGGTGTTTCAGAAACACTTTTCAAGGGAACCATGTTCAAAATATACACCGGGTCTCAACTGCGTGTCCCCAAAAAGAATTTGGTAACTGAGCATAACTCATCATGGAATGAACCATGTCCAACAAGGTTATGTTTTTGCTTTCTGCCACACCATTCTACTAAGGTGTGCCAGAGGCTGTGAGTTGAGACTGAATTCCATGTTCTATCAAATAGTTCTGGAATTCTATGTCCATATACTCCCCACCTCGATCCAATCAAAGTGTTTTAATCTTTTTTCCTAATTGGTTCTCAACCTCAGCCTTATACACTTTGAACTTTTCAAAAGTTCCAGACTTTTGTCACATTAGGTAAACAGCACATACCTGGAATAATCATATATAAAACTGATGAAATATTCATACTCTTCTCTCGTTCTAACATTTAGAGGCCCACAAAGGTCTGAGTGAATCAATTCTAGTGGTCCTTTGACTCTAAGACCTTTTCCAGAAAAAGATCTTTTTGTCATTTTACCCTCGAGATAGGACTCAAAAGGTGGTAATGAACTGTCTTCCAACTTATTTAGAAGACCGTTCTTAACCAATCTTTCAATCCTATTGAGATTTATGTGACCCAGTCTCAAGTGCCAAAAATAGGCATTTGGAGAAATCTTCCTCTTTTTATGAGTCCCAGCAGTTTTAAACATCTCTATGTTCAAAACAACTATGACCTCAGTTGATTTTAACATGTACGGGTTATTTTCTATCTTTGCATAACAAATCTGTTTATTTCCCATTTTGATGAACACATCATCATTTTCGAAATAAACTTTATGATTTTGTTCTAGCAAACTAGAGATAGATATTAGATTCCTTTTCATAGAAGGAAGATAATACACAATTTTCAAATAAATGTTCTTATCTCCTATAAATAACTTCATATCTCCCACTGCTTTAGCTGAAACAATCTTCCCGGTCCCTACCTTAAAGATTGTTTCATCTTCTGTCAACTGTCTCCAGGAACTTGTTTCCTATGAGATAGTACATACATGATTAACGACACTTGAATCACTTATCCAGATTTTATCGTTTTCTACTAAACATGCTTCAATAACAAGTAAATCATATTTATCTTGTTGTTCGAATTCAACACTCTCATCTACATAATTCATAATTTCAGATGAGTTGGGAGATAGAGGACAATCCTCTATTAAAACTCTTTTGGTATAATCAACCGCGAGTAATTTGTTTGTTGATTTGATTTTACTATTATTTACATGCTGATAAAATTTGCAATGATATTTTAGTGAGTCAGAATATGTGCTACTGTGGGGCAGTCAGATACTCCTTCACTAAAACAAACAATTTTGACTAAACACAATCCCCGGAATAACTCTTATTCCTATTATCTTCGGAATAACTCTTATTCCTATAGTTGTTTAGTTATCGTTTTCAGTCAAGATCTTTACTAACAAATTAGTAATTCTTGTAAGTGTGACCTGCCATTTTCAGATCTTATAGAACGGTATGAACTTGCCTTCGAAATAGAAGACAATATCCAAGATGAAACTATAAGACCCTATTCATTTTACTGAAACCTGGGTTGTTTCGAATCCTATGTTACAACCCTTCATAGGGATAGCAGTCGCTAAATGACTAGCAAAGGGCCGCTTAAAGCTAACCAGCAGGCGCAACATAGGAACCTCACGATTCAGACTAATGGATGAGACCGTAGGATATATTGACACATATCCTTCATCTACTTACTATGAACTACTTCCTCCGTTTACCTTGATATTGGCTCATACAAAACACTCTCCGTAGGGAGGCCACTTCTAGGGTGACACAAAGCAGCATATGAATCTCACGGTGTAAATTATGTGGAGACGTGGCAGTTGAAATCTATTCGTATAATAGACTTATGTTTGAACAACTTCCTCTTATTCACCAAAATCTAGATTTAAGCTAAAAAATACACTCCGTAGGGAGGTCACTCCCAGGGTGACACGAAGTACCGCTTAAATCTGGATTGTAAACTCTTAGAGACGTGAGAGTTAAAAATAACGTATCGTATATGTTATTAATCTCCCACTGAAGTTTTCTAATAATTCTATCATATAGAAGTTATTAAACTACCACTAAAGTGTTCTATTTTGGTAGATTTATACTTAGGTTCTTTTCGGCTAATAAAAAACCCTAAGTCTATGCGATTTATCCAAGTATAACTCTTATAATTGGATTTTAACCTATGATGTCTAGGTGATAAATCATTTTATTACCTCACATCACTCATATATGCTCATAAAACAGGTTACCAACGCTCAATAATTCGGCCATAATCCCTAGGTAGGAGGTGTTTCGTAAACCGTCAACTTAAGTACCCCCAGCCTTAGACAAGATTATATACCAGTTGAGTTTGTAATCTAAGTTTTATAAGTTTTAACAATTAAAACAGGTGGTCAACCTACGTGAGCATGCAATTGTATTTTATGGATTTTAAATGTCTAACCCATTTTTATTACAACTTATAAAACTTTAGACATGCTAAACATCTATAACATACATAAGACATTCAATATTTAATATAACACTTATATTAAATACAAGAAATCTTAACATGCATACTATATATTATAACAATTATAACATACTTTCAATGCATGTAACATGATTCCTATGGTGGGATTTTAAATCTAAATGGTACACTATATGCACATACAAGATTTATTTAATTATAACATACATCAAATGCATAAATAATTAAACACAGACTGATACAGTTTTAGTTTTGGCAAAAAACAAGCAAATAGAAGTTTAACTATTACAATCAGCTTCAAAATCGTCTTTGAACCGCTCCAAACCGAATCCAAGCACCTTGAACCGGATTGGATGAGTCTGAACCGATCCATCAAAGTCTGAATCGGACAGCCATAAACACTTTTAGGCTAAACCGAATTGGATCTTGAGAAAACCGGTCAAACCGACTGCTCTTGATCTAACCTCAAAGTCTTGCAAAGGCCGATCGTGTAGCGCTGAAGGCAATCATTTAGCTCCATCGCCTTGTGTTGTGAAAAACTTCACGATTGCTTAGTGTTTGCCTCAACTAAACGATCGTTTAGCTTTATCGCATAGAACTACATGATTGTTTAGTGTCTGCCGAAAGTAAACGATTGCTTAGCTCTTTCGTATAGAACTACATGATTACTCAACTCCATCGGTTAGCTATCGCTTAGCTCTATCATATAGAATTAAATGATCTCTTAACACCATCGTTTAGCGCTTCATGTCATCGTTTAGTATCCGCCGTAGCTAAACGACCGCTTAGCTCCATCATATAGAACATCATCGCGTCACTTAGCATTTCGTTTACACGATCGCTTAGCTTGGCATCTAAATAATTGCTCAGCGCTATCACGTAGCACTTCATCGCATTGCTTAGCGTGCATCATAGCTAAACGATCGTGTAGTACCATCGTATAGTAAATTCAATGTATCGTTTAGTTCCCACGCCAAAGCTAAACGATCACTTAGTGCTATCGTATAGTAAATTGAACTCATCGTTTAGCTCTTACAGGTACACGATTGTATAGCCTTCAACAATACAACGACTAATGCCCATTGCTATACGATCGTCTAGATTTTCTTCACATCGTGTAGCATCTGGATCTAGCCGATCGCTTAGCAACTGAACCTCAATAACGATTTTAGGTAGAAGCTGAAAAACTGAAACAGCAGCTCGACCTCCTGAACTTGTTTCTTCAATTACATCTTAATTTCAACTCTAATGACTCCAAATAAATTACAAACTCTTGCTAACACATAAAAGCTCATCAAACAAGAGTCAATTACAAATTTAAATGAGAAATTAAAGAGAATTAAATAGCCAAATCTCAAAAAACCATATCAGTGCATCAATTTCATATTTCTCATATAAAACACCCACCAAACCAAAATTAAACCGAATTGAATACTTATTTCATGCTTTGATACCAATTGTAGGATTGTATCATCAATAATAGAAGCACAAGGATTATCTAAGCACTCTAATTCACTAATTTTGGCAAAATATAAAGTATGCTCTTGCAGAAAACAAGTGAGTTTCAAGACATACCTCTTGTAGAACTTCTTCAAAGCTCCTTCTCCATCTGCTATCTTCTCCAAATCTTGTTCCAAACCACCTCAAGATCTTCCCCACTATTCTCTTGGTGTTCTAGATTGAGTTGTGGGACTTAAAACAAGCTTGAATCAAGGGATGAAGGAAAAATGCTCACTGCAATAATCTTGTTGAAGAACCCTTTCTTTAACCCGAATTTTCTCTAAAATTCTCTATAGATTGCATGCCCATTTTCACTCCAATCTCTTCATTATATTGTAGATCAACATGCAAAGGAAAGAGTTACATGAGTTGCAACTTAAGCTTAGAGAAGACAAGGGAAAAAGAATGCCATTTGAGTGAGCAAGTTGAAAGATGGATAATGGAAAATCAACTTTTTCCATTTTGTGTTTTATTTTTCACTTTTTTTAATTTTATCACAAAATCAAAATTTGATTTTATAAAATCTATTTTGATTTTAAAAATAAAAATTTAACTAATTTCATAAATTAATTATTAAATAAAACTTAATTAATTTAATATCAAATATTAAATTAATTTCAACACATATCCATCTTTATATATTTAAACCATATTTAAATATATAAATTCTCCTTTTCCATTTAATTATCAAATTAAACATTTAATTATATCTCATATAATTACTAATTCCCTTAATTCTAATTGGAATGTTTCAAATTAACTTATCACACTATTCTAGAGCTAGTCCGTTACGAGCTAGTGGAGGGACCTCGCGGACCTATAGATCATGGGCTCCAACGATCTGAGATTAAATCGCTAAACTCATTAGACCAGATTAATCCTCATTCGTTAATTAATGCGTCACTCCACTAAAGCTCATAGTTTCACTCCCCTCACTATAGATATATTATGTCCACATGATTTAACCAAAATCAGCAAGTCGACCCTTCACAGGTTGTTTGTAATAACGACTAGGTCAAATATTTGTTTTACCCCCGAGATTACGTCTTATTCCTCAAGTCCCTATTGATCCCCTAATGAACAACTGGTTTGTGATCCAATCACTAAACCAAACTTTCTCAGCCTTAGTGAGAGGGTGGGGCCCCTTGTTCAAGACCTGGATTCAGTACTTGAGAGAAAAAACCTTTCTCCTATCCCTAAATTGGGTAGGCGTGAACTTCGTCTTACACCCTATGTCCCCAGCTATCGATCAGGTCTTACCCCTGAAATGGAAGTCTTATTAAGCCGGCATTGTTGAGCTAACCCTCACCTATGAAAATCTAAGGGCAATCCCGAATAAACAGGAGTTCATAGTTAGCTCAAGATTAAGATCGAGTTACCTAGGTCATCTAGGCGAAATATTCAGCATTAAATAGTAAAAAATGTTATAAAGTAAGAGTGACTTATTTCTTTGTCCTGATCTTATGCAAACTCATTGCATAGAACAACCCCACTTTTCATATCATAATATGTATGAATTAGGATCACATCATATGTAGCACTTTACAACTCTTTGTAACAACTACAGAGTAGGCAGCATCCAATGGTGTTACCAGAATAAGGTGCCCACCCTTATTCATGTACCATAGATCATTTTGACTATTTACTCGAACCTGATCCACTCTTATGTCTCCACATAAAGTTGAAGTACTCACACAGTAGTCATGGGTCTTAGTTTATTGGATTTAAACTTTCATAAAATTTATGAAATCAATAATAAGTATATTGATTATAGAAAATGCTTATCATTTTACAAACTGCGAGTTTTAGGACGTGAAACCCAACAAAATATATCTTGCTCCTTAAGCTCCCACTGATCCTCCATTAAACAATTTATTTATAGTCCAACTTATAAATCAGAACCCTCTCTTTTATGAGAGGGCGGGACCCCATTGTTCAAGACAAGGCATCAATCCATATGCTAACCCTTAATCAGGTAGGAGTGAATTCCATATTGCAATGTTATGTCTCACCTAAGCAGATCAAAGGATAATGTTGAATAAACAGGAGTTCATAGTTAGCTTAGGTTAAGATCGAGTTACCCCACGTTATTGAGTTTGAGATAGTTAGTTTTAACAGTAAACGATTGTTATAAAGAAAGGTGACTATTTTGAGGTCTGATCTTATGAAAACTCATTGCACAGGATGCCTCCACTCACATGTCTTCACATGAATGGTTTTTGGATCAAATTATTTGTATCAATATACAAAATGGGCCACATCCAATAGTGTCACCAGGATAAGGTACCCAATATCATCCGTATACTTATAGACCATTTTGGCTACATACTAAAACTTAATCCTCTTTTATGTCGCCGCATAAAGTTAAAGTATTCATGTTATAACCATGGATTCGTTTATTGGATTTACATAAAAGAATGAAATATTACTAATAATTAAATAAAATACTCAATGACATTTTTATTGATAAATAGAATATGTTAACAACATTTACAAACTGCGATTTTAGGACATTCCCAACAATCTCCCATTTGGACTAACACTTCAGTGAGACAAACATATAAATATATAATGTTTATAATGTCGAGAAATAAAGAGAGTGAAAAATACAATAAACTAGGGTATCTAAAATACTCTTTGACATTCTCCCACTTGCCCTAGATTATGATGCTTGTAGTCCTAGTCCAACTAGGTGGCCCTTGAACACTTTAGCCAAGAGGGCCTTCATAAAAGGATCAGTAAGGTTGTCTTCTGAGGCTATCTGTGTGACTATCATGTCTCCTTGGTGTACGATCTCTCTGATGAGATGGTACTTTCTTTCGATATGATTTCCACGTTTGTGACTACTTGGTTCCTTGGAATTAGCAATTGCACCACTGTTGTCACAACATAGAATAATGGGAAGGTGCATATTTGGAACCACTTCCAAATCTATCAGGAACTGCTTCTTTAGCTGCTTCACATGCAACTATGTATTCTGCTTCCATCGTGGAGTCAGCTATACAACTTTGTTTAATGCTTCTCCATACTATAGCTCCTCTGTTAAGAGTGAAAACTGATCCTAAAGTAGATTTTCTTGAATCTATGTCAGTCTGAAAATCAGAATTAGTGCATCCTGTAAGGATCAAATTCTTAGATCCATACACTAGCGTATAGTTCCTCGTTCTCCTGAGATACTTGAGGATGTTTTTGATAGCTATCTAATGACTGTGTCTTGGGTTGGATTGGAACCTGCTGACGATTCCAATTACAAAGCATATGTCAGGACGTGTAGATAACATAGTGTACATCAGACTCCCAACTGCCAATGCATATGGAATTCTTTTCATTTCCTCAATTTCTTGAGGTGTCTTAGGACATTGTTCCTTTGACAGATGAATTCCATGTCTAAAAGGTAATATACCCTTTTTGGAATTTTGCATGTTATATCTCGACAACATTTTGTCAATATAAGATACGTGAGATAGTGCTAAGCTTTTGTCTTTTCGATTTCAAAAAATCTGAATCCCAAGAACATATTGAGCATTTCCCAAAATTTTCATTTAGAATTGTGATGCTAACCATCTCTTTACGTTAGCAAGGTAACTTATCTCATTCCTAATAAGCAAGATATCATCAACATCAAGTACCAAGAATGCTGCAGTTTTGTTGACTATTTTCTTGTATATACAAGGTTCGTCAACATTCTGTTCAAAGCCATAAGATTTGATCGTAGTGTCAAATCTTATATTCCAGGATCTAGAAGCTTACTTCAATCTATAAATGGATTTTTTAAGCTTACAACCCTTTTGTTCTTAACCCTGTTCAATGAACCCTTATGGTTGAGACATAAAAATACTTTCATCAAGATGACCATTCAAAAAAGTTGTCTTGACATCCATTTGCCATATTTCATAGTCTTAATATGTGGCAATGGATAAGAATATTCTTATTGAGTTTATCATGACAATAAAAAAGAAGGTTTCTTCATAGTCAACCCGCCTCCCTTTGGGTAAAACCTTTTGCCACGAGTGTTGCTTTATAGGTTTGTACTTTGCTGGTTTGGTCTTTTTTCCTCTGGTAGATCCATTTACAACCTATAGGTTTAACCTTATGTGGTTGATCTACTAGATCCTAGACAGAATTGAAGTACATGGACTCCATTTCTACATCCATGGATTTTATCCATTGTTGCCTATCATATCTTCCATTGCCTGTTTAAAGGTCAATGGATCCTTTAGACCATCATTAATCCATTTACAACCTATAGGTTTAACCTTATGTGGTTGATCGAGAAGATATTTTTGTCATTTTTCCTTCAAGGCATCACTCACAAGGAGGTAAAGAACTCTTCTAACTGATTTAGATGACCGTTTTTAATTAATCTCTCAATTTCATTGAGATTTATGTGACCAAGTCTGAGATGCTAAAGGTAGGCGTTAGGAGAATTTTTTCTTTTTTTAATTTTGGGTTTCTACCGTTTTAAACATCTCTATATTTAAGGTGGCCTTAGCTTCAGTTGGTTTTAACACATATAAGTTATTTTCAAGTCTAGTAGAACAAATATGAACACCTCTTGAAAAAACGAACACTTCATTAACTTTAAAAGATACTTTATATATATTTTTCAATAGACATGATATGGAGATCAAGTTTCTTTTCATCTTTGGTACATAATATACATTTCTTAACAAGATAAAAGATTCTCCAAAAAACAACTTGACATCTCCCACTACTTCAGCTGAAATGACTTCTTCTATTCCCACCTTAAAAGTCATTTCGTACTCTGATAGTTGATTCGAAGAATTAGTTTCCTGTAGAAAAGCGCAAACATGGTTAGTGGCTCCTGAATCTAATATCCAAGTAAAGTGAGAATTTTCCACCAAACATGTTTCAATTACAAGTAAATCTGATTTTCCTTGATTTGCCTTTTTCGCCTTCTTCTCAACCATATACTTCGGGCAGTTTCGTTTCCAGTGCCCGTCTTCTTCACAATTGAAACATTTTCATTTGGGAGCATTTTTTTTCATTGCAGTGTGTTGTTTATCCCTTTTCCCTTTTTCTTCATATGTACACTTTTTTCTTTAGATGATGAAGGGACCGACTTTTTTTTTTTTATCAAAGGGTTTTATTCCTAACGATGAACCTTTCAAAAATTTCTTTTGTCGTGAAACAACATTTTTTTCACTTTCTTTCAATTTCATCATTGACTAATAATTCTATAGTTCATTTAATAAAGTAGTCAAATTGTAATTAATTTTATTCATTACGACATTAGTACGAAAGGTTAGGTAGCTCTTCGGAAGAGACTCTAATATCATACTAACTTGACTAGTTTCGTCTATGGTAGCCCTGTGAGCTTTTGCGACATTAAAATGAACCATCATGTCTAGAACATGTTTCCTGAAATTGGTTCCATCTTTCATGCGCGAGTTATAAACATACTTTATAGCCTCATGTTGTACAGAAGATGACGGTTGCCCAAACATTTCCTGTAATGACATCATAATTTCATGGGCTATGGGCATGGCTTTTCTTATTGAGCACATCAGATATGCTCGCTAAAATATAGGCCTTTTCCTTTTCATTCGCCCTTACCCAACTATCATAAGCATCCCGAATGCTTCGGTTTGCAGTCGAATTGGGAATAGGAGGACATTCCTCTGTTAACAGAAACCTCAGATCATCAACTACCAATATCGTGTTTAAATTTGACTTCCAATTGGAATAACTCTCTCCACTAAATTTGTTAGAAGCAAGAAGTTGTATTATTGAGTTTGACATTGTTGAAAAATTTTAAACAAATTCTATTAATCTTGTGCATCTAATAAAGTACCCATATATCTTTATTTATTTGCAATGATACTACAGTGAGTTAGAATAAGTGTTACCTGAGGCAGTTAAATACTCCTTCACTAAAGTAAGACAGTCTTGACTCAATATTATCTCCAGAATAACTCATATTCCGATAGTCATTTAGCTACCATTTTTCGGTCAAGAACTTACTAACACTTAGTAATTCTATAAGTGTGACCCGTCATTTTCAAATTTTTATAGAACAATATGAACATGCCCCCAAATTAGAAGACATTGTAAGATGGAACTATAAGACCCTATTCATTTTTGAAGCTTGAGTTGTTCCAAATCCTATGTTACAACCCTCCAAATGTATCGCTGTTGTTAACGACTAGCTAGTGTAACCTAAAAACGACAGCAGACGCAACATAAGAATCTCATAGTTTAAACTAATGGAGGAGACCGTAGGATACATTGACACATTTCCTTCACTCACTTACTATGAACTAAGGAAAACAAGGTAGGCTACCTCAAAGAGACACGAGGGGGTTACTTTTATGATCCTAAGGAAAACAAGGTGTTTGTGTCCACAAACGCTACTTTCCTTGTGAAGGATCATATAAAGGAGCACAGTTCAAGAAGTAAAATCGTGTTGAGTGAGCTTTCCAAAGAAACTACTGAAACTTCAACAAGAGTTGTTGAAGAGCCTGCTACATCAACAAGAGTTGTTGATAGAAGTTCATCTAGTAGGTCAAATCCACCTCAAGAATTGAGGGAACCTCGACGTAGTGGAAGGGATGCGAACCCACCTCTTCGCTATATGGGTTTAACTGAAATCCTAGTTATGGTAGCTGATGGCAAGGGTGAGGATCCGTTGTCATACAAGAAGGCAATGGAGGATGTTGGCAGAGATGAATGGGTCAAAGCCATGGATCCCGAGATGTCTATGTACTTCAACTCAGTTTGGGATCTTGTAGATCAACCTGATGAGATTAAACCTATAGGTTGTAAATGGATCTATAAGAGAAAACGGGGTGTTGATGGGAAGTTGCAAACCTTGAAGGCTAGACTGGTGGCAAAGGGTTATATCCAGGTAGAGGGAGTCAACTATGAGGAGACTTTTTCACCTATTGCCATGTTGAAGTCTATTCGCATCCTTCTATCCATTACATCATATTATGACTATGAGATATGGCAAATGGATGTCAAGACTACTTTTTTGAATGGCAATCTTGAGGAGACCATTTATATGGTCCAGCCCAAGCAATTCATAGCCCAAGGTCAAGATCGAAAGGTTTTCAAACTGAATCGGTCCATTTATGGACTGAAATAGGCATCTCGATCTTAGAACATAAGGTTTGATACGGCGATCAAATCTTATAGAATTGACAAAAAAGTTGATGAGCCTTGTGTCTACAAGAAAATCATCAACAATTCAATAGTTTTCCTAGTGTTGTATGTAGACGATATCCTACTCATTGGGAATGATGTAGGTTTACTGACTTCAGTGAAAAACTGGCTAGAGACCCAATTCCAAATGAAAGATTTGGGAGAAGCTACGTTTGTTCTTGGGATTCAAATCTTTCGGGATTGAAAGAAAAAAATGCTAGCATTATCTCAGGCATCATACATTGATAAGATATTGATCAAGTACTCGATGCAGAACTCCAAGAGAGGTCTATTGCCTTTTCGGCACGGAGTTACACTTTTGGAGGAAAAGTGCCCTAAGTCATCTCAAGAGGTTGAGGAAATGAGACGAGTCCCCTATGTATTTTCCATAGGCAGTTTGATGTACGCGATGTTATGTACTAAACCTGACATCTGCTACACTGTGGGGATAGTCAGTAGATATCAGTCTAATCCAGGATAAGGTCATTGGATAGCCGTCAAGAGCATCCTCAAGTATCTTCGGAGAACGAGGGACTAGTGTTCACTCTTAATGGAGGGGTTGTAGTATGGCAAAGCACCAAGCAGGGGTGCATCCTTGACACCACTATGGAGGCCAAGTATGTAGAGGCCTGTGAAGTTGCTAAGAAGGTCGTTTGGCTCAGGAAGTTCCTGACTGATCTGGAAGTTGTTCCAGACATGTCTAGGCCCATTACCCTTTATTATGATAATAGTGGTGTTGTGGTGAATTCCCGTGAGCCTCATAGTCATAAGGGCGGCAAGCATATAGAGCAAAAATATCATCTCAACTGATAGAATTTGCATCAAAGAACGTGATTGTCATAAAGATAGCTTTGGAGCACAACGTTGCTGCTCGTTTACAAAGGCTCTCACGACTAGAGTATTTAAAGGTCACCTGTAGAGTATGGGTCTACGGGACCGTTCGTGGTTGGATTAAGGCAAGTGGGAGATGTTGTACTGGGCATTTGTGCCCTAGTTTATTATTTTGTGTACTTGTAATATGATTATCTTGTTCACTACACTAGCTTTAGGACAAGTAGGAGATTATTGGGGTTGATGCCCTAAATCTTGTAGGGTCTTGTAGTTTGTGAACACATGTATGAACAAACATTTGGTGATTTATAATATGAGATATTATATTCACTTCAGTCTATAAAATATGAGATATTTTAGTTACATTAACCAAAAACCAATAAACTAAGATTCATGGTTATTGTTGTAACTTAAGCACGTATGTGGAGACATACAAGTGTATCATGCTTTAAGTGATAACCTAAATGGTCTGTAGTATATGGATAAAGGAGGAAAACCTTATCTTAGTGATGCTACAAGTGTGGCCTGCTTTGTAGGTGTTACAAATGTTGTAAAGTGCTACAAATGCTCTGATCTTGATCATTCGAATATTAGACATGCGAGCGGGGATACTCTATACAAAGGATTTTGTATAAGACCGGACCACGAAATATTTAGCCTCGTTATATAACGTCGTTCATGACAGAGACTTTCATTTCACTAGGATGACCATAGGTAACATGACCTTAATCCTGAGTGAGTTGGAAACTCTTGCCTATAAGGGCGGTCCTTTGATTTGCATGGGTGCGAATGGCCAGATCGCTGACTCAAACCTACCACTTTGAGGGTTCGTCTAATTGTGGAGCTGAGAACTCAACTACACAAGATGGAATTCATTCCTTCCCCGAAGCAGGGTAAGTAGATAAATTGTTCTCTTAAGAACTGATTCCGGGGCTTAAACAATGTGGTGCCACACCTTCTCTTTGCCCGAAGCATATGATGTGATATTAAAACTATAGATTATAAAGATAATATGATAAATTAGTTATTATATTTATTTATAATAAATTAATTATGAGATAATTGGTTTTAGTGTTTCTCCAATAACCAACTTAGTGGTTGGTTATGGATAGTTTATGGCGGCCAGTGGGATAAAGTTGAAAATAGTTTTCATTTTGTCATTCCACATGCTACACAAAATCAAGTAATCAGATTACGTGTAGAGAAAGTAAACGATCGATTGTATGATAGTTAATGGTTACTAAATGATCGAGTACTCATGTCTATACGATAGGCTTGTTCCTTCTATCGCCTACTCAATCGTCTACTCGATCGTCTAATTCCTTCTTCCCTCCTTCCAAATCCATACAGAGCCCACACCTCATGGATTCTCACACCGACAATATCAAGGTAGTCTTATGGTAGTGTCGAGTTCCATTCAAGGGTCGAGGATCAAGTTTTACTCGGTTGTGATCAAGGATTTGCTAGTTCGTGTTGTTTGCTGGTTTGATTAATGCGTTCGAGTATGATCGAGGAAATGCTAGAAGAAAGGGTTCTTCAAAGGTATATTTACTCGATCCTTTGTTTTTAACTTTGAAGCATGCTGTAATTTAGTCTTGATGTATAACTGTTCTATTTGATTGTAAATGTTCATATTCTTTCACAATGGGATTTTGAACGATCTGCTTCTGCTCATTGATTCTCTAGATTTCGAGTTCCATCAACAAGTTATTGTAAAGATGCTAGAAACGAAGTGATCCTGATTCGTTCATAAATTGACATGAGGTGTGGGGGCGTTCTATGCAATGAGTTTGCATAAGATCGGACTAAGAAATAAGTCACTCTTACTTTCTAATACTGTTTTTTATTTAAGACTGACTATTTCACTTAGATGATCCAGGTAACTCGATCTTAATCCTGAGCTAACTATGAACTCCTGTTTATTCGGGATTATCTTTAGATTTGCATAGGTGAGGGTTGGCTCAACAACATCGGTTCAATAAGCCTCCCATTTTAGTGGTAAGACTAGGTAGATAGCTGGGGACATAGGATAGAATAAAGAATTCACACCTACCTGATTCAAGGATAGAAGAAAGGTTGTTCTCTTAAGTACTGAATCCAGGTCTTGAACAAGGGGCCCCATCCTCTCATTGGCCCGAGAGGGATCTGGTTTAGTGATTGGATCACAAACCAATTATTCATTAGAGAAACAGTGGAACTTAAGCAACAAGATGTAATATTGGGGGTAAAATAGTATATTGACCCAACCATTATTGAGAACAACTTATGAAAGGTTGACTTACCGATTATGGTTAAATCAAGTGGATACAAATATATCTACAGTAAGGAGAATGCAACTATCAAGTTATAGTGGTGTGACTTGATAGTTAACGAATACTGATTATTTGGTCTAAAGAGTTTCAGCTAATTAATCTTAAATCGTTGGAGCTCATGATCTGTAGGTCCATAAAGTCCCTCTACTAGCTCGTGAAACATGAACACCTTGAATTAATAAATTGAGTGAATTTGGAATTATATCAATTTGATGTTCAATTTGAAAATGTTCAAATATAAATTAGGGTTTGATTTTGAATAAGTTCAAATTCAAATTAGAATTTGTATAATTATATTTGATATAATTAACATTTAATTCATTGAAATTAAAAGAAATTGGAGAATTTATAATATTTATATACTGATTTAAATATTAATTACATGAATAGGATTTATGTTTTAAATTTGATGTGTGATTAATTTAATATTTGATATTAAATTATTTGATTAATTAAAAATCAGATTAATTTTCAATTTCAATTTAAATTTCAGAAATTGAATTTTGGTGTTTTAGATTTAATTAATTATGAACTGATTAAATCAAATTTTAGTTAATTTTGGAATTGATTAAAATTTGAAATTGAAAAATGAAAACTTGGTTTGAGTGGGCTTTTCCCACATTTTACACCAAGTAGGAGGTGTTCCTCCAAAATTTACACGTAAAATCCCACTTCTTCATCAAGTTGCTGCTGGCATTGAACTAAGTTTGAGTGCTTGCATGCACTTTGAGTATAAAAAGCTTTAAAATTGAAGATTGGAAGGGGGGATTTATGAGTTCTTTAGAAGATTGCTGCAAAAATTCATCTTGACCAAAAACCCACACAAACACCCTTCACAAATTCACTCTAATTGGAGTTCCACCACTCAAAATCAAGGCTGAGAATAGTAGAGAAGATCTCTTGGTGGTTCACTACTGAATTGAAGCTGGAATCACGTGAAGAGTAGCTTGAAGTTAGGAGAATTCATCAAAGGTATGTTGTTAAGAAACCGTCTTCTGATTTTTTGTCAAAGCATGCTTTTAAAACTCATATTAAATGCAACTAGAGTGCTTATTGATTCTATTTGCTTTCGTTGCATGCTTGTATATCCTATCAAAAAAATTTCTGCTCAACCTGATCATGCCAATGTAAGTGCAATCACATTTAGATTTGGTAAGGAGATCTCTCCTACCTCTTCCACGGAAGTTGCCAACTCTATTATATCTCTTGTCACACCACAAGAAGAGGTAATAGAAGAAAAATAAAGTGAAGCAAAAGCATCACAATCGACTCCTACAAATCTTAAGGTAAAATCATCTCCCTCACCCTTGATTGAGCCTTGCATACCTAAAGTACCTTTCCCGAGTAGGTTGGCTAGACTTAAGCAGGACGATAGAGATGAGGAGGTCATCAAAATGTTTCAAAGAGTGCAAATCAACATACCACTTCTGAATGCAATCCAACAAATCTCGAGGTATGCAAAATTTCTAAATGAGCTTTACACAAAGAAGAGGAAAGGTAAGGATAAGGATAGAGTCGTGGTGAGTAAGAACGTATCTGTTATGCTTAAAAAGAAAAAGCCTAAAAAATGCCAAGATCCTGGTATGTTCACTCTTCCATGTGTTATAGGAGATAAATCTTTCTTGCATGTTATGCTTGATTTTGGTGCCTCAATAAATGTAAGGCTTTCTCATGTTTGCAAGGATCTTAAATTGAATGATTTACAAAAGACCACAATTTGTATACAATTAGCAGATAGATCATTTATCCAACCACTAGGGTTAGTTGAAGACGTGCTAATTAAAGTAGATGACTTAATATTCCCAGTTGATTTTTACATTCTAAAAATGGATGAGTCAGCTTTCCCATCGACCTTTACGATTCTTCTAGGGAGGCTGTTTATAAAAACTGCTAAAACCAGGATATATGTAGATAAAAGTTCTCTCTCTATTGAATTCGATGGAGATATAGTTTCGTTAAATATACATGATGCTACGAAATTTCCAGAAGAGTACTTGTACTTGTGTTTTGTTAGAACCCATGATGAGATTGATGAGATTGTAATGTCTGCCGATGATAATTCTGATCAACTGATGACTCCCTTTATTGACTTTGATTTTGATGTGTATTTCAAAAATGTTTCACTCTCTTCTATCAATTTTTTCTATAAAGATAATTCTTGTAAAGTTGTTGGAGATTTTTTGTTCCCTCCTTTTTCATTTGTCCTCATGCTTTAGTTTTTAGCATAATACACTGAGGACAATGTTTGCTTTGAATGTTGGGGGTGGGTGTGGTTAAGCATGACTATTTTGCATGTATGTTGTCTTTAGTTTGGCTTAGGATTGATGAATAAATTTATGATTGATAGAAGAAGATGATCCAAAATTTGTGCTTCTGTGATATTCCATGATATTTTGGGTATTTTGATAGTTTTGATGATGATCCATTTTTTTTCGAATGATTGAGTGACTGATTGAATGAGTGATGAATGCATGATGTTTGCTCAGTTATTCATTTATTTTCAATGAGAGTCAATGATACACTTATTGTGTTTATGCTTTCATGATCTTAATATGAGAAATTCTTTCATGATCTTGAGCCCATTTAAAAAAAGATTTCATGCAATTTCATCCATAATAAAAAAATTTGCTGAGAAATTTTCAAATCTTAGAATCTTAGAAACAGATTATCTTTCTCGGATTTTCGTTGTCACCTCAAAATGCCTACCTTTGGCTCCTACCTTTGGCTTTAGAATAACCTTTCTTTTTTTATATTTATTTTGAGCAAAACTAGACAAAGTGGATAAAAGAAGCCTAGTGTGTGTGAGGTAAAAGAGAGAGAGAGAGAGAGAAGCAAAATAGTTGCACAAAAAGTAAATTAATCTTAAAAAAAAAAAAAGCAATGTTAGCTTGCATAAACAAAAAGTGCACGTGTGTGCGTGGATAGATGTGAAAAGAGCTACCCCCATTGTGATAAGTTAGGATCCCACGAGAAAAGAGTGGATTGGTTCCCTACAATGGGTGTGTGAAAGCTATCCCTCTAGGTAAAATAAATGCCCTCTATTTTTTGTGCGCGTGAGTTAGGCACCGTTGTCTTAGGCCGATAATCGAGCCAGAGTAGAGGAAAAATGAAATATGAGTAGGATAAAACCTTTTTGGGCTTTCTTTGATTTTAAAATTTATAAGCTTTGCGTTCATTCATACATGATCTTATTTGAAAAGGCTTTTTACAATGAGTTTAAAATGAATGTGTTAATTTGGATTATTAAGTGACTGTTTGCATTGCTTAAATGACATCTAAGACTTGTGATTAGATCCATTTTAACTGAGTAAATAGAAATTCTTTTATGCATGATTGAATTATTTTTACCTTACTCGAGATGATCAAGAATTAAGTTGGGGGTGTTTGATAGCACCATAAAAGTGCTAGGATTTTCAGCTTAAATTTTCCTTATTTGTGCAAATTTATACATTAAATGTTATATTTTGTCGGAAATATTCGTCCAAAGAGTAGAAAAGTCAAATTGGAACAAAAATGAACCAAAAGAAGTTAATTTGGAGCATTGTAACATCAAATAGCAAAAATTTGGCAAAATTACCAAAATGGCACTCCTAGTAGCATAACAATGCCATGCACAGTGCAGAGTTATGCTAGAAGACAGAATGCCCACTTTCAGCGCATCATCATAGCATAGCTACCCTCCCATTATGCTTTAGTGTTACGCTTAAAGGTAGTAGCCATCATAATAGTGTAGTGTAGTTATCCTACGAATTTTGATAAAAAGATGCACGCGCACCTCAGCATCATCAGCGTAACCCCAACACCATTACTATATGCTTTATGCTTTATGCTACGATTAAAAATGAAATAATAATAAGGTTTGAAATGGTGAAGTAAAATTGAAAAGAAGTGAATCTTGAAGAATTGATTAAAAAAGGAAGGCTTGTTTTGTTAGAAGAGATTTTTCCAAGCAAATTCAATCAATTCTTCAAGATTCACTTCACCATTTCAAAATTCTTTCTTTATTATTTCATTCTTTTCAATTTTACTTGTAATTTCTTAATAACTTCTTGAAGATTCAAGATGTTTCTAGGCTAAGGTAAGCCTTTTTACTTGGGAATAGCTAGTGAATTTCAATTCTTGAGGATTTTCTTGAATTCTTTATGCAATATTCATGAATTCTTGGATGAAATTTGTGTTGATTCTCGATATATTTTAGTAAAAATGAATTGATGACTCATTTTCATTAAAATCTTTTTAGAAAATTTTACATGGTGCTAAGCATAATTGTGAAATAGGTTGCAAAATTTAAGGATTCTTGCTAGAACTAAGAATTTTTCTAAAATCTTGCTTGTTTGACCTAATTTGATTCATCCAATAAATCAAATCATAAAACTAGGCTTTCTAGTTTATGGAATGTCACAACACTGAACCTTAGTTCTTTATGTAAATTATGATTAAGTATGGAAATTGCTGAGAAAGAAATACTTTTGATTAATTTAGGATTAAGCATGAACTTTGTTCTTGATAAACTGAATAAGCAATTGGATAGATATCTTCTAATAGGTTATGAGATTTACGAATTTGCATATATTTTTTAATTCTGCTGATAGAATTAGAAATTAACAGACAGATTTTTAAGTACTTTTCATTGAGAAATTCTTGTAAAACAAAAATTTGAGCTTTACTATTTCTTCCAAAACTCATTTCTGGCATGATTTTTAATTAACTCTCCCGCCCCCCAAATACCATGGAATTTATTGATTATTTTAACTAGATATTGGTTACCTGTGGACGAGCACGAACTTGCCGCTATTGCTGCCATCTAGTAGTAATAGGAGTAATAATGGAGTAAACAAATTTATTTGGTCCTAGAGGCATGAAGACGACATCTTATTTTTACCCCAATCAAACTCTTTAGCCAAGAGATCCACCATCCGTTAACTGCCATGCATTCCACTAAAGATCGACAACTGCACTCTTCTCACCACATATATATTACTGTGTTCATCGGATATAACCAATCAACAGTACGATTACACTTCACAGATGCTCGTAAGTATAACTGGGCCAATTTACCGTTTTGTTCCTGTAGTTACATCTAACTTCTTAAGTACCACCGATCCCTCTAATGAACAATACAACATAATCTTACTATGTGTAGACACCTCTCGGTCATGAGAAGGTGTGGTGTGCCACATCGTTCAAGCCTTGGAATTAACCCTTAAGGGAGCAATCTATCTACTTACCCCTGCTTTGGGGAATGAGTGAATTTCATTTTGTGTAGTTGAGTTTCCAACTCCCAAATCAAACGAGTAACCAAAGTGGTAGGTTTGAGTCAGTGATCTGGCCACTCGCATCCGTGCAAATCAAGGACCGTCCACAAAGACAAGAGTTCTCAACACACTCAGGATTGAGGTCATGTTACCTATGGTCATCCTAGTGAAGTGAAATCTCTTTCATGAACAGGATTATATAATGAGACTATAACACTTCGTGCTCCAGTCTTATATAAACTCCTTATTATAGAACGCCCCCGCTCACATGTCTCCACATGAATGATTAGGATCAAACCATCTATAGCAAGTCACAACACTTGTAACTATTCTACAAAGCGGGCCGTATCCGTAGCATTACCAGTATAAGGTTTCCCTCCTAAATCCATATACTACGGACCATTTTGGTTATAACTTAAGGCATGATCCACCTGTATGTTTCCACATACATGTTTAAGTTACAAATGACAACCATGGATCTTAGTTTATTGGTTTGTGGTAAAGCAATTAAAACATTCAATGTTCCATAGATAAAAGTGAAGAAAATATCATATATTATTACATCACAAGCGTTTGTTCAATATTGTGTTTACAAAGTATAGGACCCAATGAGAGTTTAGGGCATCATCCCCAACATGTACATACTTTAGGAATTAACCTAAACTTTATATATAATATTTATATTTAAATTGTTGGGGTTGATGCCCTAAATCTCATAGGATCCTATAGTTTGTAAACATTGTTGAACAAACTCTTTATGTATTTAATAAAATATATGATATTTTGTTCACGTTGTCTATAAAATATGTGATATTTTAGTTGCATTAACCACAAACCAATAAACTAATATCCAAGTTTATCTTTGTAACTTAAACATGTATGTGGTGACATACGGGTGGATCATGTTTAACTGATAACCTAAATGCTCTATAGTAGATGGATAAGGCTGGGTAACTTATCTTGGTAACACTACGAGTATATCCCGCTTTATAGGTATTACAATTGTTGTAAAGTGCTACAAATGATCCGATCCTGATCATTCATGTATAGACATACGAGCGGGTATATTCTACACAAAGGAGTTTATATAAGACCGGATCACGAAATGTTTAGTCTCATTATATAACACCGTTCATAATAGAGACTTATATTTCAACAGAATGACCATAGGTAACATGACCTGTATTCTGAGTGAGTTGTGAACTCCTGCCTATGAGAACGGTTCTTTGATTTTCTATGTGTGAGACTGGCCAGATCGCCAACTCAACAAGCCTACCATTTTGGGGATTCGTCTGATTGGGAAACTGGGAACATAACTACACAAGATGAAATTCACTCATTCCTCAAGGTAGGGGTAAGTTGATCAATTGCTCCCTTAAGGGCTGATTCTGGGTTTTGAACAATGTAGCGCCACACCCTCCTGGCCCAAGAGGGGTTTAGTCATAGTAGGACTATGATCTATTGTTCATTAGAGGGATCGGTGGTTCTTAAAGTGTTAGATATAACTACAGGGGCAAAATGGTAATTTGACATAGCTGTACTTATGCGCAATTTGTGAAAGGTCATCGTACTATTTGATGCGTTATTTTATCCAGTGAAATAATGAAAGGAATTGCGGTGATGGAAAATGCATTGTGCAACATGTTTTCTCAGCAGCACTCAAGTATAAATCCTACTGAGTTTCCTGGTAAGCCCAGGGTCGAACTTAGGAACTAAGAAAAATAATATGCGGCAATAATTTTTAGATTATTTTGCGGTAACAAATAAATCAAAGAGTCGTTGGGTTGTTGTTTACAGAATAAAATGTTTGCGGCGAAGCTAAAAAAAGAGCTAATATTACGAAAGATGCGATGAATATGTGGGGGAACGGGTTGAGAAGGGGTTCAGCTAACACTTCCTAGGATGCGTTCATGTTATGCGATCATGCTACACACATACAATAGCAAATCATCTCTCAATACAAATGCTATGGTTTCTAGTTCTAGAATGCATGCAGTATATGCGATGATGCGTATAGGACCTACACATAAGCCTCTATTCTTGTCTATGCGATGACAATTGACACACACACATATAAGGCGACCGCATAATACTATAACCTATCTCTAGGGTGCATGCGATGCATGTTGACAAACAGAGCTTATCTCTAAGTCTCTATCTCTTGCTTATGCAGATCTAATCTTGTTCTCTTGAGTCTAGATTCTAACCTAGCTCTCTCAAGTCTTAGGTTCTTTCTTTAGA
Source organism: Benincasa hispida (assembly GCF_027475165.1). NCBI lineage: Eukaryota > Viridiplantae > Streptophyta > Magnoliopsida > Cucurbitales > Cucurbitaceae > Benincasa > Benincasa hispida. Next base: position 34,925,171 of record NC_143483.1, read on the forward strand.
CCCTCTCTCGAGTAGCTCTAAAGGGGTGATGGGCGCAGCATAAGACAATTTTGATCGCATACAATGAAAATCGTAGGTCATGTTAGCTAATTTCTTCTCAACCCATTCGATAGATTTATCTACCATATGTGTTTTAAAGAGAGTGGATAGATGTAGATAAGCGAGTTTCATTTTATAGATATATGATCGAAATACAGAATGACAATCCGGAATAAGAATAAAGAGCCTGGTAGCAATCTCTTGCTTCCCAAGGCTTTTACACTGTTCGTTTCTACTCTGCTCAAAAGATAATCTTGCTCTCGCAAGGTCGGCCCTCTCTCTGTTTTTCCACGCCTCCTGGGTAGGGGTGTTAAAAAAACCTGGTAACACGACCAACTCGGATACCCAACCCAAACCGCAAGGGTTGGGTGTGGTTAGATTTTATTTTGAATTGGATTGGGTTAAAAATATTAAAAAATATTAAATTTGGGTTGGGTCTCGGGTTACCCCATTTCAGGGTCGGCTCAACCCGACCCGACCCGAATATATATATATATATAAGTTAAAAAAAACAATCAAATTAAAAAAATAACTAATAAAGTTCATTATTAGCCAACCCGAATTTTTGGGTTGGTCCACAAAAATCTTCCAACCCGGCCCAACCCGGACTATGTACACCCGTACTCCTGGGTTCTCTCTCGAGTTGACCAAGGTGATCTTTCAACGTCTCTTCCCTTCTCTCGCTCCGCCTTCTAAGTATAAGAAAAACTATGAAGAGGCTAAGTATCTATTTATGGGAAAAATTATTGAACTGCACGAACTCCTTCACTGAAGGCGGCCTCTGGTATTTATAGAGCTTCGGGGTAAAAGGCTTCTTCTCTCTTATGATTGTACTGATGAGATGACGTTAATTCTCTATCTGATGCGTTGAATATTTGTCACCGAAAAGTTGAGTGTACTTGCTAAGTAGTTCGTTAACGGCTTGTCAACTTAATTCGGAATCGACCGTCATCAGCTTTCTGTCTCATCGTGATTTATTACGATTTTCACCCAGATGCGCCCACCATGATGCGTTGGCTCTATGCGGCGACCTTTTTAAGTAGATATTCGCGAGCGCAAATGATCGCATAGCCTTGCATTAACGCAATCTCTTAATGCACTCGGCCGTTGATTTCTTTTGATCGCATTTTTCGCCTTGCGTCAATGCATTTTCTACACAAAAATACATAAGTTAACTGTGTTCATGCGATGGATGCATGCAATCGCAATATTGTATATTTTTAACATCACAATCCTGCATTGTTTTATAACTTAGCACTGTAATAACGTGCATTTTTTCCCGTTATCACTGTTGATTGGTTATATTCAATGGACACAAAAATATATCTGTAGTGCAAAGAGTACAACTGTTGGTCTTTAGTGGAGTGCCCGACAATTAATGAATGGTGAATAATGTAATTAAAGAGTTTAATTAATTATTCATGTACTGTTGGAGCTTCAAGCTACAGGTCCATAAGGTCACCTTGGTAGCTCAATAGGATTTAATTGATAATCAATTGTTGGATTAATTTTAATTGTTCAAATTAATAGAGGGATTTCATTATATATGATATAATTAAATTGTTTCAATTATATATGATATAATTGTCATAATGTATTTGATATATTATAGCTTAATAGTAGAAAATAAATATTTGAATGAGATTCAAATATATTTTCTATGAATGGGATTCATAGTTGTTAAATTTAATATAAATGAGATTTATATTAAGTGTCGTATAATAGAGAAAAGAAACTATAGTCTATATAGTATATGATACAATATTAAAACTATAGGTTATATGTTATATTTGATATAACATATAATTTAATATATATGTGTATATATATATATATAATATGATAAGTTAGTTATCATATTTATATTTATATTATTATTATTATTTTAATAATAAGGAAGGATGTTACAACTCCCTTCCCTATCTTTTCTCTCCACCCACATTAGTGGGGGTGGTTATCTATTTGGCAAAAGAGAATAAAAAGAAAATTATTTTTCTTCTTGTTCTTAACGTTGAAATTGGTTGAACAATTAAGAGGTTACAGAAGCGTTATGTAAGTTTTGTCTTGAGATTAGAAAGTTCTCAATCTTCTTCCTCCTCCACCTTAAACTTTCCCTCTTAACCAAAATATTCAGAGCCCACCACTACTGGGTTCTCACCCCAAGAATACCAATGTTTCATTGTGGTAGTCTTCGGGTTTTTGTTCTAGGATTATCTTGAAGAAGGTTTTCACGTTGCTCGTGATTGTTCGAAGGAAAAACGCGAAGAAAAGATCTTCAAAGGTGAGGTTTCTTAAAACCCTTTTTTCTTTTAAAGCATGCTATTATTTAGTTGTAAATGTATATCTTGTTGTTTATTTACTGTAAAACTTTGCATTCAATAAATTATGGAATCTGGTCATTCTGCTTCAGCTCAAGGTTCTTTCATTAGAGTTCCTTCATAAATATGATGTTGATCATGCCTTTACATTAATTAATATAACTGTTATATTAATATTAATGAAAACAATAAATATCGTATCATATAATATAACACTTATATTAAAATATGATGTATGACATGTTTAAATAACATGCAATCAATAAAATAGTATTTTTATTAGAATATGATGCATGAATATGTTTAACCTAAGGTGAGATTTTAAAGTATATGATATACATTATGCAATATATAATTAACATTAATTTAATCATATATCAAATGTAAAAATTAAAATAAACAACAAAAATAGACCGAATTTTGACATTCTAAAACAAAATCAAATTAATATAATCAAATTAGTATAACAAAATTATATTAATTTCATTAAAAAATAAAAACATTAAATAAACAAAGAAAACGGATGAAAACTGCAGCTTTAACACGATCCACGAATGCAAGAATGACTTCTGAAATTGTCGGAGCGTGCGACTGGTATTTCTTATCATGCGGTACTCCGACAATATTTCTTACCGAAGTGCCACCCGACCACGCTTTCACCTTTCCATGGTGAACAAAAAATGAGGCCCAAAACCTTTTAATAACGTACAAAAGACAATGGACGATAGAAATATGTACTAAAACTTCTCGGGTTTGCCCTCTAAAAATCGTCTTTCCACCTCTATTTTCGGCCTTTTTTATAACCAACTCTCTGAAATGAAAAAACCAGACTTACAGACTCGATTACAAAATTACAATGTCCAAAACAACGAGCTCTTACATCGATCAATCAATGGAAAAAGTTATATCTAATGCAAAAATTTGAAGTTGTCTATTTTGCAAACCCCACATACATTATGCAATAAAAAACACAACTTGTTTTACAACCCAAAACAAAATCGAAAGCACGATCAGATGTTGTACCATTTAAGCGATTGCATCCCATAGTAGAAGCACGTGAACACGTGTGCTTTTAATTTACGTTTCGAATTAACAGAAAAAATAGAGGAGTTTTAAATATATTTTAAGCTAAGCATGTTGTAGACAGAAGAAATTCTAGGAAAAGAGAGTTACCTCTAAAGACAATTCTTCAATCTTGTCCAATTCCATGTTGTGATCACTGTCACACCCCCTCTCGGGCTACCTTCTTAACCTGAGAAGAGATGTGAGGACAACAGATGTCAACCCTCTTCTGACTCCTACTGCCTAACTAGTACCTATAACCTGTTTCCTCGCACCTCTTTAACCCGATACATAGTTTATAAACATAATAACTTATCCATGCATTCCTAGCTATAGACTTGTAGACATTCAGAACTTATTAACAACAAGCAACCCAATTGTAACTTATATACATACTTCAAACTAAGTTCACATACAACCACTTCCGCATATATCCAAACTTAAGGTTGTACCCTTCTCATGACATATACAATAGTTCTAATGCCTAAAAAGAGATAACATCAACTTAAGTCACTTCTGGTCTATCAGGGATCTTCATATTGTGGTAGACTGGCAACTGTAAGCTAGGCTCCGAAAAATCGGTCGCTACTGAAAATAAAAACATTTGAAAAGAGTGAGCTAAAAGTTTCCCAGTGAGTGACTAACTTTTAGAATATAAACTAAAAAAAATATAGGCATATTGAAATATTCAAAGAATGACTGGTAAACAAAAATACTTTCATAGCTTCAAGGTCAAGAAAACAAACTTAGCTCAAGTACAGAAACTTTTTTATTAACATATTAAAAACCTTGAAAACAAAACATAGCTTTGACTGATCTCATCATACATTCATACTTTGCTTTGTACTCATTTGCCTTAGTTGAGGTAAAACCCCTTTTTCTTATACACTCAAACGTTGATAACCTTAGCTGATGTAGAATAGTCTCAACACAGTCAACGTCGATAATAATCATACGTGCACGTAGATATACCCCAAAGGCTAATATAAACATATTAAAATTGTTTACCTTGGATACCTTCTTCTCCTTGAGTATTAGAGGATTCGAATACCTTTATTACCTTGATTATAAGTTTTTGTTATGAGAGTACTGAAAACATTCTATTAACCGAAAATACATAGTACTTTAACTCTTAAGCATTCCTTAGAAAACTTGGTATTCAAATAGACAAGTATAATATAGAAATTCATAACATATTAGGAATGCTTTCACTGATCAAATCATTCTTAAGAATTTGCATAGAAACATAGTTTATAAACTTTCCTCTAGCAACCATCCATGCTTTGAAACCATTGGCATCTAGCTCAATAAGATATAATTTTGCTTTAAAATTATTGAAGCACACAACATACTTTAAGAGAAAACTTTGCTATGGCATATATTAGAAAACCTTACTTTGGGGTGGATCATCCATCCAACATACTCATACTTTAGGGTGAACTATCCATCGAAATCAACTTAAAGAAAACATCCCTTAAAACTTATGTGTTCAACATGAAGGATGCTTGAAAAAATTGAAGTAAAACATTGATCAAACATATACTTAGAAATCACATTAAGGATGACATTCATTAAACTTTGTCACTCACTGTCACATGCTAGCTCCTAAGTGGTTATAGACCTTCCTTATCTATGTTTGGCCTGCCAAATACATAAATAACCCTTAGTTAATGACATTATCTCCCTTTTAAGCTTACTTACTTTATCTAACCTAGTACTTTAAGCCTTTTTTTGAGTCCACCCACAATATTAAATAAAACTTGACACTCCTTTAAGAACTCCACTTAACTTACCAACGCTTAGATTTAAAGATTAGGTGAAATGCTAGACTTTGGCAAGCTAAGTACACTATGTGCATAGATGGACACATGACACACACTTAGGGTAGGTGCTCGTTCACTTGACTTAGGTGTCAACATTGGAGTAGAAGCTGGACCTTGTCCTCACGTGATGCATGCTGGCGTTGAAATGTTGTTACGCGGATAGCCTCGAGCGTTGGGGTATAGGCACGACACTATCCTGACACTAGGTTGTGCAAAAGTTGCGCAAGAGGTGCGCGCACAGACGCTGGGAATTTCATCAAAACTTGTAGCGTTGCAACACTAGGGACAATGTTACTACGCTGCCCTACTTCCACAATTTCTGCCTTTCAACATTAGATTGAAGGATTGATGAGTGTTGCGACGCCTATGTCAAGGGCAGTTTGGCCATTTTTACTTCTTTGAAGCCCGGATACTCAAATTGACCCAAAATTACTTTAAATTAACCCCGTTTGGCTTCATATGCTTGATTCTACCTCTTGGTTGCATGATACCTACAAAGTAGGATAATTAACATTAAAAATCTATTAACGAGCATGAGTTAAGCTAGGAATTATAGTTACTTTTTTGAGCTATCAAACATGAGATGGATCTGGAATATACTTCTTCAACATAGGTACATGGAAGATATCATGTATCTTAGATAATTCTGAAGGTAAAGCTAATTTGTAACCTTTTGGTTCAACCTGTTCTACTATCTCGTAGTGTCCTATATACCTTGGACTCAACTTACTTTTCCTCTGTCCATGGTGATAATTTGAAGAAAAGTCGATCTCTAACCTCAAATTCTAAATCCCTTCTTCTCTTATCCGCGTAACTCTTTTGACAATCTCGGGCTATCTTCAAGTTGTCCCTGATTATCTTAACATTTTCTAAGGTAGCTTGAACTAACTCTGGGCCTCTTGACTTCCTTTCACCTACCTCATTCTAATAAACTAGAGCCCTACACCGTCTCCTGTACAATGCCTCATATGGTTCCATTCCAATAATGGAATGATAATTGTTGCTACTGCCTTTGAACTACAACACACATGCTTTCAACAACTCTTTTAGGGTTCGAATGGTCCTTTCTTACTGACCATCTTTTTGAGGATGAAATGTTGTACTGAAATGCAGGTTAGTTCCAAGAGCTCCTTGTAGACTTGGCCAGAACTTTGAGGTAAATCTATGATCCTTATCTAATACTATCGATACTAAATCTCTATACTGGCTCACTATCTTGTCATCATAAAGCTTGGCTAACTTGTCAAGTGTAAATGTTAGTTTACTAGCAAGAAACTAGCTATCTTTGTGAGCCTATCAGCAATTACCCATATACCATCATATCCACTAAGAGTCTTGGGTAATCAAAATAAGAAATCCATGGTTACATGTTCCCACTTCCACTCATGCAATGAAATTGGGTTTAGAAGTCCTGTTGGTCTCTGAGCACCGGTTTAACCTACTGACAGATCAAGCATCTATCTACATACTCTATTATCTAACACACCATTTCAAGCCACCAATAAGACTTCTTCAAGGTTCAATACATCTTAGTACAACCTAGATGCATAACATAAGTTGAACTGCGGGCCTTTTCTGAGATAGCATTTTTCAGAATCACACTATTAGGCACGCTCAACCTATTCTCCTTCAGTAGAGTTCCATCCAAACTTAGATCATAATTCGCCCTCTGGTTCTTACTTACCTCGTAAGCCAACTTTCTGAGACTCAGATCTCCTGGTTGTTCTTTGATAATGTCATCCAGCATGATAGGTCTTACCTAGAAATAGGCCAACAAGGTCCCTAAATTTCCAACTTTAAAGAAACATTTGCAGTTCTTAACTCTTGTAACAATATAGCCTTAGGATGACTAGATTTCTAGCTCAATGTATCAACTACCACGTTAGCTTTTCCTGGATGGTACTCAATAATACAATCATAGTCTTTGATTGACTCTAGCCATCTCTTTTGCCTCAGGTTTAGTTACTTCTATTCAATGATATACTTTAAACTCTTATGATCAATAAAGATATGATACCTTTCATCGAATAGGTAATGTCTCCAAATCTTCAGTGCTAAGACAACTGATGCTAGTTCCAGATCATGTGTTGGATAGTTATACGCATGATTTTTCAACTATTTTGAAGCATAAGCCACTATCTTCTCTTCCGGCATCAGAACACACTCTAGGTGTCTGGAAGAATCACAATATATCTCAAACTCTTTCACTGGAATTTGAAGAGTCAAGATAGGTGCTGATACTAACCTCTGATTTAACTCCTAGAAGCTTTTCTAACACTGCTCAGACCATTCAAATTTAGCATTCTTCTTAGTACACTAGTCCGAGCAAGTGCTATCTTTGAGAATCCCTCTATAAGCCGTCTGCAGTAACCTGCTTGTTGGGAATGTTCTAAACTCGCAATTCGTAAATATTGTTAACATATTCTATTTATCAATAAAAGTGTTATTGAGTGTTTTATTCAATAAATTGTTGATATTGCATTCTGTTATAAAAATCCAATAAACGAATCAATGGCTATAATATGAATACTTTAACTTTATGTGGTGACATAAAAGAGGATCAAGTTTTAATATATAGTCAAAATAGTTTATAAGTATATGGATGAGATTGGGTACCTCATCCTCGTGACACTATTGGATGCAGCCAATTATTGTATACTGATACAAATAATGTGATCCCAAAATCATTCATGTGGAGACATGTGAGTGAAGGCATCATATGCAATGAGTTTGCATAAGACTAGACCTCGAAATAGTCAATTTTCTTTATAACGAAAGTTTACTGTTAAAATTGACTATTTCAAGTTCAATGACCTAGGGTCGATCCTAATCTTGAGGTAACTATGAACTCCTATTTATTCAGAGTTATCCTTTGATCTGCATAGGTGAGAGTAGTTCAACAGCACTGCTCAATAAGCCTTTCATTTTTTAGGTAAGACTGGATAGATAGCTGGGGATATAGTTCTGCAAGATGGAATTCACTCATACTCGACTTAGGGTTATTAGATAGGTTGTTCTCTTACACACTGATTCCAGGTCTTGAATAATGGGGCCCCGCCCTCTTATGATCGAGAGGGTCATGGTTTATATGTTGGATATAAACCAACTGTTCAAATGGAGGATCAGTGGGAGCTTAAGGAGCAAGATGTATTTACAGGGGTAAAATGGTAATTTTGAACTACCTATAAATACGAATGACCTGTGACGGATTTACTTACTAATTATGGTTAAATTGGATAAAAATAAGGCTATAGTGTGGAGAGTGCAACTATCGAGTTATAGTGGTGTGTCTCAGTAGTTAACGAATAATGATTCATTCGATTTCAAAAGTTTAGACAATTAATCTCAAATCATTGGAGCTTATGATCTGTAAGTTCATAAGGTCTCTCTACAAGCTCGTAAAATATATCTTGGATTAATGAAGTGAGCAAATTTAAAATGTTCAAATTCAGAATTAGAGTTTTGAATTTGAAGTGTTCAAATTCCATATAGGGTTTGATTAATTATATTCGATATAATTAAAACATTTAATTGTGTTTAAATTAAACGAAATCGGAGAGATTAGAATATTTAAATATTGGTTTATATAAATAAGATTCATTTATGAATTAGTTGATCGATTAATTTAATATTTAATATTAAATTATTAAATAAATAATTAATTAAAATTGTTTGATTAATTATCTAAATAAAAAATTCAAATTTTGAAAATCAAAATTCAGATTTGATTTTAATTTAGGGCAATTGCAACTTTAATAATAATAATAAAAAAAAATTGAAAATTGAGCGTGTGTCCCTAGGTTTTTCTTTTTTACAAACATGTCAAAAAACTTCTGCCCTGAAAATTTGATTGCTATATGATTTCTATGTGATTGTTATGTGATTGCTATCTAATTTCTATGTGATTGCTATATAATCGTTATGTGATTGCACACCTGCAATTAAAAAAAAGTTAAAGTCATGGCATTGCTTTCTTAAAATGTATTTGTCATACAATAAAATTTTCTTTTTTCTTTTTTAATTTTTTTAATTTTAGTGAAAATTAAAATTAAATTCAAAATTGAATTTTAAAATGGAAAATTCCACTATGCCAACATTTCTTTTCTAATTGGAGTGGTTTCACCAAATTGAAACACCTAGCCTCTAATAATCAACTACTTGAGGTGTCATTAAGTTGAGATTAAAATGCTTAGATGATTAACTTGCTTAAATACATATGATTTGATAAGATTTAAGAACTCCCGCAAGTTGAAATTGGTTATTTCCAAAAATTCTCTCTAAATCCTCATCTTCTCTCAATCAATTGACCTCAATTATGAGATTCCACCTCTCATTCCAAGTTAAAGGATAGTATCAAAGATCCTTGTGGTGGTCCTCTGGTATTTTGGAAACCTAATTCATGGAGAGAAGCTGGTATTATTGAGATTCATCAAAGATTGTAGTTCTTGAAACCTTTTCTCTGAAATTTTCTTTCGATTCATGTTTCTAAACTCAAATTAAGTGTAATTAGAGTGCTTATCGATTCTAATTTCTTCTGCTGCATGTTAGTTTACTCTATCAATTGGTATCAAAGCATGATTTAAGCACTTAATTATCGTTAATTTGAGTTTGGTGGGTGAATTTCTAAGATTGTATGTTTCTATGACTGATATTGTTGAAATTTGACTTTGGCATTAGATTTCTCTTTAATTATGAAGTTTAATTTGTAGTTAGCCCTTAATTGATGAGCTTATATGTGTGCTATAGAGTCTATAATTTTATTAGAGTCAATCGAGTCCAAATTAGGCTATAATTGAAGATTAAAACGGGCAAGCTCCGTAGAAGAAAACTGAAGAACAACTTCTATCAGGCTAGCGTTGCAACATTGCCTATAGAGCGTTGCAACACTACTCTTGTTCGAGCCCATGGAGTCACAACGCTGGAATGAGTGTTGCAATGCTGCTTATCCCAGCCCAGCAATGCGCGCGTTGGAGTGGGTTTGCGTGGGAGATCCGGTTTGATCGGTTTTTTCAACCATTCCAGTTCGATTCATCCATCCTTGGACCGGTTCAGCATCTTTTAAAGGTCTGGAGGGCCGGTTCGGGCAGTTTGGGTCGGGTCGAGTGGTCTAGTTCACTTTGAAGTTGTTTGAATTACACATGTTTGTGCATGTTTGTGCATATTTGAATTACACATGTTTGTGTATATAGTATACCATTTAGATTTAAAATCCCACCATAGGAAAGCATGTTGCATGCATATTATTATGTTATAAGTTAGTTATAATATATAGTATACATGTTTAGGATTTCTAAAAATTAATATAAGTATACTATTATTTTTTAATGCCTTTGATGGATGTTATGGATGGATAGCATGTCTATTGTTTTATAAGATGTTATAAAATTTGATTAGACATTAAAATCCATAACAAGGATAAACAACATGGTCACTTAGGTCAACAACTTGTTTTAATAGTTAAAATAGGCCGTTATTGTATAAAATTCGGCTACAAACTCAAAAGATTCATAATCATGTCTAAGGCTAGAGGTATTTAAGTTGACGGTTTACGTAACACCTCCTACCTGGGGATTATGACCAAAATGTTGAGCATTGTTAACTGGTTTTATGAGCTTGCGTGAGCAGTGTGAGGGTTAAAATTAGTTTAGACTTAGGTTGTTTAAGATTAGCCGCGAGATACCTAAGTAAAAAAATACCCAAACATTCAGAACATTTTAGTGGGAGATTAACAATGTTTGTGATATATCGTTTTTAGCTCTCGCGTCCCCAAGAGTTCACACCATGAGATCCATGCTCGTCTTCGTGTCATTTTTACCGCTACTGCTCCATTCGAAAAGCATTTGCATGGGTTAATAACAAGGTTAATGAAGGAAGTAGTACATAGCAAGTGGGTGAAGAAAATGTGTCAACATATCCTACGGTCTCCTCCATTAGTTTAAACTGTGAGATTCCTATGTTGCGTCTGCTGTCATTTTTAGGTGGCACTAGCTAGTGTTAACTGCGACAACCCTTTCGGAGGGTTGTAACATAGGATTTGGAATAACTCAAGCTTTAGAAATCAATAGGGGTTTATAGTTCCGTCTTGAACATTATCTTCCAATTCAGGGGCACACTTATAAGAGTTACTAAATGTTAGTAAAATTCTTGACCGAAAACGGTAAGCAAACAACTATAGGAATAAGAGTTATTCTGGATATAATATTCGTTCAAGATTTTCTTGCTTCAGTGAAGGAGTATTTGGTAGCCCTCGGTAGCATCTATTCTAATTCACTAAAGTGTCGTTGCAAATAAATATAGAAATATGGGTACTTTATTACTTTTGCTAAAATTAGATTTAGATTCATAAGTTTAATAGAATTTGTTTATTTTTCAGCAATGTCGAATTCGATTATACAACTTCTTGGTTCTGATAAATTCAACGAAGAGGGTTACTCTAACTAGAAATTGAACATAAATACAATACTAGTGGTTGACAACCTGAGGTTTGTTTAACGGAGGAAACAAACCTCAGGTTGTCAACCACTAGTATTGTGAACTGAGGTTGTTAACCATGATCTTCGGTATGACGTGGGGCTATAAAATATGTATATAACTTATGCATGAAGAACAGGAACAATGTTAGGGAGCATGTCCTGGACATGATGATCCTCTTTAACATTGGAGAAGCTCACGACACAATCATAGATGAGACTAGTCAAGTTAGTATGATCTTGAAGTCTCTTCCGATGAGTTTCTTGAACTTCCAAAATAACGTTGTAATGAATGAGATTAATTACAATCTAACTTCTATACTGAATGAACTTTAGACTTACCAATCAATGATGAAATTAAAAGAAAGTGAAGCAAATGTTGTTTCACAACAACAAAAATCTTAAGAGATCATCTTCGGAAACGAAGCCTTTAGACAAAAAGAAGTCTGCTCCTTCCTTTTTTGATGATAAAAGTATCCAAATGAAGAAGAAGGAAAAAGGGAAGAAGAAATTAGATGCTAAGAAAACCAAGGCTCTTAAAGGAATTTCATTATGGAAAAGACGGGCATTGGAAACATAACTGCCCGAAATATTTTGTTGAAAAGAGAGCAGAAAAGGAAAATCAAGGTAAATCAGATTTACTTGTAATTGAAACATTTTTAGTGGAAAATTCTCACTTAACCTGGATATTAGATTCAGGCGCTATTAACCATGTTTGCACTTTTCTACATAAAACTAGTTCTTGGACTCAACTCTCAGAAGATGAAATGACTTTCAAAGTAGGAACAGGAGAAGTAATGTTAGCTGAAGCAGTGGGAGTCATCAAGTTATATTTTGGAGAATCTTTCATTTTGTTAAAGAATGTATATTATGTATCCAAAATGAAAAGAACCTTGATCTCCATATCTTGTCTAGCAGAAGATATGTATAAAGTATCTTTTGAAATCAATGAAGTGTTCGTTTTTTCAAAAGGTGTTCATATATGTTCTGCTAGACTAGAAAATAACTTGTATATATTAGAATTTTTTTTTAAAATAATGTTTTTTTTAATAAATAATAACAAAAATATGGTTGGGGGGGAAGTAATTTAGAAAATAGATGTTTTGGGAAAGTATTGACAGATTTAGGGTAGTGAAATCGTGTACTTGGTACAAGATTTCCATGTGGCATACTCGTGTACCGATTACACGAGTACCATTTAATCTAGTCAGCTGACGTGGTCAGCTGACTGGTTGACCGGGGTACACGAGTTCGCTTGTAATTTTTTCTTTTTTTTTCTAAAAGTTAATTGTTAAAACTTAATTCCTTCATTGTTGCTTATAATTTTTTTTAAATGTTAAACTTAATTCTTTTATTATTAAACTTAATTATATATTTAATCTACAATGAAAACATCTGGCACTCATATTTAAAAAAAAATACCATGATATTAAATAATATTTACAATTAGTTCTTTTGAGATTTACAATTTGAAAATGATACAATATGGGATTTAAAAACGACCCCCCTGGCCCTTACTCCTCATAGGGGTTGTCTTCGTGTCCCTCTAAATTAAGTTCACCCCGTTGTTGCTGTCGTCTACAAAGAATACATCATCGATCGGTGTCAGCAACATTGAGTCGTCTTGTTTGTTGAATAATACTTTCTACGTTCATCATTGTTTAATTACACATTGAACCCAATTCTGGAAGGTTGTTCTACATTGAATATTGTTGAACTTCACGGATAAAATTATTCTGTAGAATAAAAAAAATATTAAACAATATTCATATTATATATATGGAAAATGTATGATTTGAAATATCTTACCATGCAGTAATAGTAAGCACCGTCTGGTAAGATAAATCGCCTCGTGATCGAATTGTACCAGGGAAGTAGTCGTCTGATACAGCTGGCCCATCTGTTAATTCTCCCTGTGCACAACGATCACGTCATCCATGTCAGTAGGATAAATAATCCGCATGGATTCGACGCCAGTCTTGGTCGTGCTTACCTCTTAAATCGATCTGGTGTAGTTTTGGGAGTGTATAGGACGACGAAGGTATCGTTTGTCGCATCCCGAACTGTCTCAGCACACGATTTGGATGATGCCACTCTACTATATGGAAGCATATAAAAGGGCTAACAATCAACCAGATGTCTTCACCACCATGACAATAATCAGGTAAGGATGACCAAATCTGTGAGTATGGCGTCCAAATAACCTGACAAAAAAAAAAAATAATAATAATAATAAGTATACATATAAAATTTTTTAAATATTCATTTATATACATATTTACTACCTGATTGGGCGTCAGCATGTCGAATGTTTTCCTGTACACGAGCAACATATTTGCTGAGTGTTCAGAGGTAACTAATACACCAATCCATCTAAAATTATAAAAAAATACAATTAATTTATATTCTTACATAAAATAGTAAGGAAATAAATATATAAATAAAATAATACCTGACACTACATGGCTGATGATCTAAGGCCTATAGTTGGACTTGTGGTGCTACGATTGGAAATCGATTATAAGCCTACACTTGTAATTGTATTAGTGGCCCCGCTATTTCCAACGCTTGTGCATTGAAAGCCCGATAAAGTTCTCTATACAGTCATACAAGACATACACCACCCCACGAGTACGTATCAGCGTGCTTGAAATCAGACAATAATGGGAGGAACATGAGATGCACCAGAGTATTTGACTTGTTGGAAAATAAAAATCCTCCAATAAACTGCAGGATGTATGCTCGTGCGTACCTACATACGCTGATGTCATCGGCATCGGGAGGTAATTCGGGAAACTGGGACTCCAACCAAGGGATACTCAATCTTGATCCCTTCAGATCCTCTGGTAGAACGCCTAAAAGCTCTTCACAGATGTTCTTCTAGTCATACTGTAGTGATCCTGTCAGTGGTTGCCCGTCCACTCTTAACCCAAATTGTACGGCAACATCCTACAGCGTAATATTGCATTCCTCACAGGGCAGGTGAAATGTGTGGGTCTCTGGTCTCCAGCGCTTAACTAGAGCAGTAATCAGGTGCCAATCAAGCTAGATGAAACCAATCTGTGCAACCCTAAGAAAACCTGCCTCCTGAACGTATTGAATAATGCGATGATTAAATGGGAAAGTACTTTGTGCAGTCGCCTCCCTCCTCCAACAAATCAACACTATAGTGGACGAACTATCCCATACTGCCTGTGAACGTTGCGTGTTTTGTTGGTACAATTGGACAGGATTAGAAGGACCAGGCTCCATTACCTAAAAAGTTCAAATTATATTTTAAATCAATCCAAACAAATAAAAAAAATAAGATCAGCCCAAAATCATACATAAGCTAAATCATACATAAACTATACATAAACTAAATAATACATAAACTAAATCATACATAAACTAAATCATACACAAACTATACATAAACTAAATCATACACAAAACTATACAATATAAACTATATAATACACTATACATAAACTATACATAAATTATACATACATAAACTATACATACATAAACTATAACTATACATAAACTAACAATACATAAATTATACGTACATAAACTATACAAAAATGTAGGAATATACGAAGCAAATATCATCCCAAAAACATGCAAAAACATACATATAAATACATATCAGCCCAACTAGAGAAAGAAATATACCAAACAAAATTCGGTAGCAAAAAATGTAGGAAAATCGAGCAAGACGACCGCTAGATTCGGTAAAGATCAAATGGAGGACTGAAATTCGAGCAAAATCAAAATTTTGGAAGATTTTGATGAAATATAGGCTTCGGTGAGGAAAATCAACGATGGTTTCGGTGAGCAATCGATGGTTTCAATGAGGGAAAACAGCGGAAGGGAATAAGAATCGTCGTTTCGGTGAGGAAGAAGAAGGGCTGGGCGGACGTTTTAATACGAGGGAATCGTGTACCAGATACACGATTTCCTCAGTTAAACCTGCATGACTGCCACGCCAGACTGGGCGTGCCAGGTGGCCAGGAAATCGTGTACCTCATACACGATTTAGGTGTAATCTTGTACCCAGTACACGATTAAAACACCTATTTTTGGGAATACTTTCCCCCCAACCCTATTTTTGTCATTATTTATTAAAACAACATTATTTAAAAAAATCTATATATTAAAACCAACTGAAGCAAAATCCATTTTAAATATAGAGATGTTTAAAACAGTAGAAACTCAAAATAAAAGACGAAAAAATTCTCCTAATGCCTATCTTTGGCACCTCAGACTTGGTCACATAAATCTCGACAGAATTGAGAGATTGGTAAAAACGGCCATTTAAATTAGTTAGAAGACAATTCTTTACCGTCGCCTGAATCATGTCTTGAAGGGGAAAATTACCAAAAGATATTTTACTGGAAAAGGTCATCATGCCAAAAAACCCTAGAACTTATACATTTAGACCTTTATGGTCTGATGAATGTTAAAGCTCGAGGTGGATATGAGTATTTCGTCAATTTTATTGATGATTATTCGAGATATAATTATATTTACTTAATGAGTCACAAGTTTGAAACTCTTGAAAATTTCAAAGAATTTAAGATGGAAGTTGATAACTTATTAAATAAAAGAATTAAAACACTTCTATCAGACCAAGGTGGTGAGTATATGGATTTACAATTTTAGAACTATTTAGTATATGGATTCACAGCACCTGGAACACTACGACAAAATGGTGTTGCAGAAAAGAGAATTCGAACCTTGTCAGACATGGTTTGTTCGATGATAAGTTATGCTTAGTTACCTCAATACTTTTGGGGATATGCAATATAGACTGCTACATATATTCTAAACATGGTTCCCTCAAAATTGTTTCAGAAACACCGTATGAGTTATAGAGAGGACGTAAAAGTAATTTATGTCACTTCAGAATCTGGGGATGTCGACACATGTGTTGGTGCAAAACCCTAAGAAATTGGAATGACGTTCAAAATTATACCTATTTGTAGAATATCGTAAGGAAACAAAATGTGGGTTTTTCTATGATTCACAAGATGATAAAGTATTTGTATCGACAATTGCTACATTCTTAGAAGAAGATTATATTAGGAATCATCAACCTTGCAGTTAACTAGTATTGAATGAAATGACCAAAGATACTACAGAAAAATCAACAAAAGTTGTTGATCAAGCTGGTCCATCACATTCTTCTTAAAAGTTAAGAATGCCTCGACATAGTGGGAGGATTGTTTATCCGCCTGAATGCTACATGGGTTTAACAGAAACTCAGGACGTCATACTGATAACGGGCAAAAATGCATGTTATAACAGCACAAATATATAAAATAATGAAGGATTGCGATGGTAAAAATATATAAAATCGTGTCCAAAAGCATTAAGTTTAGAACATTGTGATCGCATGCGTCCATCACATTAAATCAGCTAATTTATGTATTTTGTGTAGAAAAATGCGTTGGCACAAGGCAGAATTGCGATCCAAGGAATTTAGCGTCCGAGCGCATTAAGAGATTGTGACCGCAAGGCTATGCGATCATTTGCATTCGCAAAAATCTACTCAAGAAGGTGGCCGCATAGAGCCAGCGCATCAAGGTGAAAGCTTAATAAATCACGATGGGATAGAAAGCTGATGACGGTCGAATCCGAATTTAGTTGACAAGCCGTTAACGATACATTGTAGCAAATACACTCAACTTTTCGGTGACAATTATTCGGCACAGACAGAGAATTAATGATATCCCATCAGTGAAATCATTTGAGAGAAAAAACTCTTCACCCTGAAGCTCTATAAATACCAAAGGCCGCCTTCGTTAAAGGAGTTCGGTTCGGTCTTATTCCAGCTGAGCCATATAGAGAGTTCACCATATAGAAGATAGTTAGCCTTTGTTCATAGTTTTATTATACTTAGAAGGCGGAGGCGAGAGAAGAGAGATGACGCCAGAAGATCGTCCTGGTCAGCTTGAAAGAGTGCCAGGGAGCGTGGAAAACAGAGAGAGGGTCGACTCTTGTGAAAGTAAGATTGTTCTTTGAGCAGACTAGAGAAAAACAGTGTAAAAGCCTTGGGAAGCAAGAAATTTCTACCAGGCTCTTTATCTTTATTTCCCATTGTCATTCTGTATTTTGATTCTTTTATAGAATGGAACCTACATTTCTACATCTGTTCACTCTCTATACATTATGCATGAGTAACTAAATGTCTGGATAGGTTGAGAAGTACTTAACTAGCATGACCTAAGATCTTTATTGTATGCGATCATCTTGTCTTATGTTGCGTCCATCACCCCTTTAGAGCTACTCGAAAGAGAGTCTAAAGAAAGAACCTAAGACTTGAGAGAGCTAGGTTATAATCTAGACTTGAAAAAGCAAGATTAGATCCACATAAGCAAGAGATAGAGACTTAGAGATAATCTCTATTTTCCTACATACATCGCATGCATCCTAGAAATAGGTTATGGTAATATGCGGTCGCCTTGTGTATATGTGTGTCATTCATCATCACATAGACAAGAATAGAGACTTAGACATAAGTCCTATAGACATCATTGCATACATCGCATGCATTCTAAAACTAGGAGCTATAACATTTGCATTGAGAGATGACTTTCTATTGTATAAATGTAGCATGGTCGCATAATGTGAACGCAATCTTAGGAAGTGTTAGCTAAAACCCTTCTCAACCCGTCCCCCGCAAACTCATTGTATCTTTCGTATTATTAACTCTTTCCTCAATTCTGCCATGTAGAATTTATACATTAAATAAACATACCAACCAATACATTGTTTTATTTGTCATCGCAAAGTTATCAGAAATCACCGTCACATACTGTTTCCATAGTCCCTGTGTTCGACCCTGGGCTTACCAGGCAACTTAATAGGGTTTATACTTGGATCTTGCTAAGAAAACTTGCATGCACAACGCATACACCACCATCACAATCTACACAATTATTTCATCGTATTAACCACACAGCACATACCTGATGATAGTCTCGAGGATCTATTATCCTTTAAACAGGCAATGGAAGATATTGAGAGGGAACAATGAATAAAAGACATGGACATAGAAATGAAGTCAATTTACTTCAATTCCATCTTGGAACTTGTAGATCAACCATATGGGGTTAAACCTATAGGTTGTAAATGGGGCTACAAGAGAAAGCGAGACCAAACTGGCATGGTGCAAACCTATGAAGCTAGATTTATGGCAAAAGGTTTTACAAAAATTGAGAAGGTTAACTACGAAAAAACTTTCTCTTGCCATGATAAAATCAATAAGGATACTTTTATCCATTTCCGCATATTATGACTACGAACTATGGAAAATGCATGTGGAGACAGGTTTCTTGAATGGCCATCTTGATTAAAGTATTTACATCTCTCAACCAGAATGGTTCATTGAACAGGGTCAAGAACAAAAAAATTGTAAGCTTAAAAGTTCCATTTATGGGTTAAAATAAGCTTCTAGATCCTAGAATATAAGATTTAACACTGCGATCAAGTCTTATGGCTTTGAATAGAATGTTGACGAACCTTCTGAATGAAGGATTCCACATTGAAGGGCCTTTGAGCGGATGCAAAAAACTCCTAAATCCCATTTTTACAGAGAAAGAAATTTTACAGAATAAATAAATAGATTATGCAGTTATAAAATTTACCACAACATGCTCAACAACAAAAAGTTTAGGGGTTCATGAAACTTTACCTTTGAAGACATTCTCCAAGAAATTCAAGAAATCCCTCGATTTTCAAATCACAAACAAAGTCAAAAAGGCCAATTGGGACACCACAAATTGGAGACCTTGGTATTCTTAGGTAGAGAACCCAATTGGATTGAGGGAAGGGAGAAGAATAAGAGTTTTAGATGAAGAGAGAGGAGAGGAATTCAGAGAACCTTTCTTTGTAAAAAAAAAAAAAAAAAAAACAATGTTCTTCTTCTATCTCCTTTCTCTCAATGGTAAAATGTCACACCCCCTTCCGAGTTCACCTCTTTAACCCAACAGAAGGGGTGAGGACAACAAATACCACCCTTTTGTGATACCTAATGCCCAGTTGAACCTTTTTCACTCATTAAACTTAAAGCCAAGGAAATAAGAAACAACTGTTTGGCTAAACTTATTTTATTACAAATAGTATAACATTTATACAATTTCCAGATTTAACTACAAATTTTTACAACAACTTAAATTCAGAAGTGTGGCTATGGCGTGGCAGACCTTAACCTTAGTAGCACTCTGGAACTCCTCATCTTTAGCTAACTGGGAAGAAAAACTTGAAAGCAAAGAATGAGCTACAAGAAGCCTAGTGAGTGATAACAACATAACATGTCTCTTTCAACTTATAGCAATAAAATCATATCACATTACGAGGTTAACATCCAAACCTCAGTCTTAAATAAGTCTATTCACAACCCTACTTATACACGCGGTAGATAATTAAAACTATTACTTATTTAATCTCCTGTGTTCCCTATGTGCATATAGATCCCCGCTTATGGGCTCAGAATCTAGGCTCGTCGGCCCTCTAACCATCTCATACGAAGTTCCTCTCATAAACTCAAGAACTAGGCTTTATGGCCCCCTGACCATCTCGTGAGATTCTGCTCTTGGCTTAAGAACTAGGTCTGTTGACCCCCTGACCATCCTGGCCACATATTGTCATTCTTGTTTTTGCTACTCATTCACAACATAAACATAAATCATAAAAGATATGCTTAAGACCATAAAATAATACCACTCAACTTGTTTTGCTGGAACCTTTCTCTCTTTCCAAGTTCCCTAGATTCCTTTGGCTTCCTTTTGAACCCTAATTTCCATATTCATTTTAAAGTTCAGGTTACACGTCATTCAAGACCTTATTTCAAGATACTTCCTTCTAAAAACTTATTTATAAATTTCTTAACTTACTTACCTTAAAATTGGGCCTTTAAATTGCACCGCAAGAGCTCAAAATCTCAAGATTACTCTACCTTGCTCTGCTATCACTGATTTTGTGAACATTTCTCGATTTCCTTTGATTTTGATAGCCCTTTTTTTAGATTTTCCTTGCGGCAGCTGACCCAAAAACCACACTCAATTTCTATGATTTTGGCTTAAGAATCACCTGATTTGCACGAGTAGTTTGGGAGAACTCCTCATTTGAACTTTGTGCTACAGTCTGCCCCCAATGCCCAGACAGCACCTGCACCTTCTGCCTTCTTGATCAACGCATGGTTTTGCTATCAACGCATGCTCTTCATGATTAACATAAGGCATACTCCAAACTTGTCTTCAACCACTCTTCCTAACTTTCTTTGAAGAGAATTTGTTCTATGAACTAAAGAGAAGCCTTGATGTGGTATTTATAGGCCTTTAGCAACTAATCCTCATCATCTCTTAAGGCTTCAATACATGACACCTCCTACTTAGTGAACTTTTGGAGTGTCTTCACATTGCTTTGCCACCACCTACTTCTCTTCTAACTCCTACTTTGAGGTGTCTTTTCCATCTTAACCAACACGTATACTCCTCTTTGCATGTTCTATTGTGCAGCCATCTCCTCTCAAATTAAGCTCAACTTCACTTGGTTTAGCCACATGTCCGGATGAATTGCTAACTCCTAATTGTTCTCCAAGTTTCCCTTGTCATCACATCCTACCAACTACATGGCCATATGCTTACTTAATTACATGAATTGGCCATCACATCACCATCCTTTGTGTCATACTAACCTCAAGTCATCGCAAGCCCTTATTTAGTCGCATACTCTTCTCCTTGCATGATGCACCCTTGGTGCATGTGTTCAACTAGGACTATTACCATCACATCCTTTCCATCGCATGCCACCACCAACGACAACTCCACGTCCAAGCTACACTTGCCGTAAGCGCATGTGAAGCTCTTTTTAACCTCAAATGCCCTAGCCATCGCATGGTACCAATGCATAGGCCTTGGCTTGCCCTCCTAATGCGATCAACTAACCTCAACTTCCTAGGCATATGGACAAGGTTTATCCCATGCCTTTATCCTTCAACATCAACGCATAGCACACTATCAACGCATGGGAAAACTTATCAACGCGTCTCATGCCAAGCCTTATCATTGGTGCATACTTTATAGACTATTGCAAAACACCTTCATCACATGGTCTTTCAAGCTTTGGTATTTCATGAGCATCGCACGGCCTTGTCACGCTCATCGCATAGCTTCAGCGTGCATCGCCTTGCCTCATCGTTCAGCCCTAGTGCACATCACATGCCCATCATCACATACCTCATCGTACACTGCCTAGCTTCATCGGATAGCTCCAGCGCACACCGTGTGCCCAGCGCCTCGCGCGCAAACAAATGCTCACTCTCCACACACAACGCCTTATGCCAACCGTTCTGCTCGTGCGCGTTCATCAGCGCCTCGCCTTGCGTATGCCCAATGATATTCCAATGCCTGAGCAAACCACTCATGCCAACGCTCAGCCAGCACCTCATGCCATCACGCAGCTACCTGGCGCTCACACTTTTCCTTGCCAAGCATCACATTCCAATGCATGATGCCTAGCTTAGCGACACCTCTTACCAATGCTTGGGCCTTCATGCGTCCCACATGGGCCTTGCCAAGCACCACACTTTAACTTCAGTTTGAAGGAAGTCTTATCAAAGAGAACCTATGAGAGAAAGCAAGATCGTTCCAAATTCATTGTGACAAAATTACACGCATTCACAAATATACAATCTAGTTATGCATTTTAGGACAAATTACGACATGTTTTCATAAATAAATACAAAGGAACGAGAGACATACCTTTGAGATCTTTTCTTCTAACTTTCTCTCACACTCGTGTAGTCTGGAATAGCACCTCTCGCTGTCGCTACGAACACCAACCCAATCGTCTAGTGGATTGTCTAGTCAACCACGGACAATCTTCTCTACAAATAGGCAACCTTTCGGACACACTACTCGATAACCTTAGTATTCTCGGAGTGAGAATCCAGAAGCTTTGGCCTCTTCTAGATTTTGTAGAGGGAAGGAGGAAACAACGATCGCACTATACGACTAAGCAAGTTGGAGAAAGATACTGTCTTTCGTATAGATTATGGTGCTTGATCGTTTAGTAAAGGTACACGATCGTTTAGTAAAATAGGTTTAATTGATTACACGATCGTTTAGAGAAACCAGCTACATGTGATCGTTTAGTAAATTGCTACACGATCGTTTAGATAATAGCGCGTGTACACGATCGTTTAGTCAAAAGCTTAGAAGGCTGTCGTACGGTCTCTCATGAGCTAAACGATTGGTTATGTACTCAAATGATGTGATTCCTACAAAAAGGAAACATTTTTCATTTATCCTTCGGTTATGAAAACTGAATAAAACCTCCCATTTCCCGCACAATTAATGGAGAAACCGCCTACAATTATCTCATAATTGTTTTAATTATAAATAAATATAGTAACTAACTTATCATATTATATTTTTAGCCTATAGTTTTAATATCACATCATATGGAAATTTTAAACCATAGTTCTTTTCTCCTTTACTTGATATAAATCATATTTACATCAATTTCCTCCAATTATGTATCTCATACATCATGCAACTATATCATATATAATTGAACCAGTTTAATTATCTTATATATAACCAAACTCTCTCTTGTCAATTTCAACACTACAAACTGATCCAAAAACTTATTCTCAACTCGAATCCATTGAGCTACCAAGGGGACCATATGAACCTATAGCTTGAAGCTTCAACTGTACATGAATAGCTGACTAAACTCTTTAGCCATAAGATCCACCATCCGTTAATTGCCAGGCACTCCACTCAAGACCAACAACTGCACTTTTCTCACTACAGATATATTTCTGTGTCCATCAGATATAACCACTCAATAGTACGATAACCGTTTTGGCCCTGTAGTTGCATCTAACTCCTTAAGTTGTTCGGGTTGATGCCCTAAACTCTCATTGGGTCATGTAGTTTGTAAACACTGTATTGAACAAACACTTATGATGTAATAATATATGATATGTTCTTCACTGTTGTCTATGAAATATGTGATGTTTTATTTGCTTTACCACAAACCAATAAACTAAGATCCCTGGTTTTCATTGTAACTTAAGCATGTATGTGGAGACATACAAGTGGATCATGCCTTAAATGATAACCAAAATGGTTTGTAGTATATGGATATAGGAGGGAAACCTTATCTTGGTGACGCTATGGATGTGGCCCGCTTTATCCAATAGTTACAAGTGTTGTGACTTGCTACAGATGGTCTGATGTTGATAATTCATGTGGAGAAATGCGAGCGGGGTTGTACTATACAAAGGAGTTTGTATAAGACCGAACCACAAAGTGTTATAGTCTCATTATATAATGTCGTTCATGACAGAGGTTTCATTTCACTAGGATGACCATAGTTACATGACCTTAATCTCGAGTGAATTGAGAACTCCTGCCTTTGAGAGCAGTCCTTTGATTTGCATGGGTGTGAGAGGCTAAATTGCCGACCAAACCTACCACTTTGAGGAGTAGTCTGATTTGGGAACTGGGAACTTAGGTACATAAGATGGAATTCACTTCTTCCCCAAAGAAGGGGTAAGTAGATAGATTGCTCCCTTAAGGGCTGATTTCGGAGCTTGAATGATGTGGCGCCACACACCTTCTCTTGGCTCGAGAGGTGTCCACACATAGTAAGACTATGTTGTATTGTTCATTAGAGGGATTAGTGGTACTTAAAGAGTTAGATGTAACTATAGAGGAAAACGGTAAATTGGCCTAGTTGTACATACGAGCATCTGTGAAGGGTTATCGTACTGTTGATTGGTTGTATCCGATGGACACAGAAATGTATCTGTGGTGAGAAGAGTGCACTGTTGGTCTTTAGTGGAATGCTTGACAGTTAATAAATGGTGGATCTCATGACTAAAGAGTTTAGTCAGCTATTCACGTACGTTCGAGCTTTGAGCCACAGACCCATAAGGTTCTCTTGGCAACTTAATGGATTTAAGTTGAGAATTAGTTTTTTGGTTAGTTTGAAGTGTTCAAATTGACAAGAGGGAGTTTGATTATATATGATATGATTAAACTGGTCAATTATATATGATATAGTTGACATAATGTATAAGATACATTAATAGGAGGAAAAGGATATAAATATGTTGCATATGACGTGATATTAAACTATAGGTTATGAGATAATTGTTGGTGGTTTTTCTCCATAATCGTATGAGATGGTGGGAGGTTACATTCAGTATTTGTAACTGAAGAATAAAATGAAAATAGTATATATTTTGCAAATACATTAGACTATCGCTCCATAATTAGTACACTGCCCATCGTTTAGCATACGAGAGCATACACGATAGCTCAAGTTTTACTAAACGATCGTGTACATGTGCAGATTACCTAAACGATCACATAGTCTTTGCTAAACGATCGCACGCACGAGCGATTTACCTAAACAATTGTCTAAACGACCAACACTGTTTTACTAAACAATCGTGCACCCTTAGCTAAACGATCAAGCATCCGTCTATACGATAGATATAAAACCTTTCCCACTTGCTTCGTCGTTGTAAACGATCGTTCCTTCCTCCTTCCCTCTACCAAATCCAACAGAGCCCACACCTCCTGGATTCTTACTTCGATAATACTGAGGTTACTGAATGGTTGTGTCCTCCTTGCTGCCTTCCTCCTTGCTGCCTATTCGTGTAGAAGACGGTTCAGTGGTGAGCGATAGCGAAATTTGGTGGACGATAGAATTGGTGTGCACAGGATACCGAGAGTCGCTAAGTTTGACTATAGCGAGAGATCAAGGAACAAAAGTTCTTCAAGAGGTATGTCTCTCGGTCCTTTGTTGTTTAAGTTTGAAAAGCATGTCGTAATTTGTTGTTAAATGCATAACTAGTATGTTTGTTGGTGAATGCGGTATTTCTGTCACAAGAAATTTGGAACGATCTTGCTTCCACTCATAGGTACTTTTTGATAAGAGTTACTTCATAAGTACCACTAATCCCTCTAATGAACAATACATCATAGTCCTACAATGAGTGGACACCTCTCGGGCCTTGAACCTCGGAACCGACCCCGGAACCAGCCCTTAGGAGCAATCTATCCACTTACCCATGCTTCAGGAAAAGAGTGAATTCCATCCTGTGTAGTTGAGTTTCCAGCTCTTCAATCAGACGAATCCCCAAAGTGGTAGGTTTGAGTCGGCAATCTGGCTACTCGCACCCACGCAAATCAAAAAACTGCCCTCAAATGCAGGAGTTCTCAACTCACTCAGGATTAAGGTCATGAGACTAAACACTTCGTGGTCCGATCATATATAAACTCTTTTGTAAAGGACACCCGCGATCGCATGTCTCCACATGAATGATTAGGATCAAACCATCTATAGCACATCACAACACTTGTAACTATCTACAAAGTGGGTCACATCCGTAGTGTCACCAGGATAAGGTTTCCTTCCTAGATCCATATACTACAGACCATTTTGATTATCACTTAAGGCATGATCCACTTGTATGTCTCCACATACATGCTTAAATTACAACGACAACCAGGGATCTTAGTTTATTGGTCTGTGGTAAAGCAATTAAAACATCTCATGTTTCATAGACAACAGTAAAGAAAATATCTCATATTATTACATCACAAGCGTTTGTTCAATACAAGTGTTTACAAACTACAGGACCCAATGAGAGATTAGGGCATCAACCTCAACACAATTAACCTTTGTTGGCACACACACACAAAAGCCTCATGCGTCAATGCTTCCTAACACCAACACATCCCTACTTGTGGGCATCCATACTTTGCCAATTCTTCACTTACTAAAGGCCAACACAAAGCAACCCGAGAGTCTTATTTCCACACTTTATAATATCTTCTTCCTTTTTCTCTAATCTTCTTCCTACAACATAAAATTAACTTATACCTTTGATTTCTCTAATTACTCACCTAAGTAGGGAAAATAGGATTTGTGTTTCACAATTACTTCCCTCTTATGAAATTTCGTCCTCGAAATTTGCTCGGACCTACTCCGGTTTAAGGTTTCATAACAACCTTTGTCGCAAACCTTTATAACCTTGTCTATTACTATACTTCTACTGTGTTATTCTGATATTAACTTCCTTAGTTTGTCCAACGGTACTTCTCCTAACCTCTTGGCTAGTCGTCGAACCAAACGATCTAAAAATAACTTTTCTATATAAAACTCTAATTCAGGATAACTTAATTCATTCTTACCTTCCTCGACAGATCTTCAGGTAGCGTTGTGAGTTCCAGCTCGGGTTGTTTGCTAAGTCTGCCACTTCCACTATTCCTCTAGTTTAACTTTGACTAATTCCCAAGTTTTCCTTAAACCTATGGATCTACTTTACTACATAATACTTTGGTTTTCTTGAACTCAAACCAAAAGTTTCCTAGAAACTTATGCTCTAATACCAACTTGTCACACCCCATCCCAAGTTCACCTCTTTAATCCAACAGGAGGCGTGAGGATGGAAGATACCATCCTTTTGTGATACCTACTGTCCATCTGACCTTTTTCACTCATTAAAGATAAAGCCAAGTAAAAAAGCAACAACTATTTGGCCAAACTTATTTTATTACAAACAGTATAACGTTTATACAACTAAAAAACTTAGCTACAAATGTTTACAACAACAACTTAAATCCAAAAATGTGGATATAGTGTGACAAATATTGACCTTAGCAGCAGCCTAAAACTTCTCATCTTTCGCTACCTTTGAAGAAAAACATCAAAGAAAATAATGAGCTTCAAGAAGCCTAGTGAGTGGTAACAACATAACAAGTCTCTTTCAACTCGAATGAGTCTGTTCTCAACCCTACCTACCTCAGTCCCAAATAAAAACATAACAACATAACAAGTGATCATGGATAGGAATAAAAACATATCACATTATGAGGTTAACATCCAAACCTCAGTCTCGAATGAGTTTGTTTTCAACTCTACCTACACATGCGGTAGATAGTTAAAACTAATACTTATTTAATCTCCTATGTTCCTTATGTGGACATAGATCCCCACTTATGGGCTCAGAAGCTAGGTCTATCGGCCCTCTGACCATTCCATACGAGGTTCCTCTCACAGGCTCAGGAACTAGGCTTTATGGCCCTCTGACCATCCTTTGAGATTTTGCTCCGGGCTTAAGAACTTGGTCTGTTCACCCCCTGACCATCCCGACCACATATTCTCACTCTCTTTCTTGCTACTCATTCACAACATAAACATAAATCATAAAATAAATTCTTAAGACCGTAAAATAATACCACTCACCTTGTTTTGCTAGAATCTTTCTCTCTTTCCAAGTTCCCTGGTTTCCTCTGGCCTCATTTTGAACTCTAATTTCTATATTCATTTTGAATCTCAGTTTACGCCTCATTCCAGAACTTTTTTCAAGATACTTCCTTCTACAAACTTTTTTAGAAATGTCCTAACTTGCTTACTATAAACTTTGGCCTTTAAACTTCACCGATAGAGCTCAGAATCTCAATATTATTCCACCTTGCTCGGCTGTCACTGATTCTGTGAACACTTCTTGGTTTCCTCAAAGCTCCAAAACTCTTTAATTGTGCATTTTCAAATTGTTTCCCATGATCACTTCAAGTCTTAGTGATATGAAGGTCCTTTTACCTTTGTAGCTAAAAAGACAGAGTTCTGAAAACATCATATGCATCAGACTTTTTCCTAAGACAGTGCACCTAGCTAAACCGAGAAAACTCATAAACATATAGAACATATCGTTTACCACTGAGACTTTCAACTTGCATTTGACTCATGAGATATATATGTATAATTTCTAGGACTCTATTAAAAGTAGTGTGTGGTACCTGTCTGTGAGATACCCTTATTTTCTTACCTGCTTGACACTCTCCACAGATTACGTTGTTGTCACCATGCATGAAAGGAAGACCAATAATGAAATTTTTGGTAGAGCCTTTTGAAATGATTTAATGCTTACATGGACAAGACATTTGAGCCATAACATAGTCTCATCTTGAATATAAACATTGCATACCTAATCAGATACATTAAAGGACCATAGATAACAGTTATAAGAAAAACGTATACCTAATATAACAGATGTTTTGTCATTGTCTTTGACAACACACTTGTCCTTAATTAAATTGACATTGAGCCCTTGGTCACACAGTTGACTTATACTGATGAGATTGGTCGTAAGGCCATCTATTAGCATTACATTATCAAGGGATGGCAGACCAGGATATTAGAGCTTTCTTTTTCCTATAATTTTCCGAGTTGTCCCATCTCAAAAGGTGACTTGCCTAGAGCTTACAACCTTTAACTCAGAGATATAGTTCATTTCACCAGTCATATGCCGTGAGAATTGGATTTGCAGTATATGATAAGGTGGGGTGGCTTATCTTGATGACACTGTGGATATGACCCGCTTTGTAAATATTATAAAAGTTGTAAGTGTTACAAACGATATGATCCATATCATGCATGTAGAGGCATGTGAATGAGGGTATCCTATATAAAGAGTTTATATAAGATCGAACAGTGAAATGTTGGTTTCTCTTTATAACATCATTACTTAAATAGACTAACATTTCACTAGGATGACTATAAGTGACTTGACCTTAATCCTGAGTGAACTGTGAACACCTGACTATGTGGACAATCTTTTAATATGTATGGGTGATAAGCATGCAATTAAGTCAAATAAAAGAGGAAGAAGAATACAACCTATGTAGACTTTGAATCTTCTCCAAATTAGCTCCAATCTCCTCATGAATGGTTCATAGACCACCACGAGAGTCTTCCCGACTATTCTTTGAGCCTAAAACGGGATGGTGGAATCTGGTGAAGGACTAATTTGGAGAGGAACAAGATTCTAAACAATCATAAACTCTTCCTTATTAAAGACCATTACATGCAAAACATGCAACTTTGAGTTTGATGAGAATTTGACACTAAAAAAGCCACTAACTCAAAGTGAGATTTAATGGGGCAAGTGTCTTCAGATGAAGACAACACTCAACAATGCAAGAGTTGACATTTCTCACTCATAATTTTTCGGATCTTTCCACTAACTTGGACAATGTCAAAGTCCAAAGTCAACAAATTTGATTTCCTTACTTTCAAAGATAAAAGTCAACAATTTGACTTCTATTGCATTTTTTATCTAGTAAAAATTTGACTTTTAATGCAATTTTGACCAATTCCATTTAATTTCAAAATTAATTCTAATAATCAATTTTAAAATTATATTAATATTAAATAATTAAATAAAAAATTTAATTAATTTAATTTAATATTAAATCCAACAATAATCCCAATGAATATGAATCCCTATTCATAATCTTGATATTTAAATCTTATTTAGATATCTCATATTCTCTCTCTCTTTATGTTTTATTCACAATTTAAAATTAGATTAAATATATCGTATATATTTATTGTTTTTCTCTAAAAACCAAATTTAAACACTTCAAATTCGTTCATCACACTCTTATGAGGTTTAGTCTGATATGAGCTAGTAGGGGGATCTCATGGACCTATAGATCATGAGCTCTAATGATCTATGATTTACCAGCTAATTAACCACCATTTGTTAACTACCAGGTCACTCCACTAAAGCCCCCTGCACTCCCCTCGCTGTAGATATATTATGTCCACTCAATATATCCATGATTAGTAAGTTTACCCTTCACAGGTTGTTTAGAATAACGGTTGGGTCAAAAGCTATTTTACCCGCAAGATTAGATCTTGCTTCTTAAGTCCCACTAATCATCTAATGAACAATTGATTTTTTATCCAATCACTAAATCGAGTCCCTCTCGAGCCAATGAGGAGGTGAAGCCCCTTGTTCAAGACCTAGAGTCAGCACTTAAGGGAACAACCTCTCTACTATTGTTAGACGGAAAAATTAGGGATGGATGGGGTTGTAAATGCAATCATGCATTAGACATGGCTTAAGCTATTCATTTATGCCCATGCATTTGAGGTCATGTGTCGGAATGAAAATATGTTAATCTAGTATGCAATGACCATGTGTTCCTATCACAAGTTTTCTTACGCTTGCGCCAAGTATTACGTAAACGCAAGTTTCTCGGGTAATCCGAGGTCGAACACAGGGACTTGTCACTCAATAATACTTGTGAAGCAATGCGTTTGAGGTGATGAATAAAAATAAAAAGAAGAAGTTTAATGGATATACACATTACTCCTACTCCTAACTAAACAGATAGAGCAATAGGAGACTTGCAATGAGAATTGGTAGATACACAACAACCGTTAACGCATAGTAAGTGTTTATTATCTTAAATCGCCCGAGTAATCCCAGCTCGTCACACTAACGCATCGTACACCTCTCGGTGGTCAACCGCATGACTATATCTCTATAGTGCATGGTGCATTCCATCTCTAGGAACAATGCATACTTTGCTTTAGTGCATTCCATCTCTTACCTTCTCAGGCAGTTAAACGCAGTTATTTAACTTATAGACAAGCAATGCAACAACCCATAGACAAGCATTACTATAGCCTTTCACTAAGCAAAGAGGATTAACTCACTAAACTCGCACAACGCACACCTCTCTGTGGGTTGCTACATGCGTCCAATCTCTAGGCTACACGATTAAGTATGCGATCGCCTTTGATAAATAAAAGTTGAAGATAACCAATAATATAGATAAAGATGATGAAGAATATGGCATTGAAGGAATCAAGAGATGCATTGACTTCAAATTGTCTTAATATCTTAAGCTAATATGTAATACAATACATAGGTTAGAAGAGAAATGAAAGACTCTACGTCAAGGCTACCGGTGGTGCCATGGATGAATGGTGGAGATGTCTCTCTCGAGCTCTATCTCCGGCGAAAGCTCTAGTCGTCACTCAGTCTGGTTTGTGGAGGTGAAGAATTCTCATTGAAAATCTTGTTCAGCTCTCATCCGTGATCGTAAACCTCTACCTTAAGGCAGAAGTTTGGATTTCTTGAAATGAAGGTCCAAAAGGCTATTTATAGAGTTTAATTGTCGACAGCTATCATGATTGCATTATGTCTCACTACTGCCTTTGTCGCGATATGGGCAATGTCACATCGTCTTATCTTGTTGATACTTCCAAGGTATGCGTCCGAGCTTGATTCAGCTGAAGTATCAATGCATTCTACCCATCTAGTGATCATCCTTCTATTATGGTCGTCATTCCATGGCCACAATTTCCAATTGATCACCGCAACTTCCATGCGATGGGCGCATTCGATCACCGCAACATCCCTGTGGTGGACGCATTCGATCACTGCAACTTCCATGTGATGGACACATTCGATCACCTCAACTTCCATGCGATGGACACATTCGATCACCGTATGCATTCGTCTATGCAATAGCTCGGTTTTCAGCACATGCGTTTGTCTTTGCGTTCGCCTGGCTTCAGTGCATGCGTTTGATTGCGAGTGCTTAGATTCCTGCAATGGCTACAAAAATAGATACTTTGGCACAGAGTAACGCATAATATTGGGTCAGTGAGGATTTAGATACTAATTGACGCAAAACTCAAATTTTCACAAATTCTAAGTATTATCACCGCATTTTCTACTTGTCAGCCCTCATAATTCTAAATAAAAGGCTCATAATAACTGGCATTTATGCTAATTATCAACTACCCCTAAAAGCTGGTAGGAGTGAATTTGGTCTTACACCCTATGTCCCCAACTATCTACTCGGTCTTACCCCTGAAATGGGAGACTTATTGAGCCGAGGCTGTTGAGCCAACCCCCATTCATGCACACCTAGATCATCGCTTTGAAATAATCAGTCTTAAATAGTAAACGGTGTTATAAAATAAGAGTGACTTAATTCTTTGTTCGATCTTATGCAAACTCAATGCATAAGACGCCCCCACTCTTCATGTCAATACATAAATGAATCAAGATCACTTCGTTTGTAGCACTTTACAACAAATTGTAACAACTACAGAGTGGGTCGCATCCGATAGTGTTACCAGAATAAGGTACCCAGCCTTATTCGTATACTATAGACCATTTTGACTATTTACTAAACTTGATCCACTCTTATGTCTCCACATAAAATTCATGTATTCAAATAATAGCCATGGATCTTTAGTTTATTGGATTTAGTCTTTATAAGTGCAATTCACATATTCAATAACAGTTTTATTGAATAAACGTCAATAACATATTTATTGATAATAGAATATATTTAATATTACAAACTGCGAGTTTTATGACATACAACCCAACATCTACAAAGGTTGTATACATAAAACCCTATTTTTGGTTGTATACATAAAACCCTATTTTTGGTTATCTCTTGAACATGCATGTTTTTCTTTAAAAATAATATAATTAGAGTGCTTAGATCCATAATTGCTTCCGCATGTTGATAGTCAACTCCATCATCAATAAGCCTAATATTTTGGAAATCAGTCGAAGTGAGAAGATGGGAACACAACTACACAAGATGGAATTCACACCTTCCCGTCTTTAGGGAAATTTCTCCCTTAATAGCTTATTCTGGGTCTGAACAATGAGACCTCACTCTCTCATAGGCCCAAGAAGGTTAGTTTATAATAGGACTATAAATTGTTTGTTCTTTAGAGGGATCAATGGTACATAAAGAGTTATATGTAACTACAGGATAAAATTTGTCCCAGCTGTAGTTATGTGCAATTATTGAAGAGTCAACTTACTGTTATTTGGTTATATCCATGAACACAAAAATATATCTACAGTATGAAGAGTGCAGTTGTTAGTATTTAGTGGTGTAGTGATCGACTCTTAATGAATATAGATTAATCTAATTAAAGAGTTTAATTGATTAATCTTGTATCATTGGAGCTTCTAATTTGTAGGCCATAAGATCCCCTTGTTAGCTCACTAAAGATAAAAACAAGGAATATTAGCGTATTTAAGCTATTAATTATATTAATATAATTAATATGAAGTATAATGTATATTGCTCTTCTTGCCAATATTTTTTTCCAGAGACATTTCAAAAGTTAATAAAGACACAAACAACTCATAAAATTTCATTATCGAAATATCATGAGCTTCCTCAATAGCGGTGACTTCCATATCAAACTTCTTGGGCTATGAACGAAGTACTTTTCTAACCATCTTTTCTCTTCGAGCATGGAGAAAAGATTCCTTGGCAATATCTAACAGCCAAACATTGAACTCTACAACAGATTCATCATCAAGCAACTTAAAATTTTCAAACTTGAAAGTTAATAGCTAAAGCCTAGACAACTCAACTTATGATATTCCCTCATGAGCCAAGGACAAGATGTCCCAAGCTTCTTTGGTAAAATCTACAGGTAAAAATTAGACGAAAAATGTTTCGGTCAACTCCATTAAAGATGGCATTGAGAGCACACGAGTTTCCCAGAGATGTTTCATCCTTTGTTTCATACCACTCAATTTTCAGTTTTAAAACTTCTTTACCATCAGTACCTACAATCCGTGGATAAGACCATCCAGTTATGACAGATTTCCATGTCTTATTATCAATGAACTTCGAGAAGGAAGTCATTCTAGCCTTATAGTACAAGTAGTTGGAGCCATCAAGGACATGAGGTTGTGTGGTAGAACAACCTTCTTTTATTCCTTCCATGATCGAGGTACCCACATTAAAGGTGAGACGCTATAGTACTAACTAAAATAAAGGTATTCGACCACACAGTAAAATAATGTCGCACATGATATGTCTCCAATTTCAATAACAACCAGAAAGTAAAGCGATGGACAAAAAAGACAGAACAAAAAGTTTAATGATCCAGTTCCGTAGAATACCACCTATGTTTGGGGAAAGTGTGCCCATGGAAAGATACTTTTACTAATATGAAGTTAAGCAATTACAACATAGTATTTATCTATCAATGGATGACAAAAACAATAATGCACGAATTACTCAACTCTTTAAATGTACCCTTAGGTTCTCCCTAAGTAAGTGAATATTAGTAGGCTATTTCTTAGGCTCTCCCAAAAAGTGAGAACACTTCTCAATGATAATCTATCCACCTTGTTGTGAACACATCTTCACATAGAGAATTTAGGCACTCCTTAAGTTAGAGAATCCCTTCTCAAGCAATGAAGAAGTCTTAGGCTTTATATAAGATCAAGATTAATTGTATCAATGAATATTGCTCCATCAAAAACTTGTTCAAAACTCAAAAACTGTTTTCTTGCTCTCAGCCATCACAAACAAAACCTTCCTCAATATAAAGATGTTCAATCCAGAATAATAACCCTAACAAGTAAGCAAATTGCCCTTTAAAAGATGCGGTGGAAGGAAACTCATCCCATCCAATATCAGCAGACACATAATAAGGAGAAATCCACCAATCTCAATAGACTCATAAATAAGGAAAAAATGTACAAGTGCAAAGAACTGTACGAGAACAAATAAGAAAGAAAAATAATTCTCCAGAATCGGCGGCACACGAGACATCCAACAAGACATTTTCTGAGACATCAACCAAATCGAAAGCACCAAACACCTTTAAACAAATGTAGCCAATTCCAAACTCTAAAACAAAAAAAAAAATACATAATATAAAAACAAAATTGATTTTGTCAAAGAGTTCGAAAAACAATTATCACTTGTATAAAAAAGGAAAAAAGAAACCCCCAAAAAAAGGAGTGAAACTGTTAAAGTTAAAAACTATAAAAAAAAAAAAAAAAAAAAAAAAAGAGGCAAAAAGTTGGTCTCACTAGAATGGCTATATATGTGATGGGCAGGAGTTGAGTGGAGTCCTTTATGTTGGGGTTGATGCCCTAAATCTCGTAGGGCCCTGTAGTTTGTAATTTTAATGTATAAACATTTTATTTATGTAATAAAATATGTGATGTTTTATTTCAAAATTAGTTGTATTAACCACAAACCAATAAACTAATATCCAGGGTTATCTTGTAGCTTAAACATGTATGTAGAGACATATGGTTGGATCATGTTTAAGTGTTAACCTAAATGGTCCGTAGTAGATGGATAAGGTTGGATACCTTATCTTGGTGACACTATGAGTATGGGCCGCTTTGTAGATGTTACAATTATTGTACTAATGATCTGATCCTGATCATTCATGTGGAGACATGTGAACGGGGATATTCTATAGAAAGAAGTTTGTATAAGACTGGACCACAAAATGTTTAGTCTCATTATATAATAGCGTTCATAATAGAGACTTACATTTCACCAGAATGACCATAGGTAACATGACTTGAATCCTGAGTGAATTGTGAACTCCAACTTATGAGGATGGTCTTTTGATTTGTATGGGTAAGAATAGCCAGATTGTCGACTCAATAAGCCTACCATTTTGGGGATTTGTCTGATTGGGCAGCTGAAAACACAGCTACAAAAGAAGGAATTCACTCATTCCCTAAAGTCATGGTAAATAGATAAATTGCCCCCTTAAGGGCTGATTTCGAGGCTTGAACAGTGTAATGTCACACCCTCTCCTGACCCGAGAGGGGTTTAGTCATAGTTCAACTATGATCTATTGTTCATTAGAGGGATCAATGGTACTTAAGAAGTTAGATGTGACTATAGGGGCAAAACGATAATTTTGGCCCACTTGTACTTACGAGCAATTTGTGAAAGGTCATCGTACTATTGATTGGTTTATCCAATGGACACAGAAATTTATGTTTAGTGTGAAGAGTGCAGCTGTCGGTCTTTAGTGGAGTGTTCGACAGTTAACGGATAATAAATAATTTAATTAATTATTCACGTACTGTTAGAGCTTCAAGCTATAGGTCCATGAAGTCCCCTCGGTAGCTCAAAATGAATAAATGAGAATCAGTTTTTGGATTAATTTGAATTGTGAAAATCAATTGAGGGAATTATTTATATATGATATAATTAATTAAATTTTAATTATATGTGATATAATTACTATAATATATTTGATACATTATAATATTAAGTATTTATGAGAGGACTTAAATATTTAAATATGATTCAAATATTAATTATGTGGATTGGGTTCGTATTGTTAAATTTAATGTAAATATGATTTATGTTAAATGTCATTAGTGAGAGAAAAGAAACTATAGGTTATATTGTTTATGATACAATATTAAAACTATAGGTTATATGTAATATTTGATATAACATATAGTTTAATGTATATTATATGATAAGCTAGTTATCATATTCATATATATTAAATTATTTATTAAATAAATAAATTATATACATTTAATTAATTAATTTAATTAATTTTTAAAATTAATTAATGGGAGGGAGTCCCTCCCCCCCTCTTTTCTCTCTACTTTTTTACGTAGTGGAAAACAGTTCCTAAAGATTCTTCTTCTTCTTCCTGTATATAGAGAAAGAAAACAAAGACGCAGAATAGTTCCATGAAAAACAAAAATCCTATAGTTCTGTGAAAAACAAAAATCCTATCCTCTTTCATTCCTTTTCCTCTCAATTCTCTCCTCCCTCACCAAAATCAGCATAGCACTACAAACTCTTAGATTCTCACCAAAGAATACCGAGGTCATCTCGTGGTCGTGCCCATTTCAGTTTTGGGATTTCGTTTTGAAGAACGTCTTCAAAAGGTAAAGGTTTTTTAAACCCTTCTTATTTCTCTGTTTTTGTTTTAGAAGCATGCTATATTCCTATTTAAATGCACGATCTGAATGTTTTTCTTTGTAAAATTATTCTTTTGTAAATTTGGAAAATTAGAACGATCCCGCTTCCGTTCAAGATCCTTTCATAGGGATCCTTCACTTTCTACAAGTAAGTTATAATAAAAAAAATAATAAAGAGAGATGCATCTTCGTCAAATCAAAATAATGATAACAATAAGTTCATTAAAAATTTAATTATAAAATTGGTCAAACTCTTAGTTGGATGCATTTCTAGAAGAGACATGTTCCAATAAAGACAATAAAATCATTCGTTTTTTCTATATTCGAAATAAATTTATTTACCTCATTTTTTCAATATTAACATTCATTCCTAATCAACCTGATAGCTCATGTATTTCTTTCCTTTGTTTTTTAAATGAACATGTATTTCATTTATTAATTAGCATTATTTCAGAGACCATTTTTATTTGATTTAACGTTTTTAGTGTCTTTATTTTTTAAAAAGTGTATGTTTAGAATTTAACAAGTAAGAATATTATACAAAATGGTAAAAAGAAAGCTCAAACCTCTTCATTACTGAATGTTACCATTCTCAGATCTTTAAAGTCTATTGGTGTGGCTAAATCATCCCAATTATTCATATCTAGAATTTTTTTTTTCTCTTGAAAGGACATATAAATTGCCCTAAAAAGCCATTTGGTTAAAGGTTTTATAGAAGTTTAGAAATAAGGAATGTCTTAGAATAATATGTCTAAAAATAACAAATGATTGTGTATAGTTGTGTATGAGACATGTTATTAGAATTTTGTGAACAAAAACTTTACTTGTATTTAATTTATGGTATTAAACTTATCAATCTTGCATAATTATAATAGATTAATTAATTATACAATAAATACCATTCAATGTAGAAAGATTTCAAAAATAGAAAAATTGAAGATTTGTGAAAACCCAAGCAGAAGCGGACTTGGATCCCATTTTAATTATATTAAAGAAACTTAAAATTTTAGAATATGAAAACATTATGCAATCGCAAATTTACAGCATGCTTCAAAACAAAATAAGAAGAGGAATTAGGGTTAGGATTTACTTACCCTTGAAGTCACAAAGCTTCACCGTAAATCCTCTTTGGCCTTCTGAAACTCGGTTTTAGGCTTTAACCTTCCCCTTAGGACCAAGCAAAGGCTGACATTAGCGATCTCACCGACCTCCTTGGTGTTGGGGCTTGTGCTCTAAAGTCTCGTCTCTTGTAGTTCGTAAACAATTTTGTACGAATACTTGTGATATATAATATATTTGATATTTACTTCACTTCTTGACTTTGCACATTTAGATATTTTTATTTTACCACAAACTAATAAACTTAATATCCCTGGTTGTCTTTATGTAACTTAAGCATGTATGTAGTGACATACAAGTGGATCATATCTTAAGTGACAACCAAAATGATCTGTAGTATATGGATATAGGAAGAAGACCTTATCCTGGTAACACTACGGACGTGGCCCGTTTTGTGGAGTAGTTACAAGTGTTGTGACTTGTTACAAATGGTTTGATCCTGATCATTCGTGTAGGGGACATGCAAGCAAGGGTGTTCTATACAAATAGTTTCTATAAGACCTCAACTTGAAGTCTTAATGTCTCGTCACATAACCCCGTTCATGAAAAAGACTTCACTTCACTAGGATGACCATAGGTAACATGACTTTAATCCTGAGTGAGTTGGGAACTCTTGCCATTGAGGGAGGTCCTTTGATTTGCATAGGTGCGAGTGGCCAAAGCGTCGACTCAAACCTACCACTTTGGGGATTTGTCTCATTTTGGAGTTCAGAACTCAGCTTCACAAGATGGAGTTCACTTCTTTCTCAAAGCAAGGGTAAGTAGATAGACTACTCTCTTAAGGGTTGATCCCGGGGCTTGAACGATGTGACGCCACACACCTTCTTATAGCCTTAGAGGTGTTCACACATAGTAAGACTATGTTGTATTGTTCATTAGAGGGATCAGTGGTACTTAAGGAATGAGATGTAACTATAGGGGCAAAACGGTAAATTAGTCAGCTGTACTTACGAGCATCTGTGAAGGGTCATTGACCTGATGATTTATTATATCCAATGGACATAGAAAGATATCTATGGTAAGAAGAGTTCAACTATTGGTCTTTAGTGGAATACCTGACAGTTAATGGATGGTGGATATTGTGGCTAAGAGTTTAGTCAGTTATTCACTTACCGTTGAAGTTTCGAGCCATAGGTTTATTAGGTCCCCTTAGTAGATTAGATACAAGTTGAGAATTAGTTTTTAGGTTAGTTTGAAATGTTCAAATTGACAAGAGAGAGTTCGATTATATATGATATAATTAACTTTATGAATGGGATACACTAATTTGGACAAAATTGGATATAGATATGATTTATATCTAGTGAAGGAAAAATACTATGATTAATAAATGATATTAATCCATAGGTTATGAATATAATGTGATTATATACATTGTCTATTAATTGGATGGTTAAGGGATAATAGGTTGGCGTCTCTTCTATTTTCATAACGAATGAGTAAGTTGAAGAATCGCTTTGAGACGCTTAAATAGCTCACGCTGTGTAAAGCATTGGATGCGAAGACATTGTGTTGAAGAGTGTCATCGCTTAGCAAAACCTGTGCCTATACGATAGTGCTTGAACGATCATTTACCTATACGATAGTGCTTGAACGATCGCTTACCTATACGATAGTGTTGAGCAATTGCTTAACGCTTACACCCGCGTGCGCTATTTACTAAACGATCGTTTACTTTTCCTAAGCGATCTTTTAGCACCCGATATTTACTAAATGATCATATAAACGATCGCTTAGCTTTTCCTACATGATTGTTTAGACGATCGCTTACTTTTTCCTACACGATCGTATACTTCACCTAAACAATCAAGTATTTTGTCTATATGACAGACGAGCCTATCTCTCACTTGCTTGATCGTTATATATGATCTCCCTTCCTCCTTTCCTCTACCAAATTCGATCAAATCTCACACTTTGGATTCTCACTCCAAGAATACTGAAGGCTCTAAGCGGTGGTGTCTTCCTCGTTTTCTTCTGCTCGTGTGGAGACTGTTCAAGCTAGACGATTGGGATTTGCTGAATGTTAACTTACCATTTCAGCAAAAGTGAGATTTGCTATAAAAAATAAGTCTTCGGCTGGTATGATCTCTCGATCTCTTATTTATTTTTTCTTTTAGCATGCTAATAATTTAGCATTATGAATGCATATTAGTATGTTTGAATGTATATGTGGAAATTCTATCACAATGAATTTGAAAGATCTTTTTCTGCTCGTAGGTACTCTTGAATAAGAGTTCCTTCAATTGGTATCAGAGCCAGGTTTCTGATATTACAATTTATTGCTGCAAAATAATTGCATTTACATTCTCGGTGGGTGCAGCATGTCTACTCTCTGTTTTAATTGTTAATTCATTTGTGGTTCTGTGAATTAATGGCGTTTTTTAGATGTAACCTCGATTTGTTGAATTCTCCAGTTAATTGTAAAGGCCGCTACATTTTTTGGCATAATTAATTGTTATCAAGTCTATGATTTCAAAGTTAGTTTGGGTCTTGAGTTGTTCGT
The DNA here is from genome assembly GCF_027475165.1 of Benincasa hispida. Classification (NCBI taxonomy): domain Eukaryota; kingdom Viridiplantae; phylum Streptophyta; class Magnoliopsida; order Cucurbitales; family Cucurbitaceae; genus Benincasa; species Benincasa hispida. Next base: position 34,966,081 of record NC_143483.1, read on the forward strand.
GATGAAGTTCGGAGCAAGGGTTGTTGTTCTTCAAGGAAGAAGTCGATCAAGCGTTGGTCGTGTCGTGTAGACAATGAGGTAGATGATCGTTGAGTATCAGATGCTCGACTGTCATTTAACGCACATGTGCACTAAACAATCATATAGCTCAACAAGCCTCATTGTTTAGTTACTGACTATACGACCGTGGAGTAAATGAATGGTAAATCGTTTACCTTTTGCGTGCTAAGCAATCGTCTAGACTATCAGTCTTTGTGGCCTCATTGTTGCCTATGCGATCGTTTAGCTTTCGCGCTATCATCTAGTGTGCTCTACACGATTATTTATCTGGAGTTGTTTACTAAATGATGGGAGCTTCACTCGGCGGTTCAAGACCCGGTTCGTTTGTGAAACGGTTTTCTTGGTGGAATAATGTAATAGATAGAAGTTTCATTCCGATTTTATGGTTCATCCCAGTCCATTAATCCATGGTTTTATACATGTGATGTATGTTTTTTATGTCCTATGGTATGCACATATAGATAAATCTCACCTTAGGTTATGCATTGGTCATGCATATTCTCTTTATTATAAGTGTTATGATTTAGTTAAGCATGATTTAAATTACCTAAGTGCATGCTCTTGCATCATATAATATAAGGGTTATATTTATGTATGCATTATTTTTTAGCGAAATATTTATAAGCGTTATAAATACTTCATTATGTGGCATGTGTATTTTAGTTGTTTATTTTATAATGGTTATAAAATGAAATTAGACGATCGCTTAGCTTCTCCTATACGATCGTTTAGATGATCGCTTATCTTTTCCTATACAATCGTTTAGACGATCGCTTACTTTTTCCTACGCGATCGTATAGTTCACCTAAACGATCAAGCATTTTGTCTATACAATAGATGAGCCTATGTCCTACTTGCTTGATTGTTGTATACGATCTCCCTTCCTTCTTCTCTCTACCAAATCATATCTCTTACTTGCATGTCTGATGAATGAGAGAAATAAGGGGAGAGAGTTATGTAACTCCCTCCTTTAATTTAAATTCAAAATATAAATTAAATTAAACTATAACCAATTTTATTTTAATTAATAATATAAAATTATATAATAACCACGCTATTATATAATACATATATCATACTATATGTTATATCTAATATAACATATAACCTATAGTTTATATTATATTGAAAATATAATATAATCTTAGTTTGTAATTCTTTCATCAAACCTATAATATCTAATATCAATCAAATTCATATTAAATTTAACCTCTAATTTTTATATGAATCCAATTCATATAATTAATATTTGAATCATATTCAAAAATTTATTTCCTCTCAAATAAATCTTTATATTGTAATGTATCAGATACATTATATTACTTATATCATATATAATTAATTCTCTCAAATAATTTGAACAATTTAAATTAATCGAGAATTAATGTGATTCTCAATAATCCCAATTGAGCTACCGAGGAGAGTTTATGGATCTATAGATTGAAACTCCAATGGTACTTGGATAATTAATTAAACTCTTTAATTAAATAACCTAACTTTCATTAACTATCGGTTATCACTTCACTAAAGACCGACAGCTGCACTCTTCGCACTACAAATATATTTCAAAGATCATTAGATATAACCAATCAACGGTGTGTTGACCCTTCACAAATTGTTCGTAAGTACAGTTGGGTCAAAATTACCGTTTTGCCCATGAACTTACATCTAACTCCTTAAGTATCTCTGATCCCTCTAATGAATAATAAGTCATAGTCCAACTATGACCAAACCCCTCTCAGGCCAGGAGAGTGTTGGGTTGTATGTCCTAAAACTCACAGTTCATAGAGTTAAACATTTTTTTACTATCAATAAAGATATTATTCAACATTTCTTCAATAAAGTAATTATTGAATTTGTAAATTGCACTTGTAAACACTGTGGTCGAACAAAGGGCGCCACCCTCTCATTGGCCCAAGAGGGATCTTGTTTATTGATTGGATCAAAACTCAATTGTTCATTAGAGGATCAGTGGAACTTAAGGAAAAGGACTTGATTTTGGGGGTAAAACGACATTTGACCCAGCCGTTATTACGAACAACCTGTGAAGGGTCGACTTACTGATTATGGTTAAATCAAGTGGACACAAATATATCTATAGTGAGGAAAGTACATGTATCGAGCTATAGTGGTGTAACTCTACTAGCTATAGTGAGGAAAGTACAAGTATCGAGCTATAGTGGTGTGACTCTACTAGCTATAGTGAGGAAAGTACAAGTATCGAGCTATAGTGGTGTGACTCTACTAGCTATAGTGAGGAGAGTGTAACTATCGGTAATTAATGAATATTGATTTATTCAGTCTAAAGAGTTTTAGCCAATTAATCTCAAATCGTTGGAGATCACGATCTGTAGGTCCATAAGGTCTCTCTACTAGCTCGTAAAACATAAACACCTTGAATTAGTAAATTGAGTGAATTTGAAATGATTTCAATTTGAAGTGTTCAAATTGAATTTAGGGTTTAAATTTGAATAGTTCAAATCCAAAATAGGGTTTATATAATTATATTTGATATAATTAATTAACGTTTAATTTATCGAAATTAAACAAAATTAGAGAGTTTATAATATTTAAATATTGATTTAAATATTAATTACATTAATAGAATTCATGTATAAATTAGATGTTGGATTAATTTAATATTTATATTAAATTATTATTTAATTAATTAAAAATTTTTAAATAATTAAAAGCAAATTAATTTTTAATTTTTATTCAATTTGAGAAATTGATTTTTGAAATTTGAATTTAATTAAAATTAAAATTAAAAATTAAAAATTAATTCAATTTAATTGAATTAATGGAATTATCCATAATTTGGTGGATTAATTCCTAATTCAACACCTAGCCACAACTTGTAAGTGAAAATTGAAGTGGCATTGACCAATGTCTCAGTGCTTGCATGAAGATGATACATAAAACTCTCAAAAATTGCTAATGAAAGTAAAAAAAAAATGGGAAAGTTGCTGAAAAATCAGTTTTCGGCAGAGAAAATGTCTTCACCTGAAACCCATTCTGTTCCCTTCGCAAATTCACTTCAATCTTGAGTTCCACCACTCAAATTCAAGGTTGAAAATCGTAGAGAAGATCTCTTGGTGATTCACTGAAGATTTGGAGCTGAGAATTCGTGAGGAGCAGCTTAGATTGGAGGAATTCTTCAAAGGTATGTGTTTCTTGAAACCATCTTAATACCCTATGAATAAGCTTATCTTGATGTCAAAATTAAAGAATTAGAATGCTTAACAATCCTATTTTCTTCTGCTGCCTATTTCTGTATTCCAAACGAGAGGTTGACACCACATTGTTCAAGCCTTGGAATCAGCTCTTAAAGGAGCAATTTCTCTACTTTCTCTAACTATAGAGAAGGAGTGAATTTCTCCTTGTGTAGTTGCATTCCTAGCCCCCGAATCAGACGAATCTCCAAAATAGTAGGCACATTGAGTCGGTGACACTAGCCATTCTCACCCATGCAGATCAAAGGACCATCTTCATAGACAAGAGTTCACAACTCACTCAAGTCAAGTCACCTATGCTCATCTTGGTGAAATATATGTCTCTTCTATCAACGATGTTATATAGTGAGATTATGCATTTCTTAGGCTGGTCTTATACAAACTCTTTGTGTAGAAAACCCTCACTCTCATGTCTCCACATGAATGATCAGGATCAAATCACTTATAGCACTTTACAACAATTGTAACATCAATAAAATGGATCATATTCGTAGTGTCACCAAGATAAGGTACCTAGCCTTACCCATCTACTACACACCATTTAGGTTATCTCTTACACATGATCCACTTGTATGTTTTCACATACATGTTTAAGTTACAAAATATAACCTTAGATCTTAGTTTATTAGTTTTGTGGATTAATGCTTCTAAATGTCAAATAAAATGCCTCAGATTTTATTAGATAAATAAATTATTTGTACCTTACAATTACAAACTACAGGACCCATGAGATTTAGAGTATCAACCCAACAAAAATAAGGCCCTGTTTGGTAACCATTTTGTTTTTTGTTTTTTTTTTTAAATTAAGCCTTTGGACACTACTCCCACCTCCAAATTTCTTCTTTTGTTATCTACTTTTCACCAACGGTTTAAAAAATCAAGCAAAATTTTGAGAACTAAAAAAATTAGCTTTCAAAAAGTTATTTGTGTTTTTGGAATTTGGCTAAGAATTGAACCATTGCACTTAAGAAAGATGCAAACCATTGTAAGAAATGTGGATGAAATAAGCTTAATTTTAAAAAACAAAAATAAAAAACCAAATGGTTACCAAATGGCACCTAAGGGAAACTATTTACATAAAATAACAAAATTTAATATTCTTTGATAGATATTGATAAAGGTTGATAGAAGTCTATCAGTGTCTATCAATGATAGAAAATAATAGAAATCTATCATTGATACTATATTATAGATGCTAATAGAAGTTTATCAGTGTTTATCAATGTTTTCTTCGCTATTTCTATAAATAGTTTGACATTTTTTCTTTCTGTGAAAATTTTCCTTCAAGGTAGTGAAAACAATAATTAATTAAGAATAAAATAATAGTTTTAATAATAAATATTAAAAAAATGAGTAGCTTATAATTAAAATTAACCAATTAATATATTTAAAATGTCTTATTAATTATAATTTATTTCATTATTTCTAATTAATTAAGTTTAGGATCACAAATTATAAATTTAATTTATATTTAATTAAATAATATTAGAAAATTTCCTTCAGTAAACAAGATATTATATAAAAAGTAAAAAATGAGATAAAAATATAATATGTTTAAGAGTATTAATAAAGAATACTAAAAAATATTTTTATAATTAAGATATATTAATAATGAATGAATTAACAAAATTAATCACAATAAATAATTAACTTATTATAAATATATTTAACATATCGTTCACGTTTACTAATTAATCAACAAATTCAGTAAAATAAGTAATTGCAGTTATGTAATATGATTTTCACACCACACATAAGTGCAAGTGTACGATATCAAGTTTTAATATAGTGATTAAGCTCAAGTCTAGTCTTCAGGATTGAGCCATTAATCTAGTTAAGTACCATAGCTACTTCTACTTTATTTTATCTAGGGAAATTAGACTTCAAAGATGCTTTACTTGATTAACACTATTCATATTTCTAACTAATTGGAGACTATAATTGAACAGAAAATAGGATTCATGCTATATAAAAAAAAAAAAAAAGTAATTAACTTATTAAACATTCATCACTAACATGCAATTTTTTAGATCAAGATAAAATTATTTAGAAGGCCCTTCCGAGCTCATGTAATTTTCATGCTCATAGTTCAAACCTAATATTCGTGCATGATTTTTAATCACCAAGCAAGATATTAAGCTCATTCTTTAACTGACCTCTAAGTGAACCCTTTACTTTCGGTTTGGGATTTAAAGCTAGTCATGCAAATATCATGTTGTTCAAGTGAACACCATGTGCTTTCACATGTTTATCATGTTGTTTTATAGGATTCAAGCAATTCAAAGCCTAAACGTTCATTCTATCACAGATTAAGAAAAAGTGATGCCCAAAAGAAAATGTTGAGAGCTTCAAGATCATCTCAAGGAGACTCAATGAGCCAACATCTCGATGCTACGAACGTTAACAATTGATGCACGTGCTCGTCTAACAAATTTTGGAAATTTTGGACGGTGTCAAGATGTTGTCCATAACGTCTCAACCCTACAATGCCTAGTTCTATATTAGCTTCTTTTTCTCAATGATTTTAGGGTATCCAATTTTAGTCCTCTCTACGGTTTTGAAGCTCAATTCATATTCATCTTTGGTGATATTGTCTTGATGAGGACCTATATTGGGATTTATTTCCTAAATATAGTAGTTTGTAAATCTTTGTAAACAAATTATTAATAAATAAAGTATTATTTATTTTTTCAAATAAGTATTATTTATTATTTGCAAAACTCAAATCCAATAAACTAAGATTTGAGGTTATTTAATGTAACTTGAACAATGTGGTTGACATACAAGTGGATCTTGTTCAAGAAATAACCTAAAAGCTCTATAATATATGGATAAGGTTGGGTACCTTATCTTAGTAACAGTATGGTTACGACCCACTTTGTAAATGTTACAAATACTGTAAGTGATACAAACGGTTTGATCCAAGTCGTTCATGAGATGACATGTAAGTAAGGGTATCCTATATAGTGAGTTTGTATAGGACCAGACCACGAAATATAATCTCACTTTGTAACACCGTTAATCGAAGAGATTTATACTACAAACGACAACCATGTACCTCGATCTCAATCCTCAATGAGTTATGAACTTCTATTCATGAGGGTCGTTCTCTGATTTGTATGGGCAAGCATGGCTCTAGCTGCTGACTCGATATACCTAAGGGGTTGGGAACATAGCTTCACAAAATGAAATTCACTCCTTCCTGACTTTAGGAAAAGTAGATAGGTTGTTCCCTTAAGTATTGACTCCAGACAATGAGACCTCACCCTGATTTTGTTTATGGTTGGACCATACATAGATTTTTTAATTAAAATATCAGTGGTAATTAAGATGTAAGAGGTAATTACTGGGTGAAGGGATCAAATCCCGCAGCAGAAGCATTGTGAATGTTTTGCATCCCGCAATTCAATTTTTTACATAAACAAATTTTTTTTACTAAAACAGAATATAAAGATGTAATATAGCATACTTTAGGAGAAAAAATAGAACCATTATTAAGTTCCAACAAATGACTCCCCCAACGATCTTGATCACGAACGATTTCTTGAACAATCTCGAATATTACCACGAGAGTAACCTCATTATTCTCTAGGATTCCAATAGAGCGATAAGTGGTATCCAACTATTGGGAGAGAGAGAGGAGAAACCCCTTTTTGGAGAGTAGAGAGGATTCTCTTTGTGGCTTATGGAAAATTTTGCACAATAACACTTGTGAGTTATGTATTGTCAGTGATTGTGTCAGTGTATCACAAATGGGCCATAGGGAGGTCTTAATATAAAGAAGGGTCAAGCCCTTTTCCTAGTCATTTTTCTCTTTTCCTTTCTCATAATTAATTAATTAATTAATATTTATTTAACTAATTAACCCAATTAAGTAATACTTATTATATTAATTTGCACATTAATTAAATAACTATTAAATCTAGTTTAATGTATATATATTTAATTATCATAAACATCGTATATATATGTGCAATACCTCTCTATTAATCAATTATTTGTTAATCTAATTCATTTGAATTAATTAATTGAATCTTATTCAAATATTACTTTCCAATTTAATTTGAATTATAGATCATATCCATAATCAATTATATATTAATCACATTAATATATGGTTTCCTCACATTAATTTGAACAATTTAAATCATTCCTCTTAAATATCCTCTAGTGAGCTAACAAGGGGACTTGGTAGACCGATAGATCAAAAGCTCCAATGATACGTGGTTAATTGGCTAAACTCATTAACAAAATGAATCAATATTTGTTAACTGTAGGTACACTTCACTAAAGACCCACAATTACACTCTTTTTACTATAGATATATTTCTATGTCCACAGATATAGACCAATAAGAACAAGTTAGTTCTTCACAAGTATTTGTAACTCCAACTTGATCAAATTACCATTTTACCCTTAAGTTACCTCTGGCTTCTTAAGTACTAGTGCTTCTTTAATGAACAACCTATTTATGGTCCAACCAATAAATAGAAATCTCTTTCGAGCCAATAAGAGGGTAGGGCCCTTTGTTCAAGTCCCAAAGACCTCACTTAAAGAAACACTCATCTACTTACCCTTAAAATATGAAGGAAAGAATTTCATCTTGTATTATTATATTCCCAGCTCCCCACCCGTTCTTGTCCCCAAAATGGTAGGCATATTAGGTCAGCAAACTGGCCACCCTCACCCATACAAATCAAAGGACAATCCCTCGTAAATAGAAGTTCATAATATACTCAGGATTAAGACTAAGTTGCCTAGATCATCTTATTGAAATAGAAACCTAACTAGTTAACGTTGTTACATCTAGTGGTTACTATTTCGCAGTCGAATCTTATGCGAACTCATTGCATAGGATACCTCCACTTGCATGTCAACTAAATAAACGTATTAGATCATTGCATTTGTATCAAATACAAAGTGGGTCGTATCCACAGTGTTACCAGGATAAGGTACCCAGTCTTATCCCTATACTATAGACCCTTCAGGCTGTATCTTAAACAATGATCCCTGTATATCTCCACATATAGTTCAAGACTCATAATGCAGTCTTGGATGTTAGTTTATTGGATTGAGGGTTATTCAGACAAAATAGAAAGACAACACAAATAATAACATTTATTAAATTAACATTTATAACTCTTTATTGATGACGGTTAATTAATTACATTTACTATCTACAAGTTTTAGGGAATAAAACCCAACAAACTCCTATTTGAACTAAAACTCTAGTTAATGAGTTGTACATGATATCGAAATAAAAAAGGTAGGATTATAGTAAATAAATACATTAGACTAGGGCATCATATACCCATTATACATCTCCAACTTGCCTTAGATTAGACTCTCTAGATGACCCTCAAAACTTTGGCCTAGAGAGAGCCTTTGTAAATAGATCAACGATAGCTACTGCCCTACTGTTGTCACATTATAAGGTGACGTGTAAGTCCATATTTCGAACCACTTCTAAATTGCTTAGAAACTTCCTGAGTCAAACTACTTCCTTTGTTGCTTCACAAGCAGTTACATACTCAGCTTCCATAATGGAATCTGCAATACATCCCTGTTTGATGCTACGCCACAATACAGCTCCCCCGTTTAGGGTAAATACTGATCCTGACGTGGATTTCCTAGAATCTTTGTCAGTTTGGAAATCAGAGTCAGTGTATCCTATAAGGATCAAATTCTTTTCCCTATACACCAGTTGATAGTCCTTTGTTATCCTAAGATACTTGAGGATATTCTTAACCACAATCAAGTGGTTTAACCCTAGATTAGACTAGTACCTACTAACTATTCCCACTGCATAACAAATGTTTGGCCTAGTATAGAGCATAGCATACATGAAGCTACCCACATCTGAGGCATAGGAAATATGTCTCATATCCTCAACTTCTTGAGGTGTCTTAGGACACTATTCCTTAATGTCTGTAAGGTACCCTACATCATTCCCAATGAGTAGGATATCGTCCACATAAAGTACTAGAAAAGCTACTTTATCATTGATGATTTTCTTATAGATACAAGTTCATCAACGTTTTGATCCAAACCAAAAGATTTTATCATTGTATGAAATCTAATATTCCAAAAATCTAGATGCCTATTTCAACCCATAAATGGATCGATTCAGCTTGCAAACTTTTTTCTCCTGACCTTATGTTACGAATATCTCGGACTGAGACATAAAGATGTTCTCTTCAAGATTGTCATTCAGAAAAGCAATCTTTACATCCATCTGTCATATCTCATAGTCATAATATGTGACTATGGATAAGAGAATTCTTGTAGACTTAAGTATAGTAATAGGGCAAAAGTTTCCTCATAGTCAACCCTTTCCCTCTGGGTATAATCCTTTGCTACAAGTCTAGCTCTGAAGGTCTATATCTTTCCAGCTACATCTCTCTTTCTCTTATAGATCCATTTGCACCCTATGGGTTTTACTTCTTCAGGTGGATCTACAAGATCCTATACTGAATTAGAGTACATAGATTCCATTTCAAGGTCCATAGCTTTGACCCATTGGTCCTTTTCTACGTCATTCATTGCCTGTTTATAGAAGAATGGATCCTTAACACCATCATCTGGTATGACAACCTGAGTTTCAGTTAAACCCAAGTAACGGTCAGGTTGTATCACAACCCTTCCACTATGTCGAGGCACTCTCAACGATTGAGAAGGACGAGACTGACCTAAAGTACTAGCTTCTTCATTAATTCTTGATGAAAGACCAGCTGCATCAATAACCCTTGTTGATTCTTTAATAGTTTCACTCAATACAATTTTGCTTCGTGGTTTATGATCTCTCATGTTGTCTTCCTCCAAAAATGTAGAATTTGTCGATACTAATACTTTATTTTCTTGAGGATCATAGAACAAACCACCTCTCGTCTCCTTAGGGTAACTAACAGATTGGCATAATCTTGAACGAGGTTCCAACTTCTTAGGATTTGTCACTAACACATGTGTAGAACAACCCCAAATTTGAAATAATGTAAATTCAGTTTACGCCCCCTTCATAACTCGAAAGGTATTTCAAAAACACACATCGAGGGAACATTATTCAAGATGTGACCTGCAGTCTCTATTGCATCCCCCCAAATTGAGTTAGGGAATTGAGCATAGCTCATCATAGAACGAACCATATCTAATAAAGTTCTATTTCTTCTTTCTGATACACCATTCTGTTGAGTTGTACCAGGTGCTGAGAGTGGGCATTGAATTCCATGTTCTATTATATAGTCTTGGAATTCTAAATCCATGTACTCTCCACTCCGATCAGATCGAAGTGTTTTAATTGTTTTACCTAATAGATTTTCAACTTCAGCCTTATACTCTTTGAACTTTTCAAAGGCTTCAGACCTATATTCCATTAGGTATAAGTAACCATACCTTGAATATACATCTATGAAAGAGATGAAGTATTTGTACCCTTCTCTAGCCTTTACATTCATTGGGCAATAAAGATTTGAATGTATGAGCTTTAAGGGTTCTTTGGCTCTATAACCTTTTCCACTAAAAGGTCTTTTAGTCATTTTTCCTTTAAGACAATATTCACATAGAGGTAATGAATCATCTTCTAACTTACTTAGAAGTCCATTCCTCGAAAAGTTAAGGATTAGTAATCCTTTTTTGAAATCGAATGGATTCGGTCTTATACATACGCGAGGAAGGTAATCAAAAAAGGAAAGAAGATGAGTTCTTCTTTATCAATCTCCCAATGCTATCGAGATTTATGTGGCCTAATCTCAAATTTCAAAGATACATATCATTGTTAATTGGAGAATTTCTTCACCTTTTTGGTTGAGTATTAACAGTTTTAAACAACTCATGATTTAAAAGTGCTTTTGATTCAGTTAGTCTTAACACATATAAGTTGTCTTCTAGTTGAGCTAAACAAATAGTCACACCATTTTTCATAATGAATGTTTGAATTAAAAGAAATGGAGTATGATTGTTCAATTAAACAGAAAATAGAAATAAGATTCCTCCTTATTTTGGGAACAATGTATAAGTTTTCTAAAAACAAAAATCTACTTCCAAAAAAATAAAAAGAGACTCCCACTGAACGAGCTGAAATGGCATCTCCCGTTCCAACCTTGTACGTCATTTCACCCTCTTCGAGCTACTGGAAGGAAATATTTAATTGTAAAGAAGAAGAAATGAGATTAGTGGCTCTTTAATCCAGTATTCGGGCATCATGGCCATTTTCAACTAAACAAGTTTCTAGATCAAGTAAATCATATTTACCTTCTTTCTCTTTCTTCTTCTAAGCAAGATACTTGGAGCAATTGCATTTCCAGTGACCATCCACATTACAGTGGAAGCATTTGACCTTGTCAGCTTTAATTTTTCCCTTGCCTTTTCCAACAGTGGGAGCCTTCCCCTTCACTCCTTTCTTTTTTCTGGATCTTTTTAGAACCATAGATCGAAGGAATAAACTTAGTTCCAGAGGATGAACCTTTATGGAAATTTTTGGAATGGGCAACATTTGCCTCTCCTTCTACTAGTCCCTTACATTTCATAAGGGACTCAAAAGTCTGTAACTCGTTTAGAAGGGTAGTCAGATTGTACTGTATTTTGTTTATAACTGCATTGATGCGGAATTGAAGAAAAATCTTCGGAAGAGATTCTAAAATAAAGGACGCCTGACTCTGCTTATCGATGACCACCCTGTTCATTTCAATGACATTGAACTGGACCATCAGGTCGAGAACATGTTCTTTCACTGATTGGCTTTCTTGTAATGCACGTTGTAAATGTAGTTGAGGTCCTTGTGCCGGATCTGAATGGATAGTTGTCCAAACATTTCCTAGAGGGACTCCATGATCTGACGTGCAGACATCATGGCTTCATGCTTTTTGGTAAGAACGTCAGACAGACTTACCAAGATGTAGACCCGGGCCTTATCATTGACCTTCGTCTAACGATCATAAGCATTCTTCAATGCTTGGGATGCATTTTGAGCGGGGATTGGAGGATATTCCTCTGTCAAGACAAATTGCATATCATTAATAACCAGAATCATATTCAGGTTAGATTTCCACGTTGCATGTTTTAACCAGTTAATTTATCATTTTTAATAAAAAAATATGATTATGGAAGACATGTTGAGATATACAACAATCAATTGACCGTATTATTATACTTGTCATAACCCATATAATCCAATCAATTTAACAAAAACATATGTAATCATAGAATCCTAATTAAACTATTGATTTTCATTTTTGCAACGATACTTTAGAGGTTTAGAGCAATAGCCGTTGATGGGTGATCAACTACCCCTCCCATGAATTTAGACAATCTCAGACAATCACTAACACCAGAAGAACTCTTATTCCTATAGTATTTAGCTACCGTTGTTTTGGTCAATGATTCATTAACTAACTTAATTCATCCCATAAAGTGTGACCCTCCCATTTTCAGATCTCAGATGTATGCTTCAACAGGCTACAGAAGGAAAAGACAACTGTTGAAGATTAACCTAAGAAACCCTATTCATTGTTGGAGTTTCCGTTATTCTGACCTCTATCAGTCCCTTCGAAGGGATGGTCGCCCCAGGACGACTTGCAGGCACACCATAGGAATCTCATGGTGCAACCTTATGGAGGAGACCATAGGATATGTTTACACGCATCCCTCTCCCACTTACTATGAACATTTTCCATATACTTAGTAAAACCCGACTAATGAATTGATCTAATTCCTTTTAAATTTACTCAATATAACATTTATATTCAATAATTTAACAATACTTGATTTCATTTATTAAACTCTTTTAATAAAATCAATCATTTATTGCATGCTTATAAAATAATTGCCCAATTCACCTTCCAGGTCGGTTCCCAAGTGGAGGTGTTTCGTTTCTGTCAAGTTCAATACCCCCTCCTAGACAGAACATTCCTTAGACAAAAGTCCCTTATGGGAAATTATTTTATAAATTCAATCTTTTAATTCAATTCATTTTAATCCTATTAAAAAAATTAAAAAGATTAACCTGTTTCTAATCCCATTAAAAATAACATAAGTCTAGGTTGATCAATTTTAAACTATTTAAAATTAATTTGGACCTATGTTCGCATGCAACTCTTGATTATAGATTTTAATCTATCTCATTAAAACTATAACTCTTATATTTTAATGCTTTATTAGAACCTACAAATTTGCATCTAATGACATCGATTAAATACAACAATCATATTTATCTAAGTAATGTCATGCTCAATGCAAATTCAATTTTCATTTGATAAATATAACACTTATATAAATCATTCATGAAACAAGCATTCATATACATCATTTCAGTATTTATTATAACAATTTTAATATATAGTATGATGCATGGACATGCTTAGGTTAATCATACTCACTAACATAACACTTATATCATGATGCATGAGCATGTTAATTTAATCATGCATCCATAAAATATATCAATTTTTCGATCTCTTCTACAACCATTGCTCTTTCGATCGACACAGACTTACAGACTCGAAGCAAGAATTAAATTGCCCAAAACATACAACAGACCCTTACAATTTAATCAAATTAAAAGTAATCTACATTCAAAAATCGAAAACATCTAATCTTACAAATCGACATTCAAAAATTCGAAATGCAGAATATTAAACTCACCTCTAAATTAAATTTTTCATAAAAATACAAATAACATGATGCAAGAACTTGACTTTGATACCAATTGAAGGGATCAAATCCTGTAGCGAAAGTATCGTGAATGCTTTGCATCCCGCAATTTGATTTTTTACATAAACAAATTAAATATATTAAAACAGAATATAAATACATAATATAGCATGCCCTTTAGGGAAAAAAAATTAGAACCATTCTTACCTTTGTAGATTCCCACGTTTCACTTACAATCCTTTTTAAGTTCTAACAAAAAGCTCCTCAAACGATATTGATCACAAATGATTTCTTGAATAATCTCGAACACTACCACGAGAGTAACCTCGTTATTCTCTAGGATTCCAATAAAGGGATACGTGGTATCCAACTATTGGTAGAGAAAGAGGAGAAACCCCTTTCGGAGAGTAACGAGGATTCTCTTTGTGGCTTAGGGAAAATTTTGCACAATAACACTTGTGTATTGTGTATTGTCAGTATCTGTGTCAGTGCCTCCCAAATGGGCCATAGGAAGGTCTTAATATAGAGAAGTGTCAAGCCCTTTTCCTAATCTTTTTTCTATTTCCCTTTTAAACAATTAATTAATTAATTAATACTTATTTAATTAATTAACCCAATTAAATAACACTTATTTAATTAATTAGCAAAATTAAATAACACTTATTTAATTTAATTTGCACATTAATTAAATAATTATTAAATCTAGTTTAATGTGTATATATTTAATTATGATAAACATTGTATGTATATGTGCAATACCTCTTTATTAATCACTTCTTTGTGAATCTAATTCACTTGAATTAATGAATTGAATCTTATTCAAATATTACTTTCCAATTTAATTTGAATTATAGATCATATCCATGAACAATTATATATAAATCACATTAATATATGGTTTCCTTAAATTAATTTGAACAATTCAAATCACCCCTCTTAAATATCCTCTAGTGAGCTAATAAAGGGACCTGGTGGACCTATAGATTAGAACCTCCAAGGATATGAGGTCAATTGGATAAGCTCATAACCAAGTTAATAAATATTCGTTAACTGTGGGTACACTCCACTAAAATCCCACACTTACACTCTTCTCACTATAAATATATTTCTGTGTCCACGGATATAGACCAATAACAGCAAGTTAGTAAATCACGAGTGTTCGTAACTCCAACTTGGTCAAATTACCGTTTTACCCTTAGGTTACCTCTGACTTTTTAAGTATTAGTGCTCCTCTAGTAAACAACATATTTATGGTCCAACCAATAAACATAAATCCCTTTCGAGCCAATAAGAGGGTAGGACTCTTTGTTCAAGTCTCAAAGACACCACTTAAAGAAACACTCATCTACTTACCCTTAAGATAGGAAGGAGAGAATTTCATCTTGTATTATTATGTTCCCAACTCCAAGCTCGGTTTTGTCCCCAAATTGTAGGCATATTGGGTCAAATCAAAGGAAAATCCCTCATGAACAGAAGTTCATAATATACTCAGGATTAAGACTAAGTTGCCTAGGTTATCATATTGAAATAGGAACCTAACTAGTTAACGGTGTTACATCTAGTGGTTACTATTTCGCGGTCCAATGTTATGTAAATTCATTGCATAGGATACCCCCACTCGCATGACAACTATACGGATACGTTGAATCATTGTGTTTGTATCAAATACAAAATGGGTCATATCCATAGTGTTACCAGGATAATTAATAACATTTACTATCTACGAGTTTTAGGGCATAAAACCCAACATAGGGGTAAAACAGTAATTTGACCTAGCTGTAATTATGAACAATCTGTGAAAGATTGTCCTACATAATATGGTTAAATCAATGGACACATAAATATACTATAGTTCATAAGAGTGTAGCTATGGGTTTTTAGTGAAGTGCCCATAGTTAATGAAGGGTGATTAATTTAATTAAAGAGTTCAATTAATTAATCATGTACTATTAGAGCTTATAACAGTAGGTCCACCAAGTCTCTCTACTAGCTCACAAACGGAATAAAATAAGGATTTCAAAGTGAAAAAAATTTGATGGTTCAAATTATTTTACGGGAATTAATTGTATATGATACAATTAATATAATGTATATAGATATATTATAACATAAAGTTAATAAGATTCAAATTGAACTATATAATCTTAATATGAATTAGATTTATATTACTATAGTTAAAAATTAATATGAATTGGGATTTACATTAATAATTAATTTAATTAATTTTAATTAAGTTGATTCATTAAAATCAATTAATTAATTAACTCTTCTGCATTGTAGGGGAGTGGATTAATGGCTGAAGATTTTTCTTGGGAAAATTCACCTATCTCTCCTACTTTCTTGCTTTCACATTTACAAAGAAAAAATTCTTTGACAGAAGGTTTTCCCCTTCTCTAAACTTCCAATCGGATCCCCATTCTCCTTGTTCCAAAGAGAATAGCAAAGAAGACCGGTGTTTGTGTCTTGTTTGGAGTTTCAAGAATGTGGTTCGTTTGATCATGCGGTTTTTTTCATTCAAGACAAGAGAAGATTTGAATAAGAGTTTTTTCAAAGGTTTGTCACTCTTCTCGCTTAAAAATACTGTAAAAGCATGCTTAATTTTATAATTGTTATTTGTTCTATAAATTTTTTCTGTAACAAAATTAGGCAAAAGGTGATTAAACGTTTCCGCTACAGAACTCAATCCTTTTAAACTAAACTTAAAGTTCTATTCGGAGGTCAATTCTATTCCAATTGTAATGTTGATACCAAAAACTTGGTGTAATGCAAATGCACGTATCAAGTAATAGTATAGATAAAACGGCATTGGTCGAGTATCATCCTCAAGGAATCTAATTGATAATCTTTTAAATATTCAGAGATTGTTTCAATTTTATTTAGGGGACTGACTTATGATGCAACTTAAGGTAAACTAAGCTAAGAAAGTAATAAAAGTGATCAAGTATTAAGATAATTAATAAAGAGACGTTCTAGGGAATAAACTTCATTCATGGAATTACTAAACTCACTTGTTTTAACTCTTGAATCAATTAACACAATACTTAGATCTAGAAGTCTTTTAACTAGATTATCTCTTTTGAGAGAAAATTTTTGTTTCAGTTGATTACTAATTATTAATCGCTTGAAACTAGATAATTAAGCAAAGCATTAAAACTCTTCATCAATAATCTCTACCGTTACCCGACTACTTTAATGAGTTCATACAATAGTCTAGTATGCATGACCTAATATAACTCCTCTCGTCAAAGAAAGATTATAAATCATGAAATCATTTAAACATTGATCAAACATTTAAAAGTATTAAGAACAGTCATGCTAATAAGTATTAATGTAGCTTAAATTCAAGATTCACAAAAGTGTTTCACAATACTTCATAAAATCCATTTACCCCTAGAACAATAAGAATTTAGCCTAACATGACTTTCATAGACAGAACCATAATTAGAATACAAAAATACATAAACAAATCCAAGATACAAAAACAAAAGAAAACGTTATCCGATATTTTGGTTTGTCTCTATGGTAGAATCGACCCTTCAATGTTCTTCATGAAGGAACTCTTAATCGAGATCCAGTGAGCGGAAGCGGACCGTTCCAAATTCCATTGAGAAATGATATGCAATATGTGGTCATCGTTCGCTCTCCATGCGTCGTTGGTCATACGTTGGACTAAGGGATATGCAATCTGTGTTTGATGACCATACGTTCTTGCCACAAGTTTTCTTGCTTTCTCGTCAAGTATAACGAGATCGCAAGTTTTTTAGGTGATCCAAGGTCGAACTCAGGGATTTGTAGCTAAATGATAGGAAGTAAAGTGTTTACGACAAAGAATAAAAGAATTTGAAGGCTATGGGCTATGCGCTACTCCTACTCCTAACTAGTAGATTAAGCAGTGGAAGTATGACTGTGAAAGATAGAGACACGAAAACTGTTAACGCGTAACAAAATGCATGGGAAAATAGATAAAATGGCGGGGATGACTTCACTGCATCAATAAACTTGATCGAAAGGGTAACCCCAGTCAACGCAAGCTATGCGATTATGTTATACAAACTTGACAAAGACGCATGCGATGTATATGCGATAGTGTTGAAAGGCCTTATGTCTAAGTCTCTATTCTTTCTTACATGCTCTCATACATAAATAAGATGACCGCATACCACCGTATCCTACTGCTAGACGCATGCGAGGTGATCGCATACTTTAATATCCTATCTGTAGGGTGCATACGTTGTGTAATAGCAAACAGAGCTTATCTCTAAGTCTCTATTCTTGCCTATGCGATCCAATCTAACTCTCTCAAGCCTAGATTTGGTTTTTAGACTACTCTCTCAAGTATGCCTAAATGATGAATGATGCATTCATACGACAAGTTAATCACATAAACATGGTTGCCATAAGATTATTCCTATCTCTAGGAACACTGCTTATTTTGCTTAATGCGTTCCACCACTTACTCTCTCGGGCAGTTAGTCGCCGCTGATCAGCTCCTAGACAAGCATTACATCTGCTCATAGACAAACATTGCTACAGCTTCACACTAAGCAAATAGGATTTTCTCGCAACACACACCTCTCGGTGGTTGGCTGCATGCTTCATATGTCTATACCGCATGGTTAAGTATGTGATACTCTAGCAATCTTACTTAGTCTTTGCAATGAAAATAAAGGATGATAAGAAAATGAAGATGGAATCGAAGGAAATGGAGAAATGCATTGATCACAAAATGTATTAATCTCTTAAGCCACAATGTAATATAATACAAATGTAGAAGAGATATGGAGGGCCAGATGGGCAATGTCTTGCATCCATCAGATGAGTGTCAAGATTCCCGGTAGTGTCATGGATGGGCGATGGAGTAGTCTCTCAAGATCTATCTCTGGCGAGGCTCCGGTCGCCACTTAGAATGGTAGGAGGAATGAAGCACTCTCAAGAACATCTCCTCATGCTTTCATCTGGATCACAAGGATCTGCCCTAAGGTAGAAAACCCCGGATGATTTGAAGTTGTGCTCCAAGGCTTCTATTTATAGATTTTGATCGTCGACAGCATTAATGGTCATTCCCTAAATTTTTACTGCTAACGGCGTGATGGACCTGCTCTGAATCTTTGCTGCTAACGGTGCGGTAAGTGAAATGACAACATCGCCTTTTGATACTCCTGAGGTATGTGTTCAAGCTTGGGTTCCAGAGTATCATTGCATTCCACTACCCTTGCGGTCATCCCTCTATTATGGTTATACTTTGTAGCCGCAACCTCTCTGCAATGGACGCATGTGGTTAATGGCCGCAACATCCATGCATCGAACGTATGCGATCGCGTATGCGACGTCTCTGCGATGGCGAGATTCACCGCATGCGATCATTTCATGCAATAGTTACAAAAATAGACAATTGGACGCAAAATAACGCATAATAGTAGGTTAGCCGAGATCTTCATTGTTGATCGACGCAAGCTCACTTTCTCATGAATTCTTAGAATAAGCGTCGTATATTCTTCTTATCGGCCCTCATAATTCTAAATAAAAAGCCTATATTTAATGTACATTTCTGTCTGTCATCACCAACCTCTCCCTCTCCTCTCTAATTGAACTCTCCATCTCATACTCTAAGAGATACTCTTTTAACACATCTGCTAGGGAAGCTTTCTCCTATATTGTGGTTTTGTTACACTTTGTGTGTTGGCAATATCTATTTAAGGCAGGTAGATGTTATTCCCGTTGTCTCTACGTTTGGCCTATATAGTTAAGGGATATTTTTTTTGGAAATATTATTTTTCAAAATACTTTCCTTATGTGAAAAATCTTATCTACAGTATTTTTGCAGATTTTTTCCTTCTTCATGCACAATTATTTTTGGAAGTTATTGTCACCAATCTGCGTATTCGTTATCCCTATTTAAAGTCTCTTAATTGTTTGTTAGGGTTGATCGTCTTGACGAAAGACTTGAAGATCCATGGTCTTATTTTTCCTAGTATTCTTTGATTACGTTGAAGGTTGTGTTATTGTGAGATTGAAGACATGCTCCAAGTTTCAGTGTGCTTCATCAGTATACTTCTCGAGAAGGGATTCTCAAGTTTAAGGGGAACCTAAGCTAGTCGAGTGAAGTGATCTTTGCTTGAGTGGAAAGGATGCAGTTCAAGTGAGAGGGAGTCTCAGGCTTAAAGGGAGCTTAAGTCTAGCAAAGAAGGAGTCTTGTTCTTAGAGAACACCTAAGACATTTTTCACTAATATCATCGCTTAGGAGTAGCCTAAGTGTCCAAGAGAGAGAGTCTCACATCTAGGGGGAGCCTAGGTAAACAGTTGAATTGTTAAGCTTTACAGATGTCATTGTAATGGTGTAGTTATTATAGATAAGTACTATGTTGTAATTGTTTATCATTTATATTAGTGAAGTTATCTTTTCTGGACACACTGTCTCCCAGACATAGGTGTTTGCACTGAACTAGATTACCAATTTCTGGTGTTTTATTTATTTGTTATTTATCTCTATTGTATGTTTTGTGGAAATCTATAACATTGTTTGTAACAATGTTTGACGTGCCTTAGGTACTTCCATATTATTTTCAAGTTAGATTGTAACTCTCTTACTCATAGAATAACTCAAAGGGTAATGGTTAAAATTGAAGGGCAATGGTGGAGGTGTTGGACGGGTTAAGATTGAAGGGTGATGGTGGAGGTGTTGGACCTAGGTTGGGTTGGAATATCCCATATGACAAGGTATAATTATTAAAAACCATAACATGTAAACACCACAATTAATCAATCAACCAAGAGAAGACTCAAAAATAAAGAAATTAAACAAAAATAAGAAAATAAAAGCAAAAGTAAACTAATGTGCACTCTAAATTAAGATTAGTCAGGTCTCATAAATATTAAAAGAAATCAAAAGTCAATTCCTGGAAAATGATGGCAAAAATTTGATGCAAAAAGCTTGGTATAACGCAAGTGCATGTATCAAGTAATAGTATAATTAAAATGGCCTTGGCCGAGTATAGTCCTCAGAAAATTGGATTGATAATCTTTTAACTATTCAGAGATTGTTCCAATTTGATTTAGGGGGTTGACTTGTGATGCAACTTAAAGTAAACGAAGTTAAAAACCAATAAAAGTGATCAAGTATAGAGATTATTAACAAAGAAACGTTCTAGGAAATAAACTTCATTCATTGAATTACTAAACTCACTTGTTTTAACTCTTGAACAAGTTAACACAATACTTAGATCTAGAAGTCTTTTATTTGGATTGTCCCTTTCAAGAGCAATCTTTTCTTTTAATTAATAACTAATTACTAATCGCTTGAAACTAGACAGCTAAACAAAGTATTAAGACTCTTCATCAACAATCTCAACCGTTGTCTGACTACTCTAGTGAGATAAAGGAAGATGAGATTAAGATGAAAAATTATTTTTTTATTATTATTATTTTTTTATTTTATTTTATTTTTTTTGCAAAAGGTATCACTCAAATTTTATGAAAAGCAGTTATTATCTATTTAATTAATGTATTTTTCTTTAATTTACATATTTGCATACAAATAAGCCTTTTAGTAATTCTAAAATAAATTTCTAATAGATGGTTTAAATTGATTCACTTATAAAAATGTTTAAATTTGTACCATTACTAGTTTGAAATTTTAATTAAAATAACCTCAAAATTTAGGGGTACAATTGATTTTGTTTCCTATTTCTGTACTTAACAAACAAATATACCAAATTTTAATTAACATAACCTCAAAATTTAGGGGTACAAATTTATTATTTTCTTTTTCTATTTTTTTACTTAACAAACAAATACCAAATATGGATAGAAGAGAGCCAACTTTATAACTTATTAAATGCATGTTTAGAAGCAATTTTGAAATTATTAAAATCACATCAAATCATACTTTGAATGATTCAAACTTATTTTATTGTTTAATTTTACACTTTTAAATACAATTTTTATATCGTTAAAATTGACTTTAAATAATTAAAAGTAGGTTTAAAAGCACGTATATCATAAAAAAAAATGGAAATTTGAATCTATCCTATTGAAAATAGATTTTAGTATTACTTGAGATTTTATATATATATATATATATAGCAGTAAGAATTATTGTTGTTGTAGCATAAATTTCTGAATCCACTCGTGGCTTGGTCCTCCAAATTTGGGGAAAAGAACCATGTTGTTTGGTGTTGGAAGAACCTAATTATCATAAATTTCTGAAGCCACTCAATGCATGGTCCCTCCCATTTTGGGAAAAAAAACAAACCATACTAATAATTTTGGCATTGAAGAAGCTTTTGATCGACAAAGATGACACAAAATTATGAAAATTGGCTTCATTTTTTACGACATAAAACCTCCTTTTTCTTCTCCTTTTGTTTTTAGGGCATATATTTCAGTAAAATGTCCAACAGTGTTGCTCACTTCTTACCAACTAAGATGCTTTGTAAAGGAAGAAAACCAAATGTTTGGACCTATAAAACCCCCTTCCTACTTTGCTCAAAACATTTTTGCCTAGATATATATAATAAAGATACGAAGTGTAGATTAATGAACCCGAATATCTCAACTAGATCCTATAGAGAATTTAAAAAATAATTTGATTTAATTGATGTCAAACAAACTATTTTACGTAGAAAATATAAATATTTATATCCATAAATTTTAGGAGTTGTTTCACTTAAAACTTTAAACTAAAAAATTGTATCAATTTGAATTTTAAACTCTTATAAGAAAATCAATTTAATCTCTTTGTTGAAATTTTGTTTTAAAATCTTTAATATATAAGTTTTCCACGTGTATAAAATTTCTTTATGTGCTTAGATTATCATAAGTTAGAGAAAAATGTTGGAATAAAAAAATAGATATTAATTGTTTTTCATCCACTCTTATTTTTCTGTTTCTCTCTACTTATTATTTAGAAAGAATTATATGTGATAACTTTTCTTGCTACTTTGATTGAATTTTAGGAGAAGAATAACTTTATTTAGTAATTTTTAGTTTATTTTAAATGAAATCAAATGAAAATAGTTATAAATCATTAGCTAATGGTTTGAATTGATTCATTTATGAAAATATAAGGTTTAAATTGATACAATTATTAGTTTGGCAAATTATACAAAATACTTCTAAATTTTGTACTTTGTGTCAAAATACCTTTGAACTTTCAAAAATTTAAAAAATACTCTTAAATTTTTTTAATAAAAAGTTCAGTAGGCTCTTGCCGTTAATTTTGGATGAAAAAAATTATTGGGATTATGTTTCAAAAATACATTTATACTTTCAAAAATTTTCAAAAATACCTTTAGTGTCAGTATATGAACATAAACCATTTATTTGTATAGTTATCAATTTATTTGATTTTTTTTTGTTCCTAGTATTAGTATAGTGATCAATTTATTTGAAAAAAAATTGTTCAAAGAGAACCAACTTTAAAACAAAATATATAGATATCATATTTTTTCATATAGATGATTTTATTTTTCTCTTATTTGTTCTATTACAACAAAACATAAACCATAACTTCAAGTTAAATCGTAAAATATCACAAAATTCTAGAAATAAAAATCGCCCTTCGAAACTTACCGAAACTATAAATAGCCAAATAGAATGTATTTGGTTATTAATATACACTCCACTATTAACATATAATATTGGTAAAACATATAAGTCATAAGGTCCCCTTGTTACTTCCATTATAATATTATTAAACAAATGGTTAAATAATTAAGAAGAAGGAGAGTTAGAAGGAAGAAAAAAAAAACAAAGAAAATAGAGAAGTGATAAGTCAAAGTTTGAAATATGGGATAGAGAAGATGAGGTGTATATATATAGTACGAGCATTTTAAACCATTTTTTTAAGTATTTATGCAACAAGGTATTAACGATTTTTGTTCATATATTAATAATTAGAATTTTTTTTTTAATTTTTCTTTAAGATTAAAAGTATTTTTGAAACTTTTGAAAGTTTAAGGATGTTTTTTAAACAAACCACTAATAATTTACATCCAAAACTAACGGTAAGGATATTTATGAACTTTTATTAAAAGTTTAAGAGTAAGAAACTTTTGATAAAGTTAGGAGGTATTTTTTACCCAAAGTATAAGTTCAAGTATATTTGGTATAATTTAACCTATTAATTTTGAGGTTCAAACGATATTATCCCAAAGTTAATGTTATAAGTCTGTTTTTTTCGATATCTTAATGTTGAAAAGAATATCGTACAATAAAATAATAAAATCTCTAAATTTTTCTTTTCCAATATTATAATTTTCTTTAAAATATGTAATTGAGCTAGCTATTTCTAGTTGAATGTATAAAAATTTGAATGTGTAAAAGAATAAAGAAGACACAAAGTTGAGCACTGTTAACAGCCCTCAAATCTGAGTCATTGTCTCACCAAAGGAGCTATAGCTCAAAGCAATTATAGGGTAGGTACCCCTTCCTCTCTTTTTTTTTTAAAATTAAAAAATATAGGGTACCCTTTAATCCAAAGGTCAATAATTTTGTTATATTCCCTACACATTCTGACCTTACATTGATGTGAATATATTCTTATGGAATCTTTACACTACAGACTAACATTTATCTTTCTATTTTTCAAATCCAAATTTACATAAACTTCATAAATTAATGACAAGAAAAGAAAGAAAGATTGGATATTCTCAAAGGTTGCTTGTGTTGGGAAAAACAGGTACACACACAGCATAATGATTCTCTTTTTTATTTTTTTAAGCCAAAAAATTTCAGTTGAAAGTTCAATAATTTAGGTTTTATTGGTAAAGTAATGATCCTGGGGTTGATTGAGAGATTGATGTGAGTTTCTTTATAGATTTTTTTCAGATTGTCCTTTAGATCTTTTATTACCCCTTTGTTTGTAGCTTCATTCTGTTCTGTTTGCTTCACCCAAATTCCTTTTGCCAAATTTTTTTCTGTATGGTTTCTCTTTTTTTCTATCTTTCTGTGATTGAGATGACATGAATGTGTGACATTCTCAAGGTTGCTTCTGTTTTGGAAATATTATATACAGAACCTTAGGAGAGAGAGAGAACTTGGTGGTACTAGGGAATATTATTTTCCTATAGTTTGTTTTTGTTTAAGACTATATATTAATTATAAATTTTAACTACCCATCTAAATTAAACATCACCTAAGCGTAGTCATAGTATTAAATTTTCATTGACATGTAAATATTTTCATTGATATTTCCATGTTTCTATGAGTTCGATATCAACATGAGGGATGAATCAAAATTTCCATTATAATGTAGAAAAATCCACGAAACATAAAAAAATAAACAATAAAATGTTATTAATGTAAGTATAATATAAATAATAGACATATTAACTTGTTTAAAAATGAAGGATTTTTAAAAATAGAAAAATAAAGGAAACTATTTATACAAAATAATAAAATTAATCTTATTTGATAGAAGTTGATAGAAATCTATCGGTGTCTATCAATGATTGAAACTAGTAGAAGTCTATCATTGATACTATATGATAGACATTGATAGAATAGTTTTTTCTATCTATGAAAATTTCTCGTTAAAAATCATAAAATGTTTATTTACTGATTTAAATTTAGTTTTTAAACTTTTTATGTTTATAATTATTTTCTGAAATATTCATCGACAAATTGACATTTTATCGATTTAAACTCTAATTACCTCTCTAAATTAAATATCGATATGAACATAGATAAGTACATGAGTTCTCGATCACGAAATCAAAAGTTTGAATGTTCCCATACCAAAGAAAAAATAAAATACCTATTTTAACTGGGTCAAATGTTAATATCCTTGTTGTCAAATAATTGACAGGTGCTAGGAGATAGAAATCACCATATCCCCACTTCTTGTAGTAATAATAATAATACTAAAAAATTAGCAACTTTATTTTAATTGTGTGTTTGGCATATATTCTGAAGTATTTACAAAGGACTAAAAGGATCTTTCTGAAATTTAGTAGTTTTTATCTTATTTTATTATTATTATTATTTTTTTGAAATCTGTAACCAATTTAAAATACCTTTTTAAAAAAGAAAAAAGAAAGAAAAGTGAAAGTAGCTTGAGCAATTTTGAAAACACTTAAAAGGTGTTATAAGATGAAATATTTAATTAATTTTTTTTTACAGAATAATATATTTCATTGAAAAATGTTTTATTTTTCAAAAGGCATCCTATGCCAGTCTTAATAAGATACATATTTTTAACTTTATATGCTTATGCTAGATGTGGCTTTAAATATGCATTCATATGTGATAACTGATACCATATTAGATATTTGTTAATTACATTTGAAAAGGTTTATTAAGACAACTGAACCTCTATTCGATAACGTTTTCATTTACTCATTTTTATCTCTTGTTTCTTGTTTCATATTTTTTATTTCTCAATTTTTAAGAACTAAAAATATGTTTGATAATATTATTGTTTCTTGTTTCTTATTTTTTTTAAAACTTTTTCTTACTTTTCCCTAATTATATAATCTAAATAGAATTTAGTTATATAATGTAAATAATGTAAAACATGCATTAAAATGTATAAGGTATAATTATTAAAAGTTTATAGACAAAAATAAGTTTCTATCTCTCCAATGTCATCTAAATTTGATTTGCTTTCTCGACTCAAATTCAACGAAATTATAGTATTTATGAATGTGTGGTTGTAAAATATTAAAATGAGGCTAAATGTATTTTTAATGAATAAAATTTATATATTGCAAAATTCTAACGTGTTCAAAGGTGTATCAAAATTTAAATTTTAAAATTAAAATAATATATAAATATGCCTATCGCAAAATTTAAAATCCGAAAAATAATATAGAAACATACTTATGGAAAATTTTAAAATAATATATAAACATTCAAATTGAAAAAGTATATAAAAATTAAGAAATGGAAAAAAAAATTAAAAGAAGAGTAGTCTTTTAGTGGATTTGAACCTAAGATCAGTTGAATAATGAGGAACAAATATTTGTGCTTCCGTCGACGAATGAAGCAAACAACACATTTAATTATAGAAAGGAACTTATATAATTAAATAGAAAAATCAAAACAACATTCTTACGTTTTGATTTTTATGTAATAGTTTGTGAAATTCATATTCAATTTGAGAAACATTTTTTAAATGTCGGAAATAAGAATCGGGATAAATTATCAAAAGAATCTCTAGTACATGGATGATTTTTTTTATATCATTGAAGGACATGAATTCCCTGGGGGGGTCTATCATTATGAGAAAAAAAAAAAAAAAAAATCATAGTTTCATTGAAACAAAGGTTGCTTTACTATTAATTTCCAGTTTTCCCCTCGTTACCTTTAAATTTTTTTACTATTATTTCACTTTTGAATTTTCGAAATATCTCATTTAATTTTGAGAATCACCCAAAGTAAAAACCATTATGTTTGGTGAAAGGTCTAGGGTAAAGCTTTTTAAAAAATCAACAAATTCTTTCTTGCTTCTTGTTTTCTATTTTTATTTTTTATTAAAAAAAAAAAAAAAAAAGAAAATCTTGCAATGTTTTAAAATAAAATTTGTTAGAATTGAAAACATGAAATTTATTTATCTTTCCTTTATTGATAGTACCAATAAGAAAAAAAATCATATTAAAAAAAACAAGAAAAAGAAAAGAAATAATGATCAAATACCAAATATGATTGTCCCTTCTTTCTTTTTATCGTGAATCATGTTGACATGTTTTTTTATTAGACAAAAAATTATGTATATTGAAATAATTTTTACTATTGTATAATTTATAAATATTTATATAAAATGAAATCTAACAAAAAATATAATAATATTGTAAAATGGCAGGAACAGTTTGAAGAATAATTTTTTGTCTGCTAATAATTTATTGGCTTTTTATGGCAAGAACAGTTTAACAGAATTGGATCGCTTTGCTTAAGTGTGTGAGCGTGCCAAATCAGGGGAGTGGGAGATCTTCCTTGAGCTCATTACATTGAGCTCATTACAGTGGGTGGGAAGGTGACAGGTGCTTTTGATGTGTTATTTGCTGAGATTAGTGCAATAATGTTTGATTTACGGGCAGTCGTTTCCGACGTGAATATGTTTTTGCTGGTGGAGTCGGATAGTCAGACAGCAATATGATTGTTGAATCGGATGGACGATGTGTTAACTCTGGTCAAATCTCTAGTCGAGAAAATCCTATCCATGGGCGATAATGTAGGATTCGATTTTGTTACTTTCTGCACTCTTAAAATGTGGTAGCAAATGGGTCGGTTCGCTAGATAACGGATGGTTATCAATCTCATTGTTGATGGAATAACTTTTCAACTTAGCTTTGTCATTTAGTGGAGGAGGAATTGGCCTCTCAATCTTTGTAATTGGTTGGTAGATTGTGCTTCTTAAAATTGACAAGGATTTGCAAATATACCGATTTGATGTGTAACACTGACTGTACCCTATTAGAGCTGCCCCATTGACATAAATTGTTCTTATTACATTGACTTAAGAGTTTAACTTTCACATATATGAAAATATATTTTGTAAAGTGAAATTTTCGAAAACCTTGACCTCCATTGTCCAAACATCTCACTCACTTAACTTCGAAAAAGTCTCCTTTTTATATATGGATCGCATTGAATTATGAATTAATGCACTCATTTGATGTGTAACTACTTATACAAATAGTTGTGTCCACACGACAAAAATTCATCTCTATTGTCTTAATATGTCAGTAGACATCTAAACTTAAAGAGTCGTGTCTCAAACATTGAAGGGTATCAACAGACAGCTAAAATTGAAGAATCATCTTTTTTTATACACTATCACATTTGATTATACATACATGAATGAATGGGTCGATCCAATATGTAACCACTCGCATCCAAAAAGTCATGTCTCATTAGCACAAAAATTGCACATCTATTATCTTAACATCTCGCAATGGGCTAAACTCGAAAAATCGTGTTCCAAAGATTGAATGTTAAAATAAGCCTTTATTAAAAATGTAGAGACAAAAGCGTAAAGTAAAGGTTCTTCTCCATAGCATCATGCATCATATTACTAATCATACTACATGCAATGCAGATGAAATTTATAATTTTATTTTAGCATATAGAAAAAAATGTTTAAAAATATTATAATTAAATATACTAATTTTTACATTATGACTTGAATAATTAATTGTAATTATTTGAAGAAACAAATTAAATAAGAAATTATTGTTGTGAATTTGAGGAGTACAACGAGAACATGGATGCCAATAAAATGTAATATTAAAATAAGTAAATTAATATAAATATATGGAATAAATAAATAAGTATTAAAATAAATTAAACATAATATATATAAATATACAAAATAAAATAAATAACAAAAGTAAATACAATAACAAATTATGGATTTATCCACTTTCTCCAAACTTTTTGAAATTTGCTCAATGTGTGTCTTTCAAAATCCACCAAATGTCACTATTTATAGATAATTTGGAAAGTATGAGGTGGATTACATAGACACTAATAATGAGTATTTACAAGACACATGGACAACACTTTGGAAAAATGGGGGCATGACACATGGTCAATGGACACTAAGCATGAACATCTAATGGACATCTATTTTCTATAATATTTATAATACTCTCCTTTAGATACCTATTATATATATGAAATATATCTTGTTAAAACTTTACTAGAAAAAACCTACTGGAAAAAAATCCTAATGATGGAAAATGAGTACGTATTTCATATAATTTAGTACTCTTAAAAAGAATACAGTATATTTACTCCCCCTCATGGAAACATCACTTGAGATCTCCGAGTCGTTACATTCCAATGTTGTGCACCAAATTTTCAAAGGATATTGTAGGTAATGACATTATAAATTTTTGTTTAGTGATGTCACTATTTTCTTCAAGATCATGAGTGTAGAAAAGTTTTGGTGAAATATTCTTTGTTCTATCTACTTTAATATATCCTCTGATTTGAGATATGCACGTTGTCTTGTCTTCGTATAATATTGTTGGAAGATTTTTACTAGCAGATAAACCACATGTTCCATGAATGTGCTGATTCATTGATCTTAGTCATACACATTCTCGACTAGCCTCTTGAATTGCAAGAATTTCAACATGATTCAAGGAAATGACAGTTATGGTTTGTTTCATCATCGCCATGATATAACAGATCCTTCATAAGTGAATAAATAACCTCTTTGAGATCTAGCTTTATATAGATCAGATAAATATCTAAAATCTGCATAACCAACCAAATAAAATTCGATTTATTTGAATAAAACAAACTCATATCAATCGTTCCTCTGAGGTAATGGAATATATGTTTAATTCTGTTTCAATATTTTTTAGTTGGAGAAGAACTATATCTTGCTAATAAATTTACTGAAAATCCAATATCTAGTCTTGTATTATTAGCAAGATGCATAAGTACACCAGTTGCACTAAGATATGATACTTCAGGACTAAGAAGTTCTCTATTATCATCTCGAGGTCGAAATATATCTTTCTTCACATCTAATGAACGAACTTCCATTGGAATGTTCAATAGATGTGCTTTGTCTATATAAAATATTTTCAAAACTCTTCCTACATAAGTTGATTGATGAACAAATATCCCATCTGCTATATGCTTAATTTGTAAGCCAAGGCAAAATTTTGTTTTTCTGAGATCTTTCATCTCAAATTCTTTCTTAAGATATTCTATTGCCTTTGGAAGCTCTTCAAAAATTTCAATTATATTTAAGTCGTCAACATATATAGTTATAATAACAAATCCTGACTATGATTTCTTTATAAAAAAAACATGGACATATTGGATTGTTTTGATATCCACTTTCAACAAATATCTACCCAGGCGAGTGTACCACATTCTTCTTGATTGTCTCAATCCATATAGCGATCTCTATAACTTTATTAAATACAATTCCCAAAAATTTGGTTTATATGTTTCAGGTATCTTAAATCCTTCTAGGATTCTCATATAAATATCATTATCAAGGGATCCATATAAATATGTTATGACCACATCCATAAGATGCATGTTCAGACTTTTATACACAGTCAAACCAATTAAATATCTTAATGTAATTGCATCCACTATCGGAGAATACGTCTCCTCATACTCAATACCAAGACTTTGTGAAAAACCTTGTGCAACTAGTCTTGCTTTATATTTTTTTGACCACATTATTTTCATTTCTTTTTCTTACAAATACCCATTTGTATCCCATAGATTTGACACCTTCTGATGTTCAGACTATTGGTCAAAAAACCTAATGTTTTGAAAATGAGTTTAATTCTGCCTTGATTGGTTCTTTCCACTGAAGACAATCTTTTCTATGTCGACAATCTTCAATAGATTTTGATTAAGAATCATCATTCTCAAATATAATATCAAGAGCAACATTATACGCAAAAATGTTGTCAATAACTACATGAATTCAGTTCCATCTTTTTTCTTGTCATGACGTAGTTTATTGAAATCTCATTATTATCTTTAGGTATTTCACCTTCCTCGCTAGTCATGTTAATGATTTCTTTATGGGTATTTACATCTTCAACCTAGTCTTCTTGATTATTAATTATTTTTCTTTTCTGAGGATTTTTATCTTTTGAACCTACTGGTCTACCATGCTTCCTAGTCTTCTTGACTATTAATTATTTTTATTTTCCGAGGATTTTTATCTTTGGAACCTACTGGTCTAACCATGCTTTTGGCGTGTTTCAGACTCATTAGTAACAACTTGCTGTGTTGGGATGTCAATTTTTTATGGAACATTTGCAGTTGGTATATGTGATTTAGTTACATTCGTTGCATCTATAAATGCATTTGGTAACTGATTTGCTATATTTTGCAAATGAATTAACGTCCCCCCCCTTTCCTAATGTTGAAAATTTTGTCTTATTAAAATGACAATCAACAAATCGTGCAGTAAATACATCACTCGTCAGGGGTTCAAGATATTTGATAATTGATGTGGAATCATATCCAGTATATATTCCTAATTTCCTTTGAGAACCCATCTTAATACGTTGTGGTGGAGCAATATGAACATATATTGCACGTCCAAGAATTCTCAAATGAAAAATATTTGACTCATGGCCATAAGCTAATTGTAATAGCCAGTACTGATGATAAGCTATTAGCATAATACGTATAATTGGTGCTACATGCACAATAGCTTGTCTCCATACAGGTGTATGAAACTTAGCTTTCATAATTAATGCTTTAGTAATTAACTACAAACGTTTTGTGAATTTGCTAAACCGTTTTTTGTATGAACATGACCTACATGATGTTCAACACTTATCCCAATTGACATACAATAATTTTCAGAAACATGAGATGTAAATTCACCAGTATTATCAAGAAGAATGATCATAATTGTATAATCAAGAAATTATGCTCTTAATTTAATTATTTGAGCAAATAATCTTGCAAATACAAGATTTCGACTTGATAATAAGCACATTAGTGACCATCTACTAGATATGTCTACTAATACCATAAAATATCCAAATGGTTCACTTGGTGGATTAATAGGTCCACATATATCACCATGAATTCGTTCTAAAAATGCAGGTGATTCAATCCCCACTTTAGCTGGTGAGTCTAATTATCAAATTTCTTTTAGAGCAAACATCACATGATAATTCATTAGATTAAAAAATCTTCTGGCCTTTCAATAGATGTCCATTTGAATTCTCAATAATTCTCCTCATCAGTCATATCAAATTGTAAATATGTTTAGATTCATGAATTTTCGGTTCATTGTTGCATATGTTTCAATTATTCTTATATGAGTATAATATAATCCATAAGATAAAGTAGACAACAAATTCCAGTATACGTTTTTCATTTGAGACAGTAGATATGATATATAGATATTCCACATTATTTTTATTATCAGTCTCAATATGATAACCATTACAACGTATATCTTGAAAATTAAGTAGATTTCTCTTTGATTGACTAGAGAACAATGCATTGTCAATTGTAAATTTTTCTCCTTTAGGCAAAATAATATTTTCTTTTCCAAAGCCTTCAATCAAGTTTGCAGAACCTAATATCGTATTAACTTGTGCTTCCAGCATTACCAGTTTGGAAAAATATACAGAATCAATATGTCAACATCCCCCCCCCCCCCCTCCCCCATCAAACTAAAGGTGCCTCAAGGGATAAGATTTAGAGTTTGAATACTAAGTATCGGAATCCCATAGTGGTGTGGGACTTCGTAAGAAGATCCGCGATCCGAATCTCTGAGGAAATGTATGGTATTGGACCCTGTAGAAAGTGATGGCGAACGAAGTGCCCTAAGTGAGTAAGGCTATTTCGATATGTTTTATTTGCTCGTGAAACACATCATTGTGTGCTATTTGGGTAGCACTTTAGCCAAACAGTCTATTTATACGAATTCTTCAAGAATGAAAAAATAGACAATCAAAGTTGCTAGAAATTGGAACTACTGGAAAATGCTTCTACTTATAGGTATTGTATGTGTAGTTGCATTGTCTGCTAGACATAGATCTTCTTTACTCAATTTTTAGTTACTCAGTATATGAAAATGATCTATATTTCTTTATTAAAAGAAAATAATTATAATAAGAAAAATAATATTTGGAATATACAAAGGTTAACATCTGTTTAGAGGAGAAAAAAAACATTAAATCTAGATATTTTCAACATCCAATGAAACACTTGATGTTCCATCAATTTTGTCGATTTCCTCTTCAGGAGATGCAAAGAAGCCTGCCGCAACCAAATTTATCATATGGTATGGGTCAAATATGTCAATATTCTAGTATGTAAAATTTTCTTCCACATTTTTCTCTTCTTCCTTTAGGGAGACTTGATAGATCAACTAAGTATTTTGACGTCCGAAAGATACGTGACTAATCTCCAGTCATTCCGCATCGGAAACATGCATTTTCAACACTTTTTCAACTCTTGTTTTGTGGGATTTTTTCTTTGTGATCATCATTTTGTTTGGTTCTTTTGAAATTTGAATGATTAGAACGACTACCACGAAAATAATATTTATTTCTTCCTTTACATGGTCATGACCATGACCGCAACCATGATCACGACCTCGACCACGAGTATTACCATTCATAGCATTCACTTCAGGCAATGGTGTTGTTCAAGTTGGTCGAGATTCGTGGTTCTTCATCAATAACTCGTTATTTTGTTTGGCCACGAGAAGACATGAAATTAGTTCAGAATATTGTTTAAAACCTTTCTCTCAATATTGCTAATGCAGGAGCATATTCAAGACATGAAATGTAGAAATTGCCTTCTTTAACATATCAACATCAGAAATTTTCTATCCACATAATAATAATTTTAAATTATTTTTAAATAATGCGGAGTTGTAATCACTTATTGATTTGAAATCTTGTAGCCTCAAGTGCATCCACTCATGATCATACATCTTTTACAAATTTTTCCACAATATATGGAGATTTTTTATTGTAAGATACTCCATTTTTAATACCCCGTGGAGATGATGACGAATGAAAATCATAGCTTTTTCTTTGTCTTAACTGGATGTCGCATTTCCTTATTTAATAGTCTCTCCAAGATTCAAAGCATCTAGGTGGATTTCGGCATCAATCACCCATGACAAATAATTATTGTCGTTAATTCAATGACGACAAATTCTAATTTTGTGAGATTTGTATGGCAACATTATCATAAAATATTGTATTTATGTTAGAAATTTAATAGATATTAAATATGCAAAATAACATTAAATTTATTAATTATAACGAAGAGAAAAAAAACGACATGCCTTTAGGCAGACCTACCTTTAGTAGGAAAAATGACAAGAACTCGTGATAACGTGATGTGAATTTAAGGAGTACAACGGGAACACAAATGCCAATAAAATATAATATTAAAATAAATTAATAAATATAAATATATGGAATAAATAAATATTAAAATAAATTAAACATAATATATATAAATATATAAAATAAAATAAATAATAAAAAGTCAATAAAATCACAAATTATGGATTTTTTTCACTTTCTCAAAAGTTTTTGGAATGTGTCTTTCAAAATCTACCAAATGTCACTATTTATAGGTAATTTGATAAGTAGGAGATGGATTACACTATAATCAGTATTTACAAGACAGATGGACAACACTTTCAGAAAATGGGGACATGATACATGGTCAATGGACACCAAACCTGTCCATCTAATGGACATCTATTTCTATAATATTTATAATAATTATGAAATTTAAGGATAGATTATAGATTTAATAAAAAATGAAAAAAAAGAACTAGAAACTAAGAAACAATAAAAAGAATACGAAAAGAAAGAATCCAAGGAAAATCCCAACCATATGGTTTGAGATCTAACTTTTCTAATATTAAATTATTAATTTGGTTCCTATAATTTGGAAAAGGTTATATTTAGTATCTATGGTTTATAATGTGAATTTAATCTTAATGGTTTGAAAACACCATTATAAATAGTTCAAACAATAGAGGGCAAAAAGAATCTAGCTTAACTTACATTTAAGATGTACAGCAACGAGATTAGAGGGTTTGATCCGCACCCACATTGTAAAAAAAAAAAAAAAAAAAAGTTCGCATAATAGAGACTATTTTTATAAGAATTTTATCAAGCCACACGAAAACTATAATGACCAAAATTTTAATTTTTGGAGATGAAATTTGACACATTTTTAACCAACAAAACGCACAAAAGAAAACAAGAAGAGAAATTGAAAGAGTTACGACAAGAAGGCAAAGGTGGTGAGAAAACAAAGCACGTTAAACTGAGCAAATTCCCATTGACAAGTCAATTTCAAACCCTAAAAGACAAACTGTTTTTCCACAGCTCAAAACCCCTTCACCCCTCACTTTGCCCCTTCACACTTCAACATCTTGCATCGATTGGTCTATTTGAATCCCAACACCCCCAACCACATCACCAACCCTTTTTTCTTTCAGCTTTCATTGATGGATGTATTAAGTGGTCTTGATTATTATGGACCCATGACTTCTCATTTAATAAAAACCAACTCGTTAATTTCAGAAGATTATGGTAAACCCTAGAATTAACGTGTATTTATATATGTGTATACACACCTACTATGCTATTTGAATTTTGGTTCAAGAGCCGACAACAGCGTAGTTCAATTGGTATAGTCCTCATACTATTGACCTCAAGATAAAACTTAGAGATTTTGGTTTTCTTCCATGCTTTATCTTGATTGTTGTATTGAATCGTACGACAATTATTCTCAAATAATCATGAATTGGATTTACTTAACCCACGATTTAAAAATCAAATGGTTATCAAACAAAATCTTAATTTAGATTTAGCTATCGGGTTGGAAAAAAGAAACTACATGTGACATTCTTTTCTCCATTTCTAAGCAAACTGAAACTTGGACTCGGCTCTCTCTGCAACCTTTTGTCTACGGATGATGAAGTCTCTCTGCGATCTCCGGACAAGGATAGCAGAGGGAGATACAGAGAGACAAACATGACTGCAGGGAAAATGGGCTTTGCGTTAATAGGAAGTTGCTTTTTGAGTTTCGTCAGTTATATTCAGAATAAAGAGTAAATTAAAATAACCCCCGAAAGAGAATAAACCAGATGGGACTCCACAGTTTTCAAATATAAAATCAAATCAAATAAAACTTTGGCCTCATTATATTCTTTCTTCAAAACCATTATTGTTCTTGTAAACGTTTAGGTCTGTTTGGTAACTATTTCATTTTTTTTTTTTAGCTTTTCAAAATTAAGTATACTTTTCTCCATTTTTTGCAATAATTTACATCTTTTTTAAGTAGAATGGTTGAATTCTTAGTCAAATTCCAAAAAAGCTACTTTTTTTTTTTAGTTTTCAAAATTTCACTTGATTTTTTAAATAATTGGTAAAAAGTAGATAACAAAAAAAAATTGAAGATGAAAGTAACTTCTATAGACTTAATTTTAAAAGACTAAAATAATTACCAAACGAGAGGTTAAGTTTTTGATTTTGGGTTCAAATGGTATATATATGCATGCAAATGTGTGGTGGGATCTAACCCATTTCTCTTCTCATAATGCATATCTTATACATATATATATATATATTTAAATGTGACGGGAGTGGAATGATGATAGAAAAGAAATATATATATCCAAGTGGGGAACAAAAGGCAGAATTACAAAATTTGTTTGGGTGTTATAGCTAGTTAGGCCATATATATTGAATCTTTTTATGTAAAAAGAAAGATTTGAATGATTTCATGCTTACTGTTTTTGTTAGAATGGAAAACAGAAAAGAAAAAAAAAAAAAAAAAAAAGCAACGATCTATCTGACATATATGTGACGTATTAATTTATAGTGTGTTCTGAATAATTTTATAAAAAATGCTTCTCAAGTAAAGTTTATTTTTGTACTAAGCACCACTTAAAAGTTTAAGTTTCAAACATATACACACACACATGCAGTGGAGACTAAGAAATTTTATTAGGGGCACTATATGCAAAAAAAAAAAAAAATAATAAATAAATAAATAAAATCTAGAAAGGTATATAAAAAAGTATTCGTAACTTCACAAATTAACTAATTTAGTACATTACAATTACCCTCTACGAGTTTTCATATTTTGAAATTGATCCATGATAACCTCAGTATCTAACTTATCAAATAAATCCTTTTGAATATAGGCTATAAGACAATCGTTCATCCATTGATCTCTCATTCAATTATACAATCGAGCAATCACAATATGGATAGCAAAAAATGTTCTCTCTAAGTAGCTGTGGCGACAGGTAAAATCAACACCAAGGTGAGTAATCTGTAAACTAATAGATAGACCTTGTTTTTATTTACCAGGACCATTTTTATTGCAAGATCACATATGTTTTTTTAGCCCAACAAACTCAATATCTGAATGCATATCAATAATGTAATTTTGAAGTTGATCCTCAGGCATAGAGAGTTCAATAGCTGAAAAGTCTCATGAGTAGAATTGAGCAAATTGACTAAACTATTTTCTATCAAAAGAAACAAATGAATTACTCGAATTTAGACATGCCACATAGAGAAGCAATTCGGTATTTGTTTAAGTAAAACGGTTATTCAACTCTTGAAGTTGTATATCAATGACGATATAGAAAACTTCAAGATGATGATATAAATATGTAATTGGTTAAGATTTTTGCCTTTGTTGTCATCGAATTAGAAATAAATAATCCATTTTAAGGACTTCAATATCATGACTATGACAGAAATCAAAAACCATATTCAACGATGAACCCCAATCGGACTCTCTTGTTTTTTGCAGTCTTTTTTAAAAAATTTGACTAAATTTATTGCATTCACAAGATTTTGATTATTTATTTGTAATGCTTTAAACAAGTCATTTGTGATTCCCAATAAATTTTCATAAAATGTATATGAAAAACAAAGTCAAAAGATAGAAACAAACTTATTAGAATCTTTGCTTCATATTTTTGTTCTGAATTTCATCCACCTTGTACAATTTTCTCAAGTACATCAACTATTAAAGAAAATATTGTAATAAAACTCGTTAAAGTGTAGTAATATGATCCCCATCGAGTATCTTCTGGTTGTTTAATCATTGTCTCCTAATTTAATCCTTGACCACTTAATATTTCACAATTATTTAAAGCTTCAAAAATTTCCATTCTATATTCTCATAGAATATCTCGACATTGTGCTGATGCCCCATTACATTCATCACATTTGTAACATAAAAAAATAGACCAACAATTTCCACATGATTTTAGCAGTAGCTATAAGAGTTAATTAAAGCTCACGAGAAAAACAATGAATGTGAAAAACACATTCATTTTCTTTCAAAATAAGTGTTTTCAATCTATTGAACTGACCTTGCATATTACTTGCTACATCATATCCTTGTCCTCGTAAACTAGAGATGTTTGACCCATGTTGAGAAAAAAAATCATCTATGGCCTTCTTAAGTGATAGAGAACTTCTTTCTTGACATGTATGATTCCAATAAATCGTTCAGTCACATGATCTTTATCCACATATCGCAATACAATTGACATCTACTCCTTTGAAGATATATCTTTTGATTCGTCTATCAAGATAGAAAACTGTTTCTCACTCTTATCTTTTATAACCATATTAACAACTTCTAATGCAATGGAATGCACTATATCTTTTTGAATATCAGGTGAAGTCAATTTCAAATTATCGGGGGTACTTTTCAAAGTCACGGCTTTAATATTCTTATTACGGTTGCATAACCATTATAGAAGTTCAAGAAAATTACCTTGATTTTTCGAATCATCTGTCTCATCATGTCCATGGAATGCAAGTCCTTGTCATAATAAAAATCGAATACAATCAATCAATGCACCTAATAAAGTTCGGTACTCAACTCGTGCTTGGTCAGACATCATATTTAAAAAAGTCTCAATATGTTGTTTTTGTTTCAAAAGAGCCTCACATTTACCCAAAGCCTTATTATATGCATTATTAGTAAGGGAAATCAGACATGAGGATTTTCATGAGCAGCGGAATGATCGTTCAAAATTCCATTCGAAATTGTACACAATTACAATACAAGAAAACGAAAACTATTAGGTCATGTACAATACGAAATTACAGCATGCTTTCAATAGATCAAGGGATAGAGTATCATACCTTTGAAGACTCAATCTTCAAACTCCCTCAATCACGAACGCTCATTCAGTCTCCAAGACAGCAACACACGAACGCTCGAATACAACGACCGCAACATAACACAAGCAACAGCAACCACCACACGAACAGCACGAACACACAACAAACGAGGACACCACCACAATGGTTACCTTGGTATTCTTGGTGTGAGAATCCAGAAGTATGGGCTCTGTGTGGACTTGGTTAGAGGAAGAGACCAGGGAAACAACAATCGTGTAGACGATTGAGCAAGTGGGAGATGAGAAGTGTCTATCGTATAGACGAATGCTCAATCGTGTAGAAAACAACAACCTATCGTATAGATAATGCCCTGCGATCGTTTAGCTATGACTAGCTGAGTGAACTATCGTTTAGTAACACTCCATGATCGCTTAGTCTCTCTATGAGCTATCATTTAGTGAAACCATTTCACTTGACAGCAATTCCGTGAGTACTTTCCAAATTAAGCAATTCTACTAAATTTAGAAAAACCTTTTTCCTTTTATCTCACAGTTATCATAAAACCACCAGCGACCTCCCACTCAATTAGTTATTAGAGAAAAAGAGATAATTATCCAATAATTAATATTATTATAAAAATATATGATAACTAACTTACCATATTATATTTATAACCTATAGTTTTAATATTTCATCTCATGAAACATATAAACCATAGTTCTTTTTCTATTTTATGGTACTTAATGTAAATCACATTTACATTAATCCTCCACTTGATGTATCTGATACATCACACCGATTCTATCATATGTAATCAAATTTCCTCTTGTCAATTTGAACATTTCAAATCAACACCAAGAACTGATTCTCAACTTGAATCCATTGAGCTACTAAGTGGACCTTATGGACCTGTAGCTTGAAGCTCCAACGGTACATGACTAACTGACTAAACTCTTTAGTCACGAGATCCACCATCCGTTAACTGTCAGGCACTCCACTAAAGACCGATAGCTGCACTCTCCTTACTACATATATATTTTGTGTCCATATCAACCAATCAACATTGCGATAACCTTTCACAGCTCATTCGTAAGTACAGTTGGGCCAATAACCGTTATGCCCCTGTAGTTACATCTAACTCCTTAAGTACCACTGATCCCTCTAATGAACATAAGTTATAGTCCTACTATGACTGAGTCCTCTCTTTCAAAGAGAAGTTGTGGCCACTATGTTCAAGACTCGGAATCAGCCCTTAAAGGAGCAATCTATCTATTTACCCTTGCTTCAGGGAAGGAGTGAATTCCATCTTGTGTAACTGAGTTCCCAGCTCTCAAATCAGACAAATCCTTAAAAAGGTAGGCACGTTGAGTTGGCAATCTGGTCACTCACCCATATTAATCAACGGACCACCCTCAAAGGCAGTAGTTCCCAAAATACTCAGGATTGAGGTCATGTCACCTATAGTCGTTTAGGTGAGATGTAAGTCTCAAGTATTAACGGCATTATATAAAGAAACTAATCATCTC
Organism: Benincasa hispida; assembly: GCF_027475165.1. Taxonomy (NCBI): domain Eukaryota; kingdom Viridiplantae; phylum Streptophyta; class Magnoliopsida; order Cucurbitales; family Cucurbitaceae; genus Benincasa; species Benincasa hispida. The sequence goes on from NC_143483.1 coordinate 35,007,139, forward strand.
ATGGTCCTGTCTTATACAAACTTTTTGTATAGGACACCCCTGCTCGCATGTCTCCACATGAATGGTCATGATCTACCATATGTAGTAGTTCACAACACATGTAAACCTCTACAAAGTTGGCCGTATCCGTAATGTCACCAGGATTAGGTATCTCTCCTTAATCCTTATACTACATATCTTTTTAGGTTATCACTTAAGTCATGATCAACTTGTATATCTCATATACATGCTTAAGGTTACATACAATAACCATGGAGCTTTGTTTATTGGATATGAGTAAATGCAAAATAAAATAACTCTTATTTTATTCATAACAAAATGTACAATTTAAAACTACGAAACTCCGGGAGAACTAGGACACCAATCCCAACAATACGACTACCAAAATGAATATTTAATTTCTCTTTTTTCTTCCAATTAGAAAATTCTTCACTAACAAAATTGTCACCTCCTGACTCTTTACTTACTTCTTGTTTGAATAGATAGCAATATAAAGAAAATGTGGCATACTTTGAAATGTTATATTCTAACCAATTAGAATATTCACTAAAACAAGCTAGGTTAAATTGTCTTGATTTTGTACCAAATTTCTCAAGTGAAAAATTATGATTTCGAGGCTGACAAAGACCTTTTAGCAAATATGCTCTACAAACTTGGTCTCGAATATTATAATTATAATAATAAATTTTTGTTCATAGACTAGGATCTGCAGGTAGTTTTTCTAGATTGAATTCTGTATAAAATCGATCAGAACCCAAAATATTTTTCTTCTTTGAAGATGACGCCTCTATTATCTCTATTGGTGTTTTTCTTTTATAATATCTCTCCATATTGATTTAGAATTAACTCTACAAAAGTATTAATAATAAGAATATTACATTCTATTATATAGATTTAAGGGCATGGAAACATAAAATCTAAAAAGATTTTAAACTTACTTGCCAAGCTCATATATTCAAACGAGTGACAAAAAATAATCCTCTAACTTGAGTTTTGAAATGAATTTTAAGAACCAATACGAGTGATGTGAATGTAAAAGTAACATAGAAACAAACAAAAATATATAGAGAGTAAAGTGAATATAAAAATTATGTACAAAAAATTGATGGCACAATAAAAATATCTCTCCATTTTGAATTACAGCTAACTCTACAAAAGTATTCTCAATAAAAATATTTAAAACTATTATGTAGATTTAAAAAGATAAGAACTAAAAAGTATAAGAATTTCAAACTTACATATCAATGATATGATACGTATAGCCTAACGAGTAACAAAGAAATTATCTTGTACAACTCTAAAACTAATACATAACGAAAATTATGTAGGAAAAGAAAAGTAAACATTACCTATTCAAGAGAACGTTGTTGAGAATTGAGATTAAAAACTTCTCTAAATTTTAAAGGAAAAAAAAAAAAAAAAAACTTCCAAGAAGATAAAGGAATTGCAATGCTTTTTTAATTTTTTGGAGACTGTTTACAATTGCAACCTAAAAAACTAAAACCTAATTTGTACTTTAACTCCATATTTAGAATTTTTTTTTAAAAAAAAAATTCCCCTAACAGCCATTTTAAATCAAATCAATTTTTTTTTTTTTTTTTTTTTTTGAGAATTGAACTCTTAGTCTTATGCAACTTCAATCAACCCTTTAACCACTAAACCACAAAGAGGATTCAGTAATAATAGCACATTTATTAATAATAATATTAACTGTTACTTAAAAATTTATAATAAAAATACAAAACTGATAAGGGTCCGCCCTTATATATATAGTAAAGTGAAAATAAGTAATTTGAAAGGTCACCTCTATTGTCCTAACATCATTGATCGGCACCGATAAGACGTCGTTAAACCCCACAGACCAAATAAAATAAATTTTCATGCCTTACTCTCTATTAAATAGTAAAGTGAAGTAAGGAGTCGAACCACATGAAAACATGGAGATTAGTTAATCAAAAAGCTTATAGTATAGTTGTTAGACATATTTAAATAATCATATGTATAATTAAAGTATGGACTATGTATGTAGATTAATGTTTTATCATATTAGGTTATTTTATTAGATTCAGTCCTATTTTAATGGGAACCCTGATTGAACTAGTATATAAAGAGATCGTAGACCTATGGTCCCTAATATACCAAAACAATATGCACACAGTCTTTCTTGAATCTCATCTAGAGAGAGACCCCACTAAGGGCATTCGGAGTTTTGGTTGAGGAAGACTAGAGCCTATTGTCATCTTGAAGCTATCATCGAACTCAATAGAATTTGGATGTTATTTATTTTTGGCATTTTAGCATGAATGATCCTAGGGTTAATCTATTCAACATAGATTTGAGTAATTATGTGGTATCAGAGCATAAATTTCATGTTGGATTGTTAATTTATTTTTGTTTTCCATTGGGCCAGAGATTGAATCTTTTATTTTGGTAAAGATATAGTTAAATAAATTTTTTAAAAAAAAACCTGTCACTAAAAAATCTAGTAGAGATATACATAAGCAATAACATTATCAATTACAAGATTCTCAGAAACCACAGTAGACAAATTAGAAATATATTTAACCATGTCATAATCAACATCTTTTCCAAAAACTCTAACTTAGTCAGACTATTCGCATCATTAATACCGGCAGAAACTAAGACTAAGACACCATTATCATCCGTCTTACTAGAAGTAACAGCAAAAACACGCTCAATCTCAATAGGATGAGATGGAACATTTATATAGACAACAACCATATTGGATGTGAGCTTCTTCTCATCAATACTCGTAGGATTACCTTTTACTTGAACTAGATCATCATTGTTGGAAAAAGGAATAAGATCACTCTTTTTATTAGAAGAAGACACATCTTTAACTAAAGCATTATTAATATCCTCTTCAAGGTCAAAAGACCTATATACATCAAAGTTGTCCGTGATATTTTGCACATTGGTTCTAACAACATGAGGGTAAAAAAACATCATCTTTTTTATCAACAACAGATATGACATTCTGTATGATATTCTCAGTGATAACAGGATTAACAGTTTCTTAAAAATCAATGTCAACAGCAATAGAAGCAATAATTTAAATATTCTCAACAGATAGACTAAAAATTCTCTAGATAACAAACATATGATTTTTTAAACCTTCTAGTTAGAACAACAGATCCAACAATAGTATCATGAGACGCAATCGATTTACTCAAAGCATCAACAAGAGTAGTATTATCACAACATTATCATACAACACTTGAGGCTCAACAAGAATCTCAACAATCACAATATATTCAATCATAGTATTAGTAGATGTAACAACATACTTAGTGGGCACAGTAAGATCAATATAATTCTAAGTCACAATATTGCTAATGATAGGTTGTGTGGTGCATGCAAAGCAACAATAGGCACAATAGTTTCAACGGGAGTAATATGTTCAATAACAAAGGAACCAACTAGTTCAACATTATCAATCGTGATTTCCGTAGGCGCAATATTCAACATTTCAGATAACCTAGCATGATCAACAATATGGTTAACACAATCAACAACCTTAATAGGTACAACATGATCAACAAAACTCATAAACTTCATCATTGTACTATCAACATTATTGGTAATTTGGTCAGTATTCACAACTCTAGTTTCTTTAGAACTCACATGCAAGTCAAGAATAGTCACAATTCTAGACTTCTCTACATAAATACTAGGTATAGTAGAAAATATGTTACCTTCAAATTCTTTAGGAGAGACATTGTACTGATTTAAAGTATCTATAGAAGCATATCATAAGAATGCATACCTGACATTATGAGAGATTTTTCATTGTCCATCACAAAACATTGGTCTTTCAAGAAACTAACATGTATGCTTTGATCACATAACTAACTGACACTGATAGGATTTTTTGTCAGACCTTCCACAAGTATGACATCTTGGAGAGAGGGAAGACCAAGATATTGGATTTACCCTCTACCAAGAATCTATTTGCACCATCACCAAACATGACATGACCAAATTCATAAAATTGTAGATTTGTTATAAAGGATTTCTCACCTAACATATGTCTCGAGCATCCACTGTCAAAATACCAATCATCTCTTATGGAGGATCGAAAAGTTGTAAGTACCACATTGTGTCGAACATCTGTTTTTATACACCACTCATGTTTTGGCGAGAAGATACATGCTTTTGCATATAAACTTTTCTAACCCGTGCAAATGATGACTAGGATAAATTGTTATAAAAATCATGTAGTTTAAAACAATAATGTCTATGTGACCCTTTTTACCATAGTGATGACAAATCCACACCCTCTTGGTATGCTTTGCAAACTTTTGAGTGGATGTTTGAGCAGATGTTGAGGAAGATATTGACATTTTCTTATGATCACACCCAACTATAATTTTTTCTTTCCTTTATAAATTGGTTGATCATCATCTCTTCTCTTCGTTTTACAGTATCCAAGACTTGTTAAATCACCAAATTTCTTACCTTGAGACAATATCTTATCCACATCATTTATTCATGAGTTAGTCGTGTTCAATTTCACGAATCTATTATTGTTAACAAAAAGAGTCTCAATTCTTTCTTTCTAAATACTGAAGACTTTTATTTCTTCAAGCCATTGTTGATGTTGAAAGAACCATCGAAGGTCCTTGAGCGGAAACAGGATCAAATCCCAAAATTTACAGAACGTTCAACTTATAGAGAACAAATAGAAATTATGCATCTAAATTAAAAATACAACATGTTAAAGGAAAAATAAAAGAGAATAGGGAGATGAGACTTACCCTTGAAGAATGATTTCTTCACGTATCCTCTTCTTCAAAATGTCACAAACAACAACCCCACAATGGACCTCACCACTTGATTTCCCCTGTATTCTCTCGGATGAGAATCCAAGAGTGTGTGGGCTCTGGCTTTTTGGTGAGGGAAAGAATTAAGAGAGAATTTTTTAGAGATAGGGAGAGATCAAAACTTACAGAACTATTTTGTAAAACCTAAAAGAGGAAGAAGATGAAGAATCACTTTCAACCCCTCTGTTCCCATTAACGTAATAGATAGAAAAAAAGGGGAGGGAGTTAACACCCCTAAAATATTTTTCAAAAGGTTTATTTTGATAAAAACTTAAATATATATATTTATATGATAACTACTTTATCACATAATATATATTAAACTATATGTTATATCAAATATAACATATAACCTATAGTTTAATATTGTATCCAATACAATATAACCTATAGTTTAATTCTTTCAACCATGATATTTAATATAAATCTCATTTATATTAAATTTAATTATATGAATCAAATTCACATAATTAATATTTGAATCATATTCAAATATTTATTTCCTTTCAAATAAATTTCGTATTATATCATATAATTAACTCTCTCAATTAATTTGAACAATAAATTAATTCAAAATTGATTCTCATAAATCCCCGTTGAGCTATAAAGAGTACCTCACAGACTTGTAGCTTGAAGCTTCAACATTACTTGAATAATTAATTTACTCAACATCCATTAATTGTCGGACACTCCACTAAAGACTGGCAGCTGCACTCTTTACACTACAAATATATTTATGTGTCCATTCGATATAACCAATCAACAATGTGATGACCCTTCACAAAATTCTTGTACAATAGTTACATCTAACTCATTTAGTACCATTGATCCCTCTAATGAACAATAAATCATAGTTCAACTATGACTAAAACCCTCTCAGGCCAGGAGAGGGTGTGGCGCCACATTGTTCAAGCCCCAGAATCAACCTTTAAGGGAGCAATTTATCTACTTAACCCTACGTCGAGCAAGGAGTGAATTCCATCTTGTGGCCAATCAGAAAAATTCTCAAAATGGTAGGCTTATTGAGTTAGCGAACTGGCCACTCTCACCCAGACAAATCAAAGAATCACCTTTGTAAGTAGGAGCTCACGACTCACGACTCACTAAGGATTTAGGTCATGTCACCTTAGTCATCCTGGTGAAATGTAAGTCTCTACTATAAATGGCGTTATATAATGAGACTAATCATTTCGTGGTCTAGTCTTATACAAACTTCTTTGTATAGAATATTACCCCTCACATGTGTCCACATGAATGATCAGGATCATATTATTTGTAGCACTTTACAACAATTGTAACATCTACAAAGCGGACCATATTTGTAGTGTCACCAAGATAAGATATCCAGTCTTATTCATCTACTACAGACCAATTAGGTTATCACTTAAACATGATTCACCTGTATGTCTCTACATACATGTTTAAACTACATAAGATAACCTTGGATGTTAATTTATTGGTTCGTGGATTTAATGTTACTAAATGTCAAATAAAACATCTCATATTTTATTAAATAAATAAGAAGTTTATACAATATAATTATAAACTATAGGACCCCTATGAGATTTAAGGCACCAACCCCAACAAATGTAACATACAGTAAGACTTTTCAATCGATTCAGACATATCTTCTTCTTCCTTATAGCTACTATCTTTTCCTTGACTGTTGCACAAATGAATGTCCTCAATAATATTGCCGACGAGGGCTTAGACATCTTCTTCAGACTCATCACTCTCTTCAAAATTCTTTTTAGACAAATATAACACATAACTCTTACTTTATCGTTTAAGAAAATTGGGACATTCAGACTGATAGTGACCCTAACATTCACAACCCCCACAATGAAAAAAGTATTTATTCTGACCACTGATGTCGGAGTTGTCGACATTCTTCTTCTGATTTTGAAATCTATAGAGTTTCATTAATGTGCCTCCATTTACTTTAACATTTTGAGGCACATAGTTTCCCAAATCCATTTTCAAAATGCTTCTGAACTTTGTTGAACTGTTTGGACAACAAAGTGATTGAGTCTACAAGAGATTCTTTTAACTCATTTTATCATCAGATTGATCATCTGCAAAGGACTATAGAGCAACGCCTTTGATTTTCTTGTCTGATTTCATGTTGTGAATCATTTCAAACGTAAGCAAGGATCCGAAAAATTCATCAACTTTCATAGCTAAAATATTGTGTGCTTATTCAATGACAATCATCTTCATGTCAAACCTCTTGGACAAAGATCTAAAAACTTTTCTAACCAGATTCTCTTCTATGAACTTCTCACCTAAGGCAAATAATTCATTAGCAGTGTCAAGTAAACAAACATTAAATTCAAAAATTGTTTCATCTTCAATGATTTTCTAACTTTCAAATTTTGTGGTCAACAACTGAAGTCTAGACATCTTGACCCTTGATGTTCCCTCATGAGCAATAAGCCAAAATGTCCCAAGCTTCCTTGGTAGAGACACATGTGTTAGTTAGACGGAAAATATTTTTGTCCACATCATTAAAGATAGCATTAAGGGCACTACAATTCTTTACAAATGCTTTGTCCTCAGCATCAGTCCATTTGGCTCAGGCTTAAAGGCATTCCTAATATTAGGAAAAAGGATTTGAGGAGGAGTCCATCCAATTACCACTGCTTTCCAAGTTGTGGGATAAATAGAATTTTAGAAAGTTGTCATTCTAGCCTTCAATATGAGTAGTTTATTCCATCCAATATCGGGAGATGTGTGGTAGATTCACCTTCTTTGATTCCTTCCATTCGAAGAAATTTGGATCGAAACACTAGAAGTGATGGTGACTTGCTCTAAATTGAAATAAAGATATCTAACACATGATAGAACTTGTTACACACAATGTTACAACATTTCTAGAAACATTATAAATACATGAAATAAACTAAAGTCAGAATAGAACACAAAGTTTGGTAACCCAATTCGATGCAATACCATCTATGTTTAAGGGTGCAGTATGCTCATGAAAAAATATGTTCATTAACATAAAGTCAAGCTATTACAATTATATATTTATTTGTAAATAAACAAAAATTATGAGATCCTAACTTAGAGAACGATCACTTAGGCTCTCTCTAAGTGTGAGACTCCCTTTAAATATGAGATTCCCTCACCTTCAACATACTTAGGCTCTCTCTAAATATAAAAATATTAGTGAATGATAATTTAAGTTGTCCCTAAATGTGACTCCCCTTCTCAAATGTAATCTTTCCATCTTCTTATGAATTCATCTTCACTTGAAGAACTTAGGGTCCCCTAAGTTTGAGAAGTCTTTCTTGAGTAATGATGTCTTAGGTTCCCCCTAAGACTAAAATTTTTGAAGAAAGCTTCAATGATGATTTAGAGTAACAACTTCAAGATCAATGATAATTTATAACCGGAGTTGCAACATTCGGCCACCATAAAAAACAAAATACTTCAACAAAAATGATTCAAAAGCAGTCAACCCTAAAATTGAACAAAACTACTATTATATATATATATATATATATGGCCTGCTTTAGGAAGATATTCAAGAAAGAAATAGATCATCTCCCTAGGAAAAATACAACTAATCACAAAATCTGCATAAAAATCATGACAAATAAGGAAAAAATATTCTAGAATTACAATGTCTTTGACAATGTGACAAAATATTGTCAGACATGTTGCACAGGTTACAAAGTTGTTTTAGTTTTTCTTGTAGTAAATAAGTCAATCCTACTGCAATGGAAAACACCCTAACAGAAAGAATGATAGAACTCAGAGAAAAATGAGAAAACTAATAGAATACATCAAATGAAAATATGTGAAAATAAAATGGAAGCAATTTAAGAATGGTGAACCCAAACAGACATCATCTTGAATGACACGTTGAAGATCACACATCAAAAAGATAAAGAGATCTAATAATTCTTATAAATAACATAAGTTAACTCAATTATGTTTAAGATGGAACTTTATATTTATTTAATAGAATTCAATACGAAATATTGTATGTAGTCTTTAGCTATAGAATGTTGATCGAAAATTTAAAAATGGTTTCATAAATGTAAGAAGAAAAGTGTTTGCACGAGGTTTCCGGAGAAACTTGTTTCATAGAGTTGAACTTGAGTTGGTGTTGATATTGATGTCGGTTTGATACAATGTGGTTCGATCTCTAACCCTTGATCCTCTTATTCTCTCTCAGTTGAATGTGTGGCTTAACTTGAAGAAGCAAAGCGCGTGACGTTCTTGAAGTCAAAGTCTTCAAAGAGTCTTTTTATGTCTTCAGGATGACTTGTGTATTCAAGGAGGTGTGTTGCTTCAGGAGTTTATGAGTCTTCTAATTGTAGGTGGATTCTCTTGGGCTATCTGAAAATGTGGATTTACTTCCTCCTACAAATGAGAAGAGCTTCTTTGTTTATAGAGCTTTTTGGTGGGCTTTGCGGGCTTGTGCTTGAATGATCCATGGGTCTAGCCCTTGGGTCTAATTAGTTGGGCTTGGATTTGATTGGTCCATGGGTCTGACTCTCAATCCCAATTAGTTGGACTTGAGCTTGATTAGTCCATGGGTCTGCCCTTTGGGTCCAATTAACTAGACTTGGACCTAATTTGGATTTAGGGGTTTTTTAATTGGACTTTGGCCCAAGTAATAAAATTGGATTGGACTAATTTGTGGCATCACTAAAATTTGCCAAGTTATGTCTTCAATTTCAATTTTAAACACACGTCAACTCTGAACTCATCACAAACTCCATATTTTGGAATTTCATCATTAATTTAGGAAATGACGTGGTAACTTGCGATTGGCCAAAAATTTACCCTTCAAAAAATGCCCTCTTTGCGAGATTTATTCACACTTACAGGTGGGTGAATTTTGAAAAAAAAAAAAAAAAGATGAAGTTTGGGATCAAAGCATAAATAACTTCTTCTTAACTCTAATATTCCTAATTTAATTGCACCATGAATTTTGGTGTTAGAAATGTCCTAAAACTCGTAGTTCGTAAATGTTAAAAACATATTTTATTTATCTATAAAAGTATTATTGAGTTTTTTCATTTAATAAAATGTTATTGATATTACATTCTATTATAAAAATTCAAGAAACAAATCCATGGCTATAATATGAATACTAACTTTATGTGGAGAAAAAAAAGTGAATCAAGTTTTAATATATAGCTACAATGGTCTATAAGTATATGGATGGGATTAGGTATCTCATCCTGGTAACATTATTGGATGCGGCCCACTTTATATACTAATACAAATGATGTGATGCCAAATGTGGAGACGTGCGAGTGGGGGCATTCTATGCAAAGGATATTTGCATAAGACTGGACCTCAAAATAGTCACTTTTGCTTATAATGACCGTTTACTGTTAAAACTAACTATTTCAAATTCGATAACCTAAGGTAACTCGATCTTAATCCTGAAGTAACTATGAACTCTTATTTATTCGGGATTATCCATTGATCTGCATAGGTAAAGTATCCAACAACATCGCTCAATAAGCCTCCCATTTTTGGGATAAGACCGGATAGATAGCTAGGGACATAATCTTGACAGATGGAATTCACTCCTACCCAATTTAGGGTTAGCAAATAAGTTGTTCTCTTAAGTACTGACTCCTGGTCTTGAACAACGGGGCCCAACCCTCTCATCACCGAGAAGTTCATGGTTTATTAGTTGGACTATAAACCAATTGTTCAATAGAGGTTCAGTGGGAGCGTAAGGAGCAAGATGTATTTACAGGGGTAAAATGGTAATTTTGATCTAGTTGTAAATACGAACGACCTGTGAAGGAACGACTTACTGTTGTGGTTAAAGTGGACAAAAATATATCTATAGTGAGGAGAGTGCAACTATCAAGCTATAGTTGTGTGTCTCGATAGTTAATGAATGTCGATTAGATTGATTGAAAGAGTTTAGCCAATTAATTGCAAATCGTTGGAGCTCATAATCTATAGGTCCATAAGGTCCTTTTACTAGCTCATAGTATTACGTCTTGGATTAATGAATTGAGTGGATTTGAAATGTTCAAAATCGAAATTGAGATTTTGGATTTGAAATGTTCAAATTCAATTTAGGGTTTGCTGGATTATATTTGATATAATAAAAATGTTTATTTTTATCAAAATTAAACGTGATTGGAGAGATTAAAATATTTAAATATTGATTAAACATGAATATAATACATGTATTAATTAGATGTTTGATTAATTTAATATTTGATATTAAATTATTGATTAATTAATTTATTTTGTTTATTAATTATTTAAAAAAATCAATTTTTTAAAATCAAATTTAGATTTGTTTTTTTGTTTATTTGAATTGAATTTTAGTGAAAATTAAATTAAATAGGAAACTTGAAATATAAATTGGAAATTCCACTGAGTGAGATTTCCATTTTTTCCTCTTCAATTGGGGTGGATTCAGCCTAATTAGATGCATTTCCCACTTACTTAGTGCTAACTGAAGTGTCAATTAGCAGCTAAGTAAGTGGTTGCATATTTAGTGTTGATAAATAAGCTGAATCTCAACTTTGAAGATCAACTATGCTACTGGAATTTTGAGTTTGACTCTTACTCTCCCAAACCTTCTTCCTTCTCAACTCTATTGACCTCTATTTAGTGATTCCACCTCATAATATGAGTAAGAGATTAGTAAAGAAGATCATTATGGTGGTTAACTATCAATTTTGAGGCCAAATTCGTGAAGGGGATCTATAATTAAAATGTATTATCAAAGGTTGTAGTTCTAGAAACCCTTTATACAGTAAAATTTGTTTTCAACATTCTTTTTAACTCAAATTAAGTATAATTAGAGTACTTGTTTCTGATTTCTTCCACTGTTTGCATGTTCTATCTATCATTTAGGACATAAGTTTATTTAGAATTTGTGATAGAGTATAACCAAACTTTAATTTAGGAAAGAAAAATCAAGTTTAATTCCCAATTTAATTTGATTCGCAGATACCAATTTAAGAATTTGGATTTGGATTTGAAATATGGCAAAATTTTTAATTTAAGAGAAATTTCAAGTTTTATCCCCAATCTAATTTGATTTGGAGATAAAAACTTCAGAATTTGAATTTTGAATATGGCCCAAGATCTTTTAATCAAAAATAAAAAACGGGGCTTGAATCAAATGGAAATCAAACCAACCAAGGCCTAAATGTAAATCCCCACCAAATCTTGAATTTTCTAATTTGATTCTAGATTTGGTGAAGTCCCTATAAATAGGACCCTGAACCACCTACAATCCCATCTCAAACAATCTGTAAGGTAAAGAAAATTTCCTCTCTCTATTTTTTTTTACTGCCCGAGCCGTCAAGTTACTGTTAGGAGCCGTCGAGCTGAGTCAAGACCCAACTTTCTACTTCCCAGTCAAGTCAAGACACCATCTAGAGCTACGTGCCATGCGTCGCTAGCCACTAGTCGAGTTTGTTCATAAGACGCACGCCATGAGCCGAGCCCCCGTCCAGGAGCCGTGTGTCGTGAGCTGAGCAGTCTTCTTCCAACCATGCGAAGGCGAGATTAATGGTTCTAACCCTTGACGTCGTTCGTTCCACCAGTTGCCACCACTCAACGCCAACGCCGTTTGATATCGCTCGCTGTGCTCAGTCGCCGATCAATCGTCGTCGTTCAGTGGGAGGTGAGCTTAGGGTTTCCTCACCCCTCCGACCTTTTTTTGTCTTCTTTTTATTTTCCTTTTTTTCCTTTCTCTTTTTTTTTCTGTTTTTCCCTTTTTTTTGTTTTATTTGTTGTTTTTTCTTTATATTTTTTCTTCTTATTTTTTATTTTCCTCTTTTTTTTCTTTCTCATTTTTTCTATTTTCCTTCTTTTTTGTTTTAATTATTACTTCTTTTTATTTTTTATTCTCTTTTTTATTTTCCTTTATTTTTGTTTTTCCTTCTTTTTTTTTTTTTTAAAGCGTGAGTTTTTTTTTTTTTTGTCGCTATAATTTTTTTGTTTGCAGCAATGGCCCTCTACGTGACCTTCTCCTTAACGCACATAGGGATGACCCCGAAAAAGTCTACCCTATTGTATCTCCACTTCCCAATCAACATGAGGATGACCCAGAAAGGTCTAATGATCTCCATTTGATCCATACATGGATGACCCCGGAAAGGTCTACCCTATTTCTTCTCGCTCAACATGGGGATGATCACGGAAAGGTTTAACAAACTCCACTTGATCCATATAGGGATGACCTTAGAAATGTCTACCTGTTACATCTCGATCAGCATGGGGATGGCCCTAGAAAGGTCTAGCCTATTACATTTCGATCAACATGGGGATGACTCCAGAAAGGTCTAACAATCCCCATTCAATTCACATTGGGATGACTGAAAAGGTCTACCTTATTTCTTTTCGATTAACATGGGGATGACTAGGAAAGGTCTAACAATCCCCACTTGATCCATACAGTGATGAGCCTAAAAAGGTCTTCCCGTTACATCGCAACATTGGGATGACCCCGTAAAGGTCTAATAATCCCCATTCAATCCACAGAGGGATGACCTCGGAAAGGTCTACCCTATTACATTTCAATCAACATAGGGATGATCTCGAAAAGGTCTAACAATCTCAAATCGATCCACATAGGGATGAGCCCCAAAAGGTTTGCACTATTTCTTCTCGATCAACATGGGGATGACATAGGGATGATCTCGAAAAGGTCCCACCACCCCACCACTCTCATCACCCCCCCCCCCCTTTTTTAAATTGTCTTTGAACCACGCCGTCAAGACTTACTTCTTTATGGCATTTTTTTTCCTTTTTATAGAAGGATGGTCCACTTTGCCGAACGCATCTCGTCTGCTGAGAGATACCTCATGATGTTTAGAGACAAAGGTCAACCCATAAAGGATGGACTTAGCTTTCTTGTGGTAAAGTCATTAGCTGGCTCCTTTGCAGATCACTGGCAGTTTAGACGACAACATGATCCGTCCCAAATTATCGATTGACGTGCCTATGACTTGGAAAGAACGTGTGTGGGTTTTGCAATCTTCCATTCATGATGAGGCCCCTAATCGTAACCAAGTGCTAACTCTCGGACGTCGTATAATTGAGGGTCAAATCCACTAGAATGCCATAATGAAGGTTCTTGGAGAACTCAGCTTCACTGACTGCTACTTGGAGTGGCTTGAATTTGTAGTCAGCCGAAACAAGTCATTCCTGTATGATGTCAGTCTATTCGGCACAGTGATGACATCTCTGTACACGTATGATCATAATAATGACGTAGTTTGAGCCTTTTTCGAAGCTTGGTGTCCTTTAACCAACACTCTTCATACCACGGTAGACGAAGTCTCAATTTCTTTATGGGACCTCTGGTTATTTGAGGGTCTTCCAATCAGGGGAAGGTTTTATGAGGAGGTGATTCCTTCCCTTAAAGAATTAACTGATTATCGTGACAAAGAGAATTATCTGCCAAAAACCTATGAACACCTTTTCCATACATATTATTCAATAGTGCGTTCATAGAGAGAAAATTGTGCCATGTCTTCCAAGAATGATTCTGATGTGTCCATTAGCTTCTAGATTTATTTTTGGTTCCTAAGGGCTAAGAGATATGACAAGCCTACTACACGGAAGCAAAAGAAAGTCTCTCGCTCCCGCTCTATACAAAATCCTGATGCTATTCGTAGAGCTAGAATATAAGACGACTTGAAAGATAAAACATGTTTGGCCGCCTTTCTATCTTGTTGGTTATGTATTTTTATGTTCATGCAAAAGGGAGGTTAACTTCACCCTGAAGTCTTTAGAATGGCTAGCTTAATGGCTAACGGGACTATCTATAGTCTTGTTGTCCCAGTCTTAGTCAATATATACCACAACCTCGGGTTGATAACAAAGGCTTCAAACCCAATTGGACGCATGGACTTTCATTTCCCCATGTATTATGCCTATGATTGGCTGGCCCACTATTTTAACACATATTACACCACCCCTATAGTTGTTTGGGGTCCAAAGATAGCTAACTTTTCTGCCAAAGATGGCTCGATCTATTTTGATGAGTACGAGGTAGGAAAACTGATCCATAACGGTGCCACAATTCAATGGCATGTGAATATTCATAACAGTAGTAGGCATGAGCACATGATGATGACAGAGACCGATCATTCCTAAAGTCCAATTATTTCTCCAGCATACGATCAGGTTACTTATCTTCCTAACGTGGGAATGTTCGGACCATAGAATCATATAGTCCCTCTCACTTTGGTCGACAGTTCAGCTTTTACCAGGACATTTCGAAGGACATAGGGGGAATACTATCTGCCCTTACACCGAAGAATGTGTTATATTACTAGAGAGTATGCATGAGACTTAAGACATTGTCTCAAGTATTCCTGCCGGCCTTCACGTTTGACCCGTATACCCATGTTACTCCATGGTTCACGGATTGGCGGCTGACAAAGCGTGAAAATTACTTTGAGGAGAACTGACACCATTTAGTGACCAATGCCATTCCTCCTCTGGCACCACCCAAACTACCCAGAAGGCAAAAAAATTCGCTTGATTGAAGAGATAACAGAGATCTTGGAGAAAGATGCTCCAAACCCAATCAGAGAGGATAGTCATAGTAGCACTGGTGACCGTTATTGGAAAAGACCCTCCAAGAAACATAAGGCGATGGATGACGTCTTGTTTTAGAGGGTTCAAACCAATTTAATGGTCCCTAACACTCTCAACCTACTGGTATATCGATCCTTCCTCTTTTTTCCTCTAAAATCTTCTCATCTCTTTTCTTTAACTATATGGTTTATGCCTTTGTTGTTATTCTTTTTTCGTAGTCACCCTTGAAAAACTCTCTTCAAAGACTCGTGGCACCACAAAGTGAATAATATTTAATGGGATCTTTCATTGTTGACTCAACCACTGAGAGAATTGGTACTTTTGAGGTGTTGCCAGTGAATCCCATCCAACAATCTTAACAAGTTCATGCTATCTCTAATGACATCCATCATGCCAAGGAGATAGTAGATGTTGAGAATGTTGAGGTTTCAGATCCCGTAATCAAGGAAACCGATTACTCTAATGTGCCTCAATGGAGAAAGTTTTCCCAGAGAAGCTTCAAAATCCTTGGTCAGTCTAGGTGGCCGCCAACTGCATTTTTCCGTACTAGCAGCTCTATGCTCCCTGTTGGCAAAATTTCACCTCTGGCTTATCCTCTTATGGCCAAGGAGTTCTCAAGACATGTGAATGAAATGACACCTCTGGCTATTCATGAAGTATCCGAGTTTTACGCTGCCGACGTAGTTTCTGATGTTCGACACCATGCAGTCTTAACCATGTGGGAGACTGTACATAAAAAAATCATGAGTATCCCTTTTAAGAAGTTTTTTTTTTGTCTAGATAAGGAGACTCACGAGATATTCGAATCCATTTCCAAAATTCGAGGTGCCTCCCCCTCTCAGAAAACTCGTAGATGAATATTTTCGAAATGTAGAGAAGTATAATCAGTTCCAGTTGTCATTTTTCTCTCAATTGACTTAAACAAGTAAAAGCCAACATCTGGAGGAGGCCAAGTTTAATCTGAAGAAGATACTATATGACGAGAGTAGTGCCCTTGCTAAGAGAAAAGCACTACTAGAACGCGATTCTCGAGCCTTGCAAGAAAAAGGAAGAGTTGTTAGCGAAGCTAGAAGCCATCAGAACTAAACGAGCCAAAATATCCAAGTTGATTTCCGAGAACAAAGATCTTTTGAATAAACATAAGCTTGGTGCCTCAGAAATATGTGGGATCATAAACGAGATTGAGACCACTTCAGTTCTTTCTGATAAAGACGTCAAGGCTTTAGATGTACTACGTCAGATGTTAGAGGCCATGCAACAGGAGCTCGGGAATTACAACTGGGTACCATGATTTGATGTTGTCTATCTCACTTATTTTCACATGCGCCAGTCGTTAGTGGCTTTAAAATTTTTTTGTAACTCTAAACCCTTTTAGTTGCTGAATTTGTCTACTTTAGTACTCAAAAACTCTTTCTTTCTTATATGGAAGCCACTTTTTTCTGTTCTTTTTTTTTTTAATGATAAATTCCAATGCTTGAAGCTTCCTTTAAATTTTTATGCAATTGAACTCATATATATGTATATATATCTTTTCATGTAACTGGACTTAAATTTCTTTAAGTTGCCTACGTATCCTTTATAATGATAGTGATCAAATCATAACATAGTTCACCATTTTTTTAAAGGTCGTTCACCTTTTAAACTCAAGTATAAGTTTAACTTGAAAAGCGAAGCACGTGATGTTGTTGAAGTTAAAGTATTCAAAGAGTCTTTTTCTCTCTTCAGGATGACTTATGTCTTCAAAGAAGTGTGTAGCTTCAGGAGTCTGAGTCTTCTGGTTGTAGGTGGATTCTCTTGGGCTCTCTAAAAATGTTGAATTGCTCCACCTACAAATGAGAAAAACTTCTCTATTTATAGAGTTTTCTAGTGGGTTTCACGGGCTTGAGCTTGGTTGATCCATGGGCCTGGCCCTTGAACCTAATTAGTTTAACTTTGGTTTGATTGGTCCATGGGCCTGACCCTCAAGCCCAATTAGTTGGACTTGGGCCTGATTAGTCCACGGGCCTACCCTTTGGGCCCAATTAACTGGACTTGACCTAATTTGGATTTGGAATTTTTTTTTTGTTCAATTGGACTTTAGCCCAAGTTATAAAATTGGATTGGGCTAATTTTATTTCATCCAAAAATCATGATGAAAACACGTGGCATCATCGGAATTTGCCAATTCATGTCTTCAATTTCAATTTAGGACACACGTCAACTCCTAATTGGTCACAAATTCAATGTTTTGGAACTTCGTCATTAATTTAAGAAATGACGTGACAATTTGTGATTGGCAAAAAAATTTACCTTCAACAAATGTAAATTAATTTACCTTGTATACCAAGTGTTAGAAGTTGTGTAATGAACTAGAATTGCAATCTCCATCCCGCCATCCACCAAGTCGAGAAGCCCAAAATTCACGGAGAAAATTACCAATAGATTTATGATAGAAATTGTATACATAACCAAAAAAAAAAAAAAAAAAAAGGAAAATCAATAAATGTTTAATTAAATGGGGATGAGGAAGTCTCTAATGTGAAGGTAATGATGTCGATAAAATCCACTGTTTTCTCTTTCCACATATGCACAAAAAGTACCAAGGAAAAGTTTACTAATATGAAGGTAAAGAGAAAATTTGAAAATGCCTTGCCACGTTTTCTTTAAGGTTAAAAAAATATGACCTTATTAAAAAAAATGACATTATTACACAAGTTACTTATCTATGAAGAAATTAAAAAAAAATTGCCAAATTTGCATGATATAAGATGAGTAAGCTGGAAAAGGGAATAGATTTAGTGAGCTAGGCTTAAGCAAAGATTATAATGATCTCTTAAAAATGATTTTGAATAATCTAAGTGACGATGAAGAAAGGCAGACATACGTGTTTCCTTCAAACCAAAGATACTAAAGTATAGCAAAGAATAAGTTGATATTGAGAATTTATCTTTACATATTGCCGTTGAGAAGTATAAATTCTATGTGAAACCGACCCACATGCTACGTAACTCAAAATTCATGAGATAATGTTATGTTTAACATTTCACATGGTAAGTTACCAAATTAAATTTCATAATAAAAAGGTAATTTACCTACAAGATATGTTAGAAAGATAACCTTCAAATCATGGAAGTTAATTCAAAGGTTATTGTAAAAACAGCCCTTAAATATTTATGTCTTTGGAAAACAACCCTCTTCTAAAAAATTAGATTCTTTTTAAGATTGTTTTTAAATATAGAAAAATAAATCAAAATATTTACGAAATATAACAAAATTTTAGAACTATTAATGATAGACATTGATAGACACGGATAGACTTCTATCAGTACCTATCATTAATATTGATGACACTAATAGAAGTCTATCAGTGTCTATCATTGATAGTTCGAAAAATTTACTATATCTTGTAAATATTTTCAACAGTTTTACCATTTGAAATAATTTTCCTTCTTTTTAATTTGATGATAAAATGATGTGAGCATTAAAAAAAAGATATAAAATTACATTTATGCCCTCCCTCATTAAATACAATAAAAATACTCTTGTTTCTTTCTATTTTTTGAAACTATTTTTCAACACCTAATTTTAAAAGAATGAAGTATATGCCAATTATCATTGAATGTAAAATTGATGTTGCATTCCTGCTTCGATCTCGTTTAACTGAATGTTCTAACATTTGAAATTTTGGTTATAAATTAAAAAAAAAGAAAAAAAAAAAGGCTTTTTCAATTTCAATTAATCCATCAAACTTAGTATGAAAATACCATACAAAGGGGAAAACGTGAATTTACTGCATGGAGTCCCTCTACCAGGAGAAAATGCTAAATATACTGAATAATTTGTAGGCTAAATTGTACAAAATATCAAAACTTTGTATTTTGTGTGAAACATACTACTGAACTTTCAACTATTCAAAAATACCCCTAAACTTCTAAAAAGTTAAAAACATATCATTACCATTAGTTTGGATGGAAACCATTGATGTTTTATTTCAAAAATACTCTTGCACTTTTCAAAATTTAAAAAATACCCATAAACTTAAAGAATATTTTAAAATACCCTTACTGTTAATATATAAATAGAAATTGTTAATATCTTATTGTAAAAATACTTATAAATTTTCAAAAGTTGCATTAATATCCTTACCTTAAAAAAAAAGTTTAAAATGCTCTTATTATTTATTTACATCTCACCACCTCCCTCTTCCATTTCCTTTCTCTCTCTTACTTCAATCTATATCCTATTACTCCTTTATTTTCTCTGTTCTTTTCTCCCCTCTTACACTTCTTGATAATTGTTTAAAGACATTGGCCTCCTTTAGTCAAAGTATACATAGTTTATAATAAAAAGAAAAAGAAAATGAAAGCACCAAACGGACTTTAGGACTTATATGTTTTTAATAAGGATTGTACTTTAGTAATTGAGTGTGTATACACAGGCAAATATGTTTTCTTTATTTGGCTATTTATAGTTTTGATAAGTTTTGAGGGAAGATTTTTGTTTTGGAATTTTGTGAGATTTTATGTTTAATTTGAAGTTTTGGTTTATATTTTATTGTGACAAAATTTGTATAGGAATTGGACAAATGAAAGATATATTAGAGTATCATATGAAAAAAGAGGATATATATATAATCAATTTTAATATTGGTCCTTTTCAAACGCAAGAAAATTTCAAACATATTGATCATTATATTGACGGCAGGAGCATTTTTAATTTTTTTTCTTTGTACGACTAAGAGTATTAATGCAACTTTTGAAAGTTGAAAGATATTTTGAAACGAATATTGACAGTTTGTGTTCATATACTAACAATAAGCTTTTTTTAAAAAAAAAAAGTTTAAAGGTGTATTTGAAACAGACCACTAACTATTCTATCGAAAACTAACGACAATGGTATTTTTAAACTAATTTTGAAAGTTTAAGGATATTTTTAAAATTTTTGAAAATTTAATAGTATATTTGATATATGTTGTCTAATTTAGCCTACTTTCTAATATTTAGATAGTTCTCATTTTGGTATGTAGTAATCTTCAATTTCATCCTTAGTATTGTAAATTTTTTAATAAAGGGGGAAAAAATGCTCAAATTGGTTAAGATAAAAAGTACACATAATTAAATTATTGTCTTACTACATATTTCGAGCACTAGGACTTGTCATTTTTGTTGATGAGTGTGCTGTACTTTTGCTAATGTGCAAGTTGAATTTCATGGATCAAAGTAATATCTATATATGCTCAAATATATTAATATATAAAACAATAAATTTAATATATCCTCCATCAACCTTGTATCTCCCAAGTTCATGAGAGTATATGAATGAACGAAGATTACATCCAAACGAGAGGGATTCTAAGGACTTAGATGTATAATTAAGAAAGACTTAAATAATTGACAGCTACTATCTATATCAACAAAGTGCACATTTCTTTTTTGTGGCTCAATCATAGAAACTCTAAAGTTAAACATGTTTAGTTTGGAGCAATTCTATATTGAGTGATCTCTTGAGAATTTTCCTATGAAACATAGTAATTGAGACAAAGAATTTCGAAAGAACTCGTGTTTATCTGTGGTGATAGTTTGGATGAAATTGCCAAGTTGCAAGGGAAGTAGGGGAATGTTGTTGGGCCATCAGGTGTCATGGAGCATTTACAACAACAAACTTGAATATAATTATTTAAAAAGAAATTCAATATAGTCCAATTAATGAAGACATATATCATGGATTAGGAGATTAATTGAAAGTTTGAATCTTCCCCTTCACATATTTTTTAATTGAAAAAAAATTATTATCTTTTTATGAAATTAAATAATTGTGAATTAAAAGATAAATAATAATCAAATGATACAAGTAGGAATATAACTAAAATTACCGTAAGTTTAGCAAGTGAAATCAATATTTATTGAGGATCTTACATTAGAAAAATCATCACAACCTTAATCAGATATGGACTATATACTCTTCTAATTTTTAATTACTTTTCAGATGGAATTCCCACTTTATTTAATATTAACAATTGAAACAAACTAAAAGAGATGTGAAAGAAGAAAGCACATAAATCAACTTAGGAAAATCCTCTCGAGGACTTGCTCAAGAATGGAAAAGAGTAAATGAATGCAAATATATCATAGAATATAGTTCGATCTTATGCATGAAGAAAGTTTGAATAACTGTTAGGATTTTACTACAGATTAGATGAAGTTACTGATTCTCATGGTCTAACATGCACAAAATAAAAAATTCATTCTCAATTCTATGTTAATAATTAATATTGATTTTTACTTCTAGTGCCTAACAAACAAAAAAAGAATGTTAATGTATTATCATTATCAAATTTACTGCAGCTCTTAAACTTATTACTTTTAAATTCATCGGTAATTGTAAAAAAAAATAGTTTATAGATACGTTAGTGATTTAGTAATCCGTAATTCAAATTTTCTAATTTCTATGGTACTCACCAGAAAAACAAATCATCTATAATTTAATCCTAACTATTATTTATATTCAAATATTATTTTATTATAGAAAAAACCCATGTGCAACTTAGAGAAATTAAAGTAGTTGAATAAACAAAAGCATTGATAGGAATCAAAAAATGAGTGTTAAGAACATGGTTTGTCCATACTTGTTTTCAAACGGTTGCTTGTGTTAATGTTCTACTTTATGAAAGCTGTGTTGATCCACAACTCAACTCAAGAAAAAAACACATCTTTTTCTTCGTAAGAAAACAACAAGAGAAAATGGGTCACTCTCAAAAAAAGTAAAAAAAAAAAAAAAAGGAGTGGAAAAAAAAAGATTCATATTCTTAGGGATTCGAGTTACAAAAAGAAAGAGTGACAGTAATGATGAGTTTTAGTGTCATCGTTTTGCATGCAATGGAGAAAGAAACATACTTTTGTACCTTTCTTTTTTATTTATTTTTCTTTTATATTCTTTCTCACTCTCTCTTATTTATTTATTTATTTTATTTCACTTTCTTTGCTTTTTAGATCACTCTTCACTTTAATCAGTTTCTTAGATTTCAGTAACAAAAAGCCTTTTTTTCTCTCTCTTTTTCTCTTTATTGATCTGTCTACCATGCCCTAACTGCAGCTCTCAGATCTTTTCCTTTTTCATAACTTTCAATTATACACCACTTATGGTTGCTGCTATAAATAAATAACTAGTGGATGACATCACAACACAATTATTGATCATTAGTTTAAGTATAATTGGTTGTTTGATTAATTTTTAAAATGTAGATATTCTTTGAAAAGTTGTTAAATTTGGCCGCTATAAAGCTTTCAAAGTTTATTTTTAAATAGAAATCTCATCCAAATTAAGATTTGAAATGATATATCGATGACCTAAATGAAAAATTGGTAAATAGATGGTAAGAATCTGAGTCATCATATCTATATACTATTTTAGATCCTAATTTGTATTTGGTGTTCTAAAAAATAGAAATAGTTTTGAAATATTTGTGAAAAGTCAAAAGTCATAAAAGGTAAAGTTGGAGAGTTTTTTTTTAACCATTCTTTTAATGATGTTCTCAAATTTATGGTCCGTTTGGATTGATTTGAGAAAAATGTAATTTTCAAAAATATCGTTTTTATTTAAACACTTATGAGAAAAAATGATTAGAATACATTTGAAAAGTTATTGTGAGTGGTTGTCAAACATTCCAACTAAAATAACTTAATTTTTAAATTAAATACTTGAAAATATATTCCAAACACTTAAAAAAAATATGTTTTAATTCTCTAAGGTATGATGATGGAAAAAAGGGTTAAAAGTATTGAACATAAAGTAGGTAAAAAAGAATTGTGTACTAATGTAATTTAAGTTTAGTTGTATTTTATCTACCTCAAAAAGGATAGTAATAAATTTACTTAAAGTAAATAAATTTTAGGGTAATAAATTTACTTAATGAATATCATACTCTATAGAAACTTCAATATTGTCGACAAATTACAACATTGTAGCCAAATTTTTCATATCTGGTGTGATGTTTGCCCCCAAGAGCTTTGTTTTGTATTTCACAAGTCAATTTTAATTTTCTCTTTCTTGTACTAAATTTATGTTATTTGTCGTTACATGTTTCTCGTAATCTCTGCATGTTTCTTATCTACTTTTAATAATGTACCTTTTTTAGGAAAAAAATATTACACTTCTGTTTTATAATTTTAACAAGTACTTCTAATATCGTTTCATTTGAAAATGGTTTTAAAAATATTTCTATGTCCATTTAATGAATAATAAAGTTGAAAAAAATTCTACGAACCATCTTTGAACTATGAGGCTGTTTATAATCTCATTTAATGTATAAATTGATTGATTTTTTCATTTTATTTATGTACTCGAGATCTTTTTTGTTGTTTTGTTTTGTTTTTTACTTGGTTTGAGAGTATATGTTTAATTGATATAGCTGTCGTTAAAAAGGGTGTTACAAAAACATGTTTTTCTTCCCTAATTAAACTTTACTTTCTACTATGGTTGATTTCTGATAACGACGTCCAAACAATTTTGTTCCCAAACATCTTTTGAGAAAAAAAAAATGTTTTGTTTCCATATAGGCTCGAGATAATTTCTTATACCTATTTATTTTTTGGATTTATTGCAACTTTAGACTATAACATTGATACTTTTCTTATCGCTAAAAATCACTCAAGAGGTCAGATTTTTCCTTCCATATTTTTTAGTCGACCTTTTCTTATTTCTAAGCATAAATGTCATATGACAAATTAATACGAGGTTATAAATATATATCGCGGAAAAGAATGGTACGTGACTCTTTAGTAAACGTTGCATTCTTTCAATTTCATAAATTGTGTTCTTTTATGAATGGATGCATTTTTTCATAACAAAATTAAAGAAGGGACATGACTATTTGAATAACCACGAATTAGTCTAAATATATGATCTTCCTTCGATTTGATTTTTTCACGTTTTATGTCAGTATTTTTTTTCCTCGACATTTCTCTTCATTTAAGAAGATATTATGAATTCATTGGGCTTGAATATTTTCTTGTGTACGAATTTTATGGTTTTTATGTGTTTGTATATATAATACACCTACCGAGATGAAAGCTAAAGATGAGTCTCATAGGTGGACGTATCAAACTGAAATATTTTCTATTTGAGATGCCTTTTATTTGGCAATCTTTTAGATGTCTAACGTCACCCTTATTTCACTTGGGATCCTACAGATCCACTCTTTTTGCGTTTGTACTATTTTTCTTTTCCAAAGGTATTAGATTGTAATAAAAAGAATTGAACTTCACAACTTGAAGTCAAGATACAAATGAAGAACAAATATCCGAAGAGTTAAAAGACGAATAAAAAAAAACACAATCTAAGGAAAAAAGTCCTAGGGAGGAAAGCTATCATGAATTTTCTCAATAGAAGTCCTAAGTAATTCCAAACAACAAACGAAAATATTAAACCATACAACTTCACTAACTATATACCAATATTAATCTATGAATATACTATAAATTATCATGTTAAAGTTATGTCAAATTAGAAATTTAGACTCTCAATTTTATCGTTAGTGTCTATCTGATCCTTAATTTTAAAAATTTATTTAGTCTTCTAACATTCAACTTTTTTAAAATTTACACTGATTTACTAGGCACAAAATTACAATTTTAGTGTTACTTGACATGAAATAAAAATCTATAACTAATTAAGAAAGTGATTTTTAAAAATTTTGAAATTTTTAAAAATTAATATAAACATAAAATTGAAAGAAGTCTGGAAATCTATTAAATATACTTAAAAGTTAAAAATAATATAGACACATATTTTCAAAGACTAAATCTAAACTTAATCATTAAAGAAAGTACAATCGTAAGGATAAATTAATTTTGAGCGTATTTTCAAACTAAAATGATTAAATTTAATAATTTGAAAATTACTAAATTAGAAACAAGTCAAAGTTGATCCCAAATTAATGATGAATTTAAAAGTGTCTTTAACTTTAAAATAGCTCCTTTTGAATTATTAAAATGGACATAGTAGAAGTGGGTAGAGAAGAAAAGAGAAAATTACAAGGGACCTACAAAAAATATTTTGTTGCTATGTATTCATTAAATTATTTGTCCTAATGATTAGAGGCTTGAAAGTTTCATGGACAGGCAAATTAGAAAAATCTTCCTTTTTTTTTCATATATCTTTGTTATACACACAATAATAATTATTGCATATTCATCTTGTCCAAAAAAAAGTATAGTTTCAATTCAATCTAATAAAACCCAAGGAGAAAAAGGGGAAGTATGAAATTATTGTACAACCCCCAAAATATTTTTGCATTTATAAACTATATTTTAGTCTTGAACAATTTTGTTTACTCCATTTTAATAAGTCTAAATTTTGCTAACATGAACATTATTTGGTGATTAGTATTATTGATTTTTCTTGAGATCACACCCTTTTAATTCTATAGTTGTTGTACAAAAATTAAAATTATGTCTAACTTTCAAATATTTGGGTTTTAATCTTTTGAATATTTATGTTTAGGTTAAATTACAATTTCGATCAATTTGGAGTAAGATAGAATTTAATCCCTATAATTTATAATTAGAACTTAGTCCCTATGATGATATAATAACCTATAACTACTTATGAGGATTGCATCAAGTCATATGAACTACTTATGAGGTTTTATCAAACTATAGAGACTAAATTCTAACTGTAAAAATCGTAAGGACTAAATTCTAACGTTTCCGTATCATATGGATCAAATTTTTAATTTAACCTTATAATTATATTATAATTCCTATAAGAAGTTATTCCCTTGTCATGCAATATTAGTGACTTTTTAGAAATTTGGATCTACTCTGAAATCTAGCTTTTAACTTATACTATATTAGTCAGTTGCAAATATAGCAATCAGATTTAAAATATTAATAAATATCATATAATGTAAAAAAAAAATAACAAATACAGAAAAATTTAGATAGTCTATAAATGATAGACTGTGCCGTTGGTTTGATAGGAGTCTATTAGTGATAGATTATATTGCTGGTAAAAGTCTATCAACAAATAGAAGTCTATCGTTGATAGACTTTACTATATTTATAATTTTTTTTAAAGTTATATTATAAACTTAGTTATTATTCTTTAAAATATTACCCATATTTTATTCTCGTCAAGTAAAAGAATAAAAGGCATGCATTGACCAAATCATAAAAGATGCTAAATTGTTTAGTGAAGTTGCAAATGAATATGTTTATCAAAAGAAGATCCATTATTGTTCCTAACTTTATTCACCTTAATTGTTATTTGAATAAAAGTAGTTGTGATACATGTGAGGGTAGTTTTCTCATGTAGATGTCTATTGAAGTTGTGACATTTGAACTCTAAGGACTAAAATAAATATATCATTTCAAAATTTGAATAATTTATTTTTAGGTAATTGCAATGGATAGTGTTGTTAGGGATAATAATAAACTATATATCAACATTTTCTTTAAAAAAATTGCAAATATAGCAAAGCCTATCAGTGATAGATTTCGATCGCTGATTGACTCTTTCCACAAATATGACTTATCACTGATAGACTCCTAATAGCGATATAATCTAGTATTGATAGACTATTTAAATTTTGTCATATTTGTAATATTTTAGATTATACTATATCTATTAATACTTTTAAGTTTGATTGCTATATTTGCCATTGTTCCTTTATTTTCCTTGATAATCTAAAAATTTTGAAAGGTAATTGTTCTTTCAATTTTAATTTACATTTGATTATTCTAAATGATTTGTTAAATACTAGGAGAAACCATTGTTATGACAAATGTACTATGAAAAAAGCACTATAATATGCTTTTTTTTTTAAAGAAAATCTTCGTTAAACTAACAAAATTAAAAAAATAATAGTAATAAAATAAACTCGTAAAAGGATTACATTTTTTTGTGAGAAAAATACTAGATTATATAAAATCAAAAGTTAAATTATTCGAATGTAAGAATTGAAAATTGAAACTTTTTCAACTTGATCCTACATAAATCAACTCTTAAAAATTAATTCATTCATCAAGCACAAAAAGGAATGTAATAATCACCTTGAATGGTCTGAAAATCTAAACTTGTTTGGGAGTGATTCTAAAATATTAAAAATAAATAGTCTTTTTGTCATTTTCAAAATCACTTGAAAAATGCTTTTAATCATTCTAAATCAATTTTAATAATACAAAAAATACAACTAATTATACAATGAATTGATTTTGAGCGATTAAGTTTGTGTGTTCTAGATTTTTTTTTTTTTTTTTTTTTTTTAAAGAAAAAATGATTTTAACCATTTTAAAATTATTTCCAAATATATCTTTACTTTACGGGAATAATCGAACAAGACAATCTCCCTTCACATTTCATTTGGAGATCTACCATTTCATTTTTCCAAGATTCTATTTCTTTAAAAAAAAAAAAAAAAAAAAATCCACACACATTTTGATTGATCAAGATGAAGAAAACTCATAAGAGAAGAGAGATCACGATGGAAAAGCAAACAGTTGAATCCCCAATTTCCCATTAAAGGGATGGATTGTTCCACCAAATGCATTTAGAAAAGAGAGAGAATTTTTGTTCGTTTGTTTTTTTTTTTCCAATATGGAGATGGAATTGAATACCTTATTATGTCAATTAAACTATGTTCTTTTTTGCGAGAGAAAAAGAAGTTAAAGATATCATCTTGATTCTTATACTTTAGATTTTGTTTCACTTTGATTCTTATTTCCTTTCGATAAATCTTAAAATTAGTCCATACAATTATTTTATCGCAATCTTTTAAAAAAAAGAGTCATTGTTAACCTATCCTTTATAAATTGTAAAAGTTGAATAAAAATTAATTTTTGTATGACTAAAATTAAGATCTATCGAAAGAATATGAACGAAAATGATACAAAATTCAAAGTAAAAAAATTAAAATAGTATTTAAAGGAAAAAAAAAGTGAAAGTTTGATGGGTGTATATGAAGAGAGAGAGAAGAGAAATGGAATTAAAAATATAGTGTATAAAAGAGGACATGGTATGTATAAAGTAAGTAGAGAGCATGCTATATAACCTTTTCTTTTTAGCTCCCCAAAAAATTTTCTCTCAGTTGTCTCTACTTTTCTTGAACTCTCACCAATACATTTTTTTAGGGTTTTCACACTGCCAATTTCTAGGCTCCATTTGGTGGGCCCTCCTTATCATCTTTCTTTCTTTCTTTTTTCTTTGCCCAAAATAATAATAATAATAATAAATTCTTTGTTTTGCCCTCATATTTGATATTCCCCATAAAAAAAGTTTCTTTTTCTTGTAATTTTTTTTTGGACACAAACCCATATCCAAAAAGTTGGCAATGGGTTAGTTTTTGTTTGTAGGTTCATGAAAATTCAAGGTGATATTGATCAAGTTAAATCACGTTTGTTTTAGATTATATTAATTGTAAATAATAATTATGATTATGGAGGAGAAAATTTTGTCTCAAGATCCTAATTAATGTAAAATCAAAGGTGGGAATTTAAAGTTTATTTTTTTCATGCGTTTTTTTTATTCTTTTTGAATAGGACGAATCCACACCAATCCCTATCTCGATTTTTCCTTTTATTTTGTTTTTAGTTTGAAACTTTGTTTTTTTAACGAAGATGTTGAATTTTGCTACCAAATTTGTTGTTTTCTTATAAAGAAAGGTCAAAGTTTTTGGAGGTACTGTCACGTTTCGATTTTATCTCAAATTATTTTAGGAGTTTTAGTTTTGTTAGACTGAGATAGCGTTTTTTTTTTTTTTTTTTTTTTTTTTTTTTTTTTTTATGTTTACTTTCTCCTAAATTTTATAGTGTAGTTTTCATATTTTTGGAAAGAACATTTACGTTATTGGTTTAATGCTAAAAACAAATGTTTCAAAAAAAAAAAAAAAAAAAATCAGAAAACAAAGCATTTTGAAAACTACTAGTTTTTATTTTCCAAAATCTGGTTTGATTTTTTAAAACATTAGTTAAAAAATGAATATAAAACCAAGAAACTTACTACTGAAATTAGAATTTATGAAATTAATTGTCAATAACTAAAAATAAAAAAACCACATGATTACTAAACGACGTCTAAGTGTTTCAATTAATTTGTGGTTTTAACAATGATTGTGTTACGGTAGTATGATTAACTGCTTTTATTATAGGCAAACTTGAGCATCATGTTTTGCAACATCTCTCTTACTATGTCAAGGATCACGTTCCTTGTCATGCAGATTCTAGAGAACTTTTTCTTGTCTGTTAAAGCATGTAGTGTAGATTTGTAAGCCTTCTTCCCTTTTCTTGTAGAGAATATCTTTATCGTATGTGAATATCCTCTTCAAGTTGTGCCATATTTATTTGTCACTTTGATATGTTAGAGTTATCCCTTTCGAATGAGAGAATATACGTATTGAAGTTTTTCAAAGAACACTCACATTGAATACTCATAAGTATTGTCAATGAACCTTGTGCTCCTCGTTGTTAAGGATGTGTTGTCGGTAGTTATCTAGATTAGACTGAGTGTTTATGGATATTGTAGATTACTGTAAATGTAGAGAATGATATCTAATACTTAAGGGGAGCCTAAGTACGTTTGTATTGAAGGGATCTCAAACTAAACTTGAGAGAAGCTTATTCATGAAAGTGGTGGGAGCTCATGCTTAGGGAGAGTCTACGTACTTTCGATCAGTTTGAGGGGATCTCAGACAAAGCTCGGAAGAAACTTTATTGTGAAATTGATGGGAGTTCAAACTTAACGATTGGAGCCTAAGTTGAAACTGAAGGGTAGATTGTACATGAATCACTATAGAGAGAGTCTAACAAATCATAAGTACTTCGTTGTAATTGCTTCACGTTTTACACAATGAAGTTTCTTTCAACCAAACATACTATCCCTCAAAGTAGGTAATATTGCATTAAACTTGATTGTCAATCTTTGTGTCTCTATACTACTCTTGTTGTTGGATATTAACTTATTCTATTTGTTCATTTTATTATACCATATCTACTTGATTTGTGCATATCCTAGATTCACTTTAAAATTATAAGTTCCTTAAATGCAACACCCTATCGAAGGTAAAGATTGAACACTTAATTGAAGTTTTCACGTAAGAATTAAGATTAAATTAGATAAAAAATGGAAAGTTTACGGTTAAAATTGAAATACAATTTTGTAAAACATTGTTTTCTTTTTCCGAAAAGTCTTCATGGTATCAAAAGCTTATTCCTTTACACACATCTGATTATTTTCTCATTGAAATCACTTTAGGTAAAAGACAACTACTTTTTTTCATTTGAAAAAAGCTTCCAACACACACACACCCCACAATGTGTTGTCTCAAGTAACTGTTAAATTATGTAGCCTAATCATAAAAAAAGAGGTTGGGAAACGTTTAAGTAATTTTTGTAAAGGTTAGACACTCATAGTGTCATGTTTGTGTTTTTCTCTACTATTCTTGCACATAAGTCTATTTTCTAATATATATGAAGTGGAAGACTTGAACTTTAAGCATCTTGATTGATGTTATACAAAGTCAGTTGAATTATGTTCGCGTTAGTTTTTTTGTTATAATAATTGAATGAAAGTCTCGAAATAGAGAAGTGCCAAAAGTTGTTTGTTCATTTGATTTCGACGTAAACTTGACAACTTATATAGGTTGATTAAATTCCCCTGGATCATATACCAGCGGATATAATTAAAAAAAAAAAGAGAGAGGGAGAGATTTTAAAAATTAGAAACATAAGGAAAATTATTTACACAAAATAGCAAAATTTTAATCTTCTCTTTGTTAGAGGTTAATAGAGACGGATAGAAATCTATCAGTGTCTACCATGGATGGAAACTAATAGAATTTTATCATTAATAGACGCTGATAGAAATCTATTAGTGTTTATCAGTATTTTTTTGCTATTTCTGAATATTGTTTGACATTTTTTTCTATCCGTAAAATTTTTCCTAAATATAAAATTATGTCTCAAAGAAATGAACCAAACTTAATCCAACCTCTTCTTAAACCAAAGTAGAAGATCAATTAGTTGAAAGATGTGAATGGCCAATATATGACATAAAATAGGAACTAATTAGTAGAATAAAGTTAAATATAATATAAAACTGTAATTAACATAATTTCTTTAACTAATAATGGAACTAAAGGAACGGAATCTATGGCCAGCAAAAAGGTAGGGAAAGACATCCCAAAAGTCAAATGCATGCAATCTTTTCAAAGAAAAAGGAAATTATTATAACTCAATAAGTCTAACCCATCAATAGTAGTAATATTTCTTTGGTTTGAAAATTTTCATTATACATACATCTAATTTAACAATTGTGTAATGATATATCTCTTTTATGTATATATTACATATATATATGTTAATTAATTTTTTGAAAGATATATTAAAATAGAAGAGGGAGATGGAGGATTTTTAAATGATTGCACTTACTAAAATGAGAATGATTTATTCATTCCAAAAAGGTTATAACCTAAATGAAGAAATGTAGATGGCTTTCTAATTCATGACCTGTTGTGAGTACTCTAATTTTAGATAGGTTCATAATGTGATTTAAGAGCCAAATATTAAGATAATGCCTTTTTATTTTCTTTCTTCCTTTTTTATTTAGAAAGAATGGCACTGAAAAAGTAAACCAATGATAGTCTCTTTATAAACAAATTCACCTTTGATTGGATGTGAAATTTTAATTTATTTGCAAAAAGTTGTATGCCAAAAAAAAATGGTCGTTACACATTCAAAGTATTCTTTAACTAGGTTGCATGCAAAGAAATATGATCAAGAAGGTAGTTTAATCCATTTTCATGGATATCAAAGATTGAGGCACTCAAGGAAAAAAGAATTACAACGATCACCTTAGCTAAACGAAAATATAAGCTACAATATATTCAGGTAAGAATACTTGAAAAGTAACGATAAGAATTTAATATTAAAGTAGATTTCTCAAATTCAGAGCTTTCCTTGTTGCTCATTTTCATGGTTCCACTTCTTGAAGTTATTGTGTTGTACTTATGTTGGCTTGATTGAGTCATGTGATTGGTGAGAGATGCATCATCTGATTATTTTGATGGCATGATTGATTATTTTGATTTCATGAAATAATATTTCTTTGGTTGCCTTAGTGAGAGATGCATCATCTGATTATTTTGATGACATGTTTGTTGTGTGATTGATTGAATATTTGATGTTATCATTATTTATTTTTCACCATTTCTCAAACTCAAGGTGTAGTGGTAGAATGAAGGTCAAGTTTGTCTTATAATTTCTTACAAAACAACCTTAGTAAGTGGCTTGGTGAATATGTTAGTTTGTTGTACTTTGGAGGGCATAAACTTTGTGAAGAGAGTGCCAAGATCAATTACCTATTTGCAAACAAGGCGATAGTCCATCTCTATCTGTTTTGTTTGATAGCATGGAATAATATTGGGTTTATTGGGTTTATGGACATGTGATTCCAATATGACATAGGATGAAGCTAATCCAAGTGAGTTCAACCGTGATACTGTCCATGGTGCCATATTTTTACGTTTTGAACTTGATGAAGCAACTTAAGATTGTTTCTTGAATGAACTAGCAGATGTAGTTCAAGCCAGGAAAAATATAGAATCAAGTAGGGGCTTTGTCGTGCTATATTATAAGAATCGTATAACTTAGTAGAAATATGTTTGTATAAGATCATATCGTAGTTGATTGTTCCATGAACATATTTGAAAATATGTTTCGTTACTTAAAGTCCCTAACCATAGGGTTTTGAAGTTATTCACAACATGGACTATTTACGGTCAAATATAAGTAGCACTAGTATAATTGTTAGGCATAGGTTGTGTGGATGTGATCATATGAGTAGCACTAATGTATGTGCTCTTGACATATTGGATTTGGCAAATAGGTCTTAAGCGTACTTTGGTTCAACATGATTCCTTTGGTGGCGTCTTTGACCTCTATGCCAAGAGAATAATGTAATGGACCCATATTCTAAAAAGAAATTTAATACTTGAAGTTCGAATGAGTTGTTGTGTATTGTTTGTCATTGCTACTCGTGAGTATGATGTCATCTACATAAATAAACATGAATATTAGATTATTTTCATTTCTAAAAAATGAGAAGAGATGGGTCAAAGCTACTACATATGAAATGAATGTGAAGTAGGGATAGCCAATCAATCAAACCATATCTTAAATTAATAAATAAAATAAAAAGAAAAACTGCTGAAAATTGTTAAAGTTCATGAGACGTGCATACGATCACGAACTTTTCAAACGCACATGTACGTCATTGGAGCGCAGCAGTGCTTAGGGAGAGCACTGTTGCGCTTTGGTCCAATTTGCCAGAGCATCGTAGCGC
This sequence comes from Benincasa hispida, assembly GCF_027475165.1. NCBI lineage: Eukaryota > Viridiplantae > Streptophyta > Magnoliopsida > Cucurbitales > Cucurbitaceae > Benincasa > Benincasa hispida. The sequence goes on from NC_143483.1 coordinate 35,040,855, forward strand.
TATGGCTAGAGTGCAAGGGTGCTCGACAGAAATTTGCATAGTGTCACGGCGCTCTCTAAAGAGCGTCGTTGCACTTCGCGCGATTTTCCCCTAGCGTCGCGGCACTGTGCAAGAGCGTAGTTGCACTCTAGGCTACTATCCTCTTCCAAATTTATCAGAAAAGCTTTGAAATCCACCAAATTAAAGTCAACATAATGACTCGAGTGACCACGGACATTAATACAGACTCGATAGCATGAATTAATGCCCTTAAAATACAACAGACCCTTACAAAATAAGGAATTTAAAGTAGAAAGCAGTCTAACTATGCCAATGTTGAAAATATCCACAACGCAAACCTTTAGAACATACATCAACCATGCAGATCTATATGCACCCACCTTAAATCTGATTTTAATGTTCATAAAACAAATTAAGAGACTCAACTGGACTCTGATACCAATTGAACTTTTGGAAAATCGTGCAAAAGCATGATATGCATCTTGTCTCTTAATTTAATTTTATAGAATAACAATAAATTAGAAAAGAAGGAAACTTATGTGAGATAAACATTCAATCCAACAACATGCTTTTACATAGTACAAAGAGAGAAACAAAAAGAGACTTTTTTACTTACCCTTGAAGACTCAAAATCTTCACGATTCCTCCCCTACGCATTGCACGAACACAACGAATGGTACTCTTCCTTGAAGATAATATACTATGCAATAGGACACCACCAATGGGTTACATCTATATTCTCGAAAGGTAAGAATCGATGAGAGGTGTGGGCTTCATTTTAACTTGGAAGAAAGGGATTTTTGGTTTCTTGAGAGGAAAGTTTGCAGAGAGTTCTTTTTGTGTAAAAAATGTCTGGAGCATCACTTCTGTGAAGAAGAAAAATGAATCATCAAACCTCTCTGCCTCTAACACGTTTTTAAACGAGAGGAGTGAGTTGAGGAAGTTAACAAACTCCCTCCCCATTATTTAATGTTGAAATCAAAAATGAATTTACTATTATATATATATATATATATACACACATATGTACATACATGTGTATACACACAAACCTTATATATACACAAACCTTATCTTATATCAAATATAACACATAATTTATAGTTTATATTATATCATATATAATACAACCTATAGATTATTATTCTCTCATTTAACCTATAGTATTTGATACGAATCAAATTCATATTAAATTTAAATTATAGTATTTATATGAATGAAATTCATATAATTTAATATTAGAATCATATTCATATAATTATTTCCTCTCAAATAAAACTTTATATTATAGTATATCAAATACAATATATTAATTATATCACATATAATTAATTTATATTAAGTATATCATATATAATTAAATCCTTAAATTAATTTGAGCTATTCAAATTAATCTAAGTTGAGCTATCAAGGGGACCTCATGGACCTATAGATTGAAGCTCCAATGGTACTATAATTAATTAAATTACCAAACTTCCATTAACTGTCGGTTACTTCACTAAAGACCAACAACTGCACTCTTCGAACTACAGATATATTTCTGTATCCACTTGATATTGTAGGAATATATCAATATGCAGCGGAAGCAATAAAGATCAATAAGCATTCTAATTCATCAATTTTGGCTATAAATGAAGCATGCTCGTACAATAATAAGAGGGTTTCAAGTCATACCTTTGTATAACCTTTAGAATCTCGAATTCAGCTGCAAATCTTCTCCAAATCTTGTTGTAAACCACCTCAAGATCTTCCCTACAAATCTCTTGGAGCTTTAGATTGAGTTGTGAGACTCAAAATAAGCTTGAATGAAGGGAATTTGGAGACTGCTGCACCCACTTGAAGAACACCTTCTTCAACTTGAATTTTCAACAAAAACACAACTAATGCATGCTTCAATTCCACTTCAATCTTCTCTATTTATTGCAGGACAATCATGCAATGAAGAAGGCTACATGAGATGCAGCTCATGCTTGGAAGATTGAAGCAAAATCAAGTGGATGTTAAGTGAGCTACTTGATTGATGTAAGTGGAGAAATTTCATTTCCAAATTTGTGTTTTTTCCAATTTTTCTAATTTTAAACTGATTTCAAAAAACAATTTAAATTTCAAAATTGAAAACTTTATTAATTTTACAAAATTAATTTCAAAATTAATTTTCTAATAAAATTAATAATAAATAATTAATTAAACAATTTAATTAATTCTAATTAATTTAATATCAAATATTAAATTAATTTTACACAAAATCTACCTTCATGAATTTAATATTTAAATCATATTTAAATATTAATTAAATTCTCCAATTCCGTTTAATTCCAGAATTAAACGCGTATTTATATCTCATATAATTATTAATTCCCTTAATTCTAATTTCAATGTTTCAAATTAACTTATCAACCTACTCTAAAGCTAATCCATTTACAAGCTAGTAGGGGGACCTTATGGACCTACAAATCATGGGCTCCAACGATTCGAGGTTAATTGACTAAACTCTTTACACCGAATTAACCCTCATTCGTTAACTAATGGGTCACTCCACTAAAGCCCATAGTTGCACTCCCCTAACTATATTACGTTCCCTCAATATAACCATAATTAGTAAGTTAACCCTTCACAGGTTGTTCGTAATAACGGTTGGGTCAAATGTCTGTTTTACCCCCAAGATTACCTCTTGTTCCTTAAGTCTCACTGATCCTCTAATGAACAATTTATTTGTGATCCGATCAAAAAATCGAGTCTCTCTCGGGCCAATGAGAGGGTAGGGCCCCTTGTTCAAGACCTGAAGTCAGCACTTAAGGGAACAACCTCTCTACTATTCCTAAAAGCAGGTATGAGTGAATTCTATTTTACACCCTATGTCCCTAACTATCTACTCGGTCTTACCCCTGAATGGAGGTTTATTGAGTCGGCGCTGTTGAGCCAACCCTCATCTATGCAAATCTAAGGATAATCTCGAATAACAAGGAGTTCATAGTTAGTTCAGGATTAAGATCAAGTTACCCAGGTTATCATTTTGAAATAGTCAGTCATAAACAATAAACAACGTTATAAAGTAAGAGTGACTAATTTCCTAGTCCGATCTTGTACAAACTCATTATACAGAAGGCCCCCACTCCTCATGTCATAACATGTACGAATTAGGATCACTTCGTTTGTAGCACTTTACAACTCTTTGTAACAACTTCAGAGTGGGCCGCATCCGATAGTGTTACTAGAATAAGACATCCAACCTTATTCATATACTATAGATCATTTGACCATTTACTCAAACCTGATCCACTTTTATATCTCCACATAAAGTTCAAGTACTCATGTAGTAGTCATGGATCTTTTAGTTTATTGGATTTATTTCTAAAACGAAATAAGCAATATATATATTCAATAACAACTTATTGAATTTTCATAATAAGTTTTATTGGTTACAAACCACGAGTTTTAGCACATAAAACACAACAGATATAACCAATCAACGGTTCGATGACCCTCCACAAATTGCCCGTAAGTACAGTAGGGCCAAAATTACCCTTTTTTTTCCTGTAATTACATCTAACTCCTTAAGTACCATTGATCCCTCTAATGAATAATAAGTCATAGTCCAACTATGACCAAATTCTTCTAGAGCCAGAAGAGGGTGTGGCGTCACATTGTTCAAGCCCTGGAATCTGCCTCTAAGGGAGCAATTTCTCTACTTACTCTAACTATAGAGAAAGAGAGAATTCCTTCTTGTGTAGCTGCGTTCCCAACTCTCCAATCAGACGAATCCCCAAAATGGTAGGCATATTAAGTCGGCGACACTGGCCACACCCATGTAGTTCAAAGGACCACCTTCATAAGTAGGAGTTCACAACTCACTCAGGATTCAGGTCAAGTCACCTATAGTCATCCTGGTGAAATGTAAGTCTCTTCTATCAATAGTGTTATATAGTGAGACTATTCATTTCGTTGTTAGGTCTTATACAAACACTTTGTATAGAACACCCGACTCCCATGTCTCCACATAAATGATCAGGATCAGATCATTGTAGCAATTTACAACAATTGTAATATCTACAAAGTGGGACATATTTGTAGTGGCACCAGGATAAGGTACTCAACCTTATCCATCTACTATAGACTGTTTAGGTTATCTATTAAACATGATCCACCTATATGTTACAGAAGATAACCTTGGATCTTAGTTTATTAGTTTTGTGGGTTAATGCTACTAAATTTCAAATAAAATACCTCATATTTTATTAAATAAATAAATTGTTTGTACATTACAATTACAAACTACAGGGCCCATTAAAATTTAGGGCATCAACCCCAATAAATAGAACTTCACAGTTCTTTGCTTCACCTGACAATTCTATCACAGTAAACGACGTTAGACTACCTGTTTATGAATCTTTTGGTGATCCTGGTTCTATTACAGAGCAAGTTATTGGTATTAGAAGATCTTCTAGAACTTTGAAGCCTCATTCTTATGTAAGGGACTATCATTGCAATCTTTTAATCCTATGTGATGGTGTTGGCTTGAATGTAACTAAGAATACTAAATATCCTCTGCAAAATTGTTTGTCTTATGATCAGGTGTCCAACTCTTACCGAAGTTTCATATTACGACTTTCTGCTTCTTATGAACCTTAACTTTTTTCATCAAGCAATTAAACATGAACATTGCTGACAAGCAATGGATTCTGAACTGCAGGCCATGGAATCTTACCATACTTGGTATGTAGTTTCTCTTTCATTAGAACAACACTTCATTGGCTGTAAATGGATCTATAAGGTTAAACATATTAGGTACATTATAATATAAAATTAATTTTGAATGAGATTCAAAATTATACTTTATTATATGAGAGAAATAAATATTTGAATAAGATTCATATATTATTTATATGAATGAAATTCATCTAAAACTATAGGCTAAAATTAATATGAATAAGATTCATATTAAAACTATAGCTTATGTAAGAGGATATTATTTGAATATGATTCGAATGAAATATGATATTTAATGATTAATTAATTACTTGTTAATAATTAATATTACTGATTTAATTACATACTATATTAGATTTAATATATAATTAAATCAAATAAAATGAGTTATTCTATGTGTTTGTTGATGGAAGTTTGCACTTCCTTCCAACTAACTCTCTCTCAGATTTAATATCTCGCAAAGTGTTGGTGTGACTCACTACTCGATATATGGATGTTAAACCGAAAGCACTGACAACAACTGTAAGACAAAAATATCAACAACAAGCAAACAAGTAAAGGCACACAAAAGTTGGTAACCTAGTTCGATGAAAAACATCTACGTCTGGGGGGTAGAAAGTCCAGGAAAGATAATCCATTAATAATTAAACATTTAAGCAATTTACAACGTAGTACTTATCTGTAATACACCAACTACTATAATAGCTCACGTAAAGCTTAACTCACACTGCACCTAAACTACCCTAGATGCGAGACTCCCTCTCAACTACACTTAGGCTCCCCCTAAGTATGTCAATATTAGCATCTGACACTTCGACACCCGATAATGTGTGAGTCTACACTCAATTTGATTATCTTTCTCTTAAATCAGTGAGCTCCCTTCACCGAAAACTCTTAGGACCCCCTAAGACAGAGCTCCATCTTTGAAGATAAGTCTTAGGCTCCCCTTAAGACTGAGAATCTCTTCTTTGGCAGCAATGACTTAGGCTCCCCCTAAGATCTTGTAACTTTTCAATGTGTAGCACTCAACGGATGAAGAATATGCATAGCGAAATAGTGAGTAGAGAAGCAAGAACACAATATAGAATAGTTCGGCCGGAATACAAAAAAATGTCTTGCTCAATTACACAAATGCGACAACTCTAAATAGTCAGTAACACTCACTTTAAATAAACGAAACCAATAAAGGAAATAATTCTTCATTTGGAATAAAAAGCCAAGCTTAAAAAAGGAACATATCGGACAAAATATCATAGCTGAATATTTCCAGATATGGAAAAAATATTATGCAGGAAAATACTCTAATGTCACAATTGGATGTTAATACTTTATTTGAGATATCTGCAAAACCACTACCTTAGAGAAAATTATAAAGCCAACAAACCAAATCTCTAACACACATGAACTCTCTCTCAACGTTTTTACGGAAACATTATCCTATAAACTTTTCCCTTCTAAAGGTTCCCACAAACCTTGATTTTGTGTGGAGAATAGCAAGGAAGACCCAGTGGTAGTGTCTTGGTGCTTATTCATGGCTATTCATGACGATTTGTGGTTTTTGAGGGAGTTCGTGTCGTGGAGAAGGATTACTTTGAAGATAGTCTTTAAGAGATGATGTGTCTTTTTCCCTAAAATTCATGTTGTTTATTATATGTTTATCCTATGTTCTTTTATTTTTCTATTTTTTTAAGAAACCAAAAAAAATATTAAAGGCATACGTGTTCATATGCTTCTGCTGAGGAATTCGAGTCCTTCATAATGAAGGTTAAGAAATTGAATCATTTGATCTATTCGAGTGAAACACTCAAGAGATGGAAATGGGATGAATATGATGCATATGCAAGTTTTCTCTTCAAAAAATGAAATTTGTAAGTTTACATTACTTATTTGAATTATAATTGCAGGATCAAATGATATAGTTACAAGAGATCCTTCTTCCATAGGAAACCAACAACTTTAAGGAGAGAAAATATGTGAGGTGGTGTTGAACAAACGATCAGAGCACATTAAAGTCCTTGGGTTGGGGACTAAAGCTTTAACCAATATGGGATATATTGTTGCCGAGTGCATCGTCTGCACAATTAGAGTGTTAAATGGAGAACCATGTGTAATTTTTTCTCTTACTTCTCTTTACATGTTTTCTTTATACAATTAGTCGATCTCACCTCTACTCTTCTTTGTTTTTACAACTTAGTAAGGATACATCAAAAATGGAAAGACAACCAAAAGAAAGAAGAACCTGATTCAAAGGGAAAACTTTAAACTACACATCAAGGCTAGAGGAAGAAGAAGAAGAAGAAAAATAAGAAGAAGAAATACACCACAAATTATAGTGGTTCAGTCATTGCAAACCTATATCCACTCTTCAAGTTATGAATTATTATTCAAGAGCTCTCTCTTACTCAAGCTTTCTTTTACACATTAAGTCTCTCTGTTTCTTGTAAGTCATTCTTGTTGGGTTTTATGCCCTACTTGTAGATAGTAAATATTATTAATTGATAGTCATCAATAAAGAGTTATAAATGTTAAATTCAATAAATATTGTTGTTTGTGTTGTTTGTCTATTTTTGTCTTAATAACCCTAAATCCAATAAACTAACATCCAATATTATCTTATGAGTCTTAAACTATATATAGAGACATCAAGGATCAATGTTCAAGATACAGCCCGAAGGGTCTATAGTATAGAGATAAAATCTGGGTACCTTATCTTGGTAACACTATGGATACGATCCATTTTGTATTTGATATAAACGCAATGATCCAACACGTTCGTGTAGTTGACATGCGAGTGGAGATATCCTATGCAATGAGTTTACATAAGACCGGACCACGAAATAGTAACCACTAGATATAACACCGTTAACTAGTTAGGTTCCTATTTCAATAGGATGACCTAGGCAACTTAGTCTTAATCCTGAGTATATTATGAACTTCTGTTCACGAGGCATTGTCATTTGATATGTATGGGTAAGGGCGGCTAGTTCGCCAACCTAATGTGCCTACCATTTTAGGACAAGACCGAGTGAGGAGTTGGGAGCATAATAATACAAGATGAAATTCACTCATTCTCATCTTAAAGGTAAGTAGATGAGTGTTCCCTTAAGTGGTGTCTCTGGGACTTAAACAAAGAGCATTACCCTCTCATTGGCCCGAAAATGATTTCTATTTATTTGTTGAACCATATACAGGTTGTTCATGAGAGAAGCACTGGTACTTTAGGAGTCAGAGGTAACCTAAGGGTAAAAAGGTAATTAGACCCAGTTGGAGTCATGAACACTCATGACGGACTAACTCACTGTTATTGGTCTATATCCGTGGACAAAAAAAAAATATCTATAATGAGAAGAGTGCAGTTGTGGGTCTGTAGTGGAGCGTACACATAATTAACGAATATTGATTAACTTGGTTAATGAGTTTAGCCAATTAATCTCATATCGTTGGAGCTTCTGATCTACAAGTCCACCAGGTTCACTTGTTAACTCACTAGAGGATATTTAAGAGGGATGATTTTAACTGTTTAAATTAATTTAAGGAAACCATATATTAATGTGATTAATATATAATTGATTGTGGATATGATCTATAATTTAAATTAAATTGGAAAGTAATATTTGAATAAGAATCAATTAATTAATTCAAGAGAATTAGATTCATAAAGAATTAATTAATAGAGAGGTATGTAGATATACATACGATGCTTATGATAATTAAATATTTGTTAAGCTAAACTAGAAGACAACTTATATGTATTAAGACCAGCTGAATTAAAAGCACATTTGAATCATGAGATGTTTAAAAAACTGCTAATACTCAAACAAAAAAGACGAATTTCTCCAAGTAACAATGATATGTATTTTTGGCATTTGAGATTAGGCCACATAAATCTCGATAGGATTGAGAGATTGGTAAAGAATGGACTTCTAAGCAAGTTAGAAGATGATTCATTACCTCCATATGAATCTTGTCTCGAAGGAAAAATGACTAAAAGACCTTTTGGTGGAGAAAGGTTATAGAGCCAAAGAACCCTTAGAGCTCATACATTCAGATTTTTGTGGTCCAATGAATGTAAATGCTAGAGGAGGGTACGAATACTTCATCTTTTTCATAGATGATTATTCAAGATATGGGGTTACTTATACCTAATGGAATATAAGTCTGAAGTCTTTGAAAAGTTCAAAGAGTATAAGGCTGAAGTTGAAAACCTATTAGAGTGGAAAGTACATGGATTTAGAATTACAGAACTATATGACAGAACATGGAATTAAATACCAACTCTCAGCACCTAGTACACCTCAGTAAAACGATTTATCAAAAAGGAGAAATAGAACCTTATTAGATATGGTTCTTTCTATGATGAGCTATGCTCAATTTCCTAATTCATTTTGAGGGTATGCAGTAAAGACTGCAATTCAAATCTTTAACAATATTCCCTTGAAGAGTGTTTCTGAAACACCTTTCAAGTTGTAGAGGGGGACAGTAAACCGAGTTTACGTTACTTCAAAATTAGGGTTGTCCTGCACATGTGTTAGTAAGAAATCCTAAGAAGTTGGAATTTCATCTAAGGTTATGCCAATTTGTTGGTTACCCTAAGGAAACGAGAGGTGGTCGGTTCTATGACTCTCAAGAAAATCAGGTGTTTGTATCAACAAACACTACACTTTTTTAGGAAGGCCTGAGAGATCATAAACCATGAAGCAAAATAGTATTCAGTGAAACTACTGAAGAATCAATCCATTTATATGAACCTTGTATCTATAAGAAAATCATCAACAATAAAGTAGTTTTCTAATACTTTATGTGGACAATATCCTACTCATTAGGAATGATGTAAGGTACCTTACTGACATTAAGGAATGGTTGGTAGCCTATCCAAATTAAAGATTTGGGAAAGGCACAGTATATACTTGGGATCCAAATCATTAGGGATCGCAAGAACAGAATATTGGCTTTGTCTCAAGCAACTTATATCGACGAAATATTGAATCGATATTCGATGTGAACTTTAATAAGGGTTTATTACCTTTCCAGCATGGGGTTTACTTATTTAAGGAATAGCGTCTTCGTGAATAGCGTCCGAAGACACCTCAAGAAGTTGAGGATATGAGACGTATTCCCTCTGCCTCAGCTATAGGCAGCTTAATATATGCTATGCTCTACACTAGGCTAGAAATTTGTTATACAGTGGGAATAGTCAATAAGTATCAGTCTAATCCATGGTTAGACCACTAGACTGTAGTTAAGAATATCCTCAAGTATCTTAGAAGAACGAGAGATTATAAGCTGGTGTATTGAGCTAAGGATTTGATCCTTACAGAATACACCAACTTTGATTGCTAAATTGACAAGGATCTAGGAAATCCACGTCAGGATCAATGTTTACCCTGAATGGGGGAGCTATAATGTGGCGTAACATCAAACAAGAATGTATTACATATTCCACTATGGAAGTTGAGTATGTAATTTCTTGTGAAGCAACAAAGAAAGTAATTTGGCTAAGGAAGTTCCTAAGCAATTTGGAAGTGGTTCCAAATATGGACTTGTCCATCACCTTATACTGTGACACGGTGGGGCAGTAGCCAACTCAAAAATACCTCACGGTCACAAATGCAGAAAGCATATTGAGAGGAAGTATCACCTGATACGGGATATTGTGCAAAGAGAAGATGTGACTGTCACAAAAATTGCCTTAGAGCACAACATTGTTTATCCATTTACGAAGGCTCTATCAGCTAAAGTGTTCGAGGGACATCTAAAGAATCTAGGTCGACGAGACGTGTACATTGTATAATCTAGGACAAGTGGGAGATGTGTAACGGGCATATAGATGCCTTTGTTTATTGTATTTATTTAGTATTATCCCGACTTTTGGATTCTAATATTATATATAATCCACTAACTAGAGTTTTAGTTCAAGTGGGAATTTGTTGAGTTTTATGCCCTAAAACTTATAGATAATAAATATTATTAATTGACTGTCATCCACAAGAAGTTATAGATGTTAATTCAATAAATGTTGTTGTTTGTGTTGTTTGTCTATTTTTTCTTAATAACCCTAAATCCAATAAACTAACATCCAAGATTGCCTTATGAGTCTTGAACTGTATATGGAGACATAGATGCATCAATGTCAAGATACAACCTAAAGGGTCTATAGTATAGGGATAAGGTTGAGTACCTTATCTTGGTAATACTCTGGATACAACCTACTTTGTATTTGATATAAACTCAATGATCCAATGCGTTCGTGTAGTTGACATGCAAGTGAAGGTATCATATGATGGTTTGCATAAGACCGGACCGTAAAATAGTAACCATTAGATGTAACACTGTTAACTAGTTAGGTTTCTATTTCAATAGGACTAGTCAACTTAGTCTTAATCCTGAGTATATTATGAACTCCTGTTCACGAGGGATTTTCCTTTGATTTTTATGGGTGAAGGTGGCTAGTGCACCGACCCAAGACCGAGTGGTGAGCTGGGAACATAATAATACAAGATGGAATTCACTCCTTCCCATCTTAAGGGTAAGTAGATGAGTATTCCCTAAAGTGGTGTCCCTAGAACTTGAACAAAGAGTTCTACCCCCTCATTGACTTGAGATGGATTTCTATTTAATTGTTGGACCATAAACAGGTTGTTCATTAGAGGAACACTAGTACTTAAGAAGTCAGAGGTAACCTAAGGGTAAAACAGTACTTTAGATCAGTTGGAGTTATGAACACTTGTGAAGAACTAACTTGTTGTTATTGGTCTATATCCATGGACACAGAAATATATTTGCAGTGTAAAGAGTGCAGTTGTGGGTCTTTAGTGGTGTATATCCACAGTTAACAAATATAGATTAACTTAGTTAATGAGTTTAGCCAATTAATCTCATATCGTTGGAGTTTCTGATCGATAGGTCCATCAGATCCACTTGTTAGCTCACTAGAGGATATTCAAGAGGGATGATTTGAATTGCTTAAATTAATTTAAGGAAACCATATACTAATGTGATTGATAAATAATTGATTATGATATGATCTATAATTCAAATTAAATTGGAAAGTAATATTTGAATAAGATTCAATTAATTAATTCAAGAGAATTAAATTCATAAATATAATTAAAAGAGAGGTAATGCACATATACGTACGATGTTTATGATAATTATATATATATATATATATATATATATATATATATATATACACACACATTAAATCGGATTTAATGTATAAATAGTTATTTGATTAATGTGAAAATTAAATTAAATAAGTGTTATTTAATTAATTAATTGTCGAAAAGGGAAATAGGAAAAAGATTAGGCAAAGGGCTTGACCCTTCTCTATATAATGACCTCTCTATGGCACCATTGGGACACACTGACAATATATAACACATAAGTGTTATTGTGCAAAATTTTTCTTGAACCACAAAGAGAATCCTCTCTACTCTCCAAAACCTTTTTCTCATCTCCCTCTCCCAATGGTTGGATACCACCTATTCCTCTATTTGAATCCTAGAGAATAATGAGGTTACTCTTGTGGTAGTGTTCGGAATTGTTTAAGAAATCTTTGTAATCAAGATCGTTGGAGGAGCCGTTCGTTGGAACTTAAAGAGGATTGTTCGTGAAGCTTGGGAATCTACAAAGGTAAGAATGATTCTAACATTTTTCCCTAAAGTATGCTATATTACATATTTATATTATGTTTTAGTATACTAAATTTGTTTATAAGAAAATCAAATTGTGGGATGCAAGGCGTTCACAACGCTTTCGTTGTGGGATTCAATCCCTCAATTCTCATTCATTCATTGAATTCAATAATTTTCTCACATGAAAATTCAGAGTTCGAATTCAACTTATATTAAAGCTGTACAAAAAAATTCTCATAGTTTTTTTCTCAATTATAAACTAAAAAAGGTTTTTTTTTTTTTTATGTAATTTGAGCTTCATTATTCTGAGGTAAATACTCATTATTTACAAATTTTGTAGAAACAATATACATAGCTTCAAGAAGAACTTGAAAAATCTGTAAAAGAAAGAATTTGTGACTTAGCTCTTAATAAAACTCTCTCCATCCCGTGGACGTAGGCTTTCGAACCACGTATATCATTGTGCATCTCTTTCCCTTTTTTCTCATCGTCTACACGATTGAATGGTCGTTTACCATTTTCTTCTTCCATCGTCTACACGATTGCATGTTCGTTCTCCATTTCCTTCTACCATCGTCTACACGATTGCATGATTCTTCCATCGTATACTCAAAGCAGTCGCACAGATCAAACAAGAAGACATTAGGGTTAGAAGACAGTGTAAAGAACTTAGAAGGTAGAGAACAAGAGAATCAGAGAGCAAAAGAGAGAGAAAGAAAATTAATTCTGCATTAATCACCATAAGAAAATGTGTTTCTTTCATTTTTTTTCTCATCAGACAAAGAGCAGTGGTTCAAACCACGTGTAAGGCATCATTTGAAAAATCGTGGGCGTTTAATAGCCAAGTTTTCTACCAAACCAAAGTATTTTTGGGGCAAAAGAATTGGGCTCACGTTTGGATCAACAAAGAAATGCCTCACAAGTATTTCTTCATCTGGCTGAATTCATCAAATATACAGAAGCAAACCCAACATTTACTTAACAAATCTCCAACTTCAGCAAATATTTACCTCATTACATTGAATTTCTCTTTTCAACTTCAATTAACCATCTAGGTAGTTTATTACTTTGAGTAGACTTAAGCATCACTCAAGCTTGGTACGTACCACAACTTTAGTTAGAAATCTAATACATTTTCTTCTATCTTGACTTTCTCTATTTTTATTCTTCCTTCTTCCATTTCATCTCTGATAAAATATAAATGTATATCTACATGTTTAGTTCTTTTGTGAAAATTGATGGTTCTTTGAGAGATATACAAAATTGATTGGCATAAAAAATTCTTAGTGTCTTTGGTTAATTAAAACCTAATTCTTTACCAGTCCTTAAAGCTATTTTGCTTCTTTTATAGCTTGTGTTATAGCAATAAACTCTGCTTCAACGGTAGATAAAAGCTATAATTGATTGTAGATTAAATTTTTAGCTTACAACATTTCCTCTAAACTGAAAAAAAAATCAAGTCAAGGATTTTCTTTTATCTAAATCTTCTGCAAAATCTAAGTCTAGGTAGTAAACTAAGTTTAGACAAGGGGAATTAGGATGTTTATAAAGAAGTCCTTTCTTGTGAGTTTCAACCAAATACCTAAAAACCTAGTTGGTTGTTTCATAGTGATTCCTCCATATGTCTACTCACCAATTGAGCAATGAGCCAAATTAGGTCTAGTGCACACTATTAAATACACGAGACTACCTATGGCATTTGAATAAGAGATTTTGGTGAAGGGGAAAAAGGGTGTTGAATCCTTTCCAACCACCAAATAAATTTATTACTCCAAACCTAACAAAGATTATAGTATTAGTAGGCTTGGTCGATCCAAAGGGAAATCCGTTAACAAAGTTCTTAAGGTAACCAGGGAGTTCGTTTGTTTGTTTCCAAGATAAAAGTAAATAGCGTGAAAGTAAAGGCAAGAGTTGAAACTGAGTTATTAAATGAGAAAACCCTAGTTTAGGTATTTGGATCCATCCATTTACCTAGTTGTTCATTGAACACTAAAGATAACTATCAAAATCATGCAAGTGCTTAGCCAACTTGCTTGGTAGTGTCGTAACAAGCACCTTAAGATATTAATAAAGATACTTAAATAAACTAAGTCCTCAATGAATTGGGTACGACACAACTTCATAAACATCTCACACATTTCTATTAAGATTAAAAGGAAAGTTAAAATGATTAAATACTAAGAACTTAAGTAGTCTAACCGATCATTTCCATTACATGTTGTAAAAAGACCTAATTTCATAAACATCTCACACATTTCCAATACATGTTGTAAAAAGACCATTATGAATAGCCAATCAATGCAAACGAGCATACTTTAATTTGTGCTACTCAGAATTAATATAACTATATGTCATGAATTGTGAGTCAATACTAGCAAAGCAATGTGCGATCAATCTGAACATAATCCAAGGTATAGAAATTCAAATACATTCAAGAACACAAGCATTCATGAGATAATAATAAGAATTAGACGTCCTCACAACATGATTCAATGGATTTCTTCCTCAGGCTAAGCTAAAAAATACCACATAGCCCATAAAAGTCTTCATCACCAATAGATTTGAGTGTAAATGGCCAAGATACAATATAAAGATGAGAAAATAGAGTGAAAGTCATGGGGAATTCATATGGAGGTTGTAGTATTTGACTAAGGAGACTAAATATCATATTTATAAAAGGTCTATGGCACTCGGCATTATACACGATGTAGCAGTTCTATGCTTATTTCTATCAGCAATATTTTTTCCTTATTTGCACTGGTGCCAAAGCGTCACAGGATAGCATTGCAGTGCTTCCATAAATCGATGCTACTATCTTTGATGCAATCGATGGCGTCATGCAACATTGCAGTGGATGGGCATCTGCGGTTATTTTCACCTCTTTTTGACCTAATAGCATCCTTAGGGCATCAAATGATCCATTCAAATTAACTTGTATTTTTTCCCTAATGCTCAAATCTACCTTTTTTTTGCCTTAGACCTACAAAATCATTCGATAAACATGTAAAACATAGGAATGAGCCCAAATTAAACTGAGTGGGATAACACATTTCAGGTGCTATCAAATCTTTTCCATTTGAAATTCTCTAGTCTTTAGAATTAAGAGAGTTTTGTGCTAATAATTTGAAATGTTGTGCTAAGGGAGTAAAAAAGAGTTTAGCATTTCTCACGTTCATTCCTTTTAAGAATTTTAACAGCATAGTTTGATTGGCAAACAAAGAGTTCTCCTTTGCTTCTATTTATGAGTATCTCCATTCTTAAGATTTTTTAAGAGCTTCTAGGTCCTTCAAATAAAACTCTTTGCCTAACACGACTTTATTTCATTCAAATCTTCCATACTACTTCCTACTAGTATCAAGTCATCTATATACAATAGTAGAAAGATTTCTCCCTTGTTAGCAGTCTCTCTTATGTATACACAAGGGTCAAAACTACTTCTTCTGAAATGAATTTTCGTCACAAACTCACTAAATTATTTGTACCGACACCCTAGTGATTGTTTGAGCCCACATATATTTTTTAGCTAATAAACCAAGTTTTCTGACCCTTTCTTCTTGTAGCGTTTAAGTTGAGACATGTAAATTGTTTCTTTTAGATTTCCATGTAAAAATGAGGTCATTACATCCATTTGTTCTAGCTCAAGATTTCTACATACCAAAATTGCTAGGAGTACTCTTATTGATGTATGTTTCAACAATAGAGAGAAGATATTATTGTAGTCTAGTTCTTCTCTTTGAGTGTAACCCCTAGCCACAAGTCTAGCCTTGAAACGAATTCCTCCATTGGTTTCTTTTTCCAACTTCTTCTCAAATATCCATCTGCAAGACATTACCTTCTATTTTGGTGGCAAAATAGTTAATACCTAGGTTTCATTCGTATACAGAGAACTTATCTCACTATTCATGGCTTTAATTCACTATTTTCTTTATTGACTATTAATAACCTCTTCATAGAATATAAGCTCCTTATCATTTAAGTCATCACATTGATTTGTATAAGCTACAAAATTTGTTTGACCATATCTCTAAAGTGGTATGATATCTCTCCTTCTATCTCTAGTTAATTAAGAGTAATTAACTAACTCTTCTAAAAATAGTATCTTGCCATTCTTCTTCTATTGAATTTAGATTCACTTATGATTGTTTGAGTAGTTCAATTTAAACAAGATGATTGGAATTTTCTTTAGCTTCCACCTTAGAATAACTTTAATAACATATCTGGCAATGTTTTTAGCTAAGCTTTAGCTTCCACCTTAGAATAACTTCAATAACCCTTTGTTTCTTCTGGATAGTTGATGAACACACATTCCAAAACTCTTAATTGCACCTCTCTTTGACTTATGTGAAGATAGTCCATATATTTAAAAGGTTTTAAAAAGGATAGATTTTGAGGATTCCCTGGTCAAATTTTGAGGATTCTCTTATCAAATTAATGGTAGTACAAGGACTCCTATTAATGGTAAAACAAGTTATAATTACTGCCTTTGCCTAGAAGTTTTTCAGATACTTTTGCTTCAAAAATCATGCATCTAACCCTTTCCATTATTGTCTTATTCTTCTTCTCAACTATACCATTTCGTTTTAGTATATAGATTACTATTTTGTGTCTAGTTATCACACTTTCAACATAAAAGTTATTGAAGTTTTTTCCTAAGAAGTTTAGACCATTGTTATCTCGCATATAACACTCAAAGAAATCTGGATTTTGATTATAAACATGAGTTTCTCTCTAAAATCCCAAGTGCAACTTTCAAAGAGTGGTTTCTTAGTGAGGACACTACAAGAATTTTTACCTGTTCCGATATTTTTTTTGCCGATACATTCATTTTCATTGGTATAGGCATATTCATCTCGACGAAAATTTAATGCGTCGGCCAAAATACAATAACGTACACTTTTTTTTAAAAAAATTTATGTCGATGAAAATTCAAACATTTTCCGACAAAAATATGTGTGGGGAAAAGTCTTAAAAAACCTCATATTCTCTTTCCCCCCAATTTTTCCTTTTTTTTTTTTCCTTTTCTTTTTCTTTTTCCTTTCTCTTTCTATTTTCTCCCTTCTCCTTTCTCTTCTCTTTTTCCGTCCGATCCACTCCTTCTTTCTTTTTTTTTTTTTTACGTTATTCTTCTATTTTCTCCCTTCCCGCCGACAACCCATTCCCCTTCTTCTTTAAGTCCCCCACTGATTTCATTTCCCTTCCTTTAAGTCCCCCACTGATTAAAATTTCCCCTTTTTTTCCTATTATTTTCCCTTTCTCCCTACATTTTTTACACAAACGGCCATTGTTCCAATACCGAATGCCAACGCACGCTGTCGCACACTACTATGACCACCACATGCACTAGTTGGTTCTTTTTCTCTTTGCTTTTTTCTAATAAATGTTATTCGTAGGTTGTGTCTGTGTTATTATTCTTATAAATGGTTTTGTTTCAGATTCGAATTAGGATATAGATTTGTTTATGAATGAAATTGTTATTCGATCATTGGTATGTGATGAGGGAAATTAGATGTCGATTACTCGAAAACTAAAATTCTGTGGAGGCAATATGTGATGCATGTTCTTAAAGTATGCGTTGATTGTCATGCGGGGGTCATGCGTTGAAATGACTATGTGTTAATGAATGTATGCGATGACCATGCGTCCTGTCACAAGTTTTCTTACGCTCACGCCAAATATAACGCAAACGCAAGTTTCTCGAATGATCCGTGGTCGAACTCAGGGACTTGTAGCTGGGTGAATGTCGTAATGTGCATGCGGCGGTTGAATGAAAGAATGATGGAGGGGTTGCTAAGCTAACACTTCTCCTACTTCTAACTAACAGACAACGCAATGATGATATGAATGAGAGGTAGAGACACGAAAACTCTTGACATGAAACAAATGAATGGGAAAATAGATAAAATGTTTACATGTCTTCATTGCAACCCTTAAGAGTGACCGCAAGGGCAACCTTAGTCAACACAAGTCATGCGATCATGCTACACACACTTGAGCCTAATTCTAGGACGTATGCGATAGTGTCGGGAAGTTTATGCCTACCTAAACCTCTATAACCTGCTCACGTGCTCTTGCTGCATAAGCGTGATGGCTGCATACCACTATATTCTACTTCCTAGACGCATGCAATATCCTATCCATAGGGTGCATACACTGTGTAAAAGCAAACAGAGCTTATCTCTAAGTTCCCCATTCTTGCTTATGTGTTCCAATCCGCTCTCTCGAGTCTTAGATTTAGGTTTTAGACTACTTTCTCAAGTATGCCTAAATGATGATTGATGCGCTCATAAGTAAACTTAATCAACCTAAGATTATTCCTATCTCTGGTGAATAATAGCTTACATTGCTTGATGCGACCAACCACTTACCCTCCCGGACAGTTACTTGTTGCTAACTTTACTCATAGATAAGCACTGCATTAGCTTCACACTAAGCAAATAAAGTTTACTCACACACTCACGCAATGCATACCTCTCGGTGGTTTGCTACATGCTTTATATCTCTAATCCACATGACTAAGTATGCGATACTCTAGCAATCTCACTAAGTGATGCAATGAAAGTTAAAGATGCTAAGTAAAGAAGATAGAGATGGAATCAGAGGAAACATAGAAATGCATTGAACACATAATGTATTAATTCCTTAATCACAAAATGTAATACAATACAATATAAGAAAAGAAGAGAAAATGAAATGACCAGCTGGAAGTAAAGACTTGCTTCCAACAGATGTGCATCAAGGCTGCCAATGGTGCCATGGATGGGTGGTGGAACTGACTCTTTCGAGATATAGCTCCGATCGAAGGCTCCGGTCGTCACTCGAAATGGATGAAGAAAAAGAAGAACTCTCAAGCTTTCTTCTCACGCATTTATCTGGATCACAAGGATCCGCCCTAAGGCGAACCTCAAGCGAAAACCATGGATAAGTTGAAATTCTGCTCATCGGCTTCTTTATGTAAAGCTTGGATCGTCGACAGCATTAATGGACTACTCTGATTCTGACATTCGCGACGCATTAGTCCTTTCTGAATCTCTGCGGCTAACGGCATGATAGGTCAAATGTCAACATCAGCTTTTGATTTTCCCGAGATGTACATTGATGCGTTCATTCCACCAATCTTACATTGATCCCTCTATTATGTGTTATTGTGTAGCCGCAATCATTCAGTGACCGCATTCGCTTAATACTGCAACTTCGACATGATGACCGCAATCGCTTGACGAGCGCAACTCTCATGAGATGGACGCATGCGGCTGATTACCGCAACACCCATGCGTTGATCAAACGTGTTCGCCTTTGCGATGGAGAGTTTCTCCACATGTCGTCGTCTATGCGGTGGTCCAGCTTTCGCGTTTGCGTCCACTTCCTGCGTTAGCTACAAAAATAGAACATTAAACGCATAATAATGGGTTAGCTAAGATTCATCATGCTGAACGACGCAAGTTCATTTTCTCATGAATTTCTAACATAATTGCCGCATATTCTGCTTAACAGCCCTCATAATTCTAAATAAAAGGCCTAAGATGACATGTATTTCTGCATGTCATCAGTTTGTTTATGGATGGATATAATGAATGATGGATTATTTGTATATTTTGGTTTTAATTTTGTACATAAGATTCATTTTTTAAAATTGAAGTTTAATCTTTCCTTTTTATGGATATAATATGCTTTAATTTTTATGAAATTGCTAAGGATGTTTAAAGAAAATTAACTAAATTTCACACATTTTACTTGCTAGTGTTAAATCATCTACTGGCCTGAAAAACTTAAGTTGATAGGTAAATGTAAATTTGATATCATATCATTTAAGAGAAACTCTAGTAAATAATCATTTAAAAAAAAAAAAAAACTCTAGTAAAATTAGAAAATGGAAATATTTGACCATTTTTCCTTACTAATGTTCTCGTCACATGCTTGATGCAGACCAACTCTTTTGTAAAGTAAGAAATTGTACTAGAAATGTAGTTATTTCTCTCTTGTTCTCATCATAAAGGCCTAAACTTAGAGATGATAGAAAATCTCCTTCATATAACAAAAACTTAGACATTCTTTATTCATTTGGTTCAACGATGAATAAGGATTGGATTCAGCTTAGAGATAGATTCTCAAGAGAGTATATTGATGGAGTTGCAAAATTCATGGAAGTGGCAAAGTGTCATGTAAATGGAGAGGGAAAAACGAGATGCCCATGTAAATATGTGTGTTGTGTGGCTATCCTGCAGTTATGGTAGCCACTTCAAATACGAGTGTTGTAGTGGATTTAGGAACTTTATTTGTTTGTTTTGTGGCTATCCTGTAATTATGGTTGTCACTTCAAATATGAGTGTTGTAGTGGATTTAGGAACTTCATTTGTTTGTTTTGTGGCTATCCTACAGTTATGGTAGCCACTTTAAATATGTATGTTTTAGTGTACTTGTTGCCACTTAGTAGTTTAAATGACGTTTAGGTGGAAATTAGGATGCCTTCGTAGCTTAGGGAGGTGTTGTAATTGTTTTTTTAAATTATCTAGAAGTCTAATTGTGCACTTTAAATGAACTTTATTCTTGGATTTATTTGTAGGGATCCGAGAGTTGAGTTTAATGCTTTTAAGACTATCTAATGACGGGTTTAGCCTTGAAATAAATTTAGGTGGATTTAGAGGGGCAAGATTCACTTCGACGCTTTCTATGCATTTGTTGCTATTTTGTGGTTTAAATGACGTTTAGGTGGAACTAGGACACGTTCGTAGCTTGGGAAGGGAGGGGGAATGTATATGTTGTATATATTGCTCATAATGTAGGGAGAGGTTAACATCTTAATTATAACCATTTTAATCACTTTTTAGATAGTAAAATCGTTGTTTATGGTGTTCATGTTTTAATTATGAACAATGACAACTTGTTTGTAGCTTGAGAGAGGGATCATTCCTCATAACCATTTTAAACATTTTGTTTTCCCTATTTCAGTTTAATCATGTAAATTCTTAAAGATCATTTTCTTGGAGATTGCAAGAAGATTTTGTGAGATGACTACTTAGTTTGGTTTAGTATCTCACTTATTTTAGCTTAAGGAAGATTAAACTGTTTTTGGTATAAGGGATTTGTAAGAAGTTAGAAAAGCTCAAATATAATTGTATATACAGTTTTTGTTCGTAAAATTTTATAGCTTGTGTATTGAGTATTAGTCTTATTTTTAAATATATAAGCTTACTTTTGTTATATTCATTCTCGATAGATTTGTTTGAAGATTAATTTTTATTTGTGGATAATTAGGTATTAAGGAAATAAAAATTTGTTATTTAATTGTTACAACAAATATATAAAATTATAAACAACTTATGCCGACGTAAATAAATGTGGGCAGAAATCTACACATTGAATTGAAATTTTCTTATTTAGGACTATGCTTTTCCCGACGCAAATTGTATTTTGTTGGAAAAAAAAAAACATATGTCGACGCAAGCAGTTGTGTTGCCAAAAATGGTATTTATGCCGACGAAAATCGTTTTCGTCGGGAAGAACTTCTCCGAACATGGATATGATGACGATTCTACTGACGCAAAAAATTTCGTCGGCATAACCTATCTCGATGTTTTTAATACTTTGCCCGATGTTTTTTTTTTTTTTTTTGTGGGGAAATGTGAAAATTCTTGTAGTGGGACTAAGGTCAAACATGATAATTTTTGTTCCAAACTGACCTAGTAATGATATTTAACTCAATTTCAGCAGATTGGAAAACAACAATATTCATATATGGTTATGAAATATAAATGACAGAAAACATAAAATTTAGTGGAGATATGTGGATATTTCAGATTGCACAATGAAGAAGCAAAATATGTATGTAATGAAAATGTTCGAAAATGAGAAATGGAGTTAAGATGAACAACATCAATCATTTAAACATTCACAAGGGTTTCAGTTAATATTCGTAACCACATACATAGATTCACTCTCTCAATGAGTAAGCCACATTAGTCATAATCTATGATGCATGCTTTAGGTTACTTGAATGTAGGGTTATCTTTATCTCTGAGGATACTTCATACTTTGCTTAATGAAATCTACAATCACTTACTCTCTTGAGTAGTTAACTATTACTACTTGATCTGATTAGCTAGATAGAACCAAGATTAAGAATGCATACACATTAAGAAAAATGAACCTCTACCCAAATTATGTTCGTCGCAATGATGAGATATCAACTCACTAGAGATTTAGCTACGCATGGTTGAAGAAAAGATAAGAGTGGAAAGGATGAAGAAGATGAAGTTCATGAGGTATTGATAAATAAAACAGTAGCTACAAGGGTTTGAATTATAGGGATCGAATCCCACCGGAAGAATGTGAACGCCCTGCATCTCGGAAATCAATTTTTGAATAAACAAAAATAGTGTTCTAAAACAAAACATATGAAAGATAAACATATAAAATAACATGCATTGGAGAAAAAAAACTGAGAGAACCATTCTTACCTTTGAAGATTCCCGAGCTCCACGAAAAATCCACTCGATCTTGGCACAAACTTCTTCTAAATCGAACTTGAACATAACCACGAGAATAACCTTATTATTCTCAAGGATTCCAATAGAAGGATAGGTGGTATGCAATTAATTGGAAGAGGAAGAGGAAAGAGCTTTCTCTTAGAGAGTAAACAAAGGATTTTTGTTTTGGTGGCTAGGGTAAATTCACCAAATGAAATTCTTGTCCTAAAAGGGTCATAAGATAGAATTTATATGGAGAAGTGTTAACCCCTTCTCCAAGTCTTTCCTTACTTACCCTTGTACTAATTAATTAAATATACATTATTTAATTAATTAAGTACATTAATTAAATAATCATCTATATATTAAATTCAATTTAATATATATATTTAATTAACATAAATAAACATCTTATGTTTATGCGTATCACCTCTCTATTAATTTAATTAATTAATTCTTTATGAATCTAATTCACTTGAATCAAATATTTGAATATCATTCAAATATTTCTCTCCAACTTAACTTAAAATATATATCACCTCTATGATCAATTATATATTAATCACATTAATATACAATTTCCTCACATTAATATACAATTTTCTCAAATTAATTTGAACAATTCAAATCATTCCTCTTTAATATCCTTTAGTGAGCTAACAAGGGGACGTGGTGGACTTACAGATCAGAAGCTATAACGATATGAGATTAATTGGCTAAACTCATTAACCAAATTAATCAATATTCGTTAACTGTGAGTACACGCTACTAAAGACACACAGCTACACTCTTCTCATTGCAGATATATTTTTGTGTCCACGAATATAGACCAATAACGGCAAGTTCGTCCTTCACGAGTGCCCATAACACCAACTGGGTCAAATTATCGTTTTACCCTTGGGTTACCTGTATATTCTTAAGTATTAGTGCTTCTCTAATGAACAACCTGTTTATAGTCAAACCAATAAATAGAAACCCCTCTCGAGCTAGTGAGAAGGCGGGGTTCTTTGTTCAAGTCTCGGAGACATCACTTAAGGGAACACTCATTTACTTACTCTGAAGCTAGGAATGAGTGAATTTCATCTTGTGTTATTATGTTCTTAGCTTCCCACTCGGTCTTGTCCCCAAAATAATAGGCTTATTAAGTCAATAAACTGGTCACTCTCACCCATACAAATCAACAGAAAATCTCTCGTGAATAGGAGTTCATAATACACTCAGGATTAAGACTAAGTTGCCTAGGTCATCCAATTGAAATAAGAACCAAACTAGTTAAGACGTTATATCTAGTGGTTACTATTTCACGGTCCAGTTTTATGCAAACTCATTGCATAGAATACCCCAACTCGAGTGTCACCTACACGAACGCGTTGGGTCATTGCATATCAAATACAAAGTGGTTTGTATCCATAGTGTCATCAAGATAAGGTATCCAGTCTTATTCCTATATTATAGACCATTTAGGCTTTTTATTGAACATTAATCTCCATATGTCTCCATATACAATTCAAGACTCATAAGATAGTCTTAGATGTTAGTTTATTGGACTTAGGGTTATTAAGACAAAATAGAATACAACACAATCAATAACATTTATTGAATTGACATTAATATCTCTTTATTGATGATGGTAAATTGATAACATTTACTATCTACGAGTTTTAGGGTATAAAGCCCAACGTGAATGACAATGTGAAATAAAAATAAAGAGAATGTGATGGATGAAAAATGGTAGAATAAGCTTCCAATAACAATGTCTTGCTTCCCATTAGCTTGAACTCCATGTTGCTCCCATGCAATGGTTGTGATGGACAGGCAGAAGGAAGAAGGAGACCCTCTCGAGCACACTGGTTTCCGACGTGAAGAATGATTTTTCAGGTATGAATTATTTTGATATTGTCTCTCTTTCAGGGTCACTCTTTATAAAGCTAGACATGAGGAACATTCTTTGTCACATAGAACCACAATAAACACTCCTTGTAATTGTTGGTGGTCCCCTTCTATGTGTTGGGTATAGCTTTGCCACATATCTACTCACTCCTGCTTCATTGTGTCCTTGTTGTAGATAGTCCCTTCAACGCAAGGGTTTACTCCTTTTCTTTTTCACCTATTTTCCTGCATTTTTAATAGATTTACGATTGAAATCACATAGATCTCAGTTTTCCGACCAGCTAAATGCAAGGTAATTTTGTCATATTTTCTCACAATGTTAAGAAAATTTCCATCAAATACAACTAATTATTCTAATTCTAAGACACAATAATCTATATTTTTACAAGTTATCAACCATTATATATCCTTAAAAACTTTACTCTCTTATCAGTTTGATTTTCAACAATAGATTTCCAGTATTTAAACTTATCAAAAGTTTGATATTTTGACTTTAAAATGAAGACCCATATCTTTCTTGAGTAGTTATTTATAAGGGAGAGAAAATACCTTGAGTCACTTCAAGATGGTATTCTTGTTGGTCACTCATGATAAGAACTATGTATGAGAATTTTATAAAACTATAGGGGACTTTTTATGAGGTTTTATCCAATCAAAAGGACTAAATTCAAACTTTTTTCAATCCATAAGACTAAATTTATAACTAAACCTAAGTTTAAAAATTAGTCTTTCAAAGTTATTTTTTTTTATCGAATTGGCTAAATAATAATAATAACTTTCATGCAAAGAAATATAATGTGTGAATATGTTTTCAAAATTTAGAATAAAAATGCTATTAAATAACAAAAGGTTTTGAAAAATCTACAAATAACAAGTAGTAGGGACTAATTTTAAGATTTCTTAAAAGTGTGGGGACTAAAATTGAACAAATTTCAAAGTATAGGGATCAAAATGATATTTGGACCTTCAGAAAATTTGTTATTTAATAAAAAACATATATATAATCTTAAGTTTTCAAATACATGAAACAAATCTTCGAACCAAATTTATTTGTAGATATCTTTTCAAAGCCACCTAGAAAAAGAAAATCATGTAACTTCTTCATGAACTATTTTGCAGCAAGAATACATTGCCTTTGTAATAGTAAATATGGTGGAACAATCTAAAGAGCGCTAGGTCATTCCTAAAAGACTAGTGACAATATTTTAGAAAATTCAAAAAATAACTATCTTTCAAAACTGCACCCACATTTCCGTCATCTATTCTAATTTTCCTATTCGTTTTGGTATTGTATACCTAGTATTTTTTACTCATGGAATTTCAATATAGATAGTGGATTACAAGAAAATTCTTTTATTTCTAATCAATTAAAATGAATTAATTAAATAATTAATAAGCTACAAAAACTAAAATGTCCTTAAAAAAATTATTTACTTATTCAAATTTATTACTTCAAAATTTTATTTTTATTTACTTATTGAGATTTTTTTACTTAAAAAAAAATTCAATAACTAAATCAAAATTTTAAAAAATGGTAACATAGTAATTAATTTTATTTGTTCTCATCATTTTGATTTTCAAATTCCAATCTAGATGTAAATACTTTTAAAAAAATCACTGAGACTTCCTATTGAAATTATGCTTTTGTTGAAAAATAAAATCTACATTAACGAATGAATTTATTTAAAATTATTTATTTACAAGCTTCGTCAGCCGATGATATAACATGATATTAGAATAAAAAGTTCTTCGTTCAAACCTCTGAAATTTACCTTTACCTATCTATTTGAGCTCTTGAGTCAATCAGTGATTTAACACCAACCATTTCTCAATCCATGCACGGGCTCTTAAAGAGACAAAAGAATCAAGATGGAACCTTTATTACGGTACACAATGGAGGCTTTTGTATTATCAACGTCGTAGTAATGGCAAATGATGTTGTCATCATTCATATCGACGCGAAGTTCTCGACCAAGACTGCACCCAAGGTTGGAATGAGTGGACAAATAGGAGAATTGCATGAAATAATAGTAACAATAATAAACTTTGAAGATTGTTAAAGGAAAGAAAAAAGGGCAAAGGGAGTAAAGTAACCCAAAAAATATGGTGTGAGTCTCATGGATTAAGGAATGAGAAAGAGATTGATCACCATTTCAGTTCTAAACCTGCTCCCATTCGATCATAATCTACCTCATGCTTACTTCTTGTTACTTTTTAATTTAGACCAAATGTTTACTATCTTTGAGTACTTTTAAACTTGTAGAACCTGGATTGATTGGATTTTTAATGTTTAGGTTGAATTAGGACAATGAAAAAAAGAAGAAGAGATTATGAATCGATTAGGTAATTAAGTTTAAAAAAATTATATGTTTTGTCCTTGAGGTTTGATGATCACGAGTTTTATTTCTAATTGGTGATCTTTAAAGTTTCTACAACTAGCTAATACTTTAGTCCTTGAGATTCTTAAAATAGTTTGAAATATGCATGATTTATTATACTCTATTAATTGTTAGTAAACTTAACAAGTAGATGATGTAGAACTTACTAGCTTATAGTACCAATAATGTGCTATATTGCTCTGCTTATTACAAAAAAATGTGCTATCTTTAAATTAGTGATTTTACACATATCGAGCATCAAAGAGGTAGATCTAGGCTTTAGTGACGAAATAGAGCTAAAATAGACTGAAACAAAGCTTAAACACGTCAATCGAGATACAAGAGGACCAAGGAGTCCATATGACAAAGCATTGCAACGCTAGCTCGATGCCACCCTCCATGTTGGGTGGCGTTGAGAGACAGAGAGCATAGTTTTGAGGCAACAGGCAAGCGTCGCGATGCTATGAAGAAGATATACGCACACACACCCGTCAGGGCTACAACACTGCGCTGCCATCCAAGGCTTCCTTATGTGGGAGTGCCGCAGTGCTGTGACGATTATTACAGAAAGATCATTAGCCACCTAGGATTTTTATCATTGGATCCCAGCTGATTTCCATAGTTTTTCTCTCTATTTTCTCCTATTCTTTGACCTCTTGATGTATCCGAACAATTTCTCCTTGATCTTCATGTCGATCATGGGCTAAGAAGGTAATTCTAGCTTAGGTGTAGAGTGATTTTTCTCGTTTTTATACACTTGTGAGGTTTAGATTGTTTTATAACAATTCTTTATATTCTCTTTCAATTCTTTCTCTTGTTATGAATGTTTATGATTGTATGTCCGTTTGAGGATGTATGATCATTAGTTAAGGCTTAATTTGCAATACATGACATTTAATTATTTATTAATCTACAAGTAGTGATAGGTTAAATTAGCTTGTAAGTTGTGTATTGACTTCAACGAACACTAATTAATTAATCTATGGAAGAATTACATTAAATGACTAATTAGGCATTTCCTTTTAGGAATTCATCTTAACAAATTCCTTCATCTTTATGTAGTTAGTCATCTAATTATGATGCAAATTGGGGACTTAGCTAAGGTTAGATTATATAGGATAATTTCGACTCCTACCTTACATTTCTCGGTGAATTGGCTAAGGTTAGATCATATAGGAATTATCCAATGAACCTATGATTGAGTTGCAAATTGGGGAATTAACTCGAAAGCCTAAGCTATATCGTTTAATCATTTAAATTCAATCTCTCTTTTATTTTTTTTGCAATTTATTTTTCTCGCAATCAACCAACTCAATCTCAACCCCCCCCCCCCCTTCCCGGTTACCTCAGGATTGTAAACAATTTAATAGAGAAACTCAACGATTCTCTCAGTTTGACACGTGCTACCACTACTAAAAATTAGATAGAAATAGTTAATTTATTTGACCCAAAATTAGGCGACAAGCCGATCACTAGCTAATTAAAAGATCTATTAATTTTATATTACATTTTTTGGTGATTGGACGACTATGAGGTGACATTTCTCTTTCTTTTCTTTTCCACTCTTTTTTTCTCTTTTGACGAACATCACAATTATTGTCTCCTCATGGCTGCTACACTATTGTAGGTATATTTCATCTCCCTCTCCTCCTAGAAAGAGTTGTAGTGTTTGGTAACCACGCAAAATGAATTTTTTTTAAATTGAATTTGAGAAAAACAACCATTTTGAGTGAAATACTTGAAATCACTTTTCGGAAAAGGTTCTTTATGTGTTTAATAAGTAATCCTTTCAAATTTTCATGATATATTAAAATGACCAAAATATCCTCACACTACACTATCAAATCTTTCTACATTCACCTTGACCATGATCGCCACCAACGAGCACCATCCACCATCGATTGTTGCCTTCCACCAACACCCACCAATGTCGATCGTCATTGCTACCATCAATATAGTTGACCCTCACCACCTCTGTCAATGTCCACCATTGGCGACTACCCTCAAAGTAGTTGCTAGTCATTAGTCTATAGTCTTAATCACTAGCTTTTACTTATAGGCGAAAATTATCATTCCACGATTCGAGTTCTCAATCCTAAGCTGTAGGTTCTTGACCCCAACTTCTGGTAACAGATCCCCAATCTTAACTTTTGGCCACTAGTCGTCGATGTCGATCATTTGTCATCGATCCCTATCCCAATTACCAAACATTAAGGGTTAGCTATTGAGACTAAAGATCAAAGATCGTGACTAGGGACCGAGATGGATGATGAACAATTAGTGATCGAGGATCAAGACTTACGACAAAAAGTGGAGATAGAGGACTGGAGATCGGGGATGACCACCCACTAACTACTACAACTGACCACAACCCATCACCATGATCAATGACCAGCAATTAGAGTCGAGATTGATGACCAACAAAGACTCCAACGATAGTTAAATGGTCATCCGTCCCAGTTGCTAGTCTCCAGTCCTCAGTCATCTATGATTGATCCTCAGTACATCTCTTTTGTTCCCAATTCCAATTATCGATCCTCAATCCCAATCCTCTTTCCTCGATCTTAGTTTCTGGTCAAGGATCCACAATCTTGATAGTTGGTCATCACTCACTGGTGAGACTGAAACCTTGATCAGGGACCATAACCAACACTTGTATGTTGGAATTTCTATTATTTATGAATATTTTTGTATAAATATTAGTTGTCAAATATTTACATTTTATTGTCTTTATTCTTTTTCATATTTATAAGTCTTTCTTCTATATAAAAATACTTAAATTGAATGTATTCTATCAGAGAAAAAAAATTGATCTCTCAAATTTAAGTTCGTTCAGAGTAGAGAAAAAAAAACAAAATAAAAAATAAAACTCTAACCCTACCTACACAAACTTCTTCCGTCGCTGCCAACTCGAAAGAACCAATGATTCACAAACGTGGAAAACATATTGATAGAAAGTACCATCTCATTAGAGAAATCGTACACCGAGGAGATGTGATCATCACAAAGATAGCTTCTGAAGACAACCTTGTTGATCTCTTTACAAAGGCCCTTTCGGCTAAAGTGTTCGAGGGCCACCTGGTTGGACCAGGACTCCGAGTAGTGTAATCTAGGGCAGATGCTCTAGTTTATTGTATTTTTCCTTTGTGTTTCTCAATATTATATTGTATATATTTGTTCTCAATGGAGTTTTAGTCCAAGCGGGAGATTGTTGGGAATATCCTAGAACTCGCAGTTCGTATTAAACATTCTATTTATCAATAAATATTATTGTGTAATTTATTCAATAAAGTTGTTGATTTTGCATTCTATTATGAAAATCCAATAAACATATCCATGGCTATAGTGTAAATACTTTAACTTTATGTGGTGACATAAACAAGATCATGTTAATAGTATATAGCCTAAATGGTCTAATAAGTTATGGATTGAAATTGGGTATCTCATCCTGGTAACACTATTGGATGCAGTCCATTTTATAGGTAACACAAATGATGTGATCCACAGATCATTCATGTAGAGACATGTGAGTGGGGCATCCTATGCAATGAGTTTGCATATAGACTAGACCACGAAAATAGTCACTTTTCTTTATAACGACCGTTTACTGTTAAACTGACTATTTCATTATTTAGTAATCTAGGTTAACTCGATCTTAATCTTGATCTAGCTATGAACTCCTGTTTGTTCGGGATTATCCTTTGATCTGCATAGGTGAGAGTAGTCCAACAGCACTGCTCAATAAGCCTTCCATTTTGAGGATAAGACCGGATAAATAGCTAAGGACATAGCCCTGCAAGATGAAATTCACTCCTACCCGATTTAGGGTTAGCAGATAGGTTGTTCTCTTAAGTAGTGATTCCAGGTCTTGAACAATCGGGGCCCCGCCTTCTTTTGATAGAGAAAGGACTTGATTCATAAGTATTATGAATCAGAATTGTTCATTAGAGGGTAAGTAGAAACTTAAGGAACGAGATGTATTTACAGGGGTAAAACAGTGATCTTGACCCAACTGTGATTACGAACGACTTGTGAAGGATCAATTTACTGATCATAGTTATATCAAGTGGACATAATATATCTATAGTGAGGGTGTTGGAGTTTGTACCCTAAAGTCTCGTGTCCTATAGTTTGTAAACAACTTTGTAAGAACTCTTGTGATGTATAATATATATGATATTTACTTCACTTATTGACTTTGCACATTTAGATGTTTTTATTTTACCACAAACAAATAAACTTAATACCCCTGGTTGTCTTTATGTAACTTAAGCATGTATGTAGTGACATACAAGTGGATCATGTCTTAAGTGACAACCAAAATAGTTTGTAGTATATGGATATAGAAGGGAAACATTATCCGGGTAACACTATGGATGCGACTCGCTTTGTGAAATTTTTACAAGTGTTGTGACTTCTCACGGATGGTCTGATCTTGATCATTCTTGTAGCGGACATGCAAGCGGAGGCGTCCTATATAAAGAGTTTGTATAAGACCTGATCTCGAAGTATTAACGTCTCGTCATATAACTCTGTTCATGACAGAGACTTCACTTCACTAGGATGACCATAGGTAACATGACCTCCATCCTGAGTGAGTTGGGAACTCCTACCATTGAGGGCGGTCCTTTGATTTGCATAGGTGTGAGTGGCTAAAGCACCGACTCAAACCTACCACTTTGAGGATTCGTCTGATTTGGGAGCTGGGAACTCAGCTTCACAAGATGGAGTTCACTCCTTCCCCAAAGCAGGGGTAAGTAGATAGATTGTTCTCTTAAGGGCTGATCCTAGGGCTTGAACGATATGGTGCCACACACCTTCTCATGGCCCGAGAGGTGTTCACAGATAGTATGACTATGTTGTATTGTTCATTAGAGGGATCAGTGGTACTTAAGGAGTAAGATGTAACTACAAGGGAAAAATGGTAAATTGGCCTGCTGTAATTACGAGCATCTGTGAAAGGTCATCGTACTGATGATTAGTTATATCTAATGGATATAGAAATATATCTATGGCAAGAAGAGTTCAACTGTCGGTCTTTAGTGGAATGTCTGGCAGTTAACGGATAGTAGATATCGTGACTAAAGAGTTTAGTCAGCTATTCATGTACCATTGGAACTTCGAGTCATAGGTTCATAAGGTCCCGTTGGTAGCTTGGATACAAGTTGAGAGTCAGTTTTTTGGTCAATTTGAAATGTTCAAATTGAAAGAGGGAGTTCGATTATATATGATATAATTGAACTAGTTAATTATATATGATATAATTAACTTTATGCATGAGATACATTAATTTGGAGAAAATTGGATATAAATATGATTTATATTTTGTTGAGGAAAAATACTATGATTAATGTATGATATTAATTAATATGTTATGAATATGATATGATTATATTCATTGTCTATTAATTGGACGGTTAAAAGGGTAATGGGATGGCGTCTCTTCTGTTTTAATAACGGATGAGTAAGTTGAAAGATCACTTTGAGACCCATAAATAGCTCATGGTGTGTTAAGCATGGTATGCGCGGACATTGTGTTGAAGTGTGCCATTGCTTAGAAAATCTACGCATATACGATAGTGCCTAGACGATCGCTTACCTATACGATAGTGTTAACCGATCGCTTAACGATTACACTAGCACGCGCTATTTACTAAATAATCGTTTACCTTTTCCTAAGCAATCGTTTAGCACCTGATACTTACTAAATGATCGTATAAACGATAGCTTAGTTTTTCTACACGATCGTTTAGACGATTACCTTTTTCTATATGATCGTTTAGACGATCACTTACCTTTTCCTACACGATCGTTTAGACGATCGCCTACATTTTTCCTACACTATCGTATACTTCACCTAAACAATCAAGTATTTTGTCTATGTGATAGACGAGCCTATCTACCACTTTCTTGATCGTTGTATACGATCTCTCTTTCTCATTCCCTCTACCAAATCCGAAGAAAGCCCACCCTTTGGATTCTCACTCCAAGAATATTGAGGGTTCTGACTGGTGGTGTCATCTCTGTTTCCTTCTGTTCGTGTGGAGACTATTCGAGGTAGACGATTGGGTTTTGCTGAGCAATAGCTTACTGTCTCAGCAAAAGCGAGATTTGTTGTGAAAAAAAAGTCTTCAACTGGTATGATCTCTCGATCTCTTATTTAATGTTCTTTTAAGCATGTCCATATTTTAGCATTATGAATGCATTTTAGTATGATTGAATGTATATGTAGAAATTTTGTCACAATGAATTGAAAAGACCCGTTTCCACTCATAGGTACTCTTGAATAAGAGTTCATTCAAATGGGAGTTCTGTTGGGTTTTATGTCCTAAAACTTGCAGTTTTTAAAATGATAAACATTTTCTATAATCAATATACTTGTTATTGATTTCATAAATTATATGAAAGTCTAAATCCAATAAAGTAAGATCCATGACTATTGTATGAGTACTTGAACTTTATGTGGAGACATAAGAGTGGATCAGGTTCGAGTAAATAGTCAAAATGATCTATGATACATGAATAAGGTTGGGTACCTTATTCTAGTAACACCATTGGATGCAGCCTACTCTGTAGTTGTTACAAAGAGTTGTAAAGTACTACATATGATGTGATTCTAATTCGTACATATTATGACATGAGAAGTGAGGGCGTCATACGCAATGAGTTTGCATAAGATCAGGACCGAGAAATAAGTCACTCTTACTTTATAACGTTGTTTACTGTATAAGACTGACTATTTAACCTAGATGACCTAGGTAACTAGATCTTAATCATGAGCTAACTATGAACTTCTGTTTATTCGGGATTGCCCTTAGATTTGTATAGGTGAGGGTTGGCTCAATAGCACCGGCTCAATAAGACTCCCATTTTAGGAGTAAGACCGAATAGATAGTTGGGGACATAAGGTACAAGACGGAGTTCACGCCTACCCAATTTAGGTATAGGAGAAAGGTTGTTCTCTCAAGTATGGAATCCAGGTCTTAAACAAGGGGCTCACCCTCTCACTAGGTTGAGAGAATTTGGTTTAGTGATTGGATCACAAACTAGTTGTTCATTAGAGGATCAATAGGGACTTGAGGAATAAGACGTAATCTCGGGGGTAAAACAGATATTTGACCCAGTCGTTATTACGAACAACCTGTGAAAAGTCGACTTGCTGATTATGGTTAAATCATGTAGACATAATATATCTATAGTGAGGGGAGTGCAACTATTGGCTTTAGTGGAGTGACTCATTAGTTAACGAATGAGGATTAATTTGGTCTAATGAGTTTAGCCAATTAATCTCGGATCGTTGGAGCCCATGATCTGTAGGTCTACGAGGTCCCCCTACTAGCTCGTAACGGACTAGCTTTAGAATAGCGTGATAAGTTAATTTGATACGTTCAAATTAGAATTAAGGGAATTAGTAATTATATGAGATATAATTACATGTTTAATTTGAGAATTAAACGAAATAAGAGAATTTATATATTTAAATATGATTTAAATATATAGAGATGGATATGTGTTAAAATTAATTTAATATTTGATATTAAATTAATTAAGTTTTATTTAATAATTAATTTATGAAATTAATTAAATTTTTCATTTTTTTAAATTCAAAATTTGATTTTATGATAAAATTGAAAAGGAGAAAAAAAAAAACAAAACACTTAAATGGAAAATGTTGATTTTCCATTATCCATATCTTCACTAGCTCACACAAGAATGCATTCACTTTGTCTTGTCTTCTCCAAGCATGAGCTGCAACTCATGCAACTCTCTTCTTTACATGTTGATCTGCAATATAATGAAGAGATTGGAGTGAAAATTAGGCATGCAATCTATAGAGAATTTGAGAGATCTCGGTTTGAAGAAGGGGTTCTTCAACTAGATTTCTGCAATGAACATTTCTCCTTCATCCTTTAACTCAAGCTTGTTTTGAGTCCTACAACTCAATCTAGAGCACCAAGAGAATAGTGGGAAAGATCTTGAAGTGGTTTACAACAAGATTTGGAGAAGATAGGAGTTGAAGGAGGAGCTTTAAAGAAGTTCTACAAGAGGTATGTCTTAAAACTCACTTGTTTTCTGCAAGCGCATACTTTATAATTTGCCAAAATTAGTGAATTTGAGTGCTTGGATGATCCTTGTGCTTCCGCTGTTGCTGATACAATCCTACAAGTTCAACTATGGGCTTTAGTGGAGTGACCCATTAGCTAACGAATGGGGGTTAATTAGGTATAATACTCAACCAATTAATCTTGGATCGTTAGAGCCCATATTAGTAGGTTCGCGAGGTCCCCTATTAGCTCGTAAATGGATTAGCTTTAGAGTAGCATGATAAGTTAATTTGAAACGTTCAAATTAGAATTAAACGAAATAGAAGAATTTATATTTAAATATGATTTAAATATATGAATGTGGATCTGTGTAAAAATTAATTTAATATTTGATATTA
This sequence comes from Benincasa hispida, assembly GCF_027475165.1. Lineage (NCBI taxonomy): Eukaryota > Viridiplantae > Streptophyta > Magnoliopsida > Cucurbitales > Cucurbitaceae > Benincasa > Benincasa hispida. Next base: position 35,076,373 of record NC_143483.1, read on the forward strand.
AATTAATTGAATTATTTAAATATTTAATTATTAATTTTATTAGAAAATTAATTTATGAAATTAATTTTACAAAATTAATAATATTTTCAAATCAAATTATTTTTTTTCTAAATCATTTGGTTTTTGAAAAATTGAAAAATCAACAAAAATGGAAATTTGGTTTTTTCCATTATCATCTTCAACTAGCTCACACAAAATCCATTTATATTTGCTTCAATAACTCCAAGCATGAGTTGCATCTCATGCAGCCATCTTCTTTGCATGATAACCTATAATAAATAAAGAAGATTGGAGTGGAATCGAGGCATGCATTCAAAGAGTTTTTACAGAAAAACTCAGGCTGAAGAAACTGTTCTTCAAGTGGGTTGTAGCAGTGAGCTTTTCTCTAAATTTCCTTTCGTTCAAGCTGTTCTTGAGTCCCACAACTCATTCTAAAGCTCCAAGAGGATAGTGGAGAAGACCTTGAGGTGGTTCATAGCAAGTTTCGGAGAAGACAACAGCTGAGAATCAAGATCTTAAGGAGTTCTTCAAAGGTATAACTTCAAACCCTCTTCTAATTGATGAACATGCTTTAGTTTCTGCCGAAATTAATGAATTAGAGTATTTATTGATCCTTGTTGCTTCCACTGCAAGTTGATATACTCTTACACAAATTCCATCTTATTAATTTGAACACTTCAAACTAACCCAAAAACTGATTATCAACATGAATCCATTGAGCTACCAAGGGGACCTTATGGACCTGTAGCTTGAAGCTCCAACGATACATGAATAACTGACTAAACTCTTTAATCACGATATCCACCATCTATTAACTGTCGAGCACTCTATTAAAGAACGACAGCTGCAAGCTTCTCACTACAGATATATTTCTGTGTCTATTGGATAACCAATCAACAGTACGATGACCCTTCACAAATCGCTCATAAGTACAACTGGAATAAATTGTCGTTTTGCCCCTGTAGTTACATCTAACTCTTTAAGTACCACTAATCCCTCTAATGAACAATAGATCATAGTTCTCACATTGTTCAAGCCCTGGAATCAGCCCTAGGGAGCATTTTATCTATTTACCCCTGCTTTAGGGAAGGAGTGAATTCCGCCTTGTATAGCTGAGTTCCCAGCTCTCCAATCAGACGAATCCCCAAAGTGGTAGGTTTGAGTCAGAGATCTGGCCACTCACACCCATGTAAATTAAAGGACCGCCCTCATAGTCAGAAGTTCACAACTCACTCAGGATTAAGGTCATGTTACCTATGGTTATCCTAGTGAAATGAAAGTCTCTATCATGAATGATGTTATATAACGAGACTAAACATTTCGTGGTCTGGTCTTATACAAACTCCTTTATATAGAGCATCCTCGCTTGCATTTCTAATACACGAATGATCAGGATCAAACCATTTGTAATACTTTACAACATTTGTAAAACCTACAAAGCGGGACACACTCATAGTGTCAACAGGATAAGGTTTCCTTCCTTTATCCATTTACTACATACCATTTAGGTTATCACTGAAAGCAAGATCAAGTTGAATATCTCCACATATATGCTTAAGTTACAAAGAAAACCAGGGATCTTAGTTTATTAGTTTATGATTAATGCAACTAAAATATCTCATATTATAAATCACAAAGCGTTTGTTCATACATGTGTTTACAAACTATACAACCCTACGAGATTTAGGGCATCAACCCCAATAGCTTCTACTTCTCTAGCTGCTTCTACCACCATCTGCCTTTATTGTTGGCATCGACGTTGTCTACCTCACATGTCGCCACCGTCATGGAGAACGTCATCAGGACTGATTATGACTTCTGTTCTTTGGTTTGGAGGATACTTTAATTTGGTTCGATTTTTTATATTTTGGGTTAGTTTGGTTTAAAGAGCGGTATGGGTTCAAATTTGGTTTGGTTCAGAGATTGGTCTAGTCTGATTTGACTGATTTTTTACTCTTTTACTCAAATTGAAGCTCAAGATCTTAGAAGTTTCAATTTTGGGTGAATTTCTACTATTTTACAAATTTTCTACCATATTGCAAGAGCAAATGCATCAAATTCTAAAAACCCAACAATTTTTCATCTACTAATTCATGTGTTTCCTTGACTCAAATAAATAATTATCCTAAAGCTTTCTCATATAGTAATTCTACTACGTGGATTATCAATGCTGGAGCTTCGGATGATATGACTAGTTCGGCTCCTTTTTTATTCATATTCTCCACCATATTGCAATGATAAGATCAAAATTGCAAACAATAATTTTTCATTTATTGCAAGAAAATGAAGTATTAAACTAACTGAAAATATCTCTCTACATTTTGTCCTATATATTCCAAAATTAGTTTGTTCTCTTTTATTCATTTCTAAATTCTTTAGAGATTTTAACTATCGTATTATTTTCTTTGAATCTCATTGTATTTTTTAGGATCAGAAATCGGAGAAGATGATTGGAAGTGCTAAGAATTCTTGATGGCCTCTACTACTTTGATGAAGATTCTTCTAGCAAGAAAATAACTCAAAGTCAAGTAGTATCAGTTCTCTTTCTATTGAAAAACAAATCATACTTTAGCATCATAGGCTAGGACATCCCAATTTTCCTTATCTCAAATATTTATTTTCAAATTTATTTATGGGAATTGATTGTTTTTCTTTTGATTCTGAAGTTGCACTTGGCAAAAAAATCAGCAATCCACATATCTTTCAAAACTATACAAAGCATCAAAACCATTTTACTTTAATTAGTAGCAATGTTTGGGGTCCTAAAATTTCAACTCATATTGGAAAAAAATGGTATGTGACTTTTATTGATGATTGTGACTTTTATTGATTATCATACTTGACTATCTTGGGTTTACTTAATGGGGAAAAAATATGAGGTGAAAAGATATTTTTAAACATTTTTATAGTATAATTGAGACCTAATTTCAAACAAAAATTTGCATTTTACACTTTGATAATGGAACTAAGTACTTCAATGAAATTTTTATTCATTTTTTAAAGAAAGAGGAATTATTCATCAGTTTACATGTCAAGATAATCCTCAGTCGAATGGAATTGCTTAAGCAAAAAAATAGGCATTTATTTGAAGTAGCACATGCTATAATGTTTTTAGTTTATGTTCTTACATATTTATTGGGTGAAGCCATTCTTACAGCTGCCTACCAAATAAATAAAATGCCTAGTAAAACCTTAAATTTTAAATCTCCTATTGTCTGCTTTAAAAGTGTTTTTCCTGCATCCTGCATATATTCTAAATTACCACTCAAAGTTTTTGGGTATACTACTTATGTTCATATACCTAGTCACTTTCAGTCCAAACTTGATCCTAGAGTTGTTAAATGCATTTTCTTAGACTACTCGTCATGTATAGATGTTTTGATCCTCAAACAATTGTAAGTGTAGATGTATTTTTTTTTAGAAAATCAATCCTATTTTGCCCAAAATTCTTTTCATGGGGAGAAACCAAATTTGGAAGATAATTTTTGGGATGTTTGTGTTCCTCTGTCCATCTTATGATGCAAAGTGTAGAAACTTCTCAATTAGGGGGGAGAAATACTACAAAATGATTATATTGGTCAAATTTCTGAGTCTAAGTTTTATACTAGAAGAATCGTCAATCAAAAGAACCAGGACGATATAGTTAATCCTTCAAAGAGCCAATCTAAGACTTAAACAAACGAAATTGGTAATCCCTCTTCTTCTTCTTCTTCTTCTTCTCTTATCCCTGATTTTACTATTCAAAATACTTTGCCAGTCGTATCTGATATCTGTTCGTATAGCAATAAGAAAAGATGCTCATAGTTCTACAAAATATCCTATTGCAAACTTCATGTCATATCAGAAATTGTCAATTAATAGTCATAGAACCTTCACATGTAGGATAGATGACTTTTTTGTTCCAAAGAATATACGAGAGGTGTTAGAAGATCTAAATTGAAAATTTGCGGTTACAAAAATGGTTGAATGCTCTAAATCAAGATGGGACTTGGGAAATAGTAAAGTTGCCTAAAAATAAAAAATCATTGAGTCATAAAATGGGTGATCGATTACCATAAAATGTAATGCACATGGCAGTACTGAGAGATACAAGACCAGACTAGTAGTTAAAGGATTCACTCAAACATACAGAATTGATTATTAGGAAACATTTGGCCCTATTGTTAAAATTAATTCTATTAGAGTTCTTTTGTCTTTTGCAGTTAACTTAAGTTGGTCTCTTTACCAACTCGATATGAAAAATATATTTTTCAATAGTGATCTTGAGAAAGAGGTTTTTATGAGTTTACCACCAGGTTTTTAAAAGGAATTCGGTTGTAGTAAAATTTGTAAATTAAATAAATCTCTTTATGTCATTAAAACATTCCCTAAGAGCTTCGTTTGAGGGTTTTGGAAAATTTGTGTCCAGTTATGGATTTATTTAAAGTTAAACAGGTCATACTATATTTTATAAACACTTGAAGAATAATAAAATACTAAAATCTCAATTTTGATTGTTATGTAGATGATATTATTCTTATAGATAATGATGAAGCATGTTTAGCTTACGTCAAGAAAAGTCTTACATGTGAGTTTTAAATCAAGGACTTGAGAACATTGAAATATTTCCTAAGAATGGAGTTTACAAGATTGAAGAAGGGTATATTTGTTAATCAAAGAAAGTGTTTTCTTGACTTACTTAAAATAACAAGCTTACTTAGTTGCAGGGTTGTGGAAATTCCCATTGAACCTAATCTCAAGCTACAAGTAGCAGAATCAGAAGAAATAAAGGACAAAGAAAGATATTAGAGCTTTGTCGAAAGATTAATTTATCTGTCTCATACACCTCCTGATATTACTTATATCGTGAGTATGGTTAGTCAGTTTATGCAAGCTCCTGGACAAACTCATTTTGAAGCCACCTCTAGAATTTTAAGGTATTTAAAAGGATCTTCTAGAAAAGGTAATTTTATTCAAAAGGTATAATCACTTCCAAATAGAAGTTTATACTGATGCAGATTGGACAGGAACTGCTACAGATAGAAGATCTACCTCTGGTTATTATTCCTTCATTGGAGAAAATCTGATTAATTGGAGAATTAAAAAACATAATGTTGTGGCCAAAAGCTAGAGTTGAGTTTGGAGTCTTAGCTCATGAAATTTATGAAAGCATATGGATTAAAAGAATATTGGAAGAATTGAAAATCTATTTATCAACACCTATATGGATTTACTGTGACAATAAAGTTTCCATCTTTATTGCTCATAATCCAGTTCTACGTGATAGAACAAAACATATTGAAGTTGATAAGCATTTTATTAAGGAGAAGATCGAAGCAGGAAAAATATGCATTCCTTATCTTCCTACTTCAAAGTAAATTACTGATATACTAACTAAAAAGTCTTCCAAAAAAATAATTTGACAGACTGATTAAAAAGTTGGCAATAGAATACATATTTAAATCAACTTGTGGGGGGAGTGTCGGAATTTCTATTATTTACGAATATTTGTGTATAAATATTAGTTGTTAAATATTTACCTTTTATTGTCTTTAATCAACTGGTCACTAGCAATATGGACCAACGATTGGCAACTAAGATCAGTGACCGACAACCACCAACCAACTTCAGTAATCCCTCAAATTTGAAGTTATTAGTTCATGAATAGTCGTCATTTATAGTAAATTTGATATTGGAAGAAGTATTTCAGATGTAGAGTAAATCAAACAAACTTCTGAAGAAAAACAATTAGTGAAAATGTAAGAAAACATATGAGCACTTTAATTATAAATGGTGAAATGGTTAAAAGTTTCTTCAACAATCCAAACAACCCTTAGAAATAGTAGTATAAGTTTGTGAAGGCAGCTCAAATAATTGTTCCCGGCATACCACAAAGGCTATGGCCATAGGCTATTAGCCTCATCTCTTTTCAATCTCCTTTTACTTTATAGAGTTTCAATTTTGGTATCATTTCTCTCTTCTTTTCGATCTCATTTTTTTTTTTTTTTTTAGTTTCATTTTCTATTCTGATATCATTTCCCACACCATTTATGTTTGCTATGTAACTTGTCACTTCTCGTCAATTATATTTTTTTTCTTTTTATTTTCGGGAGTCTCTCTAAATACTTTTATTGCTACAATTCCATTATTTTTATGAAACAATTGTCCGATCTTACTATATGTGATTATCAAGAAAATTACTAAGATGTTAAATCGAAAGTAAGTAATGACCATGACTTAAACTCGTGATTCCTTTAGGTCCTTTTTTGGTTTTAGGATTCTTATAGACACTAGACATGATGGTTCATATAGTTTTTCTTTTTCGTTTTTTTTCAATGTTCTTTCATTTATCAAAGTTTTATTTTGATGTTTCACTGCCTAAATTTTTTTTTTCTTGCAACAAATTAGGAGAGGAGAAGGAGCTTAGAAAGATGACTTTTTAGTCCTCATAGAATCTTATGACAAAAGTGTATTGGAAAAGGGTGACAAGAATAGCTTTAATTGAATAGAGAAAGTATTAGACCATTGGTATAGTTCCTATTTCTTTCAGTATTGTGGTATAGTTCCTATTTCTTTTGTTTGTTTTTTTTCCTTTTAACTAGTTCTAAATTCTAGTGGTTAATTATTAATAACTTAAAGTTTCTAGTTATTTGGTCACTAGGGTTGTATATTCTGGAAATTAATTTTTTTTTATATAAAAAAAACTATTTTGATGACATTCTTTTCAATGTTTCTCATATATCAAATTTCTATTTTGGTGTCACTGCCTAATTTTTAATTTCTATTATTGCTTAGCAACAAAGTTGGAAGGGGAAGGGAGCCTGTTAGGATGATATTATTCTCATAGAATCTTATGACAAAGGGCATTTGGAAAAGGGGTAACCTATAGAATACTTTTGAATGGAAAAGGAATTGGTATAGTTCTTTTCTTTCTTTTAAGTACCTGTTCTATTTTCTCTTGCTCCATTTAAATAGATTACAACTTAATCATGTTCTAAATTGGTCTAGTTGTGTAATCTAAAAACTAATACTTAAAAAGGGATGTCTGCAAATATAGCAAAATGAATCAAAATATTTACAGTTATGGTTAAATATCACTGATAGATGCTGATAGATACTAATAGTCTACTATCATCTATCAATAACTATTCGTGTCTATCAATGTCTATTACTGATACACTATGAAAAAATTATATATTTATAAATATTTTTAGTAGTTTTATCATTTAAGATAATTTTCTTTTTAAAAATTGAGTTTTTTTTTTATTCGAGAAACATTTATAATTTAATAATAAAACTTGGTTTGTAATATAGATAATAGATAGATTTTAAATCTGTTAACCTCTGCACTTAATTTATATACATAGAGGACATTTTTACAAATGTTCATTTTGAATTTTCAAAATCAATTATTCCTCTCAAGTTTAGTTTAGTTTTAACTTTTGAAAAGGTTTCAATATTCAATGACCTAGAGCAATTATTGGTTGTTCCTTTCTCCTTTTTCCAAATTTTATTTTCTTCTTTTGAATAAGTCTTATTTAGATCTTCTGATCTTGTGGTTTTGCATAGACATTATGAACCTTATATGTTCATGCATTTAAGTACTAAAGAATTCAACCATTGAATAAGTTTGATATCATCTTTGAATTGGGTGAATAATTAAGATTCCGTGCAGTAATCATTTAATTTTTAGTTTTTGCTTTTTAAAATTAAACCTATTTCATCTACATTTCTTATCATGATTTGTATCTTTATCAAGTACAATGGTTGAATTCAATTCCAAAAACAAAAACAACTTTTTGAAATCTACTTTTTCTAGTTCTCAAAATTTGGTTTGGTTTTTTAAACTATCAATGAAAAATAGATAATAAATGAAAAAATTTGGAAGTGGAAGCAATGTTCATAAATTTAATTTTCAAAAATAAAATGGTTACCAAATTGGGAGATAAGTTAATAGGGTAAAAGAAAACTTCTCTTTGATTAAAACCTTCAATTAACTTTCTTCCTTTCTCCGTTCCTTTTGTTTTTATTAGATTTTAGTTTACATTTTTTCTTTAGAATTATGATGTAGCATTGACTCTAAATCCCTCATATTTTGTCGGTTCTTTAATTAACTTCATAAAATGTCTTTTTCTTTTTTCTTCATTAATCACATGTTCTTTTTTAATGTGTTAAACTTTATAATTTTCCAATCAACAATTGCATTATTAAGAATCTAATATAAGTTCAGTATATATATGCGAATTTTGGGTTAGCTAGACATATTTTGAATGATTAATATTATATTAATTAGATTCATAAGATAAAGAACGTATTTGGTTTAACTTTTCAAGTGCTTAATTTTGAAAATAAGTTATTTTAGAAAATATCAAAGTGTTTAACAACCCTCAAAATAGCTTTTGAAATATTTTTAAAAGTTATTTTAAACAATTTTTATGAAAAGAATTTGAATAAAAATAACTTTTTGATAAATATTTTTTTCTTTAATTAATCTCGATAGATCGAAATTTTATTGTACATGAAAAAGACAAAACATCAAAAATTGAAGACATATTTTTTAATGCGTAAATTACGCTTCAATGTAGATTTTCATTGATGTATGTTTATTGAACTGGTTAACAAGTCATAAGCTTCCTACTTTTAATGTTTTTTAATACCTTAATTTTGTCTCATAGACAAAAAAAACATGTTTCTTGTGTTTGTTTGTCTAATGATAAAGAAAGTTAATGAATAACTTTGAAACAAGTTGTTTTTTGTTTTTTTTTTTAAATTCTTAATGGAGCATGGATAAATTTTTCTTTACTAGCTATTCTAGTACTAATATATTTTGGGTTAAATTAAAAAATAAATAAATAAATTGTAAACTTTTGCTATTTGTATTTAAAAAAATCATATTCTTGCGAGAATCATAGTATTATTCGACCTTTTATAAATATTTCAAAACTATGATTTGAATATATTCCGATAAGATTTTTGGATTGGAAATTGAAAGGTGATAATGAGCTAAAAAAACGATATGTATTTATATTTGGATTCTAGTTTTCGTTCTAGGGTTACCACTACTATTTCAGGTAATAAATTTTGTCCAAAGCAATTATTAAAAATTGTAGGGGAAATTTAATATATAATATTTCTTGTACCTCTGATCTTGATGTCAAAAGTAAATGCTTGATGTAGCTATGCTCATTTTGGAAAATCCTGACGATAATTATTTTCAAATATCCTATGATGTTAATTAATATCATAATTTTGCAATTAAAACTACTATTTAGGCCATGTTTATCCCAGGTGAAACGTAATCCATCAATGGTAATATGAAAAGTGGATTTTAGTTTATTACATTTGTTACTGTTTGCTCGTATTTTGTAATCGTAATATAGGGAATGCCTTCAAATTTATAATCAAAGTGCGTAATATGATTGAGAAATGAAGAGGGCTCAATCTAATTGTAGTTAAAAATTACGTGAGACTCACTATCTTTACCTTATCATTATCATTACCTTTATAGATATTGTTACTATGAAAATTATGAATTTATCACATTTATGGTTACTTTTACCTTTATCGTTACCATTACTGGTAAGGTTAAGCATTAATGGTAAAAATAACGGTAACAGTAAAATGTGACAGATTCGTAATTTTAAATAAACGCGATTACAAGTAATTCAATTATGTTTGTGATTCTATTACGATTCATTTATCAATGAAATCTCATTCCGATTACACCAATTTTCATCATGAAGATCTCACTAAAATAAAACAAGTGATTAGACCATTAAAAAAAAGTTTTTTTTTTTTAAGAAAAAAACATGTTTTCAACATTTAAAAAAAAAAAAAAGTAGTAGCTATTTCCCACAATTAAAAGATTCTTTAATATTTAGGAAAAGAATAACTTAATTCTAAAACACCGAACTTTCGGAGAGAAGTAACATATTCTAATAATTGTTGAAATGAAGACAAAAAGAAAACTGTTTTTCAATTATATTTAAAAAGACCCTTTATAGAAAAAAGAAATTAAAAAATACAAACACTTTGAAACTTTTTTTTTCTATAAAGTCTAAATATTTTTAGAATTTTTTTATTTATAAGAATTTTTTTTCAATAATAACAATAATGATAATAGTAATAATGAAAAGAGCAATAAATAAATAAATATGTATATATGATTATCCTAGAGTTGCCCTATTGAAGAAAATTTTCAATGACGGACGAGAGGAAAGTCTTTATAGGACCGTGGGCGTGGACCAAAGACTTGGAAATAGTTGACTGTCATAAGGGACTCATGGGCTATATAATTAAAAGCCATATTTTGCGTAAGATCCACAATGCAATTAATGTAAAATTATCCTTATAAAAAAAAAAAAAATGAAATACGAAGTTTCATCTCAAAATAAATCGATAATATTTTTAAAAAAACAATTAGTAATAAAGAAAAAGTAACACATATGACTTCAAACATATTTGAGTGGATCTTGGATTGCACACATTTTTGTGTTTGGATGAGGCTACTCGAAGATAGTTTCATTCTCTTTAAAGATTTTGACGTCTCTTCATCTTTTCAATGTAGAGTCATCAACATGCCTACTTAAGATGGTGTCGTTTTTTGTTCTCCATTCTTGAATTGAGTTTTTTATTATTATTATTATTTGATCAAATACTCGTTTAGACTTCATGAGATTCTAATCCCATATTATATAAAAATGGAGTTCCATCTGAAAACAAACCATATTAATCTAATAGTAACTAGTTAACGAGTCACACTTCTAATTAAATAGTTGATAAACCCATAATATCAATCACTAAGCTTCTGTTTGATAACCATTTTGTTTTTTGTTTTTTGTTTTTTATCTTTGAAAATTAACTCTATTTACCATGATTTGCATCTTTCTTAAAATACATGAGTTGAATTTTCAGACAAATTCCAAAAAAAAAACAATTTTTTGAGAGCTACTTTTTAAGGCCCTATTTGGTAACTATTTTGTTTTTTATTTTTTTATTTTAAAAAATTAAGTCTATTTTCTCACCATTTCTTACAATAATTTGCATCTTTCTTAAATATAATGGTTGAATTATTAGCTAAATTTCAAAAATAAAAACAAATTTTCAAAAGCTACTTTTTTTAGCTTCCAACATTTGGTTTAGTTTTTTAAACCATTGTTAAAAAACAGATAACAAGTAGAAATTAGGAGGTGAAAGTATGTCTATAAACTTAATTTTCAAAAAAAAAAAAAAAAACGAAATGATTACCAAAATGAACTAACTTTAATATAATTTTTCCCTAATAAGAAAAAAACGAATGAATTGGGGTGCATATCTATTATCTTGATGTTGGCCCTTGGAAGAAAATTTTCAATCACAAACGAGGAAAAGTCTTTGTCAACTATGCATTATAGACCTAGAATAGGTGTGGCCTTGTACTGTTCGAAGGAGAACAAGATGTACTTAAAGACTACAATATATTATAAAATTCACATCCCTATATATTTATAGTGTTCATCATAGGGTCTTCATAATTTTTCATAAGATCAACCAATTAATTAATGTATCTACTCATCAATCACCATCATCCTTGTAAAAACAAAATTAATAATACAGAAAATTATCTACTTTAACAAATCATACTTAGACATGGAAACTTCAATTGTTCTAAGATGATTTTCCTTTTCAATTTGCTATCCACTCAAAACTATTGGTTAAGATCTTTTTTTGTAATGATTTTTTTTTTCTTTTTACTTTCCGGTTTCTGAGATCTATGTTTAGTCTGTTTCTTCAGTTTTCACTTTTTTTTACGAGAAACATTCGAAATTTGATAAAAGTAGTAGGGACAACGACTCTCCAATTATCTCCACAATGATATGATATTGTTCACTTTTGGCATAAACCTCATGGCTTTGCTTTTGGTTAAGTCTCCCCTCAAATAGTCATCTATTCGTCTAACTCTATCTAGGCTACCTCCTCTTCACTCGAGCACACCGCCCATCCAATAGCTTTGTTCAGTACTTGAGGATTCTACCAACATAACTAAGTTAGAGACATGATTCTGATACCACTTGATAGGGATAACAACCCTCCAATTATCTCCACAATAGTATGATATTATCTATTTCAGGCTAAACCCTCATGGCTTTGTTTTTGGTTTCATCTTAAAAGACCTCATATACCAATAGAGATAGTTGTTCTCCCTTATATACTTATGATCCCTCGCTTATCTGACCAATTTAAGACTTTGGTCGCATTCCCAACAAAAAACAATTTTTTTTAGTTTTCAAAAAATGGCTTAGTTTTTTAAAACATCGGTAAAAAAATGGACAACAAAACAAAGAAACTAATGTATGAACGTAGTGTTTATAAGCTTTGTTAAGAAATCAACAATAAAAGATGAACAAAAAATGTAAAACAATAGAAAATCAACATACAGATTTACATTGTTCACTAGATGTTAGCTACGTTCATAGGTGGAGAAAGAGAGCAGTCTTGTTAGAGAAAAAAATTCATATTACATTTAGAAACACCAGTAGGGTTAGAGAATGTATATAGGGCACTCTTCTAAATTCTATAGCTATAATCGCAAATAGGAGACCTACGTACTTAGTCGTTCGAAGAGTGTCAGATATCAAATTCAAGATATTCCAATATGATTTCAAAAAATCAAATGATTACCAAATGGGATTTAAATTAATACAGTAAAAAAGTACCTAGTCAACATAAGCAATAACAAGTTTCTATCACTCCTCTCAAAATGTTGGGGTCAAAAAGGAGGGATGATTGCCTTTATGAAATTATGGATTACAATCGTACGTACTAGTAATAAACTCCAAGGCACAAATTAGAGTATGAAGAATAATGTGGGCCAAATTTTGTGTGTGTCCACCTTAGTGAAAATATATACTTTCCTTCTTTATTGAAATTTTGTTTCAACAAAAGCAGACCAAATCATTGAATTTCCATATCCCTTCCTTTGTTTATATTAGGGAGAAGAAATTCTTTGCTTGTAATTTTGGAGAAACTCCCCCTTTTTTTCATTCTCCCATCCTTCCAAATTAACATTCCAATAATTTTCAACTCCCTTTCTTTCATATTATAAACTTTTTTTTGAATTCTTTTGTTTAAGAAGAACATACACTTTAATGAGAAATTGTGTCCAATAAACTCAATTTTAAAGTATAGTTTTTAAAATGTCTTAAATAACTTTATCTTTTATTCATGGAGTTTCACAATTTTTTTTCTTATTTTTATCTTACCAAAATACTCTTATAATCACAATTAGTTGTTATTGTTATTTATTATTAATTTGGAAATTTTCAATGTTTTGATTGTGTAATTTGTTTTGAATTTGGCAAGTTTGAGAAACAATATACAAAAACATTTTTTTTTTAGTTGGAAAATTTAAAACATGTTATTTCCTCTTTAAATTTCTTTTTTGGTGGGAAAATTACAAAACCATCCCTTTTTATTTGTTAATTTTTTTATTTCATTGTTTTAAAAATAAATAATAAAATTTATAAAAACGCATACAATGAACTTATTAATTGCGTACATGGAAGTTATTTTATGGAGACTTTTTTTTTTTTTTTTTTTTTTTTTTTTTTGCTTTTTCAGTATTTTTTGTCATACTTGTTTAAATAATAAAGATTGTAATATTTTAATACATATTATATGAAAAATCCTAACTATTTTCTATGGGAATAATTAGGAGAAACTCCTATCTTAGTCTATTGATGGAGAAACTCCTATTTTAATTAGTTATCATTCTCGAAGTTGTATTAAGAAAACGCATTTATATGTATAAATGTTACTAATAAATGTGGGTCCCATTGATTAAACATATGTGATAATATGGAAGACTATAAATTACATTCATATGTTGATATGGCTAAGTTGTTTTTTTCGATGAACCTTAATGATCCTGATTATTTTGTCTCTTATTCATTATATCCGTAAATTTTAAATTTAGTTAAAGTTGTCTTTTAACTTTTGTTAACCAAGAATGAACTCAAATAATTGGACCTTTGTAACCAATCAATTATGTTTTATAAATATAAATAAAAATACATTTTGAATAATATTAACGCAAAAATAATCAACAAGGCCCATCTAAATACATCAATAAAAATTTTAAGGATATTCATAAAATAACATAACTTAAAGTCAATTACAAGAGCGAAAAAAAAAACCCAAAAATTGTGCTTTAACATTTTTTTCATTCAGGAAAAAAAATAGGGAAATTATTTTAAATATCAAAATTGCTAGAAATATTTTTAGATATAGTAAATAGAACATAAAACTTTTATCATCGGACGAGGAAACTTTTTACTATTTTACTACATTTGTAAATAAGTTGATCATTTTGTCGTATATGAAAACATCTTTTAATTGGTAGAAAATTCAACCTTCCAACTCATAATTATATAATTATATATTTAAAGAGAACTCACCTTTAATTTTACATCATTTGTCAACATTAATTGTTAATATTACCAAATTTTTATGTTTCTTTTTTCTTTTTTCTCTTAATACGAATTATTGGTTATATGCTAGTTATACTTATTGCATTAATTTGGGTGAAAGAGTCGTTAAAATGAATTTGACTCAATAGTATTAATATGGAGGTCTGAGGTCAATAATTCTTCATCCCGTAATTATTGTAATAAAAAAATTAATGGAGTCTAATGACATCATGTGAATCTATATTTAATTAAATGTAACATTAAATAAAATACCTTAAAATGTTATATTTTAAAATATAAATAAATGTTGAAGTATAGATTATATAGTTAAATTTATTTTGGGTTTATTGATGACTATGCTTTAGGTTAATCGATTGTTTCATAGTAATTATTGTTTCACCTATTTTCATGATTAGTTCATCTATTAAAGCATGAACTACAATACACACAACTTAGCTTACATAGATGTTGGAGTCACTGACTTCTCTGGTATACATATGGATCAGCAATCAAACTTCTTTGATCTCAAAGTTGATAGTACAAGTTATAGTGGAGCTATACTCGTGTTGACGAATTTGTTAGTAGTTAAAATATATAATTACACATATAATAGATTCATTTTCTGTTCATGCAAAAGCTTATTTATAATTGTTACAAAAAGACTCGAAATCAAGAAAGAACAATGTAGCTGGCAGTTGAACAGTTGTCGACTTCTTTCTGTTAAATGTTGTAACCACTAAAACTCATCATCGTTGACCGAATCGCCTGCACATATATAAACAAAATCAAATGAGAGTTTAAAAGAAGAATGAATTGAAATTGAGAGTTTAAAACAATCATAATAAAAAAGTCTATGATTCGGATATCCCACCTCCTCTTTTTAAAAACAATCCGTTAAAATCGAATAGGTCATTACAAGTAAATGTATATCTACTTTTTAAATTAAATATATGACACTTCCAATTCAACAGATAATATATAAATTTATGATCATAAAATATCATGCATTATGTAAATAGATTTAAAGGAATATAATTTTTCACCATGTAGTTTATATATTTAAAAAAAAATCATAAAAGAAATATTGGGAAAATGGCATTGTGCCAAAAAAGAAAGAAAAGGAATAAACGATCTCAAGTTGATCACAACCTTTTTGGATAAAAATTATACATGCAATAATTTAAAGCATTTGTCTTGTCACTTCTCTTTAGCATTAGGGCAACCATAATAATGAAAATAACGAAAAAAAAGGAAAAGAAAATTAAAATTATTATAAGTTATTTTTTGCTTTTTTTTTTCTCTCTTTTCTTTTCTTCTCAATCATGTGAAAGATGTAAAGGAAAGAGGCAGCAAAAGGTGGTTTGATTGACGTAAATATATTAGCTTTGAATGAAAATGTTACCTGTTCGAGATCATCATCATTTCATTTTAATCTTCAATATGTCTAAACATTTCTTTTATATATATATACACACATGCCACGTAAATAATAGATAACCAAAGAATTAAACAAAATAAAATAAATAAATAAATTTATGTGGGTCACTAATGATGTGTGTTAACTACATTCACGGACAAAAAAAAAAAGACTGTTTTATATTATCTTAAAAAACATTAAATACATAATACAATGAGACTTGCCGGTAATAATTAGAGGATTTATATGTGGTACCTTTCTTCTAAACCCTAAGTAGAGAATAGACCTAAAATAAAAGGTGAATAGTAATATCGTATAACTTAGATCGTGTTTGGTCATTTGAAGTGTTGGGATGATGGATTCAAGTCCTTTTCAAGATAGTGGAAGATTGTATAAATTTTTTCCATATTTCTTACCTTGCATGATTTGTTCAAATTGTATCCTATTTCTTAAAATTTAAGTGTAAATATGTATTCATAGGAAAATAATGTTGTCTTAGAATTCAGCCATCTAACGTTGTACTTCAGACATTTTTAAATTAGATTTTTATAATTAAAGATTCTTTTTTTTCCCTTTTAACCTTTTAGAGAGCTTTCAATTTTTCTTCTAATTCTACGTTATCATTTTGATAATAATTTTTAAAAAAATAATAAAAATCTTATAAGTATTCTTTTTTGTTATTGTAAGTACAAAAATAAATGAAAAATAAAAACTATCGTGAATCAGCCATCAAAAGCATCAATGTGACATAATCTCTAGCGATGTACTTGGAGATTTTTTGTTTGTTACATATTAAATCACTCCTTATTCCAAAATTTAAAATGATAGTTAGGATATATTCAATTGTTTATATATGTTATGATCAATATATTTTCTTAATTAAAAAAATATTTTTTCTTCTTGTGAGCTTAAAAACTAATTTCACTCTAAAAATATCAATGTGAACGGAAAATATTAAAAAAAAAAAAAGAAAAAAAAAATATATATATATAACACCTTAGAGTCATATAACTAAAATAACAAATTTAACTAATTAACTTTTTCAATAATGTCTTAAAGTCGTCTTTTGACTAAGGACAAAAAAATATTTGAAAATTCCATGGTATTTGATTACTTGTTTGAAAAGCTTTTTAAAAAATTTTAAAAATATTTATTGTAAGGTGCTCTTTTTTAGGGAAAGTCTTTTTTCCATTTAAAAACATTCTCAAAGACATTCCACATCTTATTTGAATTTATTTAGGTCAAACTCTACTTCTATTTTAATAATTTTCTCATACACTATTTGTCCAAAAAATTAAATAATTCTCATAAATAGGAGGACTACACATGTATATATAAACATATTTCTAAGATTGGATATTTCAAACATTACAACATTATTACTCAAAATTGAAATTTTTTCTTTCTAAACCATCTCAATTTTTATTTATTTTTTTATTTTTTGGACCCACAAATAAGAATATTTTAATTACAATGGATATAGAAAAGGGAAAAAAGGGGGGAAAATATGAGGTTGTAAACATATGTTGCTATGTTAATTTCAACATTATTGTATATATTTAAATTGAATATATTTAGGAGTAAAAGAGAGATATTTTGACTGAAAGGGAAACTTTATTGGCTTGGCTTTAAGTTTTAAATGCTCTCTTTTTCTCTTGCACTTTAATCTGAAAGCACTACTATGGTCTTACAGTGGCTCCAGCAAAAAAAACACTATCTTTTTTCCCCTTTTAATGCAAAGGGAAAATGGTGAATTTCCCTTGGGTTTTTTTTTTTCCTTTTTCCTTATTATTTTTTCAACTTTTTGCTTCTGAATTCTTTGAACACATGCTTACTATTTCCAAGGACATACCCAAGTTCCATATCTTAATATTATTCTGCCTTTCTTTTTTATAATCATATATTTTTAAACCATTATCATTTCCTAATTTGAAGTTACACCCCATTTACTCCGACAAAACGTAATAGATCAATAATAATCTAAAAAGTGGACCCTATTTGATCGCGTATGTTTGGTGTTGTTTACTTGTATTTTGTATCTGTATTGACATCTAGGAGCTAGGTCCAATTCCAAATCTATAATATAAAAAAAAAAGGGCAAACGGATTGATGAGTGGAGGGTGCTCAATCCAATTGCATTTGAAAATTACATCGATATCATTACCATTATTTTTATTATTATATCATAAGAGTTATGAATTTACCACATTTACTGTTAATGTTACTATTACTGTTACTGTTTGACCAAACTGTTGACGTTACCGTTTGACCGTAAACAGTAGTAGTAATGATAACAGTAAATGTGAAGATTTATAATTCTAAGTAAATGTGATAAAAAACAATCCAATTACGTTTGCAATTGTGACCCATTATGATTGGTAATCTCATTACGATTACACCAATTTTCATTATAGATTAGTAAATGTGGCCTTAATTCAATTGTTTAAGACATGTGTCAACAATTTGAATCTCTTATCTCACTTATTGTTGACCTCAAAAAAAAGTCTCATATAAATGTATATTTCCAAAGAAAGCTACTTTTTAGAAATTTTTAAAATGTTATTGGAAGGCTAGTTTTATTGAATTCACATACTCGTTATCCGGTGGTTCTTTTTATACATCTCATCTAATTGTCCAATCATAATTTGTCATGTGGTCATTTTTCTTACTTTTTTTTTTAATTTATTTTAAATTTTTCATGTGATTAGAGTGGAATATATAAAAATTGATATATCTTGAAATACACTCGAATATTAATTCTATTATTTATGCAATAATTTGGTGCAGTTTGATAGAACGAAATGAAAGGATCTTCAACAACAAAGCACGTTATTGTGTTGTCTTTGGAACGACATTATAACTTTGCCCTCTGTGGTACACTAAATCTAATTTTTTTTTCCCCATAAAACTATTACTATTTTAACATTGCTCTGAATTGGCATGCATTTATGTAATTTCCTTTTTGCATGTTACTCACATAAAGTAACCCCTTTAAATAAAAAAGAAGGGAAAAAAAGCTGGTTTTTTGTAAGGGGTGGCTGTACATTTAGTAGATTTTAGATAAAATTATTGTAAGGGTATTATATTAATAAGAAAAATAGTTATAAATGTGGAAAAAATCGACCATGTATGTCAATTAATAATAATTGGGGAGTAATAAAGTAATTGTTATGATTATATAACTAATCAATATTTTTATAACTTGTGCCAAAGACTTTGAACGAGAGAGTTTTTCTGCTACATTGTTTTTCCTGTATTTTGAATGGTTTTCATTTCTAATGTCTTGTGACGATTTTAAGTTTCTCAAAAAATATATAATTAAATAAATAAACTAATCGATATTTTTAGGTCCCTGATTAGTTAGATAATTTAATGCTTGATGATATTAAAACATATTGATTAATTACTTTTTATCAAACATAATCAACCATTTATGTACTTTTAAAGTAAAGGATCTATTTATCTTGTTCAATGAGATAAATAAGATCACGTTGCCTAAAAAAGTTAGAGGCCAAGATATTTTCAGAAGAGAAATATTTTGGTGTAACTCAAGTTAACTCATTTATATACATTCCCTTCAATCACAAAGAGAAAAAATATATAAATATCTTTTTTCAAAAAGAAAAACATGTCACGTGACAATTTATGATTGAATACATGGATGGATCGCACAAAAATAGGTGTAGCCTATAATGCACCTAAATATTTTTTTTTAGAATTAAAAAGATATGAATTCTAGAATCTCTTCTCCAACCAAGTTGGTATGCATTGCAACATTGCTTCCGACATAGCAAATTTTTGTGTCGAAAATCCAAAAAAAAAAATTCTTTGCTTCGATATCTTTGATTGTCATTCTTTGGTCTTTATGGATTGAGATGAATAATCACACCTTTTAGAATTGCAAATCTAGCATCATTAGGCTTTAGGAGAATGTTCTATCCATTGTTGCTGTCACATCCTGCCCCGAGCCCACCTCCTGAGTCCGAGGGGAGGCGTAAAGGACTACAGATATTACTCTTTTGTGATACCTACTGCCCATCTGAACCTCTTTACTCTCATAAAACTTTAAGCCAAAGATGTAAACAACAACTGTTTGATTAAGCTCATTTTATTACAACAGTACAACGTTTATACAACTCTCAGGCTGGACTACAAAGATTACAACAACAACTCTTAATTACCAAAAGTGTGACTGTGGCTATGGTAGGCCTTGGCCTTAGCAGCACCCTAGAATTCCTCACCTTTCGCTACTTGGGAAGAAAAACATGAAAGAAAAGAATGAGCTTCAAAAAGCTCAGTGAGTGGTAAGCAACTTTTAGAGTCTATTTCAACTCATAATAATACAAGTATATCACTTATACGAGATTAAACATTCATAAAAATACAAGCATATCACTAATACGAGGTTACACATTCAAACCTCAACCTTGAATGAGTCTGTTCTCAACTCTACCTACACACATGGTAGATAGTTAAACTGATATTAGTCATAAACGCTTACTCTCTTGCTTTTCCTACGTTTCCTATGTGCACATAGATCCCTGCTTATGGCTCAGAAGCTAGGTCCGTTAGCCCTCTGACCATCTCATACAAGATTCCTCTCACAGGCTCAAGAACTATACCTCTCGGTCCCCTGACCATCCCGTGAGGTTCTGCTCCCAGGCTCAGGAACTAGGTCTATTGACCCCCTGACCATCCCGATTACATAATCTCCTTCTCATGCTAATTACTCATTCACAACATAAACATATACATATACTCTAAAAGATATGCTTTAAGACTTAAAAGGAAATTACCACCCACCTTGGTCATTAGGAACCTTTCTCTCTAGAAGTTCCATGATTTCCTCGAGCTCCCTTTTGAACCCTAAATTTCATATTCAACTTCAAACTTAGATTACTCATAGTTCCAAGCCTTATTTCGAGATATTTTCTTCTACAAAAATATTCTAAAATGTCTCAAGAATCTTACCTTCAAATATTAGCTTAGAACTCATCGTGATTTAGCCAGAATACTCAAATCATCAAGACTGGCCCAAGCTTACCTGAGAGCTTGACCCTTTTGTCTTTTTCTCACTCTTCAACCTGATTCCTTTGAGCTTCTTCTTCGGCAGCCCTGCCTTGAAAACTAGACTCTCTGAGCTTTCAAGTGGCTTTAGAATCACTCAAAATGCACGAGTAGTCTAGGAGAGCTTCTCGTCCCAAGTTGATGCTATTTCTAGACTTCACTGTTCAACAGTATCTCCTCCTCTTGGAACCGCATGGTCTTCCTTCGAATCTGCTCTAAAACACTCTTCCTAATGTTTTTCAAGAGGATTTCGATTTATAAATTGAAAAGACACTTGTATGTGATATTTATAGGCCAAATGAACCGATCCTTCTCATCTTACAAAGCTTCCAACGCATGACACCTTCTTTTTAAGAAACTTTTGGAGTGTCTGCCCTATGTTTTGCCACCACCTACTTCCTTGCCATTCACCTACTTCCATGCCACTCACCTACTTGCATGAAGTTTGAGTTGTCTCCCTCATGCATAAATCTTCCTTGCATGAAACTTTATTTGTCCACCTCCTACTAACTCAAGCTCAACCTTCTCTCGGTTCAGTCACTTATCCGGTGAATTCATCAGCCTTGCGTAACGCAAGCCTCAGCTCCGCATAAACACTTGGCCCATCGTCTAGTCCATCGTGTAGCACTTACACTCATCGCACAGCTCCATTGTTTAGTTAATCTCTCATTATTGCTTAACATCCAGCCCTCTTGCTATCGTTCATCATCCAGCCCCCTCATTGTTGCCAACCGTCTAGCGCCTGCGCCCATCGCATAACGCCTACGCCTCATCGCATAGCTCCATCGTTTAGTGATCTCTTGCTGTTAATGATCTTGCTATCGTGTATCTCTCACTGTTAACGATCTTGCTGTCGCTCATCATTGCATATCTCAGAGCTCTCGCTGCCGCTCATCGTGTAGCTCTGACGCCTATCGTCTAACGCATCACGCTCATTGTCTAGCGTGTCCGCTTATCGTGTAGCGCCATCGTCTAGCGTATGCGTCTATCGCGCAACACCCATCGTCTAGCGTTTTTGCTATAGTGTAGTGCTCACGCTCATCGTGTAGCACCATCGTGTAGTGCTTGTGTCTATCGCCTAACGCCCGCGCCAACGCATTGTCTAGCATCTACGCTTATCGTCTAATGCCCGAGCTCATCGTTTAGCGCTATTGTCTAACGTTTACACTGATCGTATAGTGTTATCGTCTAGTGCATCACTTCACATTGTTTAGCACCGCACGTAGCTACATGATCATCTAGCGCATCGCTTAGCGCTGTTCATAGCTACAGGATCGTCTAGCGCACAACACTTCAACTTGACTCTATCGCATGCATGCAATCCTCCAACACTTGGTTGTTACATGCCTTGCACAAAGCCTGGATTATATTTACTTCGACCACACTTGGCTTTCAAGGCTTAATAACTGCTACAACCTTATCCTCATTAGATGCCTCATGCGTTAAGGTTTCCTAACACCAAACGCATGGTTTTCTTTTGACTTCACACTTAGCCAAATTTCACTAACTATGGCTCACTCAAAGTTACTCAAAAGACTTATTCAAACACTTAGAATTTTCCTTCTCTTCAACATAGGATTTAACTTATACTTAGTTAATTCTCTTAATTACCTACTTAAGTAGGAAAATTGAGATCTGGGTTTCACAGTTGCCTTATGATATACTAGATAAAAAATGTTATCCAATTACTCTCTTCACTACAAGAAATATGGCTTTTAGTGACGAAAGTTACGAATAATTTTTTAAAACGTCCCAAGTTTAGCGATGAAATTCAAATTTTGTATCTAATGTTGCAAAGAAACTACCATATGTCGTATATCAGCAACTAGTTAAGTTTTTGAGACAGTCGTTTGCTATGAAAAATTCATTTCGTCCTAATTATTTACAAGGAAATGTCAAATGGTCACACGTTTTTCTAAGACAAAGTTACCAAACGTTGCAAGCTCAATTAAATAGGTAGGATAATGAGCATGTGTTTTAAAGCTCAGGGACGAGTTGGGCTTCATCGGAAGGCTTTTTCTTACCCTCACTTTTACTAATCTAGGGTTTTGTCATTTACACAATTTTTTCAAGCTACTAGGAGGGAGTGAAAGCATCATCCAAGCCTTAAGGGGAGAGTTTTGTTCATGAGCATTGGTCATTTGTAGAAGGGAGAAGCGCCAACGTTCATAGAAGAGAAGGAGGACAAGTGTAGGTCATTGATGGTCGAAGGTTCGTTTGAAAATGAGGGAGAAACGGGGAAGGGAGGCATTGGTTTCCAAGGAGAAGCAGAAGAGGGAAGCAGCTTTTAAAGAAAAGTCTTTTTACCTGTAAATGCAATCTCACCTTCTCTTTCCCCAAACACTTTTGGAACCAAACGAATTAGTTCAAAGATTGTAGGTAAAATTCTTTTTTGAGTTCTCTGAGAATCTTACCTTTTTTTCTTTCAGATTCAATTGATTAACCCATTATTTCTTCTGTTTTTTTTTTTTTTCATTGGACAAATATTACCATGGATCTCAAGAAAATTGCTTGATGTGAATCGTCATTTGAGTTTACTTCATATTGCTTCTGATTCAGCAATTGGAATTCACAAGTGAATCTGCAGATCTTGCTCTTGTATTTCAACCTATTTTCGGTTATATTTTATACTTAATTTTTATCGTTTGGTTTTCCTGCCTAACTATGTGAGTAGCATAAAATGCCCACTATGTGTTTGTAAATTGTCCCACTAAAATTTTGGTCAAGATTCTTTCATGTTTACCTGTGAAATTGCTTTTGTGATTTAGATGTATATGTAAAGAATGGAACTAATTAGTTATTTTAAATATCCTATAGAATGCTCTTATAATTTGTAGTTCTTATTGATTTTATTCCAAATGAAGGAGTACATTAAATCTTTATGCATCACATTTGGAATAAATAAATGATTCAATTATATAAATCAATTCATTTTTGTTTGGAATAAATAAATTGTGATTTGGATGCTATTTATGATGATTGAGCATAATTATTGCTTAAACTTTGATTTTTAGAATATTTTTTGTTATTAAAGTGTGAATAATGTATGTTCAAATTTTGATTTGAAGTATACTTATGTGAACAAAGTTTTATTTGGAGTTTATTGCGTGATTAGAAGTTTGTTATTCGATATTTGTGTAAAGAAACTAAGCTAAAAAATTACCTATGGATAGCCCAAGAACCAGCTGAGACTTCCTCTTCCAGCTCACCTCTCACAAAAAACAGAAACAACTGTTAAAAAGTTAGCTGAAACAAACTAACAACTATTGTAAACTAACTCTCTGCTTATAAATATAGTGAACTATTAAATCAGTAAATGCATGTTAAAATATCAGTGTAATCAGAGAGAGGTCTGTAATATACAACTTAGAAAACTTGAATAAAGAGATCTCCATACCTTTGTAGAGTGGACGTAGGTCTTCAAGATCGAACCACTATAATCTTTGTGTTTCTCTTCTCCTACTCTTCATTCTTGTCAAATTGCATGCTTGAATCCTTGATCACCTTCATTGATTAACCCTGAAATTCAAAAGAGAAGAAAAAAATTGAGAGAGAACGACAAAGAGAAAGAAGAAGGGAACAAATCTATTTTCTTTTAAGTTTGAACAAAGAAGAAATCATTTTTTATCATTTGTTTAAGTCATTTGCAACGTGGCTCATTTAGGTTCACAGATGGCACCAACCACAAGTAGAAAATTGGGCCAAGTAAAATATTTTCTTTTGGGCTTTCTTTTTTAAAGCTAAAGTCTTATTTTTAAGGGCGGATTTATCATAATAACTGGTATCAAAGTTATTGATATACAAGAAAGCTCCAAAAAAAAACTCTAAGAAAGCTTCAAAATTCTCTAATAAATCTACCAAGATTAAATCAAAAAAGTTAGAGATGGCAGTAGCTCGGTATGAGGTGGAGAAATTTATAGGAAATGGGGATTTTCAACTATGGATGAAAAGAATTCAACAGTATTAGCTTCTTAGAAGGATTTAAGGGAAATTGAGGATCCTAAAACCTTACCCACAACTATCACTGATGAAGAAAAGCCGATTATGGAGGAAGTAGCCTATTGTGGCACTGATCTCGAACATCTCAGACGGTGTTCTTAGGCAAGTCATTAACGAAAATATAGCCTATGAAGTCTGGGAGAAATTGAAGAGGTTATACATGAGGAGAGATGTGCCTAATAAGCTCTATGTTAGAGATAAATTGTTCCCATTTAAGATCAATACTTCGAAGTCTTTGGATGCTAATCTTGAGGAGTTCAAGAAACTCACCACTGAGTTTGCTCAAACAGGGGACAAGTTAGGGGAGGACAATGAGGAAGCTATACTGATAAAATCTTTCCATGAAAGTTATAAAGATGTGAAGGCAACCCTAAAGTATGGTAGAGACTTTATTTCAATGGAAAATGTGATATCAGCTTTGAAAAGTAAGGAATTGGAACTAAAGGCTGATTCTAAGGGTATTAAAGATGCTGAGTCTTTGTTTACAAAAGGGGAAATCACTCTCAAAGAAAGGAAAATCGAGTTTTCAAAAAGACCATAGATCTTAGAAGAACAAGTCTTCCTTGAAATGTTTTCTCTATCACAAAGAATGACATTTATAGAGAAATTGTCCTAAGAGAAAGAAGAATCCCTACAAGAAAGACTTTAAGAAGCCTAAGGAACATGGAAGGAGAGATGTTTCTATTGGAGAAGATGAACTTAGTTTTATAGAAGTCCTAGTTACCACTGAGGAAAAGGCACAAGACCATGAATCAAAAGAGAATTGGGGGTTGGATTCAGGCTGCACTTACCATATGACATCACTAAATACATGGTTTGTGTCTTACAAATCATGGGATGGTGGCTTTGTTTTCATGGGAGACAATCATGGTTGCAAAGTGATTGGAATAGGCTCAATGATACTCAAACTCCAAGACAATAGGGACATACTTCTTAAGTTCCACAGCTGAGAAGGAACCTAATCTCAATAGGAATCCTTGATGACCTAAGTTGTTCCTTTGTTAGGAAGAATGGAAGCCTAGAGATCATGAAGGAAGTGAGAGTTTTCTTTAATGGAATAAAGTTCAATGGACTTTATTTTGTGAAGAATATTGTTTTCCTAGCCCAGTCTCGTGTTGCTTAGAAGGATAAAGTGGATGAAATCGATTTGTGGCATAGAAGACTTTCACACATAAGTGAAAAAGGGATACTAGAACTACAGAGACAGGGGCTACAAGACCATTGGCACTAAGAGATTAAATTTTTGTGAACACTATGTCTTTGGGAAGTAAAGAAGGCAGAAATTAATGAAAGAAACTCATTCCACCTCAGAAGCTCTTAGCTACATTCATGCGAACCTATGGGGACCCACAAGAACTTCTTCATGGAGTAGCTCAAGGTATTTTCTTTCTTTAATAGATGATTTCTCAAGGAAAGTTTGGGTGTTTTTGCTAAAATTCAAGGACCAAACTTTTAACAAATTTAAAAATAGGAAATTTATTGTTGAGAATCAATCTAGTAGGAAAGTAAAATACTTAAGGACAAATAATGGTTTGGAATTCCTAGGCAATGTCTTAAACAAATTTTTGTGTTGAGAATGGAATAACAAAGCATAGAATAGCAGCCTACACTCCACGGCAAAATAGAGTAGTTGAGTGGATGAATAGAACTATTCTAGAGAGAGTTAGATGCAAGATTTCAGAAGCCAAAGTGGAAGAGTCTTTTTGGGTAAAAGCAATGGCTACAGCTTGTTTTACTATCAATAGGAGTTCGTGCACAACTATTGATCTTAAAACACCTGAGGAAGTTTGGTCAGGGCATCCTTCTAACCTTCTTTCTTAAAAGTCTTTTGGTTGTGTGGGATATATTCATGTCAAATAAGGAAAAGTTCAACCTAGAGCTGTGAAATGTATGTTTATTGGCTATTCAAAAGGAACCAAAGGGTTCAAGTTGTGGGATTTTAGTTCAAATCAAAGTGTAACCAGTAGGGATGTTGTTTTCATAGAAGAAGTGCATTATATGGATTCTAAGGATCCTAAAACAACGGAAAATAATGATGAAACAATAATTCAAGCTCACTCTAAGGTGGAGCTTTCTAATGACCAGTAGATCCCTTCTAATCCTATTCAAACTAATCACCCTGATCAGCTTGAAGAAAACTATGGAAAAGCTATTAAGAGTAAAGAAAGGAAACAGTGGGTGAAGGCCATGAATATGAATAGTTAAATTAATTCTTTGTATAAGAATAAAACATGTTCTGACCCCTATACCTCCTAAACAGAAAGTGGTAACCTGTAAGTGGATCTTTAAAAAGAAGCTAGGGAAGGTAGATGTAGGTTTAAAGTTAGATTCATGGCTAGAGGGTACACACAAAGATAAGGGTTGGATTATAATGATATATTTTCTCCTATAGTAAAGTGCACTTCCATCAGAGTACTCCTAGCTGTAATGGCTTGTACAAATCTAAAGGTAGAGCAACTAGATGTTACTACAACCCTTCTATGTGAGAAACTAGAAGAGACTATTTATATGTCTCATCCTAAAGGATACAAGAAGAAAGAGGCAGATGACCTTGTGTGCCTACTGAAAAAGTCCCTCTATGGACTCAAGCAGTCTCCTAGATGCTAGTATAAACGCTTTGATGAATTTATTTCTAGCCTACAAATCAGAAGGAGTAGTTATGACTCTTGTGTCTACATAAGAGAATCTTCAAATAAGGAAGAAGTATACCTTCTCCTTTATGTTGATGATATGCTTTTAGCTAGTAGCGAAATAGATGAGCTAAATGAAATTAAGAGCAAGGAATCGGACATGAAAGACCTAGGGGCTGCAAGGAATATTTTAGGTATAGAGACCTTCAGAGATAGAAGCAAAGGAGGGTTGCTTCTTTGTCAATCAGAATACGCCTCCAAAATTTTAAAAAGGTTCAACATGGCTGAAGTTAAGGTTGTGAGTACCCCTCTTGCTCAACATTTGAAACTCTCATCCCAAGATTCACCTACTACTGAAGAACAAAAGAAATTAATGGAAAGAATCCCCTATTCTAGTGCTACAGGTAAGCCTGATTTAGCTCACAATTTCAGTTTAGTGAGCAGATATATGGGGAATCCAGAGAAGGCACATCGGGAGGCTACTAAGTGGGTTTTCAGATATCTAGTGGGTATTCAGAAGAATAGCCTCTTATATAAACATCCTGATTCAACTAGCCTAAGTCTAATGGGCTACTCTTACTCAAATTTTGCTTGTGATTTAGACAAGAAAAGATCGTTAATAGGTTATGTATTTTAATTTGAAGGTAATATTATCAGCTGAAAATCTAATCTATAGTCTATTGTAGCTCTATCTACTACAGAGACAGAGTTTGTTGCATTAACAAAAGTTGTAAAATGAGCTAAATGACTACAAGGACTCTTATCAAACTTTAGATTTGATTAGAAAACAGTAAACATAAAGTGTGACAACCAAAGTGCAATATGTTTAACAAAGAACCCTCGGTTTCACGACAGGATAAAGCATGTAGATATTCCAATGCATTTTATCATAAATAAATTAGAAAAAGTTGAAATCAAAATAGAAAAGATCAATATAGAAGATAACTTATCTAATTGTTTGACCAAAGCAGTAGCTCATTCCAAGTTTGAGTACTGTTTAAGTCTACTAAGATTAGTAGACCACTCAACAAAAAAATAAAACAATCAGAAACAACACAAAGGTATAAGAAATCTTCAGCTCAAGATGGAGAGTTGTAAAGAAACTGAGCTAAAAATTTACCTCTAGACAACTCAAGAACCAGCTAAGACTTCCTCTTCCAACTCACCTCTCACAAGAAACAGAAACAATTGTTAGAAAGTTAGGTGAAACAAACTAACAACTATTGTAAACTAACTCTCTGCTTATAAATATAGTGAACTATTAAATCAGTAAATGCATATTGAAATATCAGTGTAATCAGAGAGAGATATGTAATATACAACTTAGAAAACTTGAATAAAGAGATCTCCATACCTTTGTAGAGTGGACGTAGGTCTTCAAGACTGAACAACTATAATCCTTGTGTTCTTCTTCTCCTACTCTTCATTCTTGTCAAATTGCATGCTTGAATCCTTGATCATCTTCATTGATTAACCCAGAAATTCAAAAGAGAAGAAAAAAAAATGAGAGAGAACAACAAAGAGAAAGAAGAAGAGAACAAACATGTTTTCTTTTAAGTCTGAACAAAGAAGAAATCATTTTTTATCATTTGTTTAAGTCATTTGTAACGTGACTCATTTAAGTTCATAGATGGCACTAACCACGAATAGAAAATTGGGCCAAGTAAAATCTTTTCTTTTGGACTTTCCTTTTTAAAGTTGAAGTCTTATTTTTAAGGGCTCATTTATCACAACACTTTGAAGTTAAAAAGTAGATGTTGATCTCATTTTCATAGTTGGAGCTCATTCACATACTTTTTGTTCCTTTTGTTTAGAAGATTCCCTTCGTAAGTTGGGTTTCTTCGTTTCTTCTTGATTAAGCTCTTTGAAGGTATGTACATTTGTGCATTTTATCTTTTAGCATCCTTGCATTTAATTTTTAATTGAAACTTTATTATTGAGTATGTTGGTAAAATACTTTGATAGTATTATTTGTTTAAATCAGGAAAGAAGGTTTAGTTAAATTAGTGAGATTTTAGAAAGATTTTTTGTCACAAGTTCATATTTTAGTAAGGTAATTTTATAACTTTAAAGCTATGTTCATATTTTGTATGTATATTTTAGTTCAGTTTTTGTGATTATATTATTAATTGTAACTCTGTTGTTACAAGTTGGAAGGAGTATTTTAAATTGGATGGAAGTAGAATTGCAAGTTTTTGTGATTATTTTGTTCATTGTGTCATCTTTGATTCAATTTAAGAATTGTGACTCTTTAAGTAGAATTGCAAGTTATCATAGGTTGTTGGTTTTGAAATTTAGGTCCATATTTTTTAATATGTGTTAGAGTTTTTTTTTTTTTTGCTCTCTGTTAAAAGAACTCTAAAAACTCCTTTATATATTATGAAGTTTTTAGTTACAAAGATGTATAACAGAAATTTAAAAGAATTAGTCATTAGATTCACATAAGTTACAAATCTCCATCTTGAATCCAACTTTCTATTCTTCAGGACAATCTAATCTTTGACTTTGTTTACCCATTTTTCAAGTAGATCGAAGCCTATTAGCACGAAACACCTTTGGAGCTTGAGTTTCGACATTGGTTTAGTAAGCATGTCAGTAGTATTATCCTAGTTATGCACCTTCAAAACTTCAACTTCTCATACTTTTATCACTTACAAAGTGGTATTTGACATTTATATGCTTTGTTCTGCTATGGTATTATGGGTTCTAGAAAGATAGATGGCACTTTGGTTATCACAGTATATTTTAACTACAGTTTGTGTGATACCAAAGTCCTTCATCAAGCCTTTGAGCCAAAATGCTTCTTTGATTACTTCTGTTAAGGCTATGTATTCAGCCTCTATAGTTGATAGGGCCACTATAGATTGTAGAATAGCTTTCCAACTGATTAGGTTTGGTCCAAATAGGAATACATAACCGGTTAGAGACCTCCTCTTGTCTATGTCTCTTGCAAAATCAGAGTCTAAATAGCCAATTAACTCTAAATCTGATTTATCTACTTTCTGATAGTTCAATTTAGCTTTTTTTTTTTTTTTTTTACCAAATTAGGTATCTCAAGATCCCCTTTTTAGCTTCGCAATGTCTCTTTCCAGGATTAGACATGTATCTGCTTACAAGGCTAGCTGAATAGGATAAGTCTCACCTTGTAGAGAACATTAAGTACATTAGACTGCCCATTGCCTGACTGTAGGGTATTTTTTTTCTCCATTTGTTGCTTGTGTTCTTTGTCAGCACCATTAGGTGAATTTGCTGGGGAGAGTTTAAACTACTGAGCAATAGGGATTAATACAAGTCTAACATCATTTAGGTTAAACCTTCTGATTATCTTCTCACAGTAGGCTAATTGATGTATGTTGAGTATCGACTGGTCTCTATCTCTAGTAATTCAATCCCTAAGATCTTTCTTGACTCACTCAAGTCTTTCATATCAAATTATTTACTTAAAAGAACTTTAACATGAGCTAGATCAGCTTTAAAGCTCCCTGTAAGGAGCATATCTTCAACATAAAGCAGTAGATAGACCTTATCCTTGTAGGATGTTGAGTTAACATACACACATGTCATAAAAACTCCTCTGCAAGCCCATGCTTGCTATGTAATCATTGAACCTCCTGTATCAGCATCTAGGAGATTGCTTTAGCCCATAGATTGACTACTTTAAAAGAAAATATAAGTCTTCCTTCCCCTTAGCTTCATACCCTGTAGGTTGTTTCATATAGATGGTTTTATCTAGATGACCATGAAAAACGGTTGTCTTCACATCTAATTGATTTGTGTTAAGATTATTATGAGCAATTAAGGATAGGAGAAGTTTGATTGAAGTTTGTTTCACCACGGGAGAAAAAAAAATCTCATAATAGTCTATGCCATGTCTCTAAGTGAAGCTTTTTACGACCAACCTTGCCTTGTATCTAGGCTTTTGGTCGTTAGTGATTACTTTTTTTAGCTTATAGATCCACTTAGATGCAATTGGTTTGCTTCTTTTTGGTAAGGGTGCTAGAGACCATGTGTCATTCAAATTTAGGGAGAGTATTTCTTCATTTATAGTTCTATCCACTATGTAACATCAGAATCACTCACTGCCTCTTCAAAGGTGGCTGGTTTTTTATCGGTAGGGGCCATAGTGGCGTTCAACACAAGATTCATATAGTTAGTGTCTGTACATCTAGCTGGAAGTATGATCATTCTCCTATATCTGTCCCTAGCTAAAGAGTATTGACTCAAATTAGGTTGAATTTCAAAGTTTTCAACTTGTTCCCCTGATGTATCCTTTACCTCATCTGAATCACTGATAGGGTCTTCCATTGTAGGGGTACTTCTAGCATTCTCCACCTCAATTTAAGCAGTGTAGGTTTCTATGACTTCAGTCCCTTCTTTAGTTTTATCACCCTTTTGCATAAACATTTCATCTTCTTTGAAGGTGACATCCCTGCTAATTATGAACTTCCTCTCAGTAGGGTGTCACATTTTGAAACCTTTAACACCCTCAATGAAACCAACCAATATGCACTTAGCAGCTTTTGCCTTTAGTTTCTCCTCATTATGGTGCATAAAACCAACACGTCTAAACACCCTAAGATCACTTAGATTGGGAGGTGTTTAGATTATTTCTCCTCTGGTCTTAGGAATTCCAAGGAAATGTGAGGGCTTCTATTCAAGGTATACACTGAATAAGCAGCAACTTCAACCCAAAATTTTTCTTCTAGAATAAAATCAGACAAAAGGCATCTAACCCTTTCCATAACTGTTCTGTTGTGTCTCTCACCACTCCATTCTATTGAAGTGTATGCCTCATAGTTTTATGCCTAGTGATGCCATTTTCTCTGCAAAAGTTGTTAAACTCCTCTCCACAGAACTCCAGGTCATTATCTGTTCTCAAATATTTAATTTGCCTAGCTTTCTATTTTTTAACCAAGAGCTTCCATTCTTTGAACTTTCCAAAAACCTGGTCTTTTGTTTTTAGGAAGTAAACCCAACTCTTTCTTGAAAAGTCATCAGTAAAGGACAGTATACACGTAGAGCCACTTAGTTTCTCCTCATTATGGTGCATAAAACCAACACGTCTAAACACCCTAAGATCACTTAGATTGGAGGTGTTTAGATTATTTCTCCTCTGGTCTTAGGAATTCCAAGGAAATGTGAGGGCTTCTATTCAGGGTATACACTGAATAAGCAGCAACTTCAACCCAAAATTTTTCTTCTAGAATAAAATCAGACAAAAGGCATTTAACCCTTTCCATAACTGTTCTGTTGTGTCTCTCACCACTCCATTCTATTGAAGTGTATGCCTCATAGTTTTATGCCTAGTGATGTCATTTTCTTTGCAAAAGTTGTTAAACTCCTCTCCACGGAACTCCAGGTCATTATCTGTTCTCAAATATTTAATTTGCCTAGCTTTCTATTTTTTAACCAAGAGCTTCCATTCTTTAAACTTTCCAAAAACCTGGTCTTTTGTTTTTAGGAAGTAAACCCAACTCTTTCTTGAAAAGTCATCAGTAAAGGACAGTATACACGTAGAGCCACTTAGGCTTGGAGTTGAGGTTGGTCCCCATAGATTTGATTGTATGTAATCAAGGATTCCTTTGATGATATGATGTGCCTTAGTAAAGCTATGTCTCTTAGCTTTCCCTAGGACACAATGTTCACAAAAAGCAAGTTGATTAGTGATGCCTTTTGGTAAATTGGCCCGTTTAGATAGAGTTTCAAGGCCTTTTGAGCTTATATGGGATAATCTATTGTGCCACAACCACAATTGCTACCTCCTTATTTTCTGAGAAATTTCTGGGGGTTTTGGTTTGTGGAAACCAATTGAATTGGGAAAGAAGAAGGTTAAAAAATGAGAGAAAAAAATTCAGAACTCTATAAAAAAAAAAAAAAAAAAAAAAAACTTCTACTCTGTGATAAAAAAGTAGTGCTTTTGATCAACAGAGAGAAAGCATGGGATCAACCACGTTTCAAATAACACCCCTACATTAGATTATTAATTAAATCTAATTTAATTAATGATTTTATTTAAATCATATAAAATGAAACATCTCTTACATAACCTATAGTTCTAATTCAATTATTTTAATTAAATCAAATCAAATTAAATTAAATTAAATAATTACCAAATCAAATATCAAATATTTAATTTAGTCTATATTTGAACCATATTCAATTGTATTTCTCTCATGATCTATAGTTTTAATGTGCATCAAATACACATTAATTTTAATCTATATTTTTAATATGAATCTAATTCACATTAAATTAATATTTGAACTCTTTCAAATATTTAATTCTCCCATAAATTAATTTTGAATCATATCCAAAAATTAACTTTATATTATAAAATTTAAATAAAATATAAACTTTATATTATAATACATCATTATACATTATATTATTTTTCTAAGTGAATTTGAACATTTCAAATTCAATTTAAGACGTAGTTATTTCAATTCTCTTTACGAGCTAGGAACGGACCTCATGGACCTACAGATTAAAAGCTCCAATGATATAAGATTAATTGGCCAAACTCATTAACCAAATTAATCAATATTTGTTAAATATGGGTACACTCCACTAAAGACCCACAGCTGCACTCTTCTCACTGCGGATATATTTCTGTGTCCACGTATATAGACCAATGACAACAAGTTAATCCTTCACAAGTGTTCGTAACACCAGCTGGGTCAAATTATCATTTTACCTCTAGGTTACCTCTGTATCCCTAAGTACCAATGTTCCTCTAATGAACAACATGTTTATGGTCAAATAATTAAATAGAAATCCCTTTCAGGTCAATGAGAGGGTAGGACTCTTTATTCAAGTTCCGGAGACATCACTTAAGGAAACACTCATCTACTTACCCTAAAGTTGGGAAGGAGTGAAATTCATCTTGTATTATTATGTTCCCAACCTCCCACTCGGTCTTGTTCTTAAAATGATAGGCTTATTGAGTCGGCGAACTAGCCACTCTCACCCATACAAATCAAAGGACAATCTCTCGTAAACAAGAGTTCATAATACACTCAGGATTAAGACTAAGTTGCCTAGGCCATCCTATTGAAATAGAAACCTAACTAGTCAACGGTGTTACATCTAATGGTTATTGTTTCGTAGTCCGGTCTTATGTCAACTCATTGCATAGGATATCTTCACTCGCATGTCACCTACATGAATGTATTGGATCATTGTGTTTATATCAAATACAAAGTATGTCGTATCCATAATGTCACTAGGATAAAGTATCCAATTTTATATCTATACTATAGACCATTTAGGCTGTACCTTGAATATTAATCCTTGTATATCTCCACATACAGTTCAAGACTCATCAGACATCCTAGGATGTTAGTTTATTGGATTTAGGGTAATTAAGTCAAAATAAAATACAACAAAATCAATAACACTTATTGAAATAACAACGATAACTTAATGACGGTCAATTATTTACATTTACTATCTACGAGTTTTAGGATCTAAACCCCAACACATACAACTCTTCAAGTTTGGTCCAAATCTTGTAAGTTGTGTTCTTTTCAATGATCTGCCTTAGGACACTATCACTTAGATTCAGAATGAGAGTTCCATAGGCAGTTAATTTCACGTCTTCTATTTCTTGTGCAATGATTGAAGCTGGGAGTTTTGTTGGATCAATGATGGCTCAATGAGCCTTCTACTATCCCAGCAAGGCTTTGATCTTTTCCTTCCAAAGGGCAAAGTCACTCTTTCCATCAAATTTTTCAATCTTCATTCTTGTCATTGCCTTTCCACGTATGAATTTGATTCTTGAACCTCCAAGATTCACTTTCTTGAAGTCAAGATTAGCTTTATACTGCTTTTGTTGGGTTGATGACACTAATTTTCTTTCACATGCCCAAAAAGAAAAGGAACCTCAATGAAATAAATGAACCTGACGAAAGCTAACCAGTTCAACATAGAAGTTTGGTAGAAAACGTGGAGGAGAAAGCACCACATTATTGAGCTAATGAAGAGGCACATGGTAAGATTTCCTTTCACTTAAAACTCTATCGGTTTTGGTATTTAGACAGAAAAAGAAAAATCTTCTCTCGCTTAGTTTCCTTTAGACGAATTTTCTTTAGTTTAGAGCTCCTCTAATGGCGATATTGTTTCATGCAGTGAAAGAAGATGAACGAGAAAGAGGCAAACACAAAAGTTAACGTGGTACGGGCAAAGAACTAGCCTATTCCACGGAACGACAGATTTCTTGAAGAACAAAGATGAATACAAATTTCTCTCAAATTTTTTTTTTTTTTTTTTTTTTGCTCTGTGTTAAAAATAACTCTAAAAACTCCTTTATATATTAGAAAGTTTTTAGTTACAAAGATGTATAACATAAATTTAAAAGAAATAGTCATTGGATTCATATTAGTTACAAGACTTGGGTTGTTGTGACATGTTAATTTCGTGATAATTATGTAACATATGTTTCGATATGGAGAGAGGTGATTGATATTTGTTGTCTTGATTTTAACTATGTTTAAGTTTAGGTATGTTTCGTGATAGTATTATGTTACTTATGGTTTGAATATTGACTTCAAATATTGATGTGTAACAATTATGTTCATACATATAGGACTAAATTGATCCTTGTTGGCGGCTACAACAAATGAATTATCGTTGTCTTTCATACTTTTTCGGGTGGTTAAATATTTTGTGTACACAAACCAGCTAGTACATGTACTTTGGTGTTAGGTTGATAACTTTTAAGATTTTTGTGAACATATTTATATATTCATGTAAACTTTCAAGCTTATTTGTTTCATGTGTATACAATGTTTACTATCAATACCAAATAATAACATGTATATACAATGTTTAGTGTATAATTTTATTTGTTTCGTTCAAGGATAAAATTTAAAAAGGTCTTAAATGAATCAAGTTTTTTTTAACAAAATTAAAATATTGTGACAAAAACAAAAATCGTCGCATCAATCATTGTGACAAAACAACAAATCGTTACAAAGTTACTGCTTATGTATATGCGACTTTTCAAAAAAAAAAAAAAATGTCACAATTTGCAACGATCTTGCAATGTGCGGCGAAAATATTAACATCGTTACTTTCTTGCAATTTACATAGTAATTTTGTCATAATTTGCGACGATCTTGAAAATTCGTCCCTAAAAATCTTTACCAACTAGGATTTACCAATATTCCATGCGATGAGTGTTTTTTCCTCTCTAAAAGTTATGTGCGACGAAATTAGAGCATTAGTGACTTTTTTTTTTCTAAAGACCATATTTCTTGTAGTGATAGTATTTTTCTAAAAAAAAATGATAAATGATGTATGTCCAGTATAAATTCTTCAATGATTTTGGATGATATAAAATATCTTTCCTAAAACATCTTAAAAGATAAAATCAATTTAAAAAACTTGAATTAATATGAAAAGCTATTTTTAAGAAATTTAAGCTATTTTTAAGAAATTTTAAATGATTAATTAAAAAAAACTACGAAATATGAGGTAAGAAAAAAATCCATGTACTTGAATTAATATTTAATCACTTCTGAATATAGGATGACTAAAAATTGTTATTTTATTTTATTTTTAAATATACGATGTAAAAATATTTTTATTGAAAATATAGTTTTTGTTAAAACATATGATTAAGTTAGAAGGTATTTCAAACAAACTCAAAAGTCAAAACTGCCCCCAAAAATCATAGGAAGAAAAACTAAGATTGGAGTTATTGACTTAGGAGATGGTTGAGTCATATAGATGATTGGCATATAAAGATTGGAGTGATAGTTGGTTCGATTTTTGTCGATTTTCAGACCAACTAAGAATCTAATCAAATCAATCGAATTCATAAAGAAGGGATTCAAACTGATATCCTATAAAAAACAAAATCAATGAATTGGTTTTATTTGATTCGATTTATTATCAGTTTGGTTCTCGATTTTTTGCACTTCTTTTTTTCCAATTTTTTTATTTTTATTTCCACTTATGTTCTGAATAGGTAATTTTTATTACAATTTAAAACTGGATCTATTTATTTATTTTTTTATATATATAGATTGAAGTCACGTAACTTTTCTTGGCTCTTTTCTAAATAACAAACATAAATGCTCCATACTAATTGATCTTAAACAAAAAAATATACATGCACCATAATATTTAAAATATTTAAAGATGTCTAATGTTACAGTATATTTTTAAAGGTATCGGTTTGGTTTGGTTTTTATAGGTTTTTCCAATAAAACACCGATCCAAATCAATACTTTTTTGTTTTCTCCAAGCACAAGTCAAGATGTCCAATTTTATACTAAAATATCAAACCAAACCAATAGATCGGTTTGGTTCGGTTTAGTTTTTCAATTTTTCAGTTTTTTTTTTGCACTCCTAATAAAAGACATTGAAGCATGTGTGAATGATGAAATAGAAGGTATTCCATATATATATATATATACACATACGTACATACGTATGTATTTTCTTGACTTTGTTTAATTAAAAATTCCAAATGTCAAATATCAAGTAAGATTTTTTTTTCTTTAGTAATTATTTAAAGAAAAAGCTTCATATGTTGTTGGTTGATGTTCACATTATATTTTTACGGTCTTAGGGGTTTATATATATATATATAATGCAGTGTAAATGGGGCGGGCATACTCAAATTTTCAGAGGAATAAAAAATGAGAGAGAGTTTTGTAAATAAAAATATACTTACAAATAATAAAAAATAAATAAATATTTCTAATTAATGACAGTTAAACAAAGTCTTAGATTTTCGAAAACATGTTATAAATTTTCAAATAAAAGTTGGGTTTTCACATATGATAGTAACTTTAAATAAGATTTAAGAATGAAAATTAAAATGTTTTAAGAGATGTGGTAGGTATACTAGAGATGTAATGTTTAGAGATATTAACAATTGCACATGTTATATTAAGATAATTTCATGTAGTTGGAATATTTTTAAGATTGTGAAGTGTAATCATTACATTCCAAAAAGGATAACTATGTTAAAGAGTCCATACCATTATATTTTTATTCTCTTTGAAAAGATGATACTTTATTAGGTCATATCAGATAAACATATATGTATGAGAAAATTACATTAAATTAAACCTAGTAAAGTTTGGAAAAATTGTCGAGGGATATCGATCACAATTAACAAAAAGCTAGGATTTAGTAGATCGAAGAGCTCCTAATACGAAGATGTCGTCCCAAAGTTGGATTCTAACCACTACATTAAAACCCTAATGAATCCTTGAAATTGATCGTTTCTTTTAGTTTAAGATCATTAATTGTGACACTATATAACATATATACGACGTGAGAGAAGGATTCTAAAGTAACCAAGGTATGTTTGAGGGTAATTTTAAAAGTGTTCTAAAGTTTGATTTCACATTTTAAAACATGATTAAGACTTGCATAGCAATAAACTAGGACGTTTTGATGTTGGGTTATTTTGCATGAATTGCAAAAAGAATAAAGATCAGATCCATTCAGTTTTTGAAATTTAAGGAAAGGTTAATAAAAAGTAATGAGGCAAATTTGAACAATTTGATTTTTTTCCTTTTTTCTTTTCTGTTTTTTTGAAAAACAAAATATACGTTATTGATGTATGATGTATAGAGAATCATACCAAGGAGATTACATGTCAGCTTGTCAATTTAGCACAATAAACGGGCTAAAATTGGCAAATAAAAAGTAGATTTAGTAGATCAATAAGCACCGAGAGATGTAGCCATCCCAATGTTGATGTAACACCATGACTCCTATCCTTGAAAATGTGGGAGAAATAATCCTAGTACAGAAAATATACTCAATAGTCTTCGACTCTTTCATATAGAGACGATGCAAAATATATTAGATTGGGTAATGTTTGGATGTATCCCACAAGATGTGCACCTATCTTTACGCATTCTCTCTTGTGACGCACATAAAAAAATTCAAAAAAGAAATAAGAAGAATCTACCACATAATAAATTATGATTTGACAATTTGATGAAATGCACGTAGATAGATATTCTCTGAGATGCATCTATGTAACAACCCAAATTTGTACGCATACACTACAAGAAATTAAATGTAAATGTTAAGCAAGACGAAATTTTATTTAAAGGGATGGTAAATGTAATACCCTAACCCTAATTTAGAAAGCAGGAAAACAAATAAAATATATAATTAAGAATGAAAAATGTATAAATTTAATAGAAAAATCGGGTGAAAATTTAGAATTGGAAAAAAATAGGAAATTTATTAATTATCCAAAAATAATGAATAAGGGGGCAGAATCAGGGAGGATTAGTTAGAAGTTGGACGCTAGTTAATTCAGGAGACAAAGGGCAGTAGATAACTTTTTGTTTGGGCACTGCTCATTGGAAGAATTGGAGGTGAATTAATTGCCCATATACTCTTAAAATTTGAAAGAGTTAAAAAGGTAGTGAAGACAACCCACGCATGAAAACTAACGAGATTGGAGAGGAAATTGGAGAGAGCGAGATTCTCAGCGAGACAGTGGGAGAGAGCAGGAGCGAGAGAGAGAGCGGGAGCGAGAGCGAGAGCAGGAGCGAGAGCGGGAGCGAGAGCGAGAGCGAGAGCGAGAGCGAGAGCGAGAGCAAGAGTGAGAGCAAGAACTAGACCAGCGAGAGTCACGAGAGCCAAACCAGCGAGAAAGCTGGAGAGAGCGAGATTCTGAGAACAAAGAGAGTGAGATTTGGACAGAAGCGTGGATTATGCGTTGAATTTGGCCACGATCTTATAGATTATACATGGAGAACCCTAAAATTGAATACAAACAAAAGTTGAAGACGTAAGGGCAAACGTTAGCCAAAATTAGGTATCTTATTAAGAGAAATTCTTAAACCTAAGTAATTTTAAAGAAGACATTTGTAGGATGAGTTGTCACACTGAGTAGTGCTGAAAACCACTATAAATAGGACCCTTTGCTTGAAGATTTAACTCATTCTCAAACAAATCTCAGTAACACAGAATTGTATGAAAGAGTAAGTGTGAGTGAGGAAGTTTTGTGAGGTTAGAAGAGATAAAGCTCGGGTGAGGTGCTGCCCAAATTTCCTTCTAGTTTAAGAGGGAAAGATCTACTGATCAAACCATAAGGAATAATAAGGAATAATTAGGATCGTAGTCAAGGTAAGTAGTTATCTCACCAGTGTTTCATGGTAGTGTACTTTAATATGTTGCATAATTATGTTATTATTATGTTGCATTACATGTTTAAAATACGTTTATCGACAAGGGACCCCATGCATTATGTTTGTTCATAAGATTAAATTTTAATTAGATAAAGGTTATGCTTCTAGGGCTAGCAGGGCATGTATGGTTGCACCCCTCTAGACCCAATTCTATGTCAAGATTATTCTAGGGCTAGTAGGGCATGCATGGTTGCACCCCTCTAAACCCAATTCCATGTCAAGTTTATGCTAGGGACTAACAAGGTATGTATGGTTGCACCCCTCTGTCCAATCTTACGTTTATGTTAATGGTTGATGTTAGATGCAACTCTGGCCCTACTGACTGCATAACCCGCTAATCATTAGATGGGCTAGTTTCTGCCTAAGTCCTCATCTTCCTATCAGGGCGAAGAAATTTACGTTAGTGATGTTGGATGTGACTCTGGCCCTATTGACTGCATGACCCGCTAATCATCAGATGGGTTAGTTTCCACCTAAGTCCTCATCTTCCTATCAAGGCGGAGAAATTTACGTTAGAAGCATAACTGACCACCACATGTTATTATATGTTTTCGGTCCTAATCATATATTTTCAGGACATGTTGCATGTGATTGTGCATTTGGTCATTACCCTATGTGAGAACTACTTATTGGGTATATTATATACTCATCCTATTTTTACAGACTTTGTAGGTAAGGACACAGCGTAGGTGACAAAACTGGACGTTGCTCAAATAGTCAACCATCAAACTCACTATTATAGGCATATGCATTTTTGTATCACTACGCTAGTGTTTTATGGATCCTGGCGTTTTGTAAAATAGACTTTTTATATAGTTTTCTACCTGATTAATAAAATCTTAGATATGTTCTTTTGAGATTTTCGTCCAAAATTCATCTCATAATAGAAAAGTCTAAACATGCATGTCGTAGCGGTCGGACCATAGTATGTAAAGATCTAATCGTTACAATCTAAGTACTTTTTTATTGAATTTCCATATAACATCAGCTAGATGAAGAACTCGTGAATCGGTATTCATTTCCATTTTATGATTATTATTTTCTAAATCTTCATCTATACTTGAACACAACATATTGTATCACTTAAAAGTAGTAGAATATAATATTTGGTACTTATTAGGAAAACACATAAAAGTAATTTCAGTACTAATTTGTGTATAATTCATTTAATTAATTATATCTCCATTATTTCTTTCAAAAGATCATATATTTAAATTTTCATTCCATTCTTTTTTTCATCTTTTTTTCTTTTAAACCCTGATCCAAAGATAATATAAAGTATTTAAATATCTATATCTTTCTTAAAGAATCATAAGTTTAAATCTACTTTCATATCTGTCTAATATATCCATCTCTCTAACAAGAATAATTCAGCGTTATAAATATTTTTATTTCTTTAAACATCATAGGTTGGAATTTTCAGTCAAACGTACGAACTTTTATCTCTTATAAGAGATCATAACTTTAAATTTTCGATCTTAATACATTATAGCAGATTGTTATATA
The DNA here is from genome assembly GCF_027475165.1 of Benincasa hispida. NCBI lineage: Eukaryota > Viridiplantae > Streptophyta > Magnoliopsida > Cucurbitales > Cucurbitaceae > Benincasa > Benincasa hispida. Next base: position 35,118,590 of record NC_143483.1, read on the forward strand.
TATATATAAAGTATAAGAAAAGTTTAGATCAAGTGGGTGGTTGGAAATGGAATGAGAATCATGAGATTAAGACAAAAGGCTATTTAGAGTTTGTAGAGAGAGAGAGAGTGAATGAAAAAAGGCAATAATAATGGTGGGTATGAGAGTAGACAGAGCTATGCTTTTTGGGTACTTGGGAATAAAATGTTGTCTCTCCACAAGGATTGCCCTCATTCAAAATTAAGCATTACAAATTAAAAATTAAAAAAAAAAACCTTTTAGTTTTAATTCTCTATTTTTATTTTCTTTCTAATCTCTCTTTTTCCTAAAATTAATTGTTGTTTTTCCTCTTTTCTTGTCTTTTCTTTTTCAAATTCGGAGAAATATGTTTGGTTATTTTTCATGCTTGAAAAAACATTTTTAAAATTGTATTTAAAAAATTTTAATAAGCTGAATTTCAATTTTGAATTTTTTTTTTTTCATATTTGCAAAATTACACATGGGTGGCATACCTACAAAATAGTATTTTTAAATTTTTTCCATTGCAAATTCTCTTTGTTTTTAATTACCATTTTTTAAACCCATCAATAAAATCATTATATTATTACTTATAAACGCATAATAAATATTTAAAATTAATTATAACATAACATTATTAGACTTTTAATTTTACAAACTTTTAAAATTTTAATTTAAAATTTCAAAGAACAAGAAATTAGAAATTATTATGGGATCCAAAATTATGGCCAAATTGGTACATAATGATTTGAAATACAATTTTATTTTCACTATATTTATTGTTTTTTAATTCTTGTTTTTCCATCAACCAATGAAGCACACGTCTTCAGTAAAAAATTAATCTCCCTTTTCAAGTTAGAAACTTGAACCTATATATAATATATATATTCTTCTTTAATATCATTTACTACTGTTTTCGATATAAATCTATTGCGGTCTATTACAGGTAGATAGTAAAATTTTATTATATTTATAAATATTTTTTTATTCATTTTCCTATATTTAAAAACAACCCTTTAAAAATAGGTACTAAAGGGTTTTTTTCTTTTTCATTCCCTAAAATTTGAAAATCCTTGAGAATTTGACACATAAATGATTATACATTTAAAATAAAAATAAAAAACTATTTTTAAAGAATGGTATTTTTAAACATGATTTTCAAGCAAATATCAGTGGGTCAATTTTAATATCTAATTCTACCATTAAATTTGTCAAATTATATCAACAATTTTTAGAGTATAGTTATTTCACCTTCATCCAATTTCACCTCACATTAATTTCTAATCATAATAATCTTATATCTTATACTTTAAAAAGTGTTTGCAATTTAAGCTCTTGATAAAGTGTTTTTTTTTTTTTTTGAAATATTCTCATATGCATATATGCGATACAAAATTAGTAAGTTTGAGATAAAAGGGGCATTAGAGCGCTTTTTTTTTTCCTTTTTTGTCAACAATGTTGCTAAACTATAGTCACATTGAAAGAGCTAATTAAATTTTTTTTAGAAGTTTATTAAACGTTTGATAAACCATTATTTAATAGCTAATTTATATATTCATCAAACTTAATTTTGTACAAAACTTGATTTTATTAAAATAAAATAGAGATAATATATATATATATATATATGAGGAAAAAACTTTTTTAGTCTCCAAATTTTTTGGAATAAGTGCGTTTGGTCCTTGAAATTTCAAATTAGTCATTGTAATCCTTAAGCTTTCAATAATAGGTTTAAAAGGTCCTTAGTTAATAGAATTATTTACATTAATAGATTTGTCCGAGTAGATTATTTAAATACTGATGTGGCTTGATGATTTGGATTTAAATTTGTCTTGTGAAGTACAAAAGACAGAAATGACGTGAAATTGAGTTCCTTGAGTTCATTTCTCATAAAGTTTGTCTCGTGAAGTAATTTCACGAGACGACTTTACAAGAAAAAAAAAACAAAAATGATGTGAAGTTAAGTGCATTTCTCGTGAAATTTGTCTTGTGAAGTTAGTTCACGAGACAAATTTAAATCCAAATCATCAATTTAGTCAGCAAGCCACATCAATATTTGAATATTCTACTTGGATAGATCTGTTAATAAAGAGGATCTTTTAAACCTATTATATAAAAAGGTATTTTTCACTATATATATATATTTTTTTTTTGGTTAAAATTAATGGGTAAAAACCTATAGTTATCATCAAAGTTTTAGGTCTAATTTGAGGAAAGTGAAAATTTAGAATGAAAATTGATATAAAACAAATCTAAGAGTAGAAACAAATTTCCCTACATTATTTTTATGAAGTTACAAAAGCATTTATATATATATATATATATATATATTGGAACAATATAGAGAGAAATAAGTATTTAGATGTCATAATACATAATTGAGAATATTTCTGATCACACACCAAAGTACTGAAACTCTAAAGTTTCTACTGCCTTACATGCCTTCTACACTACATTAGATTCTATTTTTTTTTTTTCTTCTTTTTACTTCTTTCACTTCCACGCAACACCCAGCGGAGCTGCCCGGGTCAAGTTTTGTGCGCGAACCTTTTGACGGATAAAGGTGTGAAAACGGACCCAAGAGTTAAAAAGAACTATGAAAAAAAGCTTTTTCGTTATAATAATAATAATTTAAGACTTTTTTTGCAACATAATAATTTAAGGCAAGTACTACTACTAATAAAAATAATCATAATTTAAGATAATAACGTAAATAGTAATACAAAAATATTTTGGAGTATTTTTTTTTTCTTTCAAAAAGCTGTTTTTTAAGTGTATTTAACCTTTGCTTAAAAAAATATATATTTAAGTACTTAAAAAATCATGATCAATCAATGATGTTATTTCGTTTAGATTTCTTTAGGAACGGTCTACTTTTTATTATTATTATTATATATAGAGGGTAGAGATCAAATTTCATATTTTAAGGTTATTAATGTAAGTTCGTGTTAGTTGAGCTATACCCATATTAAATTAAATTTTAAGAATGAAAGTGTTTTCTAAAAAAGTTATTACATATTTATTTGGTATTTCTTCCCCGCAACACATTTTTTTCTTTAATTTTCGAGTTCAACAATTTCGAAGGTATAGATTGAACCATTGATTTTCTAAAATGTAATTGATATTTTATCTGCTAATTTATTCCTTTGTATATAGTAGGCAAGAACATATATATAGAAAAAAATTATATCTTAAGAAATGAAAGGGTCAAAATAATATCCAAAAAGAGAATTCAATACACTAAATTCTATTCCCTCTTTTCCCACTCTACATTTCTTACCCTTTACTAATTTCCCTTTTTGTCTTTTTTCTTTTTTCTTTTTTTATCTTAAGAAAAAAAAAATTCTTGCTTTGAATTTTTTCTGGCCCTGTCTGCCCATTCAAAGCTTGGTGTGTTAAAAGGAGGGAAAACTGATCTATAACCATATGAACCATATTTAAATTTTATAAATAAAAAAAAATACTTTCAAAAGAAGAAATTAATGTAGGGACCACAAGTGGACCACAAATTTTTTTTTAAAAAAAATATTTGAATAAAAATTTAAAATATATATATATATATATATATTAACAATATAAGACTGCAAACATAATAAAGGACATTGAACAAACCCCATAATCATACTGTTTTGATTCTTTGTTATCTAATTAATATTATAAATTATAAAGTATAAGCCCATTTCTGTTTAGTTAAATAAATATATATTATCTGATGTGAAGTGAGAAGTGAGAAGAGAGAGAGAGATTGATTTTGAAAAATCTTCTTTTGCAGCTTTTCATAATAATGGGAAATAAAGATCATCTGATAGAGTTTATCATGCTATTAATTTTACTATTTATATAATACTCTTCACTACTCCCCAAAAAAGTGTTACATTCTAATTGGAGTTTCAAAAAAAATTCCCTTCCTTTTCTAGTTCAATAAAATGGAAATATGTAAAAATAGTGAAAATGATTTTTAATTTTTTTTAAATTAAATTTATATCATCCACATATTTTAGAACGATTTATATCCTTTTTAAGTACAATAATTGAATTTTTAACCAAATTTTAAAAATAAAAATATCTTTTTGAAAATTATTTTTTAATTTTCAAATTTTGGTTTGACTTTTTTAAATCATTGGTGAAAAGTAGATAATAAAAGAAAAATTTGAAGATAAAAATAATATTCATAGACTTAATTTTTAAAAATAAAATAGTTACGAACAACCCTAGCTAATGAATTTGAATAGATTGTGTTATAGTAATCAAGTAAGATGAGGCAACAAGTGGGAAATAAAAGACATAAGAAAAAATCATGTGAGAAAAATGTATTTTTGAAGAAAGTTAATTTATGGCTTGGTCTGTTTTTCAACCCATAAATTTTATCAACTTTGATTCAATAGTTGCAAATTTTTGATAGCTTTCTAAATTTAATTTATAAATATTACTTTCAACTTGTTTTATCATAATATTTGAGGCTTCATATTTTGAAGTTTTTTCAATTTTAGTTTATATATATTTTTAGATATCTAATTTTAGTCCATTTATTTTTATTAAATTTAAAATTTAGTCCGTATCGCTAGTTTATTGTCAATTCTTTTTTTAAAAAAATTGTTATTTATTAATATTTTTATTATAAATTTTGAAAATATATTCACACATTGTATCTTTTACTTGAAAAGTATTATTATTATTATGATATAGCTAATTTCAATAAAAAAAATTAATTTGAAAGATTAATTTAAGATTTATTAAAAATGTTGCGACTAAAATTGAATCAACTTCAAATTATCAAAATAATATTTTAATAAAAAACCAGACAATCACATACTCTTAAAAAAAAAGAGAGAAAAAACTACTCTTGTTTCCCACATCCAGTCCAAACCATCCCATTGAAACAAAACAATAATAAAATGCCCTAAAAATTGTGGGTAGTAAAAGATTTTGAAATCATTCCCTATGGCTTTTTTTTTTTTTATTAAAAAAAATGGTTATCTATTAACATTTTCACCATAAATTTTGAAAACCATATTCATATATGGTACATTTTTGCATGAAAATATTATAACTATTTAGTCAAATTGAATAAAAAAAAATTTCAAAAGACTAAATTTAAGATTTATTAAAAAGAACATTAAACTTGAACCAACTCAAAATTATAGAGATCAAAATAAAATTTAAAATAGACAATCATATCCAAAAATAAAAGAGCAATGAATGTTGCACCTAATCTCATGCTTCCATTTTCCTTACATATAAAATATATAAAAATATATATATATGACATATGACGATTTTTTATTGGATAATTATTTAGATTGTACAAAGATAGATGTAATTCAATCGCTGTCTAATATAGGTTTTTTCTAAAAATAAAAAATAAAAACTTTTATTTCCCCCAATCAGTCCCTCTTAAGGCGAAACTATCCCATAAACATAAAAACAAAACAAAAATAAAAACCTCAAAAAAGTAGAGCTAAGACAAAGCATGAAGTTAGTATATAAAGAAGGTTATGTGGTTTGGTGTAGTATTTTCCAAACCCCAAAAAACCACTCTCTCCTCCTCCTCCTTTTCCTTCTTTGTTGCTTCCATTACCATACGACTGAAAAGAACAAAGAACAAAGAACAAAACCCCAAACTCCCCATTGAACTTGCCTTGTTCAAATACCCTCAAAACCTTGTGTTTGTATAGTAATATAGAACATTGGGGGGTTGGGTTGGGTTGGGTTTTAAGGCAAGTGATGCGATCAGGAACTTGTGTTTCTTCTCAGCAGACCCTCACCCCGGAGGCTGCTTCGGTTCTGAAGCATTCCCTTTCGCTAGCCGCTCGCCGTGGCCATTCCCATGTTACTCCGCTCCATGTAGCTTCAACTCTTTTATCCTCCAAACCCTCTACTCTCAGCCTCTTTCGTCGCGCTTGCCTTAAATCCCATCCTCCTCATCCTCTCCAATCTCGCGCTCTTGAACTTTGTTTCAATGTCGCTCTCAACCGTCTCCCTACTTCCTCCCCTCCTCTCCTCCATTCCCCCTCTCTCTCCAACGCTCTCATCGCCGCTCTCAAACGCGCTCAAGCTCATCAACGACGCGGTACCTCCCTCGACCACCACCACCACCACCAACAACAACAACTACAACACCCTCTTCTCGCTATCAAAGTTGAGCTACAACATCTCGTTATCTCGATTCTCGATGACCCCAGTGTTAGTCGTGTCATGAGAGAAGCTGGTTTCTCAAGTACTGCTGTTAAAAACAACATTGAAGAGTATAATAACAATGGTAGTATTATTACTAATACTCAAACAACAACCCCACTTTTTTTCTTTCCTGGTTCTGCCTCTGCCTCTGCCTCTGGGAACGCCAGTAAGTTCGTGTTCGAGGTTTTCTTGGGAATGAGGAAGAGGAAGAATGTTGTTTTGGTTGGGGATTCTAATGAAAGACTTGTGTTGGAGGTTATGAACAAGTTCAAAATGGGGGAAGTGCCTCAAGAAATGAAAGGAGTTAAGTTTGTGGAATTTGTTCCATATAATAATAATAATAATACTAATGTGTCTGAGTTTTTGAGGAGGAAGTTAGGGGAAATTTATGATAGTGGGAATTTGGGAGGAGTTGTGCTTTATGTTGGGGATTTGAAATGGATTGTGGAGAGGGGTAGTAGTAGTAGTAATTATGAAGTTGATAGCTTAATTGGGGAAATTGAAAGATTATTGGTGGAGGGTTTTCATTATAATGATCATAATAATATTAATAACAAGATTAAGATTTGGGTTATGGGTGTGGCTACTTATCAAATTTACATGAGATGTCAAATGAGATTGCCTTCTCTTGAAACTCAATGGGATCTTCATGCTCTTCCTCTTCCTTCTTCTGGACTTGCCTTAACTCTCCATTCTTCAAGGTATCAAATTTTCTCTCTTTTAACTTCCTTGAATTTCTTATATTTTCCTTGACAATTTTGTACCGTTAGATGTACGAGAAAACAACTACAAAAGTATATTTAATTTAGTTCCTTCTAGCTACATTATTTCGATAATGATATTTCATCAAGATCAAATAAAAAGAGAACTGTTATTTAATGAATCTATCACAACATCACTCGATTTTGAATTTGAAAATTGTCTGTCTCATACCGAACAATTTAGTCTCTTCCTTCTTTTTTTCAAAATTCACACAAAAGGTACTACTTGGTTTGGAATTTTGCATGGAGGACCTCAATCATTTTTTTTTTTTTTTTTTTTTTTTTTTGAAGTTTAGGGGTTTTTGTACTTATGTTGTGGTGTAAGCTAAAGACATAATCTGAGAATAAGGACAGAAACATAAAAGAAAGGGGAAAAAAAAAAAAGCATTGTTGGGAAAGGTCAGATGGGGTATTGTCCTTTGTGTTTCCTCCTTTTTTATGTCATGATTCAACCACGCATGTCTTCGTTTTTACAGAGTTTTACTCAGAAATTAAACACAAAATCATAACTCTCTCTCTCTTTAATTTGTTTTTTGGTTTTTCTTTCATGGCAGTGTTTATGATTCTTCAAGGCTAAGCTTCTTCTCTCAATCTATGGAAACAAAGCCATTCATTACCAAAGAAGAACATGAAAACCTCAATTGTTGTGAAGAATGCACTTCAAATTTCCATAATGAACTACATCATTTGAAATCTTTCCACTCCAAACAAGTTCCCTCTTGGCTTCAATCACATACAAAGGTATTGTTATATATAAATTATTTGTCCAGACACTGATACCATGTTAGAAGTAAAGGCTAAAAACCGTGTTTAACTCATTGTAAATGTAATCCATCCATTGTAATTTGAAAAGGTGGACCTATTTGATTACGTTGGTTTGTTTCTAAGACCAACCCTTTCGTTTTTTGTTACTAACTTTAATTTTTTCATAAAGTAAATAAGAACGATGAATTTTTTAGATTTCCTTTGCATGGAAGCTTATTACTATGTAAACTCATTTAGAAATGAATTTTTTACACAGGAGGAGTTGGTGGAACTGAAGAGAAAATGGAACAAATTATGCAGTAGTCTACACAGAGATGGCGCTGTTCAGACTCAGAGCTTAATGGGGAAAAGCTTTTCATATTCTCCATCGTATCCATGGTGGCCTAAGTCAAATATTTCCTTCACAGATCATCATCATCATCATCAAACATCAAAGCCATTACACAATTTTGTTCCTAGATTCAGAAGACAACAATCTTGCACAACGATTGAATTTGATTTTGGGAACACAAAAACAGAAGAAGAACAGAGTAGAGAATTGAGTTTGAATTCTCTCAAAAACATGGTGGGGAAAGAAGTGAAAATCACTCTGGCTTTAGGGAATTCTCTGTTTTGTGATTCATCAGCAGAATCCATGGAAATGGAAAGTGAAAGAAAGATTGAAAGAGGAGAGATTTTGAAGGTTTTGGAAGAGAATGTACCATGGCAATCAGAATTGATCCCTTGTATAGCAGAGGCAGTGATTTCAATGAAGAAAGATGAGAAATTGATTCAATGGGTTTTGATGGAAGGGAATGATTTCATTGGAAAAAGAAAAATGGGTCTTGTAATTGCAGAATTATTATTTGGATCTGTGGATTTTTTGTTGGATTTGAATGTTAAAAGTGAAGAAATGGGGATTTCTAAATGTGAAATGCTGGAAAAGGCATTGAAATTGAACAGAGAGCTTGTGGTTTTTGTTGAAGATGTGGAAATGGTGGATTCCCAGTTGATGAAATTTCTTGAAAATGGATTTCAGAGTGGGAAATTTGAAGAAATGAAAGAAGAAAGCATTAAAAAAGTGATATTCATTTTAACAAAAGACGATTCTTCTGGTAAAATGATGAACAGAGGTTCTTCTTCTTCGTCGTCGTCTGTGATCGAAATGACACTAAAAATCGAAGAACCCAAATCTGATCACAAGCGAAAAGCCGAATGGGAATTCGAAAACAAATCGAAAAACCGAAGAATCAACAGCAGCCTGGATCTAAACATGGAAGCAGAGGATGAGGAAGAAGAAGAAGAAGATGAATCAGGAAATGGGCAAATTATAAGTCCAATAACAAGTGATCTAACAGGGGAAACAAAAATTCCAAATGGGTTTGTCGAATCGATTTCGAAGCGATTCGTTATGAATAAAAAACCAAAGCAAGAATCAGAAATAAGAGAAGAATTGAAGGGGAAAATGAGAGAGGCATACAAGGAGAAATGTAAATGGGATAGTAGATTTAGAGTGGAAGAGGGGGTTATAGAGGGAATTTTAGAAGGATTTGGTTCATTTTCTAAGAGAATGTTTGAAAAATGGGTGAAAGAGATTTTTCAAACAAGCTTAGAAAATGGTAGATATGGTGGGAAAGGGGAAGGGGGTATAGATATAAAATTGTGTTTGGATCATAAACACATTTTGGAAGAAGAAGAAGAAGAAGAAGAAGATGGGTATATGGGTTCTTGTCTCCCTAAAAAAATTAAACTTTCTATGGATTGAAAGTGGTCTTTTTGTAAAATCCTTTGTTTAAAAAAAAAAAAAAAAAAAAAAAAAGCCCACAATGTCCTTAACTCTTGTATTTCCTCACTTTTCTTAATAGGATTGCCACTTTCTTCCTTTCATATATTGCTTCTTTCTTTTCTTTTACTATATTATATCGGAAACGTCTTCGATAGTTTGAACATATAATTTCATTAATATGCTCGTATGATACAAGAAATGAGAATATATTTACTTGAAGGATAGAAAAAAGCGATTGGAATTAGAATATGTGAACGTATGAAATTGAAATGACATGTAAAGAGTGGGAAGATCCAAACATTTTACTTCTTGATCAATATTAAATCCCTTAACTCAATGAGTTATGTAAAAATTGAAATATTTGTTTGAGATAATGTTTTTATAATACTTGGTTATGTATGCCTTCCTAAGGATATTTTGCAGCCAATATTGGCATATGTTGAAATTATTGATTTGTGGTTGCCTTTTTCCAAAGTAATAACAAAAAAAGATACTCCTTTGATTTATAATTTATTGGTGGACCCACGACGATTTTGTAGTTTTTTTCTTTTGACTTTTTGGGTTTGTTGAGGCATATACTAACTACCCATTATAGTGAGAGTAAATATAGCCTAACTTACATATAATATGAATAAATTACCAAGAGATTTATGGTTCTAATTTTTCTATCCCTATAGTTAAATTACTGTTTTAGTCATTCTCCTCCAACTTTAATTTCAATGCTTTTGGAAATTTGAACTCGACTTTTATCTATTAGTTAAAACTTACTGATATGACTTTTCAAATATTTACATCATTACAAAAAATGACATGTATAGTACAAAATTTTTTATACTTTCCACACACACAGTGAAGTTAACAAGTATATATGGTTAACAAAGAAAACCACTGTTAAGGCTATATTAAAATATAGACACTAACTCACAAAAAAATAAAAATATTGTTTAAATAACAACTTTTTTTTTTTTTTTTTGGTGAGATTTAGGAAAGGGTAATTGGGTAAAATAGCCAATAGCAACAATGTATGGGGCATTGTAAGACTTAGCCATGATTCCCCTATGATCATAGACCAAAGCAAATCTTGTACACATGAAATGAATTTTATTGAGAGAATTGCTAGTGTCATATCTCTATCAAATGTTTTAATTAATTAATAATAATAGTAATAATAAATATTAAAAATACACAAAGTGTGAAGGCCCCACATCCGCCGTTGGATGCAATCATTTGGTCTCTTATCATTAACCCTTTTTTGAAAATGGAATTGGAAGAAAAAGAATTTAATTTTTAAAAAAAGTAAAAAAATAAAAAGGTGTGCTATAATTGAATTTGAGTGGGATAGAATTTTAATTATCTTATTTATTGTGATAAAGAGAAGCCCAATGAAACATTCATCATTGTTCTTTTTTTTTTTAATTTTTTTTTGTTATTTTCATTTATAAGAATTGTGACCTAACAATATTTATGATATGATATGAATGAATGTAAACTGATTGTTGTAGTCAAACGTGCGTATAAAAGTGGAATCTCATAATCATCCTTTCATAATCATTCTATGCCGTTTTGTTTTTGTAATTTTCGTAATTTTTATATACTCAAAATGTTTATTTTAATTTTACTTAATTATAAAAGAAACTTCCATATATTGAAAAATATTAAACTATTTATAGAAATAGTACATTGATATACACTGATAAATTTCTATCAACTTCTATCAATAACAGACTTCTATTAGTTTCTATTACTAATAGACACTAATAGACTTCTATCATCGTCTATCAATGATAAACTTGTATCAATTTCTATCACTAATAGATACTAATATACTTCTATCAACATTTATCTGTTCACAACTATAATTAAATTTCGCTATTTGTATACATATTTTTCCTTATTTTTTATTTTTTGAAAATTCCCTTAATTAAAACTTTGGTTTCTTTATCGATTCGAGCTTAACTTAGTTGATAATTTGTAGTTAGAAGAAAAAAATCAGACGTCATATGGTTGCAACAAGCGGAATGAAGAAGCCATCTATTACCTGGGGAGATTGCAAGTGCTGAGGAATTGGATGAAATCACCTATTTAAGCAAGTCTTGTACGTCACTCATTTGAAAAGTAGACGAGGAAGGTTCAAAGGCAGTAGTAACAGCAAAAGCAGAGCTAGGATTAGGTGTAAAAGATCGAGGCTTGTATGTATGTCCAGGTGGTCGCGGTGGTCTTGTAGGACCGTTGTCTATAATATGACCTCTTTTGTGACAGTATTTGCACTCGACTTTTGGACAGTCAGCAAACTTATGGCTAGTAAGGTTACAGTTTTTACGAAAGGAAGCTCCAGAAGTACCAGGCATATGAGTGTTGGTGAGTACAACCTCCGATTGTTGGGAAGAAATGATGCCATGACGTTTTTCTTCAAACAGAATTTCCTGAATTGTTGCATCTAGAGACGGAAGAAGACTACAGTAGAACAAAGCAGCATGGATCGACTCATATTTTGGAAGAAGCCTCATAAGAACCTTAATAAGGCTAAGGTGATCAATACTAATTTTAGCTTGACCCAATTGTGTCTAGACTAGCTGAAGTGTTCCTGTCTATCTGGTTTCAGTTTGTTAGCTTAGCTCACTACTATCAACTGCACAATACCCTGACTAATCTTACTCAAGAGACGGGGCAATCTGTTAATGACTACTTGGCTCCCACAAACTCTTAGCATCATCAAACACATCAAACTGAATGTGAATGGTCGGTATATATGTATTTCCGAACCAAGTGATGATTTGATGGTTTTTGTTGTCTCAATCCTCTAATCATTCAACAAATTTAGTATCGTCCTCAATGGATATCTTGACTGGCTGGGGAATATCACCAGTGACAATTTGCCATAATTTACGCTCGATTAGGAAATTCTTCATTTGATGGGCCCAAGTAATGTAATTTGTCCCATCAAGAATAATACTAATGGGATGAAATACATGATCTTTTTTCCATGTGGCTTGGCGACTTGGAAGGAGAAGAAACTGTCTCAAATGCTTGCATGGACGCACGAACCGGCTACACAGAGTTGATTTGAGTGCGAATCAGGTTGTATTTGTTAGGATTGGTGTCCTAATTCTCCCGGTGGTCTCGTAGTTTGTAAACATTTTGTACACATTGTTATTAATAAAATAAATGTTATTTTATTTGCATTTACTCATATCCAATAAACTTAGATCCGTGGTTATTTTACATAACTTAAGAATGTATGTGAGATATACAAGTGGATCGTGCCTTAAGTAATAACCTAAATGGTCTGTAGTATAAGGATAAAAGAGGGATACCTTATCCTTGCAACACTACGGATACGGCCCGCTTTGTAGATGTTTACATTTATCAGGTATCTCGACATGAGCAATTGATATTCATTTTGTCTATGAAAGATATGATATTTTAGTTGCATTAACCACAAACCAAGAAACTAACATCCAAGGTTATCGTTGTAACTTAAACATTTACGTGGAGACATAAAGGTGGGTCATGTTTAAATGATAACTTAAATGGTCTGTAGTATATGGATAAGGCTAGATATCTTATCCTAGTGACACTTCAAGTATGGCCCACTTTGTAGATGTTACAAATGTTGTAAAATACTACAAATGATCTAATCCTGATCATTCATGTATTAGACATACAAGCGAGGATATTCTATACAAAGGAGTTTGTATACGACTGGAGCACAAAATGTTTAGTCTCATTATATAAAATCGTTCATAATAGAGACTTTCATTTCACTAGGGTGACCATAGATAACATGACCTTTATCCTGAATGAGTTGTAACTCCTGCCCATAAGGGCGGTCATTTGATTTGTATGGGTAAGAGTGGCCAAATCGCCGATAAAACCTACCATTTTGGGGATTTGTCTTATTGGGAAGCTGGGAACTCAGCTACACAAGATGAAATTTATTCCTTCCCCGAAGCAAAGGTAAGTAGATAAATTGCTCCCTTAAAGGCTGATTCCAGGTCTTGAACAATGTGGCGCCACACTCTCTCCTGGTTCGAGAAGGGTTTAGTCATAGCGGAACTATGATCTATTGTTCATTAGAGGAATTAGTTGTACTTAAGGAGTTAGATGTAATTACAGGGGTAAAATGGTAATTTAGCCCAGCTGTACTTACTAGCAATTTATAAAAGGTCATCGTACTGTTGATTGGTTATATCCAATGGACACAGAAATATATCTATTGCGAAGAGTGTAGCTGTCGGTCTTTAGTGAAGTGCTCGACAATTAACGGATGGTGGATAATGTAATTAAATAGTTTAATTAATTATTCATGTATCGTTGGAGCTTCAAGCTACAAGTCCATAAGGTCCCCTAGGTAGCTCAAAAGAATTTAATTGAGAATCAGTTTTTGGGTTAATTTGAATTGTTTAAATTAATAAGAGAAAAATTAATTATATATGAAATAATTAAATTGATTCAATTATATATGATATAATTGTTATAATGTATTTGATATATTATAGTTTATTTGGAGGAATCATATTTGAATATGATTCAAATATATTTTCAATGAATAAGATTCATAGTTGTTAAATTTAATATAAATAAAAGAACTATAGTTTATATTGTATATGATGCAATATTAAAAATATAGGTTATAAATATAATATGATAAGTTGGTTACCATATTTATTTATATTATTAATTATTTGGATAGTTAATCCCTTTTCTCTCTAACCACCTTAGTGAGAGGTTGGTTAGTTGGTTTTTTATGGCAAAGTGGAATAAATAAAATAAGAATTTATTTTTCCATTACAAGATTACACGTTTTCAACAGAGCCTATACGATAGACTTTGAGATCTACACGATTGAAGCAATACCTATATGATAGTGTGTTCTTCTTCAATCTTCTTCCTCCTCCAAACTCTAGAACTCCCTCCTAACCAAAATAGTCAGAGTCCACCACTTTTGGGTTCTCACCCTGAGAATACTAAGGAAACCAAATGGTAATATCTTTATCACTTTTGGTTCGAGTTCTATTGTTGTCTGTTTGAGAAGTTTGTGACTGTTAAAAGAGTTCGTGACAGTTCGGGGATTTATGTGAAGAAGTGTTCTTCAAAGATATAATCACTTGAACCCTGTTTGTTATTTAAAAGCATGTTATAATCTTTATTAAGATGCATAATCTGTATGTTTTACTGTAAATGTTTGTTTTCAATCAAAATGGAATTTGGACGATCCGCTTGCGCTCAAGAATCTCTGTAAATCGAGTTCCTTTAATTGGTATTAGAGCCAGGTTATAGTTCTGATTCCAAATTTCATTTTTGTATTGAAATCATTTACAACTTTGGTGGGTTTTAATTTCTGCATTGTATTTAATCGTTAAATGTATGTGGATGGTTCGTTGATGGATAATTTCGAGGTAGTAATCTCTGTTTTGGCTTTCTGTTTAAATTACAAAAGTTAATTTGTAAAGACCTCTGTTTTTTAGCATTAATTCTTGCTATCAAGTCTGTATTCATTTAGTTTTGAGTTGTTTATGAAGCCTCAGATGTTAAGGTTGTAGTGCATTTTCGATGGAGAAGACGAAATGGTGGTCGTATCGTGTAGCTATAGCTAAACGATCGTTGAGATTTGGATATGCGTTCGTGTAGAGTTTTCTGCACGATCGTGTATCTTTTGCTAAACGATCACATAGCTAAATGCTATGCGATCATGTAAAGTTGTTAGACAATCATGTTGCGTTGGCTGCATGATCGCATAGGCGCTCGAGGAGTAGATCGTGCGATATATGATACTCGACACAAGGCTTGCATGCTAAACGATCGTGTAGACTACCATGCTCATCGCATAGTCAGTAGCTACACGATCACATAGTATACGATACTCGATGCATGCTACTCGATCGTGTAGACTATCATGCTCGTCGCATAGTCTTTAGCTCCATGACTACATGGTATGCGCTACTCACGCGGCACGATCGCGTGAACTTTCATGCTCATTGCATAGTCCAAAGCTACACGATCGTTGTTACACAATTGTTTATACTCGACGCTTGTTGCTCCACGATCAGGAGATTTGCTACATGATCAAGCAGCAAGGCTTCAAGGCGAGCGATTCAAGACCTGGTTCACTTGTTCCAAATCGGAGTACTCAAACTTTTGTAATAGATTAGCCTTTTCTTTTCCAGTTGAGATTTACTATCCCGGTCCATAACTTTATTTAAACATGCATATGATGTATGTTTATTATATATGTCATAATGTATGTCATATAGTTTTAACACCCACCATAGGTTCTACATTTTTTTTTTCATACATCATTTTATATTATAAATATTATAATATATTAGTATACATGATTTAAATTACATAACCTACGTTCATGTATCATATAATATAAGAGTTATAATATATGCATGCGTTATAGCATATCCATGCATCATTTATATTATAAATGTTATAATATAAGGTTGAATGTTTGTATGGAATGTATGTTATAGCTTAATTCATTACTTGTTTACATAAAAGTTATATATTAGTATTGAATAAACATTGCATGAAGCATGACACTACCTTAGGTTAATTTATAATTGTTATAAATAACTTATGTATGTCTAACTTGCAATGTAAATTGGTTTTAATTGTTTCATTTCTTATAAGTGTTATAATTAATAAAATTAGAATTAAAATCATTAATAAAGAGATGCATGTAAACCTTAGGCTTTAGTCATCTTTTAAAAGTGTTTTAAAATTTGATTAAGATAGACCTAAGATCACGTTTGTAATAAGATTAGAAATATAAGTTTAATCTTTTAAATCGGTTTAATAAGATTAAATTGATTCCTAATGAAAGATTAAATATATAAAAAATGTACCTATAAGGGACCTTTTGGCTAAGGTTGGTTCTGGCTAGGCTAGGGTACTTAAGTCGATGGAAACGTCACACTCCTATCTAGGAACTTACCTGGAAAGGTGAATTAAATAGATTTTTTTTACATGCATGCAAATTTGATGAAAGTCTATTAAAGAGTTTAATAAGACTTAAATCAAAGTTGTTTAATCATCAAAAGCAAGTGTTGTTTTTTAAAAAATTAAACAAATCACTTAGATAAAATCAGTAATCGGATTTTCTAAGTTAATGAACCCTAGGTAGAACATTCATTAGGAGGAAAATGGGGTATATGATACTTCACTTTTACCTCCACACATTTCTCCCTAAAAGTTCACACCGTGAGATCTATCCTCGGCCTCAAGGCACCATGGATGTCCCCCAACGGGTGACATTTAGGTAGGTCAATATCAAGGTGAATGGAGAGAATGTTTATAGTAAGTGGGAGCGAGATGTGTGACAACATATCCCTCGGTCTCTCACATCAGGTTGAATAAAGTTTTATGTATCGCCTCATGGCATCGTGGGTGTCCCCTTAAAGGATGGCAATTTTGCATAACTCTTTATTCGATCTTCGAAAATGGATAGGGTTGCTTTAGTCTCTTGTCTTAATCGGCTTTTTTCTAAAGTTGGCTCATTAGGATGAGACTCTAGGACCTAAAATGAGAGGTTACACTTACACAAAATTGTTAAGGATGTTAACAAATTTTGGACCAGACAATGATGACCATTAGATTCATTTACAATGAGTTGTTTCTATTTAATGGTTGAGAATGTCTCGTTTCAATGAAGGGGCACTTGATCACCCTATGGTGACTTTTGTCTTGCCTCACTGAAGCATCATTGCAAAATAGATGTCACTTATGGTACACTAGACTATTTTGCTAAAACTTGATTGGTTTTCTAAAACTGGTTTAATGCAAGTAGACTTAATTAAGTTTGTTCATTTTTCAACAATTTAAATATGGCTACCGCAACATTAAGCTTGCTTGCTGCTGATAAACTAACTAGCGAAAATTACACTAGTTGGAAAAACACCATTAATACGATTTTGATCATTGATGATCTTCAGTTCGTTCTTACGGGGGAGTTTCCTCTTATTCCACCTCTTACTGCTGCTCGAAATATTCGAGAAGCATATGAGCGATGGACACGAACGAACGAAAAGGCCCGAGTATACATCTTGGCCAGCCTTGACGAAGTTTTGGCTAAGAAGCATGAACCTATGGTCACTACACGACTACACGCGAGATCATGGAGTCCCTATGGAGAATGTTCGGACAACCGTCTACACAGCTCAGGCACAACACTCTTAAGTACATCTTCAACTCATGGATGAAAGAGGGGTCATCTCTTCGGGAACATGTTCTCAATATGATGATCCACTTCAACGTGGTTGAGATGAATGGGTCGAGCATCGATGAGGCTAGCTAGGTTAGCATTATTCTGAAATCCTTACCAGATAGCTTCCTTCACTTTTTTAGCAATGTTGTTCTAAACAAGAATGACTACAACCTTACAACTATACTCAATGAGTTGGAAACTTTCCAGTCTTTGTTGAAAAGCAAGGAGAATAAGGGTGAAGCAAATGTTGCTTCATCATCTAAAAAGTTCCACAAAGATTCTACCTCTGGAACTAAGTTTGCACCTTCTTCTTCCAGCACCAAAAAGTTGAAGAAGAAGAAGAGTGCCAAGGGGAAGGCGCTTGCTAACCCACAACCTACTGCTCCAAGGGGTAGACAACTAATGAGGGTTGACAAGGGAAAATGTTTCCATTGCAACCAGGACAGGCACTGGAAGAGGAACTATCCCAGATATTTGGCAGAAAAGAATAAGGCTAAACAAGGTAAATATGATTTGATTGTTTTCGGAACTTGTTTAGTAGAGAATGATGATTCTGCCTGGATTATTGACTATGGGACCACTAACTATGTTTGTTCTTCATTTTAGGGAATTAGTTCCTAGCGGCAGCTTGGTGTTGGTGAGATGATGATGTCAGTTGGAACCAATCACGTCATCTCAGCTGTGGCAATGGTAGGTCTTTAGTTAACTTTATAGAACAAATTTCTCATTTTGAATGATGTATTTGTAGTTTCCAATTTAAGGAGGAACTTAGTTTCTGTAAAGTGTTTGCTAGAATGTAAATATCAACTACATTTTTCTTTTAATAAAGTGTTTATTACTAAGAATGGTGTTGATATATGTTCTGCTCAATTGGAAAGTAATTTGTATGTGCTAAGGCCGTTAGCAACAAATGCCCTCCATAACATAGAGATGTTTAAAACTATCATAACTCAAAATAAACGACTTAGAATTTCTCCTAAAGAACATGCCCAACTTTGGTACCTAAGATTAGGGCACATTAATCTCAATAGAATTGAGAGGTTGGTGAAGAATAGACATCTAAGCGAGCTAGAAGAAAATTCTTTACGTGTGTGTGTGTCATGCCTTGAAGGCAAAATGACTAAAAGGCCTTTTACTGGAAAAGGTCATATGGCCAAAGAGCCTCTAAAGCTAGTGCATTCAGACCTTTGTGGTCCGATGAATGTAAGAGCTAGGGGAGGTTATGAAGATTTCATCACTTTCACTAATGGTTATTCTAGATATGGGTACATTTATTTAATGTAAAAAAAAGTTTGAGTCTTTTGAAAAGTTCAAAGAATTCAAGGCTGAAGTTGAAAATGCATTAAATAGAACGATTAAAACACTTCGATCTGATCGAGGTGGAGATTTTTTGGATTCATCTTTTCATAACTATTTGACATGGAATAGTTTCCCAACTCTCAGCACCTGGTACACCTCAATAGAATGGTGTATCAGATAGGAGAAATTTAACCCTGTTGGATATAGTTCAATCTATGATGAGTTACACTTCCTTACTTGACTCGTTTTGCGGTTATGCATTAGAGACTACAGCTTATATCCTGAACTGTGTTCTTTCCAAGAGTGTTGCCAGAACACCTTTGGAGTTATGGAATGGTCGTAAAGCTTGTTTACATCATTTCAGAATCTGAGGTTGCCCAACACATGTGCTTGAGGCTAATCCTAAGAAACTGAAACCACGTTCAAGGTTATGCCTATTTGTAGGCTACCCCAAGGGAACGAGAGGTGGTTATTTCTATGATCCTAAAGAAAACAAAATGTTTATATCGAAAAATTCTACTTTTCTTGAGGAGGATCATATAAGGGAGCATGGACCTAGAAGTAAAATCGTGTTGAATGAACTTTCCGAAGAAACTACTGAATCTTCAACAAGAATTGTTGAAAAGCCTAGTACCTCAATAAGAGTTGTTGACGTAAGTTCATCTAGTAAGTCAAATCCACCTCAAGTGTTGAGGGAACCTCGACGTAGTAGGAGGGTTGCGAACCCACCTATTAACTGAAATCCTAGATATGATAGCTGAAGGCAAAATTGAGCATCCATTGTCTTACAAGAAGGCAATGGGGATATTGACAGAGATAAATGGATCAAAGTCATGGATCTTGAAATGGAGTCTACGTATTTTAATTCAGTTTGGGATCTTGTAGATCAACCTAATGGGGTTAAATCAATAGGTTGTAAATGGATCTACAAGAGGAAATGGGGTGCTGATGGAAAGGTGCAAACCTTCAAGGCTAGACTGGTGGCAAAGGGTTATACCCAGGTAGAGAGAGTCGACTATGAGGAGACTTTCTCGCCTATTGCCATGCTGAAGTCTATCCAGATCCTCTTATCTATTGCTTCATATTATGACTATGAGATATGGCAAATGGATGTCAAGACTGCTTTTCTGAATGGAAATCTTGAGGAGACCATTTATATGGTGTAACCCGAGGGATTCATAGTCCACGATCAAGAGCAAAAGGTTTGTAAGTTTAATCGGTCCATTTATGGAATGAAACAAAACTGTACACATTATTATGAATAAAATAAGAGTTATTTTATTTTGTATTTACTCATATCTAATAAAAAAAAACTCCATGGTTATTGTATGTAAACTTAAGCATGTGATAACCTAAAAAGGTCTATGGTATAAGGATTAAAGAGGGATACTTGATCTTAGTGACACTACGGATACGGCCCGCTTTGTAGAGGTTTACAAGTGTTGTGAACTGCTATAAATGGTTGATCCTGACCATTCATGTGGAGACATGCGAGTGTAGGTGTCCTATACAAAGAGTTTGTATAAGACCGGACCACGAGATAATTCGTCTCTTTATATAACACCATTGATACTTGAGACTTACATCTCACCTAAACGACCATAAATGACATGACCTTAATCCTGAGTGTTTTGGGAACTCCTGCCTTTGAGGCCAGTCTTTTGATTAGTATGGGTAAGAGTTGCCTGATTTCCAACTCAACAAGCCTACCTTTTTGGGGATTTGTCTGATTTAGGAGCCGGAAACTCAGATACACAAAATGGAATTCACTTCTTCCCTGAAGCAGGTGTAAGTAGATAGATTGCTCCTTTAAGGGCTAATTCCGGGTCTTAAACATAGTGGCCACAACTTCTCTTTGGAAGAGATGACTTAGTCATAGTAGAACTATGACTTATGTTCATTAGAGGGATCAGTGGTTCTTAAGAAGTTAGATGTAACTACAGGGGAAAAATGGTTAATTGGCCCAGTTGTACTTACGAGCGATCTGTGAAGTGTTATCACACTATTGATTGGTTGATATGAACATAAAATACATCTATAGTAAGGAGAGTGTAGCTGTCGGTCTTTAGTGGAGTGTCTGGTAGTTAACGGATGGTGGATCTCGTGGCTAAAGAGTTTAGTCAGCTATTCACATATCGTTGGAGCTCCAAGTTACAAGTCCATAAGGTCCCCTTGGTAGCTCAATGGATTCAAGTTGAGAATCAGTTCCTAGAGTTGATTTGAAATGTTCAAATTGACAAGAGGAAATTCGATTATATATGATATAATCGATGTAATGTATGAAATACATCAAGTGGGGATTTAATGTAAATATGATTTACATTAAGTACCATGAAATAGAAAAAGAGTTATGGTTTATATGTTCATGAGATGAAATATTAAAACTATAGGTTATAAATATAATATGATAAGTTGGTTATCATATATATTTATAATAATATTAATTAATTATTAGATAATTATCTCTTTTCTCTAATAACCAGTTGAGTGGGAGGTTATTGGTGGTTTTATGGTAATCGTGAGATAAAAGAAAATATATTTTTCTAAATTTAGAAGAGTTGCTTGATTCGGAAAGAAACTCACGGATTGCTATCAACTGGAATCGTTTCACTAAACGATAGCTCATAGAGAGACTAAACGATCGTGGAGTGTTACTATATGATAGTTCACTCAGCTGGTCGTAGCTAAACGATCACAGGGCAATATCTATAAGATAGGATGTTTTCTTTTACACGATTGAGCACTTGTCTATATGATAGACTCTTCTCATCTCCCACTTGCTCAATTGTCTACACGATTGTTGTTCTTTCGGTCTCTTCCTCTAACCAAGTCCATACAGAACCCACACTTCTGGATTCTCACACCGAGAATACCAAGGTAACCATTGTGGTAGTGTCCTCACTCAACTCGATTGAGTTCGAGGTTTTAGAGGTCGTTTGTTGTATGTTCGTGTTGCTCGTGTGGTGTTCACTGTTGATCGTGTTGTGTTGCGGTTGTTGTGTTCGAGCGTTCATGTATTGCTGTCTTAGATGCTTGGAGTTCGTGATTGAGGGAATTTGAAGAATGAGTCTTCAAAGGTATGTATACTTTATCACATGATCTCATTGTAAAGCATGCTGTAAGTTCGTATTGTGCATGACCTGTTAGTTTTTGTTTTGTGACTATAATTGTTTATGTTCAATTTTGAATGAAATTTGGAACGATCATTCCGCTACTCATGAAAATCCTCATGCCAGATTTCCTTCACCTTTTGTCTACAAGAAGATCATCAACAGTTCAGTAATTTTCCTAGTGTTGTATGTAGATGATATTCTACTCATTGGAAATGATGTAGGCTTACTGATTACATTTAAGAACTGACTAGCGACCCAGTTCCAAATGAAAGATTTGGGAGAGGCTCAGTTCGCTCTTGGTATTCAAATCTTTCGAGATCGAATGAACAACATGCTAGCACTGTCTCAGGCATCGTATATTGACAAGATGTTGATCAAATATTCGATGCAGAACTCCAAAAGGAGCTTATTGCCTATAAGAAACGGAGTTACTTTGTCTAAGAAACGGTGTCCTAAGACACCTCAAGAGGTTGAGGAAATGAGACGGGGCCTCTATGCATCTGCCGTGGGCATTTGATGTATGCGATGTTATGTACTAGACCTGACATCTGTTATCCAATGGGGATAGTCAGTAGATATTTTAATCCAGGATATGATCACTGGATAACCGTTAAGAACATCCTCAAGTATCTGCGGAGAACGAGGGACTGCATGCTCGTGTATGGTTCTAAGGATTTGATCTGTAACACCCCGAATTTTGTTCTTAATGTAATTTCAATATTTTCTAGCATTAGAGGGAATTTTTTTGAATTTTGAAAATTCAAAATGTAATTATTGTGATTTAATTGCTAAGAAAGGGGTGTTTCAATTTAATGGTTTATTCGGAGGGAAGTTATGGAAATTAGACTTTTAATGTCACACAAATTAAATTTGAAATTAATGTCAAGAATTAGTTTCATTTTAGAAGGAAGGGGTTTTTCAATTTAATGGTTTAATCGGAGGGGAGTCATGGAAATTGGACTTTTAATGTCACACAAATTTAATTTGAAATTAATGTTAAGAATTAATTTCATTTTGGAAGGGGGTTATGTCACAAAAATTTAATTTAAAATTAATGTCAAGAATTAATTTCATTTTAAAAGGGGGTTATGTCACACAAATTTAATTTAAAATTAATGTCAAGAATTAATTTCATTGTGGAAGGGAGTTAGTAAAATTCTTTGTGAATTGAAAATTTTAAGTGAGAAAGGGACTAAAAGTTGGAAGTAGGGTCTGATTGAAGGAAGATTTTGGAGATTGGAATCTTGAGGATGGTTGTTGCTCAGGCTTCATTGGGGAATTGAATTCAAAGATTGATTATTGAAGACTGTCGCTTAGATCGATATCTGGATCTAGTATCGAGGTAAGTAATCTTACTACTGGAACTGCCCACGTGGCAGGCAATGTAGTTATGATTTACTAAGGATTTCATGATGGTTTAATGTTTATATATGCCTTATTGATATGAGGGTTTAAAAGACTAGATGCGTATAGAGATATTCGAATGCTAGCATGATTTGAGTATATTATTATTCTATGAGTTTCTATTTGATCTAAGGATGATGAGATGTATATGCATATTATGGTACTAGGATGACGAGATGTAAATGTATGTTATAGAACCATGATGATGAGATGTATATGTATGTTATAGAACCATGTTGTGATACTTGTGATGTTGAGATTGTGATAGTGTCCTCACTAATTAGTTAGATGCTCACTAGAGGTGATGGTTTCCTTCAGGATCCACCAGAGGTGTGTTTCCTTTAGGATTCACTAGAGGTGGCGTTATCCTTCGAGATTCACCAGAGGTTGTGTTTCCTTCGGGATTCACCAGAGGTTGTGTTTCCTTTGGGATTCACTATAGATGGAGGTTTCCTTCGGGATCCACCAAAGGTTATGTTTCTTTCGGGATTCACTAGAGGTGGTGTTTTCCTTTGGTATTCACCAGAGGTTGTGGGTCCTACAGGGCTTACTAGAGGTATTGGGTATACTTAACTATAGTTGGATAAAAATCAGTTTTTTATGTATGTATGTGTCCCATGAGGACTAGAGAAGTTTATATGTTTCCACCAAAGGTAGGCATCTAGAGGACATAGATGTCTAGCCTGACCCCAGTAGTAGGGTTACTTACTGAGTATTTTATACTCATCCTTTCTCATGTTGTTGTTTCAAGTACAGGTAGAGATGCGCCAGTGATTGATAAGCGGAATCCGTGATCGAGCCACTGTGACTAGTTTTATGCTTCTACTCATGATATTTAGATTTCTTTTCATATTTTTCAACTTTCAATTTTGATGTTTGAAACTTACTATTGAGATTTTTTTTTCAGACCTATTTATTATCATTTATGATTTATGGGTACCCTATCGTCTGTTTTTAATATTTGAATTTAATGAAGGTCTTTTGAATTTACCTTATTTATTCAACATTTATTTCACTATAAAAGGGTGTTGTTTTAAGTTCCATGCATGCATGTGTTTAGTAACGGCCTAGCTTTAGTCCTAGGAAGTCGGGTCATTACATGATCCTTACAGGATACGCGGACTCTGATTTTCAGACTGATATAGATTCTCAGAAATCCACTTTAGGATCAGTGTTCACTCTTAACGGATGGGCTGTAGTGTGGCGAAGCACCAAGCAAGGGTGCATTGTGGACTCCATCATGGAGGCTAAGTATGTAACGGTTTGTGAAGTTGCTAAGGAGGCCATTTGGCTCAGGAAATTCCTGACCCAGACATGTCATAGACCATCACACTTTATTATGATAATAATGGTGTTGTGGCTAATTCTCGTGAGCCTAGAAGTCATAAGTGTGGCAAGCACATAGAGCGGAAGTATCATCTCATCCGAGAGATTGTGAATCGAGGGGACGTGATTGTCACGAAGATAGCTTATAAGCACAACGTTGTTGATGTTTATGAAGGCCCTCAGGACTATAGTATTTTAGGGTCACTTGCAAAATATAGGTCTATGGGACAAATCACGGCTGGACTAGGACAAGTGGGAGATCTTGTATTGGGCATATTATGCCCTAGTTTATTGATTTTCTTATCTTGTACCCACTAGCTTTAAAACAAGTGGAAGATTGTTGGGGTTGATGCCCTAAATCTTGTAAGGTCCTATAGTTTGTAAACCTTGTATGGACAAACTTGTATGTGATTAATAATATTTGATATTTTATTCACTTTGTCTATGAAATATATGATATTTTAGTTGTATTAACCACAAACCAATAAACTAATATCCAAGGTTATCGTTATAACTTAAACATGTATGTGGAGACATATAAGTGGATCATGTTTAAATGATAACCTAAATAGTTTATAGTATATGGATAAGGTTGGAGGGCGATTCTTTGATTTGTATGGGTGAAAGTGGCTAGATCGCTGACTCAACAAGCCTACCATTTTGGGGATTCGTCTGATTGAGAAGCTGGAAACTCAGCTACACAAGATGGAATTCACTCCTTCCCCAAAGCAGTGGTACGTAGATAAATTGCTCCCTTAAGGACTGACTCCGGATCTTGAACAATGTGGCACCACATCCTCTCCTGGCTCGAGAGGGGTTTAGTCATAGTGGGATTATGATCTATTTTTCATTAGAGGAATCAGTGGTACTTAAGGAGTTAGATGTAACTACAGGGCAAAACGATGATTTGGTCTAGCTGTACTTACGAGCAATTTGTGAAGGTTCATCGTACTATTGATTGGTTATATCCAATGGATACAAAAATATATCTATGGTGTGAAGAGTGCAGCTGTCGGTCTTTAGTAGAGTGTCTGATAGTTAACGAATGATGGATAATGTAATTAAAGAGTTTAATTAATTATTCACGTACTGTTGGAGCTTCAAGCTACAGGTCCATAAAGTCCCCTTGGTAGCTCAAAAAGATTTAGTTGAGAATTAGTTTTTAGGTTAATTTGAATTGTTCAAATTAATAAGAGGGAATTTGATTATATATGACATAATTAAATTAGTTCAATTATATATGATATATTTTTATAATGTATTTGATACATTATAGTTTATTTGGAGGAATAATTATTTGAATATGATTCAAATATATTTTCTATGAATAAGATTCATAGTTGTTAAATTTAATATAAATATGATTTATATTAAATGCCATAAAGTAGAGAAAAAAAAAACTATAATTTATATTGTATATGATGCAATATTAAAACTATAGGTTATAAATATGATATAATAAGTTGGTTATCATATTTATTTATAATATTAATTATTTGGATAATTAATCCTTTTTTCTCTCTAACCACCTTAGTGGGAGGTTAGTTGGCTTTTTATGGCAAAATGGAACAAATAAAATAAGATTTTATTTTTCTATTACAAGATTACACGTTTTCAACAGAGCCTATACGATAGACTTTGAGATCTACACGATTGAAGCAATTCCTATACGATAATGTGTTCTTCTTCAATCGTCTTCCTCCTCCAAACTCTAAAACTCCCTCCTAACCAAAATAGTCACAGCCCACCACTCCTGGGTTCTCACCCTGAGAATACTAAGGATACCGAGTGGTAGTGTCTTCATCACTTTTGGTTCGAATTCTATTTTCGTTTGTTCGAGGAGTTCGTGACTGTATGAAGAGTTTATGACAGTTCGAGGGATTTACGTGAAGAGGTGTTCTTCAAAGGTATAATCACTTGAACCCTATTTGCTATTTAAAAGCATGCTGTAATTTTTATTAAGATGCATAATCTGTATGTTTTACTATAAATGTTTGTTTTCAATCAAAATGGAATTTGGACGATCCATTTCCACTCAAGAATCTCTGTAAATCGAGTTCCTTCAGGTTGATGTTAGGGTTTGAGTTATAGACCAGGGATCGAGGGTTGAGTTCTGGTTCAGGAGTTGGGGATCGAAGATCGAGTTTTAGACCAGGGATCGAGGATTGAGTTCTGGACCGGGGATTAGGGGTTGAGTTCTAGACCAAGAATCGAGGATCGCGTTCTGGACCGGGGATCAGGGGGTAGAGTTCTGCACAGTGGGGATCGAGGATCGAGTTTTTCACAGTGGCTACAGGATCAAGGATTGAGTTTTTCACAGTGGGAATCGAGGGTCAAGTTTTTCACAATAGTTTCGGATAGGGGATCTGGGTGGTTCTTCTTCACACCGGACAAGGGTTCGTGGTCAGCACTAGTACGATGACCGAACGGCAGTGATGACAAAGAACAAGAGGAAGAAGAAACCAGCTAGCAAGACTTTGATACCATGACGAAGATGTATTTATCGAGTGTATTCTACAAGGAACTATATAGGGTTATAAATACTATATTAACACCCTAAGAATAGAGCATAACCATATCCTAAAGACTTTCTAAATAAGACTCTCCAAAGGAGACCTAGTATACATTCACACTACTAATCATAATTCCAAAAATTGATGGTCAAATTCTCATGGTTAAACTAAAAATAGAAAGGGAAAAAAAAGGAAAAAGGAAAAAAAAAAAAAAAGTCTATTTTGATCCTTGGTACTTCTAAATGTCTAGACTTTTAGCTTTTGATTATTTTGATATACTTTGGTTTTTAAAACGTCACTTAAATATTGTCATTTCTGTTTATTTTCTATTTTTCTTAATCTCAATTCCTTTTAAATATCATTTTGATTGTTATAGCTTGAAGTTGGTTTAGTTTTTAGTCTTTGTATTTTTAGTTGTCCAATTTTCGTGTTTGTATTTTTAATAAATTTTAAATTTAGTACTTCAAAAGTTAATTTTTATTGAAATTGGTTAAATAATAATAATAGTTTTCATGTAACAAAATACAACATGTGATAGTTAAGATGTTGATAGAGAACAATTTTTTTACAAAAAGAAATCAACAATAAATTAGTTGTAATGACAAAATTTAAAATTTATTGAAAATATTGAGATGAAAATTAAATAATTAAAAATAGAATGACTAAGATTGGACTTCAAAGTAAACAAAATGATGATTTTTTTTAAAGTAAGAAGACTAATAATACAAATGTTTTTAAAAGTATAATGACAAAATTAGACAAATGACAAAAGAGCAACTTAGAGGAAGTTTAATAGATTTATGAGTTTTTGTTAATTTTGCTGATTGTATGAAGAAAAAAACAACTTAGAGGAAGCATCAAATATAAATCTCATTTTAAAATTTGATTTTATTTAGTTTATTATTAACTTTCTGAGAATGCAGTTGCCGATGCGGGCATCATCTCTAAGTCTAATTATCCACTTCTTTCTTCTCTATATCATGTCACTCATTAAATTAGTCCATTAACCAAGTTTAATTCAATTAATCCATTTCATTGGCGATTAAAAAATAAAATAAAATCATAATTTAAAGTTCAAAAATATAATTGACGTTTAAAAATCAATGTCAAGATGATGAGTCTAGCTCAATGGTAATTAACATTCGATCTTCCATTCTTACAATTCATTAATTTTTCACAAATTTTCGTATAGTTTCGAACGGATCCAACACTAATTCAGAGTATTAATAGTTTCTTCCTATTCAAATTATAGATCAATTTAAAGAAACTTAAAAACTATAGTTGAAATTAAATCTATGTTTTAATCTCCATAGTTGTTATTTCAATTTAGTTATATTGTTTATAAGGTTCAATTTAACAGAATAAGCTAAAGTCTCATAACTCAACAATAATTAACACGTATTCTTTTTCTAAATGTTGAAGGTTTGAATTCACATACTCCACTTATCGTATTAAAAAAAATTCAAAAAAATTTAAAAGAGAAATCATACCACCAAAATAGAAAGTTGTTCAATTACTCATCAAAACTTTTAACTTCGAATCTTTTATCTCTAGTGCCCAAATTAGTTTCTAAATTTCTATCAACTTGCTATATATATAAAATTTCACCTGTCTGAGAAAAAAAAATAAATATAAGAGACTACATAAAAATTTAAGAACTAAATCGAGAAAACAAGAGAAATTATTTTAAATGATAAAATTATTGAAAATATTTACAATTTATAGCAAAATATCTTAGTTTATCTATGATAGAGTGCAATAGAGCGTGATAGACTCTATCTGTGTCTATCATGACATAGATAGACACATATAATAGTCTATTGCGTTCTATTGTACTCTATCATAGATAAACTAAGATATTTTACTATTAATTATAAATATTTTGTTTTATTTTTTTATATTTGAAAACAACCCAAAAAAAAAAAAGATTCAAACACTATCATTCGAACAAATATTTAGCTAGGCAAGGTTAAATAACGAAAAAAAAAAAAAGAGCTAAATATTTTAACGTAATTGGAATATGTGACACCTA
This sequence comes from Benincasa hispida, assembly GCF_027475165.1. Classification (NCBI taxonomy): domain Eukaryota; kingdom Viridiplantae; phylum Streptophyta; class Magnoliopsida; order Cucurbitales; family Cucurbitaceae; genus Benincasa; species Benincasa hispida. The sequence goes on from NC_143483.1 coordinate 35,147,954, forward strand.
AATCTAGATCATTTATGCCAATTCCATTCAAAGTAAAAATAGTAAAGTTTGACAATTAGGGTAAGATTCTTTTTCCAAGGAAAAAAATAAAAGACTTGGCTAGTCTTGATAAAACAAAAATTATCGAATATGGAAGCTAAAACGTGTAATAAAAACGAAAACATGGTCATTCATTTATTTGATAAATAAAATAGTAAGTATAGTTTAACGATAAAATGTTTAAAAGATTTTTTTAAAAAAATCCCCTTATTCACGTTTTTATACTAAAAAAACAGTTCGTCCTTCTAAAAAGACATATTAGTTCGATTAATGGCAAGAATTAAGACAGCTCTTTTGAAGATTTGATTGCATTTTTCAAATATGATAAGATGAAGTTTCTTGATTTATTAAAAAAGAAAAAAAAAAAGAAAGATAATGAAAAATTTAAAATAAAAAAAATAATAAAAAGGATAGATGAACTCCTTTCATTTGAAATTTGAATATGTGAAAAATGGAATTATTCAAGGACAGAGTTGAATATTAATAATTAGAAGTAGAAAAAAGAAATAAAAAGAAAATTATTGCTTTAAGACTTATTTTTGTCCTCTCTTTCAATTATTTGTTACTTTTGTAGTATTTTGACCATCTATTGTCCATAAAGTCGAGCAAGTTAAGATTCCTTAAACATTAACTGATTTTTTATTTTTATTTTGGGTTGTTTTTAGATATTGGAAAATAAATTAAAATATTTATAAATATAGTAAAATTTTATTGTTTATCCGCGATAGGCTACAATAGATTACTATGTGTCATAATTTAATAATTCGATTTTAGATTCAAACTTCAAAATTAAAGGGGATAAAAATTTAAAACCACAATTTTTTCTAAATAAATAAATTCAGTTTTTCTTTAAATTGAATTAAAATTTTAATTTTTTACCAATATCTTTTAAATTAATTATTTTATCCCCAAATTCACTTTTTTTTAGTCTTCAATTAACGAAATAACGCCCAAATATTTTAAGATAAATTTAATAAAAATTATCGAAAAATTTGGGATGTTAAAATTGAGATTAGAGAATGCTTTGCCTAAGGGTAGAAAGTTTTTGTTCATCTAGCTCCTATAATCATCCCAATGCTTTTGTAATTAATTGTATTTATTTATACTTTATGATAGGCATTGAGTAGTCCTTTTTTTGGTCTTCATTTCAAATCAACTTTGAGTAACTTCTTTAGTGAAAATACACTTTTAACATAAGAAGTGAACTATAGAGTAAGGTGAGAGCATGATTAGCTTTAGATTTTTTTCCTTTTCTTTTTTTTTTTTTTTTTTGGTGCCTACTCTATTAGTGATGTGTGTATGTGAGAATTTAAAAGTAGAGTAGAAATCATGCTTTACATAATTGTCACCTTTGTTAGGAGTAGGCTCTATTTATTTATTTTAAACTAAGGTGTAGATATAAAAGCTTTAGAGGCGATTTGGGGTTTATAACTTTTTTTTAGTACAACAACTATAGGGTGTGGGATTGAGCCTCCAACCTCTAAGGATAGAAGTCATGTCAATACCATTAAGCCATGCATAGTCTCTCATGTTCTCAAAAGCATTTTTATAAACAAGTTTGTTTGGCTTGCTATACACTCAAAGTGCTAGATCGTTTCTAGAGGGGGAAATTTTTTTTTAAAAAAAAATGTTCAATAATAACAATCTTAAAAGTGGCCTAGAAAAAGGAAAAAAAATTTACACATATAGTCTGGATAAATAGGTCTAATTACACAATTGTCTAAATTTTTTTATTTTTACATGAATAGTCTAATAAGTTGTTATTTTAGACAAAAGTCTCACTCGATTTACTTTTTTAGTCCTCCTTACCATTTACATTTTTTAATTATATATATATATACATACATATAAAAGGAGTGTTGCGTCGTGAAGGATCTTCAGGAATAATATTAATACGAAAAGAAGCATATAAAGGAAGTTTTTTTGCTGTTATAAACTTTCCAAAACATTTTTTTCTCAAAAGCTACACAAGTAAGGAAAGTTTCTCCAAAAATCTGAAAAGTGTTGCTCTCATAAATGAAAGCAAGAATGAACAAGAAGCATCAAAGAAAAAAAACAAGGTATATTTGATATATACAACGCTATATATTTGAATTTTCTAGAAATAAACTAGGGTATCTTTGATAAGTGCATGAACAAGACAATTTATACAATATTTTGTCTTATATACCAAATAATATATCCAATATGTATTTACATTTTTAGTATATTACTAGTATATTTGACATATACATGAGATTTGTCGATTTTCCACTCTATATAGAAGAAAATAAGCAAAATTTCTTAAAATGAAGGAGATAATGATTTTGAAATATCGTACCTTAAATGAATATCAATCGAAAATTAATAAATAACAAAAACAAAGTTCAAAATTCGAAATGATGTTAATAGGTAAAGAATTATGCATTTCAAAAATTTACTAATAAACGATAACGTAATTTTTGATATTTCAAAAAATAAAATCCTTATATAATTAATAATAAGTCCATAAATGATATTTTTTTATTTTAAAATATTTTAAAATTAAAAGATGAAAGAGAACATCAAATAATTTTTTTCTTAAAATATTACTAAAATTTAGTTGTGGAATATACTGAATTTTGGGACATTTATAAATATTATTTATATAGTAGCCTTATTTTCTAAATATTTCAAAAAAAAAAAAAAAATCCTTAGGTATTTGTGAGAAATCATGACTTTGGCCCAAATTCTCGACCAAGTATACACAAAAGGTACGTACAAAGAGCTTAGACTCGAATATCAAAGTAATTGCTTTATCAATAACTTATATTGGATTGGTTAAAATATCTTTATTTATTTTCTAATTTTCCTAGCAAAGTATCTATGATTAACTACTTTTTTACGACTTTCTTTATACTGTAAAATTATTGATATAATTTTTTTGACATAATGTAAAGTGAGAAAATCGAGTCTCTAATCTTAAATTTGATAGTATAAATTTTATGTCGGTTGAGTTATACTCATTATTCTTTTTTTCTAACTTACAATTTTTTTTTAACATTTCTTTAGATGGTATCCAAATTAAAGAACTCATTTTGTGCAATGCACATAGTTTTTGACTTATTTAAATTCTCTACCTCCTCAGCCATCTGCTAAACTTGTAGTTCACTTTTTTCACTCTTACCAAGGGTGGAATTATCTTCTTTTGATTGAGGAAGAGGTAGAGGTAGTGTCACAATCTTTGAAAGTATATACTTTATAAATAAAATTGTGTTATATTATATACTTGGGTGAAGCATATCTAGATATGGTATACCTTAGACACTTCTAGGTTAAAACATGTTTGTGAGAATCAAAGTGTGATCTAAAAAGGTAAATAATGTGAAGATGGAGAATCAATTGTCAGCAAGAATAATATTTTCCAAAGATTTATAATTACCACATCTTTTATATTACAGTAATGTGAAGATGGAGAACAGAATCTTCAACCATTATTATGCCAATAATTACCTGTTTGTATCATAAGTTTTGAGACTAGTTTTTCATGGACGGTATTCACTTTTTAAAATCTACATAATAATATGATATCTCATAAACTATAAATATTTTATTATTATTATTATTGGACATGGGATTTTCTTTTTTCTTTGGAAATGACTTGGAGAGTGATTGGATAGAGAAACCACCCGTCAATTACTTGTTTTTTTAGTACAAGATTTAATGTGTAAATTAACTCTACTTGCTTTTATTCCTTACTAGTTAATTAATTAATTGTCTAATAAAATATTTTTAAATTATATCTAATAATTTAAAGAGTAATTGCTTTAGATGAAAAAACTATTAGAGATATTTGCAAATATAACCAATGTAATAAAATGTCACTGAATATCATTAATAGATAATAACATTTTACTATAATTTTACTATATTTATAAATCAATTGGTTCATTTACCTATATAAATATTTTAACTCCTAAATAATAATTATCCCACATAAATCCATGCACGGACTTTTATTAATATATTTAAATTTCAAACATATTAAATATGAATATTTAATATTTATACCCAAATATCGAAGAATATGAAACAAGTAACTTTGGTAAATCTCATTCCTTTAGTGGAAATACAGTGATGGCTCAACTTATGATTGAGAAACCTTAAAGATTTAATATCTTCATGTAATAATTAATATATGCCTAAAAGATCTGAAAATTATCCCCACATTCAATACTTGTAAATCACTTGTATTTAAAGACAAGGAAATGGTAAAATCTACAATAGTTCAATTAATATGTATAGAGAAGGCTTAAGGTTCAATCAATTATACACTAATGTTTATTTCTTACATAATGAGGAAGAAAGCACAAGAAGATGGTTAGATCAACAAAAGAATGAAGGGGGTGGTAAAACTTGTTGATGAATCAACAAATAAGAAGAAATACTATACAAAGAATGATACAAACTCTCAGATGCTAAAACTACTCTTCTTTGCTCCTCATTTCTGAGGTAAGGGGATGAACATATACAGAAGGGTGGTTACATAAATAATACATCACCCATGATCAAGCAAATCTATTATTGGGGGGGGGGGGGGGGGGGGGGCGGGGCGGGGGAAGCTTAGATGAAAATTAATACATTGATACTCACATTAGATTAGGACTTGTATTGGAAGTTAATGACTTAGTAGAACATAAAGATGCATCTGAAGAATCTACAGCTCTTTCGAGACCGACCAATGGTTTAAGTCTTCTCTCAACCTCCTTGCTTTGCAGATTAATCTCCTCTAAAACCATAGATAAAGCAGATTTGCAAGTATCGTCGTCCTGGAATGCTAGTATCCATCTCCCATCCACAAAAGGTTTGGCCTTTAACTTTAATGGGGTACCGTGTTTAGCAGGATCTAGAAAAGGTAAAGTTGATGGACGAATCCTCAAGTGCAGCCATCTTGAATGCTTTTCATCAACTCTAGGCTGGTAAAAACAAAAAGGAAAAAAAGAAAAGTGTTATAACCTGAGAGTTCAAATTCATCCAAGCAAGGATAAATTGAAGATTGACCATGGATCAGTTTTCCGAAACTGAAAGTTCTTTCCATACATCTCTGACGACTATTGTATAGTTTCAATTTTGACCGTATACACCAAGAATATTTAGATTACTGTTTGCCGTTAAATGGTTTCATATGAAAGTAATCTTACATTTGATCCAGCAAGAGGTGCAGCAACTCGAATAATTCCACAATTCAGTTTTGATGGCAGTTCTTCAGCAAGAATTATCCATCCGGAAGTTCCAATAGCAGCTCCAAGAAAGTAGAAATGGCGCTCTTTCCCCCTCTCAAATGCAATCCTACAAGGCACAGCACCATCTACATAGCAACAACTATGGAGGGTTATTCACAAACTCACTGCAGCCTACGAGAACAAATTAAACAGAAACTTTAATGGTAGAACCTAAAGTAAGCAACTCAAAGTTTAAGACTTACCAAGTCTCAACTCAGCACCCGGTTTAGGTCCTGAAGCATCTAGTCCAGCAACCTTTGCACGAGAGCATTCAGAAATTTCTGAGGGACCGTCAATACAGGGTTGTTCTGACAAAGCCTTGCCAAGGGAAAATGACTGAAGTTGGTGTAGAAGAACAAATACCTTGAATGGGAGGGGAAGATATTGTTAAAGAAGCTGCATACGAAATAGTAAATTGCAGAGGAAAAAAGAAAAGAAAGAGAATTCAAAAAAGGCAGCGATCATATCCCAAATCTTTTCACTCTCTTAACTTGAATCACTCCGTTCAAAGGAAAATAACAATTTAAGGAGGTGATATATTTTTATTAATTTAAGAAACAATTCAGATGTATTAACTGAAGCTCTATAAATTAAAGGTAGGTAATTTTTCTTGTCTTTTTCCTTATGTAATTTGTTAACTTCTAGTGAATTTTTTTTCATATTTTGCTGGCGAGAGGGAAAGGGGGAAGAGAGACACCTTTACCAACTCTGACATTTTTTGACCAGCAGCGAATGATGATTCAGGTGGAACAGCATCTGTATGGATAAGAAGTAGTTGCATTAAATTCTTAGGGCAGTAGCATCAATGTCACCATACGTTACATTAACCACACTTCTGAAAAAATATTAACTAAAATGATGAGAGCTAAGGAAATCAACCACAACTATGAATCTTATAGCTATTCATTATCCTTACCAACGAAAGAAGCCTTTGCAGAGTGCAAGAGCATGGACTTCGGTTCTTTCCTTGGTGATGGGGCTTCAATTGCTACAAAAAGTTTAGTGGTTCAAACCCAGAAAATTCTTAATACGCTTATCTACGAAGCACCAACAATTTAGTTCGGCTAGAGTGTCCATGTCCAACATGCATTGGATGACACTCTTGACACTTGTTAGACACATATCTAAAACTCGTAAACACAACAAATGTGTTGGAAACTAGCGGTACAAAATCAATATAGGCCCAATTCAACATTTGTTAAATACACCAAACAAACACAAACTAATATAGAACCAAAGTAATAATTTAGAGAATGAGATACATCAAACTCATTTTTAAACATATAAACGCACAAATTTATATGCTAAAAAGTTATATATTTTAAAACAGTCTATTAATCTATATATGCACGAAATTTCATTAATCTAATAACATTTCTCACGATAGGGACTAAACCATTACAATTTATAAAATGCATGGACTAGATCGATACTCATTAAGGTTCAAGGACTAAAATGTTACAATTTTGAAAGTAAATGAATTAAATCTTTACAAATTAATGTTCGGGGACTGAATTGTTACTTTCATTTCAGGAACCAAATGTGTTTTAATCAAAAAAATAATGTCATCATGTTCATGTTGTTTACATTAATGTCTTGTATTCGTATTTGTGCTTCTTAGCTTAATATTCATTAGATTATACTAAATACCTCTTTTGCACTTTTTCCACTCGTCAGAAAGAAGTATTATGAGGAAATCAGACCAAATCCCTCTAGCTTCCTGTAAGAGCTCAGTAGCCCAGTACTTATATGAATCCTATTAAATATAAAAGAGAGAAAGATCAGAAGAAATAAGGTTAAACCTTTTCTTGTACAGATACAAGTAATATACTAATAATCATGATGCATTTCCTTCAAGCAATCAACAACGGAATGTGCTTTCTCAGTACTCTTCCACATATAAAACTTACTTTCAGCAATTTTAGATGATAACTGTTAAACTCTGCCTCACTATAAGGTAACAGCTGCCGCAGAAGCCACCCACCATCCCACAAAATCTCTGCAGATATATTTGAACGACAAAAGAGACTGACCAATGCATCTAGTACCTAAAAAATGGCCAATAAAGCTGGATTAAACCACTCATATTCATGAACAAGAAAGATTTCTCATTGTTACATGAGTAAAATGATAACAATTCAGAAGGAACAATAACCATCTTGATTCATGTACCAATGGAATCATTTATTATTAATTGTAGCTTCAGTAGTCTGTTCTTTTTGGTTGGTTTTTGATTCAGCTTATGTGAAGCTTTTACAATCAGACCTTTGTAATACTAAAACATAAATATGCCGAACAATGTTTCTGATCCAAATGAAATTAATATCCATTAGATAAAGAGAAGTACCTCAAACCTATGGGCACGAGGGCTTGCACCTGCTTTAAGAAAATATGAAATCCCATAATCCTGATAGTTAGAGAGCAAGTCAGAAATCAGTCAGCTAGTGATAAAATGAGAATCAAGCAGCATGTTACATTAAAAAGAGGCATCAAATGGTGGTAATATACTGGGATAAGATTATATCCTTTTGTCCTCAATGTAAGATATCATGATAGCCAGAGTTTAATTTCAGAAAAGCAACTAAGATATTATCCGAGCAGGCCCTTGAAAGCAGTAATACAATTCTTTTATGTAACATATGTCTGAAGCCAAAGAAGATGAATTCCTTTCTTAAGATTAGCATCCTTCTTTTCCTTTTCTCCCCCTTTCTTTAGGAGGTGGAATAGCTAGGAGAAGGTTAACGGAAGCATGAGAAGACAAAAGTACCTTAAGCTTCTGTAGGTAACCATCAAGTTCAATATCGATGCCACCCTTCACTGAGGTATTATCTGAAGAAAAGAGTTGCTCTTCGCCAGAATCTTCACCGACTAAGGCTTCCTGTTAAATATAATTCACAATTTGAGATCTGTCCTGAATGGGTTTGTCAAAAAGCGAGCGCAAAGAAGGAAAAAAAACATTATCTTAGATTCTTAACAGGTAGTAAGTACTAAAGTCTGAAAACATGATCAAATGTGGCAGTAGACTGCATCAGGTAAAAACAGTTACAAATGCATCAGAAAGGAATAATACCCAGTACAAATTTACAGATCCAAAATTTTGAAACTTCATTCATACAAGTATTTACCACATATGGAGAAATTTTTATATGCAGCGTTATGGAAAGCAAAGAGTCCCAGGAAGATAAATATCCTTATATGGATTATTATGTTCAATGGAAGCCTTAATACGTCAGAGATCTTGCAAAAGGAGTTCCCCAAGTAGACCCTTTTGCTATTGGTTTGACCTTTATGTTTGAATGATGGATAATGACTTGATCATGTTTTCTTCCTATGCCCTTATGTTCAATGGTGCTAGTTTAATCCATTTCATTCATTCAGCTTCAAGTGGGTCTTTACAATCGGTTTAGATGTATTTCAGATTCAGAAGAGGGGGTGTTATTTAAGATTGAATTTGAAAAAACTTATAACGATGTGGATTGGGATTTTCTGGACAAGATGTTGGAGAAGAAGGGTTTTGATTATAAATGGAGAATGTGCATGTGAGGTTGTATGAGGAATGTGAGTTACTCTTTCCTCATAAATGGTAGTCCAAGGGGTAGAGTAGTGGCTACAAAGAGGCATTAGGCAAAGAGACCCCCTATCCCCCTTCATGTTTGTTCTTGTCATGGATGTTACGGGCAAAATTGTTAGGAAGTGTGTGGAAGGAAATATTTTTGTTCCCTTTGAAGTGCGGAGGACAAGGTGGCTCTTTCTCAACTTCAATTTGCTAATGACACGTTCTTTTGCTCTGAAAATGAGGACGCATTTCTTACTCTGAATCATATTCTTGTAGTTTTTTAAGAAGTTTCTGGTTTAAGGACAGAGGGAAGTGTAGTGTTATGGGTATTAATTGTGACGAAGAGAAGCTAAAAGATGGTCGGAGACGGTGGGTTGCGAGGTTGGGAGGCTTCCTTCTTCCTATCTTGATCTCCCTCTTGGAAGCAATTCTAAGGCGGTTGCCCTCTAGGACCCGGTGGTGGATAAAGTAAGGAGAAGGTTAGCTTCATGGAAAAAAAGGTTCTTTTCTGAGGCAAGAAGACTTGCTTTGATAAGATCCGTTTTGACGAGGATCTCAATATATTTATTGTCCCTTTTTAGAGGTTTGTGCAAGGTTTGTAAGAGCATGGAGAAATTGATGGGTGATTTCTTAGGAACGGGTCGATGAAGGGAAAGGCGAGGGTTCTCATTTGGTTAGGTGGGAGATCATTGAGAATCCTATTGATAAAGGGGTCTGGAGATCAGGAATCTTAGGTTACACAACGAGGCTTTATTAGCCAAATGGTTGTAGCGCTTCTCATTCAAGCCCAATTTCCTTTGGCGTAGGACTATGTTAGCAAATATGAGCCTCATCCTTTCGAGTGGTTGGCTAAGGGTTCTAAAGGCACCTATTGGAATTTGTGGAGGGATATTTCGAAAGAGCTCCGATCTTTCGTTGACTTAGTTCATTGAGTGGTGGGAGAGGGGGGGAGATACTTTTGGGAGGACCACTGGATGGGGGAGGGACCTCTTTGTACTTTACATCCTAGACTCTTTCATTTGTCATCTCTTAAAAATCATGTTGTTGCTGATTTCCTGATGTGGTCAAGGAGCTCCTTTTCCTTCTTGTTTGGGTCTCATCACCCCTTTCCAATAGGGAGGCGACTGACGTGGCTTCTCTTCTTGCTTTGCTTGAGGGTCACTCTTTTAGACATGGAAGAAGGGAAGTGAGGGTCTCGATGCCCAATCCCCTTTGGAGGGGTTCTCATGTAAATCCTTTCTTCATTGTCTCGTGGATCCCTCTCCCTTAGGAGAGATGGTCTTTTCGATTCTTTAGGGGATTAAGGTTCCTAGGCAGGTGAGATTCTTTACCTAGCAAGTTTTACATAGTCGTGGAAATACGATGGATCATCTTACTAGGAAGCTCCCCTCTCTTGTTGGGTCGTTCTGTTGTATCCATCGTCGAAAAGCGGAGAAAGATCTAGATCATATGCTTTGGCAGTGCAAATTTGCAAGCTCTGTTTGGGAGCGTTTTCTCCAAATATTTCGTTTTTCGTTTATTCGTCAAAGAGACGCTAGTGCTATGATCGAGGAGTTCCTCTTCAGTTTTCCTCGTAGGGAGAAAAGGCACTTTTTTGTGGTTAGCCGGGGCAAGCACGAACTTGCGGGTTTCTTAGGGTGGGTGGAATGGTAGAATTTTTAGAGGGGTGGATAAGGACCCCAGTGAAGCTGTCCCTTGTCCACTTTCAAGTTTCTTTGTTAATTTCAGTTGTAGAGACCTTTTGTAACTATTCTATAGGTGTTATTTTACATAGTTTGAGCCCATGATATATACCAAATGAGAGTTCTATTCAAATGATTAAAATCTAATCCAGACAAGAGAGAGGGGTTCTCTATTTATAAAATAGAGAATTAAGTATAGGATAGGATAACTAATTCTAAATTTACTAAATTACCCAAATCCTAATACATCATATTCTATCCCTAAAAAAAAAAACTCTTCATTGAGTTTTAAAACGAAAATGAAGTTAAAAATAAAAAAAAAGTAAGTCAATCGAACCGAAATATTTCAGAACATCCAACATCAATAATATCCAAATTTCATGATTCAAGCCAATGAACCCAAGAACTAATTTTTTCAAAAAATCCTTTGATTTGTCACAAAAAAAAAAAGTGCAGAATTCTCAGAAGATGAGGGAAAACGCATTTTGTAAGTGTGAAGAAAATCCAATTCGGGATGGGTTTTTTGCACTTCATTAAATTTGTGTATGGGCTGGCCAGTAAACTTCAATAAAGCGGAATGGCGTCCAAATTGGAAGGTAGGGGGTTGTTTTTAGGCTAGAATGTACGGGTTATTGGTTGAAAGGCCCAAATATTCAAAAGAAGGGTCCTCTGCCTTTTGGGTTGGGTCTGAAAGAAGATTCCACGTGCAAAGATAGGGCAAACATCTTTCTCTCAGAGTTATTTCTTCTTCTTCTTCTTGGATTTCATGTGAAATTGCAGATGGGTTGTGCCTCTTGCCGACGGCTGCAAGTGGGTTGCAAACAGGCTTCCTTTCTTTTTCTTTGTCAGCCACGAGGTCTCCTTCTTCCTCCTTCACCAGTTGTGCATCTTTCTCCTTCATCCGCTCTCTCAATTCAACCTCTTCTGCGTTGCCGTCGATTCCAACCAGAAACCCAATTTTTTCTGATTCATACGTTGCTTTGCAATCGACTACAGCTTAATTTTTAAACTCTTTCGAATCGGATTGCCAATGGGTTACATTTTCTTTTACCTCTGTTGCACCACCGTTCTCAATATCTCCACCATCGATTTCATAAATTGATTGTTCCTCTTTGTCTGATTCATGTTGTGCAATCTCTAAGTTAATCGCATTGATTTTTTCCTCTTCCAACGAAGTTCTTCCTTGCATGTTTTATCTTCTTTATTCAACTTATCGTCAACTGATTTTTCTTCCATGTCTTCTTTCCTTAGCTTGTCTTCCTCGCTGGAAACGTCACTGTATTGAAGATCTCATTGCTGGTGATCATGAAATTTTGGTTGTTCTCAAATTAATAAAGGTATCTTGGATGTTTCTTGGTGGAATTTGCTATTGCATATTCAAACTGTCTTTCTTGAGGATAATTGGTGATTCTTGGTTGATTTTCTCAGATTTGTGGCAGTGAACCAAGATTGTTATCTAATTGATAAAGTGTCAATAACATGTGTTCAAGTAAACAAAAGATACCATCGATAGAGCTTTCGACTGACTGCAAGCGTCGGGTCGATTTCTTCGGTGATAGCGGTGGTTTGTTCCTTCTCTTTGAGGGTTGTCACAGGGTCACTGTCGGTAGGCCTTCTTCCCACCATCAGGTCCCAAGTTTCTTGGAGCTCTGATACCACTCGGTGTATACCAAATGAGAGTTTTATTCAAATGATTAAAATCTAATCCATATAAGAGAGATTCTCTATTTATAGAGAATTAAGTGTGGGATAGGGTAACTAATTTTAAATTCACTAAATTACCCAAATCCTAACACATCAGCCCCTTTTTGTAGGGAAGTGGTGTTTTGTGGGCTGGATTTTTTTTGTATGCCCGTGTATTCTTTCATTTTTTTTCTCCATGAAAGATGTCGATTTTATCAATATATATATATATATATATATGAGCTTGAAAGATTATTTATTATGGATTGACGTAGTTAAGGGCCTCTTACATGAATTATAGAACGAAAGAAATCAATGTATTTTTCACAATTCCTCACATTCTTGTTTGGAGTGTTTTGCTGTTTTGGAGTGTTCTTTATCTGAAAGTTTCCAGAGTTATTCCATCCAAGATTTCAATAGCGACTGGGAGAGTTTTATTGTTTCAGTTTAGTTGATTCTATTGTTTTTTACTTGTCATGACTTGTATTTCAAAGCATTAGTCTCTTTTCATTTTCTTAATGAAAAGTTCAGTATCTTTTCAAAATATATGTATATATAAATTAAAAATGTTTAAAATATGAATAATTTTTTTAGAAAAAAATATCTTCTTGGTCCCTAAGTTTTGGGTCTAGTTTTTATTTAGTCCGTAGGTTTCAAAAATACACATTTAGTCCTTAAGTTTTGAGTTTGGTTTCAATTTAGTCCCTAAGTTTCAAAATGCTAGAATTCTACCCTTGATATTTGAGTTTTGGTTCAGTTTGGTTTTTAAGATTTATACTTTTAACAGTGATTTTTCACTAAATATTCAATTTCCGTCTTTAAAGTTAATTTATGTTAATTGATTAAAAATCGTTAGAAGAATTATAATTAATTAATTTCACTATTTTTATCACTTTTAAAACTAAGTTTAAAATTTCACTTAATAATTATTTTTAATTAATTAATCGAAATTGATGTCAATTATTGAAAATGAGTATTCAATGAAAAATCGAGGTTAAAAATGTAAAATCTTGAAACTCAGGGACCAAATTGAAACAAAATTCAAATCTCAAAGGATAAAATTGTAACATTTCAAAACTTAGAGACTAAATTGAAAACAAAACTCAAAACTTAAGGACTAAATGTGTAACATTTTAAAATTTTAAGGACCAAATAGAAACTAGAGCCAAAACCTAGGAACCAAAAAGATATTATTCCCATTTTTTTAACAACAGAGTCCATTGAATATGACCAAAATGTTAACATCGTGTTAGGGGATTTTATCCCTAGACTGGCTTAAAGTTTACTTCATTGAAGTTGACCAAAATGCCGTAATCAACTGAAATGGATTACAAACTGATATAATCTTCAAACGATAATACTTGCGATTACAAGAAAATAAATCATAAGTTCAGAAGCAAATGATTTCCAATTAAATTTAGAACAATGTCAATAATCAAGTTCAGTGTGATAAGATGTGGCACTCAAAAACCAATAAATTGCTATATAAATCTAAGTATCCAGAGATCAATTTAAATGTGGAATGCCAAGCAGACATACATTTTCTTTTACCATATTGTCAATTATGTTCGTTGATATGAGTCAAGTCAAGAAAACAAAATTAAGCCCGATAAGAAAGGACCAACACATGCTATCTATTGAAACAGAGGCCAAAATTGCAATATAGGGTATCATGGAAGAGTACCAATAACAATTTCTTATGTTGCTTTCTTTGAGGAAGAATTCCAAGCGCATCCAGCATTGACTCATCCAGCTCTACAGAAAAGTTGGGAAGCATGATAAGAACAATAAAATGGACTAAAGGAAGTTGAAAAGCTGTACTGATCTGACCTTTAGTTTGCAGAAGTGTAGCCAGAACACTTAATGCACCTAAGACTTGTACATCATCCCCAGTTGTAATATGAGAAAGCAAAGCTCCCCTGCCAAAGCATACATAATGGGATATTTAGGAACACACTACTGACACAACTAAGTATTATTTGGACCAATATTCATTTAAGATGAGTCTATATATTACAGAGTCAAACTGCCCCCCAATGAAGGGAAAGGAGAAAAGCAAATATATTGAATCAGATCAATAGCTGGATTAGGAGTTTCTAACATTTGCAAGAGCAACTTTAGGAAACTGAAGTTTCAGATTGGAACCTATCTGGTATGCACAAAAGAAAGAGAAAATATATAAAATCAGAAAATCTAATCAAGGGTCAAAAGCTGCTATTTATAAATAGCTCCTAAGAAAATTATTATGAAACCAAGTTACCGTGTAAGCCTTCAAGTATAATAAGCATAGTAGCCACTTAAAGTCTAACATACTGGCCATTCCATCTCGAATAAAACATTAATAAAAGACAAATAATATAGCAAATAAAATTGATCTCAGATATTTCCAACCAAATTCTTTCAACAAGTAAGATAAAACATTGTGATCTCGGATATCATATGTTGCAGAATTCATGAAGCCAATGCCATAATTTCTCATAACTAATCATTTAAAGTAATAAGTTCAGTCATCGAAAGCTCTTCTCCTGTTAAAAATTGAAATAGGTGTTTGAATATGACTAAAATGACAGAACTTAAGCAAGCTCAAATTGGCATACAACGTTACCTCAGTTCCACGCGGGAGCCTGGACAATCATTCTTCACAGTCACATCTTCTAACTCAGTTTTAGGAGCAGATGAATCCGATACTTCTTTTCTTACAGATTCAGCATCCAACGGCTGCCTTACAATGCTATCACTTCCTGATGACTTGCTTCTAGTTTCACAACATAACTGAGTCATATTTCCATCAAGTCTTCCTTCAGGGTGTGGGGAGAAAGCGTCCAGTGGACAGAAAAAGGCCGCAGAGATGGTGTTTGCGAGATCTTTTATTTTAACTATGCGCAAAATGCAACAAAGTAAATACAGAGAAGTGACAGCTCCAATTTGAAATCCCTGGATGTTCAAGCTACAATTGGTCAAATAAAAAAATGCTATGAAGTAGAAAAGATCTGTTTACTCATAAATAATACAGATACGTGACTGAACTTAGAACTATTACAATATATATAAAAAAAAGAACAATCCACTTATAAGGGCAGCAATATATAAAAAATGCTAGACCAACAAAGGTACCTTGAACGCCTAACCAGTAAGAATTTTGAGATATATATATTATATATCATACCTATGTTAATTTCTCTCTTTTAAAACAAATAAAACAAAATTTTTCATTCGTAAAATGAAAAGAGACTAATGCTCAAAGAATACAAACTCCACAAGGGAGTGAATAAAGAAAGCAATAAATAACAAAACAAGATTACAACAAAAAGCTAAAGGCATTCTAGATAAGGCATATATCTTGTAAAGGAAAACCTAAAAAGGATTTGGAAGAGAGTACAAGGATGAAGCCTTAAGACCAACTGAATCAAAACCGAACTCTTCATTAGAAAAACTGATGCACATCAATCCATTGTAGGACTGAAACAACCGATTCAAGGTTTGGAATTAAATGCCTCAAGATTAAAAAGTTGTGTGACCAACATAGTTAACCAGCAAAGGAAGAATTGCAAACAATTCCCAACGACTCAAGACTTTGCAAAAGCTAAAAAATCAAGACAACCACCATGCTAAGGAGAAGCCTTCACAAACAAAACTAGCAGGACAAAACCAAGCTACAAACCCCTCTGAATCTCTGCAAACAGCATCAACAACACCACAAATGCCAAAGCCAAACATGGTGACATTGACAAAAGAAGTCAAAGCAGATCTCCAAAATCGCCCATGACAAAATAAAACTCAATCCACAGAACTTGTTCTTTTGAATCACACCAATCTTCTTGTATGCTAGGACATTTACATTGGAATACTTAGAAATAATAATAATAAAAACAATTAAGCTTTCTGCCAACCCCATCAGGAACAAAGGTGGGAATCTCTTTAAATTTTAGACCATATGCCTTGATTAAAGAGGAAAACTTCTTCAATATCAAAACTTCACTACTTGATAATTGAATTTTATCTGAAACTGTAAAATTGGGGAAGTCAAACTTGACAGATGCCTAGAAAAGAGTTTTCATGTAACCTAAAACTGAATCTTAAGTTATATCTTCTTCTGCACAAAGCCTGATATGATGCTGAAAGTCAAGTTCCAAACTACTTACACTAACACAAGTTTGTTTAAAACCACCATTGAACCCAATATTCCAACGTTCCCTAATTAGGCTTAGTGATGAATCCTTTGGAAGAACTACTTTCGTTGGGTTGATTGTATGAACCAATAAATTTGTCATCTCATTAAGTACGGAAGCGTTTGGATTTTAGAGAATATAGAGGGGCATGGTCTTTTTCTCGGGTGTAAGAGAAGAGTTCATTATTGTTGTAATTTTAAAATCAAATTCAGGAAAATTTTGTATTTATTAAATTAGGTTTTTTCCGTTTCTTTTTTCCTTTATTTAAGTCTATTTTTACGTTTGTGTAGTTAGGGTAAATATTTTTTCCCTTCTCAGAATTCTCTTTATGTATTTATTCTGTAGTTGGCTTTAGTGTAGAATATGAAATAAAATATCAGAAAACCTCAGCAAAAACAAAACCCTATTTTGTTAAACCCAAGCCGTCGCCCTCATGGTATAAGAAACATTGATGGTACAAAGTGATAAAACCAATTGACAATTGGAATGTCTTCAAAAAAAAAGAGCAAGACAATGGTTTTTGTGGATTTTTGGAAGAATCAAAAAGGAGGTTCCTGATTTCAATCCAGCCACCATAAGAATGAACCATCTGGTTTTTAATAAATTTCCCACTCTCCATGGCTTGAAAGAGAGCCGAAAGTATTCAGCTATGCACCAATCCTTTTAATAACAAAAAACTGGGATTGATCCTAATCATTTTTTATATCAAGAGAGCCTTATTGGATGCAAAAGGGTTCAAGGAGAAGGGACATTAGTGAGTTCCCAAAGCTTAGAGTATTTTTTACCAACCATCATGGGAAGGATCTTTTTTTATCAGAAAACAGACGGCCCATTGCTTGGGGACCAATCAAACTCCTGAATGGTTGGCCAGTTGAACCAACAGGATCCCTTTCTTATAAGTCTCTTCGTCACTTCTTGGCTACAAAGAATCACTCCCTTCTCCACAGTTTTGTTAAGTCATTTGGAAAGATGACTTCAACAAGAAAAGATCTTTCTTTCGGAGGTGATCATGAGCAAGATAAACACTATTGGATTATATGCACACAAAAAAGGAAAAGAAAAAAAAAAAAAAAAAAAAAAAAGCAGCCCTCCTACTTTGGCGAGATGGGGATCTTCATTCCTGGGCTCCCGGTGTGATGGAGAGGTTTTCTTGCAAGTCTACATTCATTTTCTTGAGTGATCCCTCTGTTCTCCTTGGAAGGTGAAATTTCCAAGGTCCATTTTTTGTGTGGCAGATTTTACTTGGGAAGATTAACACAATGGACCCTATTCATAGGCACTCGTCTTTTTTGGAGGGACCGCACTAGTGCATCCTCTGTAGGCACATGACCAAGGATCTTGATCATATCCTTCGGAGATGCAGCAGTTTGCATCTTTGTATTGGGATCATGCTTTGAAGCAATTTGGGGTTTCTCTCGCTTGCAATAGCAATTATGTTTCCTTCATTCATTACATCCTTAAGTTTCTGCCGTTTTCAGATGAGGGGCAGTTCCTGGGGAAGGCTACCTATTTTCCAGTCCTGAGGGACATTTGGATTGAGCAAAATAACAGGATATTTAGGGATGGAGAGATCTAGTATATTTTACGCCCCAAGTGGTAAAGACATATTCTAGAGGGGCAAAAAGGGAAATACAAATGTTGGCAGTTGGCAGGAACTTTGTACGGAGGTAGAGTGTGTTGTTATAAGCGTAAAGAGACATGGTAATGAGGATTTTTCTGCAAAATGTTGGCAGGACGCTCAGGAGGAGGAGAGCAAGCTCTCTCCAGGCATATGAGTCTTATTTCTTGTTGTTAACGTTTTCCTTGTGCTCTTGTTTCTCTGTTGGCTAAGGCCTGTGTCATCAAAACTATCATATTTCACTAGCAAATCAAATATCATATTGTTGCCATGCTTGTGTTTGGATTAGATATTGTGTTTGTTCTACGTTGCATGTTATTGTTAGGAAGAGGAATCCTAACAGCTTAGTGTGTCTTTCTGAGTTTTGCTTGTCAGAGAGTTTTGTAAGTTACAACGATACGCTATCTCTTATTCCTTTTTATTGGAGCCCTTTCCTGTATAGCTAGTCTTTGTGACTCTCTTTCTTGGGCTGGTTTTTTTATATGCCCTTTTTGTTTTTATGTTTTCTTTAATGATTTCCAAAAAGCGGTATTTCTTGAAAAAGAATACATATACACACATAACAGTTCATAATGTTGATAATAGCACGATTTAGAAAGAAATTCATTAAAGGATAAGGAGATGGTAAGAAAATGTCATACATTAACAACCTCTATCCTCAAAGATGGAAGAAGCAAAGGAAAAATCAAGTGCCGCAAAATGTTGTCAGTTATCAACCTTCCCACGTCAGGAATCCCGGCAGAAATAACATCACTAATATAGTATAGGTTGTCTTCAATTTCATCTACAGCAGCAAGAATTGTAGAGGTTGAGGTCTCAGCGCTTCTGTCAAAGAAACCAAACAGACGTTTAAAGCAATAGTAATCTTCTATGCAACATGACAATAATAAATTATTTTTTTTTTTAAAGGTGATATTCTAGCTTTTTACCTCATTGTCTCAAAGACCAGCTCATTCAAGTTAATGCACTGCTTCCTGAAAAAGGTCACTAAATTTGAGAAATATTCTGCATGAGGAGGGCTGGTGATGAATCTATTGACATAATCATCTCCAACTGAAATCGAAATTAGCAAATTAGAAGCCTATGACATTGCCATGATATTCTTAATCAGAGAAATATATAAGAAAACAGCAGAAACGACAAACTAACCATGGTATACATTAAGCGTCAAAGCACGAACTGCTGTGCGGATCATATTTTCTTCATGAAAAGCAAATTGAATAGCCTCTACATACATTGGAAAAGATACTACTTTATCCTACATGGAAAGTTCGTGTTGTAAGAACAAAATCAGAAATACACATTTACCAACAATTTGTGAAAAAGAACTACATACTACAATTAATCTGTGCTTAATAGACCAATCCTAAATAAAATTGTAACTGGTAAAAATTAGGCAAATCCTCTCCTTCTAATTGTAAATGATTTTGTCAAATAAATGTGTTACTTAATCGTATCTTGCATGTGTAACTGCATAAATTCAAGATACAAGTTAGTGGTCCTGCTAGCTGCTAAAGACCTTTCCTTTTTAAGTTATAATACCACTATTCCTACAAAATTAAGAAAAGAGAAGTACGAAATCTCCGTAATGTTTCGCTTACAATGGAAACATTACCCTATACTTCACTCCAGAACAACTCCTTCCATTTAGTGACCCAAAGTCATTATATCAACCCTCAGAAAACAAATACATACTCGTTTGGTATCACTATTCAAGTAGTTTGGCTATTGTGAAAAGCATAATCAAATTGCACTAAAGACAGTAATGCATTGAGTAAGAGGTCCAATCTCCTTACAATCCTACATGCTCAGATAAATTTTTCTTTATTGAATTAGAGAATGATATGAAAATGGCAAAGATTGATATATGGCTTTTACGTTCATTAAATGAAGACAAAGATCCTTTTTTTTTTCTAAATGTAAACAGTAAACCTATTCCTTAGGGGCAACCAAAATGTACAAAAAGAAGGGATACCTTCAAATTAAGGAAGTGAGTGATAAGAAATATAAATGGAAGGAGAAATAGTAGAAAATGCTAGGGATAAGAAAGAAAAACTGAAGGTTCTACTCAATTCCCAATATGGCCAACTCCTTTTCGTTCTTCTTTTCTTTTTTCTTTTTTTTTTCTATTTTTTTCTTTTAACAAGATGCAAACTTTTCATTGATTAAAGGAAGGGAACAAAAATGTTAATGATACAAACTCTCATGAATGAAGCAGTGAAAAATAAAGCAGTAAAAAAACAGGAAGTCCCGAGACTGAGAGGGATTAATAAACACATCCCATTTAATCAAATGTCACTAAGAGAATAATGTTCATATGTCCGTTGGTTCCGCTTGAACCATAGTTCTGACAGGATAGGTTTGATAGCATTGACCTATAATAGCAGAGGTTGAGAAGATAAAACTGGAACGTATAGAAGCTGAAGCACATTACTGCTTGAATTTTTCCAGAAAATCCATTGGAGATTGAAGAGATGAAATAAGTAATACCAAATATCCAATGCATATGAACATTAGAAAAATATATATGCTGCTGATTTACATTATTGGAAGAACACAAAACACACTTAGAGGTCCCAGGGATACAAAACTGTTCCAGGAAGGTTCTTTTGGAGAGTTTCTACCGTGTTTAGACTCCCATAAAGCAAAATCCATATTGAATCACTGACTTCCCTTGGACTCTGGATTTCAAAACTGCTGAGGGCATTTGTTTAGGAAAGGAAGAGGAAGATGTTTGTAACTCGTTAATTATAACCATGCAACTATAACAACCTTGGTAGTTAATCACTGATATCCCTAATAATATAGGCTTTAAAGTCTAAACGACTACATAATTACAGCCTTGCATTGTGTCTTTTTGGTCTATAAAGTCTACACACTTTTGTACTTACAAGCTTACATGTTCGCTCAACAACTGGACGACATTTTTGTTACTTTACAATCCGCTATACATTCACTCTTTTAGTGAAATCTAGATTCTTATCCATATATATTTACGTCCTTAATAATATCTATATAATCACCTTTTTAGAAGCTTTCCTCCAATAGATATAGATCAAACTGTTTCCAAGATTATTCCCCAGAAGTTTGGTAGTTGTTTGATGAAGTTTCATTTATTAATCCAATTTGTCAGCGTTGTCATGATTGTTCCTAGAATATCCAATGATATCACTAACATGTTTCTCCTTCTGATGACCCGTGCACTTTTGGTCAATATACAAACACATCCATAACTAGGCTTACAGCAGTTTTAACATCTCCCTGAAATCATATGCAATTGCAAACCATTTTTTTCCTAGGATTCGGATCATCATATACATATTAAAAATGAGAAGAATAATACTTTTAAGAAAAGATTGAACACACAAATTTATAACAAGTAGGACTTACATTTTGAGTTTTCACAAGAAGAGAGATTGTGTTCTTGTTCAGCTTTCCACTAATTGCTCTTATAAAGACCATGAGAACATATTCATAGTTGTCAGATGATAGAAATATTATAGCAGATAATACCCCAAAAAAAATGTATATAAAGAAATTACTTCGTTGAAAGGAAAAGCAAAACAATTCAAAACAAACCTTAAGAAAGATATATAGTAAGACAATAACTCATCATTCCGGAAATCAAATGCATATGTTATTAGCTTGTTCATATGTTCAGTACTGAATAGGTAATCTGCAACAGACCCAAAATGGTCAATTCAATATACAGCAGTAGCAAGATTGAATTCATTTATGAAGTATATTCAGGAAATTACATATAGCATGTTCACTTTTAAGGTTCTGAATAATGATGCTCATTGTCTGCAACAACTGAAGTGAAACAGTTGCAGTCCTGCTAATCTTCAAAATACGTACAAATTCTCCCATGATTTGCTTCTCCATGAAAAACCTGAAAACAGCCAGAAGTACGTTAAAGTTCTGGAACATTATAAATTTACCAAGGAGAAAAGAAGAAGAATAAGAAGACTCACTCGAAGAAGGAAGCATCGTGCTGGTCACCATAAGTTATCAACTCTGATATTGATCGCAGCGCCTCAATAACAAAATCCTTCATCCAAGGTTATAATTAATTAGTGCCATTACATATCCATGAAAATTGTAATTTAACACAATACCACTGGAAGGAAAAAATCATGAAGCACCTTTTACCTTGTTAACCTCATTGACTATTTGAATCTTTTGCAGCTGATCTGTTAAATACCTGTATCCCAGTAAATTTTTTAAAAAAAATTATGAAACAGAATCAAGAAATAAGGATGCAAGTCTATCACGCCCTAAATAACAATGTTTAATGTAAAATATTTTTAACATAACATAAATATCGTTCCATGTGAAAGGGATTATCGTAGTTATGTTTTACAATACACATGAAGAATTTAAGACAATTTGAAAATGTATAAATAGGAGCTTTGGAATATTTTGTCCCTACTGGAGTAAAAATTTTGAATCTAAACATTACAATATATCTGAATGTTCACTAGAACCTCAAGTTTTCTTTTCTTTTAATTTTCTTCCAACTTTCTGGCTGTATAAGTTGGCTATCTGAGAAATACAAAATGTCAAAATAGACACTCCAGAATTGTATTTTAGATTTCTTAGAAGCTTGTAACTAAGATTTTGGATACATTTGCCTTTCATTGAGAAAACTCTAATTCATTTTTGCATTTCCTTTCTTCAATCTAGAAATTTTTATTTTAAGTTCATGAGTGGAGAAACTTAATTATGAAAATCTCAAACTATACCCAGTTCAGCATCACAACACTCTATCCCCTCTATCTCTTTCATTTCCATAGCCGTATCAAAGAATAATCTTGTTCCTCGAGGCCCAAAGAAAAACTGAGAATCTAACAAGGTCCCAAACAACCCTACAAAAACTCTCTCCCCTTGAAGAATCTATTATTTCTTTCACACCACAAACCCCACAAGAAAGCACACACCCCTAAGAATAGCCCCTTTCTCTTGGAAGGGTGGATGGAGAAGGAACTCCTCAAATGTTTTCCTCTAGCCCCGAGGACAGGCAAAGCTAAAGCCAAAGTCCTTAAAGAGACCATACCAAGCTCCTAAGCAAATTCAGAACTCAAAAAAATATGGTTGAGGACCGCAGTTGCCCTCCTGCAAAGGATACAACAATGCAGCCCAACCAAAGAAGACTCTCTGGCCGATAGCCTATAATAAGATGTAAAGCCTTCCAAGCAAAACCTACCACATAAAGAACTTAACCTTTTTGAAAAGGTTTACTCTCCACTCAGAAGCAAAAACATAATCATTTGCCGGCTAAGAAACACGAACACTTTTGTTTGGTTAGTGTGTCCGTGTCCAACATATATCTAATATTTGGACACTCTCACTTGTTGGACAAGTATCGGACACTTATTAGTGCAACAAATGTGTTAGACACGCATAAAACACTCGTTAAGTAGACTAAAAGGCAAACATGACAATAATAATAAATTTTGGGGGTGAAATACATCAAATTAATTTTTTAAGCATATAAATGCATCAACCCATTTACTTTGGATTTTCTTCTAGTATAAAAATGATATATAATTTTAAAAATGTATATTTTAATAAACGTGTCCTTGTCATGTCTATGTCCTAGATTTTTAAAACATGGTGTGTCACCATCTCCATGTCATGTTGTATCTATGTCTCATATCCATATTGTACTTCTTAGCTCGCCCAAAAAGACAAGACAAGTAATGGAAGAAAAAGCTACAAGAAAAGCCTTTCGACAGAGAAGGGCGCCAAAGATGAGTATCCCTCATATTGGGCTCAAAACAAAAATCACCAACCACGCTAACAACACCAAGGCATCTGTTATTTCACTATTGGTCAATGGATGATGGAAACCCAAAGAGGGAGACAGTCGAGACTCCAACAAGGAAAGGATAGACACAACCGAACAGTGCCTAAGAAAGGAAAACTAAAATAAATGGGGAAACACATACCTAAGGGGTCTATCACTCAATAACTTATCTTCCAAAAAATAAGTCTCTCTCTCATCCCCCACCACCGAGTGAACAAACTGGGAAAACAAAGGAAACTCAAACGAGATATCTTTCCACAGATTCTAGGAGGTGCCTTTGACTGACCATCGGTCCATTCCCAGGGTGAGGCCCATACTACCAATAACCTTTTGCCATAAGGTGTTGCCTTCATGATAGAATCACTAGAGCCATTTCACCAACAAGGTCTTATTTCTCACCTCCCACATTTCTAATGCCTAAACACCCCAGTCCAATGCCCTGGAAACCATCTCCTAGCCCACCAAATGTGATCCTTTCCCCTCCTCAACTACTCCCATAAAAAATTCCTCTATCTATTCAACAATGGTCGTTATAATTCAAATGATAGGAAAAATCATGGCTGAAGTTGGCTGTTTGGATGAAGGATGATTATTTTAAAGATGGTTTGATTTCTCTATTCAACAAGGTTGAAGATTGTCTGAAAGAAAATTCTTCTTGCTTGTCAAATCTTGATGAAATTCTATGCAAGAGTTATCCAATCATCCTCAAAGATCTCTAGTCCCTTTTATCTTGAAACATGCAACTAATAACATTATTTTGATCACATTAGCATTTCTTTTGTTCCTATCAAGCACAAAGACAAATCTAAACCTTCTAATTCCTAAAGGGCAAGAAGTGTTTAAATAGTGACTATAGAATAATTACTAAAGTTATTCGAAATTGAAGTCCAAAGGAAAACACGAAATCTAACAATGAATCAAACATCACTACGATCCCTCTCCAACTCTAAACACTTGGTTATCCCACTCACCCCAAAGATCCCACAATATAGCGCACACCCCAAGTTCCCAATAAGCCATAAAACAAGACTCTTCTCACGAAAGGGGGAATGGAGGAGGAACTTCCCGATCATATTACGAGTATCCATGTGTTGACCTAGCAAGAAGCCAAACGTCAAAAAGTAATGGGTCCACATGGGTATCACAAACTCACATCTCCAAAGAATGTGATCCAAGTCTTCCTCTGCCTTTCGACGGAGAATGCAATAAAACGGACAAAATAACAAGGAAACTTTCCTCACAATCCAATTCATAGTGATAGCTCTTCCATGTAGATCTTATCCAGGATAAAGAACTTAACTTTCCTTGAAATCGGAATCCTCCAACTAGCAGAAAAAACAAACTCAAGCAAGGGAAGTTCAGAGAATACACCAAGAAAGTTTGAAGAAAAGATTAATATTCTGTATTTAATCCATATGATTGCCATTGCAGTCATACAATAGAACAAACGCTCTAAGCAGTTTCAAAGTCCGAGTCATATCATTTGAAGCTAAATTTGTTCAATGAATAAAACATGTTAGATATTATAATTAAATTTATCTTCACCCATCAGCTTAAGTGTTTGGGTCAATCAATGATTTAAGATGGTATCAGAGCGGGTGGTCTAGGGAGGTCCTCATTGTTATTTCGTCCCTAATTAATATTCACTTCCACTTGTTGGATTTTCTTCATATATTTCAAAGCCCACAAGTGAAGGTGGGCGGGTGTTGGATATTATAATTACCTTCACCCATTCGCTTAAGCTTTTGGTCAAATCGAATAATTTACAACAAGTAGTCGAGATATAATCATGTTCAGTAGGTCTAATTTGAAGGCAAAAATACATCATAAGAGACAAAAACATGGTTGAAATTACGCAACATGGAGACCAATTTTTGCCACTTGAAACTTGAAGCAAGTACAGCGGAAACAGAGCAAAAATAAAACAAAATTACAAACTCTCCACCCTTATAACCCAGCAAGGTTGAAGAAATAGCATTGAGTAAGAAAATTTTCCAGTTGGGCAATTGTTGCAATGCCGAGTTGCTAACAGTCATACCGATGGTGCCCTAGTATAACACAAATAGTAAGAACAAATAGAAGTATCTGAAATTCAGTTCCAAACCTGAGTTCTTCTAACGAGAATCGATCCCTGGATCTCCAGAAGGAAAACCACATGGCTGAACAATCAGAGCCCCGAATTCAGAAACCCAGTAATCATTCTGTACCCTAAACCCAATCCATCTTAGAATTGAAGGTTTCAATATATTTTAGCGAAGTTGTTCTTCACCACAGTGAGTGGCTGGCCTGGAGAGGGCAATTGAAGAACAATTTTCAATCTGATCGAGAGTTGGTTCAATGGAGGAAGAACGAGGGAGATCTTGATCAGGCAAATACGGGTTCTTTGTTTCGAAGATAGTGCAAAGAAAACTGAAATTGCAAGTGTTGTGTTGAAGAAGAGAACGGAGAATTATTGAAATTCCGATAGCAAAACGGAAGATTTGACAGACAGAGGAACAAACGCTTGGAGCTGGCAAACCAGATTCTTCTCCGTCGGACTCAGTATTGTATTGATGGAGTCGGATTTAGTCGGTGGATTGGGCCTTAAATATCTAATTGGGTCATCCCTTGACTTTTATCGGCTCAACATCACGGCCCATTTAGGATGAAAATTGGGAAATTTTGACAAATATAGGCCCATTCTTTTTTAAATAATGTTATTTTATTAATTATTAACAAAAGTAGGGTCGGGTTGAAAGTATTAATAAAAATAAGGTTTATGTAATCATGGACCTAGTACATGATTATTCCTAAATTGTGGACCCGGTCCACGACTTCCATCTATGCACGTGAATCAGTAGTGACCTGGCACACGCAAAATGCCACTTTGTACCGGGCATGCAGCGTTGACCACAGGTAATCATGGACGGGGACCATGACTACCCTAAATCGTGTACATGGTCCATCGTCACTATCACCATCTGTCATCGTTTGTCGTTTACCGTCGACAATCGTCCGCCATCCATCGCCCATTGATCGTCACTGCTCTCTTTGCCGCCACCGATCGTAGGTAACATTTTGTCTCTTTTTCCCCAATATATGATATTATACTCCTATATCTATAATTTTATTTAAATGTATGCATAAAAAACTAGAGTTTTGATTTAGTTTAGTTGATCTATTGTGTAGGATTTGAATTTTTTTTATATATATAATTTTTCTTTTTTGTAGTTTAATATTATAAGTTTGACTGATCATTTACGTTGTAGTTGATCTTTTTATTTTAATATTATAAGTTTGGACTGTTTGGACTCAAAAAGTAATATTTGGACGGTTTGTAGTTGATCCATTGGGATTGTGTGGTTTGTTTATAATAATGTTTGGACTATTTAAAAAAAAACATTTTTTTTGGATTTGGCTGTTAGTATTAACGTATTTTTTATCAACTATAACAGTTGTAAGAATTTAAGTAAATATGTCGATGTGTCCTGAAAATTTAGTCATTCTTGAACCTAAAAATGATGGAGACAGTGATATTGACATAGAACTTGATGAATTATTTGGAAACAATAAAAGTACAAAACATGATCTTTAGTTGGTACCATCAAAGATGTTCATCCAAATAGATTGGTACTAATTCAACCTATGAACGAGGGTCAACATTGGAGGACGGGAGTAAATGTGCATATAATTATAGTTTAATACAAAAAGGAATGTGTAGATAATTGTATTTTTTTATAAAAAAAAAATAAAATAGATGGAGTGGTGTATTAGCTGCCTCTGAATAGTCAGCATGTTGTTAGTATACCGATAAATATTTGATCGACTAATGCACAATAAGGTAACAAATAAATATACAAATGAATCTTACAAACTTTTTGGGTGTCTAGTTATTTTTTTTTTAAAAAAAAAGCTTAACTAGACGTCATACACGCAAGACATTTGGTTATTACTCCCTGATTACTGTCCTGATGGTCAAGACATTTGATTGACCATTAGCCCTCTTATATACTTCCATATAGTAGAGTGACATCAACCAGATCGTGCGTTGAGACAGCTAGGTCAACGACAAACGATACCTTCGTTATGTTATAAATTCTCAACACTACACCAAATTGATTTAAGGGGTAAGCATGACCAAGACTAGTGTTGGATTCACACAGAATATATATCGTACTAGCGTGTACGTCATGATCGTTGTACACAGGGAGAAATAACAAATGGACCAGGTGTAATAGATGACTACTTTTCCTGGTACGATTTAATCACGAGATGATTTATCAAACCTGGCGGCGCTTACTATTACTGCATGGTAAAAGTTGGATCATCTTACATTTCCTAATTATATGATATGAATCTTATTTAGTATATTTTTTTCATTGTATAGAATAATGTTTTCCAAGATGTACAGCAGTATTCAGTTCAACACAATTTACCAAAGTTGGGTTCAATGTCTGACCAAACCTTGGTAAATGTAGAAAATATTATTCAACAGACAAGACAACTCAATGTTGCTGATACTGATTAAAGAGTATTCATCGTAGACGACAATGACAATAAGGTGAAGCTAATCTAGAGGCATACGAAGACGACCCCTGTGGAAAACTGAGCGACTTATAATTCAAACTTTTAACTTTAAACTTGTATTTTGAAATTAGAGATCTAACGAAATTACATTTTATCATGAGACAATATTTTTTATACTAAAAGCTAAATTGTTAATTAGAAATTAAAAAAAATCAAAATTGGAAAAAAAATAATAATAATAATCAAATCGTGGACCTCATCCACGAGTTTGGTTCTTTGACCAAGTCCACGTCATTAACATGGACGCTAATTGGAAAGGAAGGTAATCATATGCTAGGTATACAATTTTTCTTTTCCAACAACAACTACCATATTTTTGTCAATATTTTTGCCTTCAACATCACTTTTGAAATTTATTTCTTATGTACCTCATTTTTGTCATTACTTTTAAAAATAACATTATTCTTGAATTTAACATCCCATATTACACAGATATTTTTTACATCCCATTTTTAACACAAATGGGCTTCATTTTTCCACAAAATGTTAGTGACCTTTTACTATTTTAGCCTTGTCCACATTTAAAATAAATCATCATTTCTCTGTCATCATTAAATAATTATTTCTCTCTCATCATCAAAAAAACTATTTCACTTCTATCATTAAATATTCATTTATCTCCCGATATTGAAAAAAAATAAAAATATCATTCCTCTTCCATCATTAAATAACCTTAAAAATACCAAGACACATTGAAAAAAAATTAAAATCTCCAAAATTAATCACTTTTCGTTAACTACCAAGACACACTACTATAACTCAATAATTGCATTCTTCTCATTGTATATATATTTCTGTCCACTTAATTTAACCATAATCAGTAACTCGATCCTTCACAAGTAATTCGTATTTACAACTAGGTCAAAAATTACCATGTTACTCCTATAATACATCTGCTCTTTAAGTCTCCACTAATTCTCATTAAACAATTGGTTTATAGTACAATCAATAAACTGAGTCCCTCTCTACCACGAGAGGACGAGACCTCTTTGTTCAAGACTAGGAGTCAGTACTTAAGGGAACAACTTATCTGCTGACCCTAAGACGAGTAGGAGTGAATTCTATCTTGCAAGACTATGTTCCCAACTATCTATCCGGTCTTACCCCTAAAATGGGAGGCTTATTGAGCGATTATGTTGAACCACTCTCACCTATGTAAATTAAAGGATAATCTTGAATAAACGGGAGTTCATAGTTAGTTCAGGATTAAGATTGAGTTACCTTAGGTCATTGAATCGAATTGAAATAGTTAGTTTTAACATTAAACAGTCATTATAAAGAAAAAGGACTATTTCGTGGTCCGATCTTATGCAAACATCTTTTGCATAGGATGCCCATACTCGCATGTCTCCATATGAACGACTTTGGGATTACATCGTTTGTATCAATATACAAAGTGGGTTGCATCTATAGTGTCCCTAGGATAAAGTCTTCAACCTTTATCCATATACTTATAGACCTTTTTGGCTATATACTAAGACTTGATCCTTTATTTATGTCTCTACATAAAGTTTAAGTATTCATATTATAGTCATAAGTCAATTTATTGGATTTATGAATGAATGGAATTCAATAACAACTTTATTGAAAGAAGTCTCAATCATACCTTTATTGTGAATAAAATATATTTAATATTTACAAACTGCAAGTTTTAGGATATTCCCAACAATTGGTAGGACCATAAACCAATTGTTCATTAGTAGATCGGTGGAGACTTAAGATGGGGGTAAAATGGTAATTTAGATCCAGCTGTAAATACGAACAACCTGTGAATGATTGACTTACTGATCATGGTTAAATCAAGTGGACAGAAATATATCTACAGCTAGAAGAGTGCAACTACTGGAATTTAGTGAAGTAACCTGGTAGTTAACGAATATTAATTAATTCGGTTAAAGAAGTTTAGCTAATTAATCTCAAATCATTGGAGCTCATGATCTGAAGGTCCATTAAGTCCCTCTACTAGCTCGTAAATGGATAAAACTTTAGAATAGTGTGTTGAGAGAATTTGAAATATTCAAATTTGGATTAGGGTTTCGATATTATATATGATATAATTAAGGTTTAATTATTGAACTAACCAAATTTGGAGAGTTAAAAATATTTAAATTTGAGAAATATGAATATGGATTCATATTTGAATTAGGTATTTTATTAATGTAATACATGATATTAAATTAATTAAATTTGTTTATCTAATTAATTCTTTATTTATTAAAAAATTAATTAAATAAATTTTTGGAAACTTAATTTTAATTATTATTTAAATTAAATTGTTTTTATTTAGTTTAATTTAAATTAGAATAAATAAATAAAATAAAATAGAAAGTGGGATTATCCCACTTTTCTATTTTAGTAACACCTAATTTAAGTTTAATTTAATGAAAATTACGTATCAGCTTAAGAATTAACCGATTTGCATGCTTTTCTATGAAACAGAAGTTTTAATACAGATTAAAGCTTAATGCAAAATTATGAAATTGAATGAATTTTTGTGGTTTTGAAATTCTGCATATTTTCCTCTCCAAATCCAAAATTCATCCAAATTCCATATAATTTGAGTTCTACCATCCAATCTAAAGCTAGAGAATAGTAGGGAAGTCTCTTGTGGTAGTCTGCAAGCAATTAAAGAGGAGAAAATCGCTGAATTTGGGCAAATTGAAGTTCTTCAAAAGTAGTGCTCTTGAAATCCTAAGTTTTACTCTTATGAACATGCATACTTAATTACTAAAATTGATGTAATTAGAGTGCTTAAAATCCTAATTGTTTCCGTATGTTGAATGTCAACTCTATCAACATATACATAAAAAACAACAAAATGAAGATTTGGAACCATAATTATGAAATAAATATAGTCCACCGAATTTTGTTCAACAAATGCATTAAAATGGAAAATGTATATTTACACCTTTTTTAAGAAACGAATACATGCACAGTGGAAGAAAAACAAATCTAAAGTATTTTAATTAGATTAATTACAAAGATAAGCATGCATGCAATAAAACAAGTAAAATGGGGAAAATAACACAACTTTTGTAGTCTTTGAATCTTCTCCCAATTAGCTTCAATCTCCTCATGAACGTTTTGTAGACCACAACGAGAGTGTTCCCGACTATTCTTCGGCCTTAAAACGGGATGGTGGAATCCGGTGAGTGACTACTTTGGAGAGGAAAAATGCTAAAGCTTTGAGAGAAAATATGGATGAGATTATCACATAATCTCATCAAAACCTACTATGGCCAAGAGTTCTTCAAAAACTATAAACACTCCCTTTTAAAGACCATTACATGCAAACAAACATGCAACTTTGAGTTTGATGAGAATTTGATACTAAAAAATTCACTAACTCAAAGTGGGATTTAGTGGGACAAGTGTCTTCAAATGAAAACAACACTAACCATGCAAAAGTTGACATTTCCCACTCACAAATGTTGGATCTTTTCATTAACTTGGTCAAAGTTTGACTCTCAAAGTCAATAGTCAACAAATTTAACTTTTTGACTTTCAAAAGTCAAAAGTCAACAATTTGACTTCCATTGCATTTTTTACCTAGTCAACAATTTGACTTTTAATACAATTTTGACCAATTCCATTTAATTTCAAAATCAATTCTAATAATCAATTTTAAAATTAAACTAATATTAAATAAATAAATAATTAATTAATTAAATATTAAATCTAACATTTATCCCAATTTATATGAATCACTATTCATAATCTTCATATTTAAATCTTATTTAAATATCTCATATTTTCTCTCTCTCTATGTTTAATTCACAATTAAACATTAGGTTAAGTATATCGTATATATTTAACGTTTTGCTCCTAAAACTGAATTTGAACACTTCAAATTCGTTCGTCACACTGTTCTAAGGTTTAGTCCGATATGAGCTAGTAGGGGGACCTCATAGACCTACAAATCTTGGGTTGCAACGATCTGCAATTAATTGGCTAAACTCTTTAACCTAATTAACCACCATTCGTTAACTACCAGATCACTCCACTAAAACCTAGTAGTTGTACTCCTCTCACTAAAGATATATTATGTCCACTTGATATAACCATGATTAGTAAGTTAACCCTTCACAAGTTGTTCGTAATAACGGCGGGATTAAAGGATGTTTTACCCCCGAGATTATATCTTACTCCTTAAGTCCCACTGATCCTCTAATGAACAATTGATTTGTGATCCAATCGCTAAACCGAGTCCCTCTCGAGCCAATGAGAGGTTGAGGCCCCTTGTTCAAGACCTGGAGTCAGCACTTAAGGGAACAATCTCTCTACTATCCCTAAAAGCGGGTAGGAGTGAATTCTGTCTTGCACCCTATGTCCCAGCTATCTACTTGGTCTTACCCCTGAAATGGGAGACTTATTGAGCCAGCACTGTTGAGCCAACCTTTACCTATGCAAATCTAAGGATAATCCCGAATAAACAGAAGTTCATAGTTAGCTTAGGATTAGGATCAAGTTACTGAAGTCATCGCTAGTCTGTCTTAAACAATAAACAACTTTATAAAGTAAGAGTGACCTAATTCTTGGTTCGATCTTATGCAAACTCATTGCATAGGACGTCCCCACTCCTCATGTCAATACATGAACAAATCATGATCACTTCATTTGTAGTATTTTACAACAAATTGTAACAACTACAGAGTGGGTCACATCCGATAGTGTTACCATAATAAGGTACCTAGCCTTATTCATATGCTATAGACCATTTTGGCTATTTACTGAACTTGATTCACTCTTATGTCTCCACATAAGTTCATGTATTCATACAATAGCCATGGATCTTTCGTTTATTGGATTTAGACTTTACAAATGCAATTCACATCTTCAATAACAGTTTTAATAAATAAACGTCAATAACATCTTTATTGATAATATACATTTAACATTATAAACTGCGAGTTTTAGGACATACAACCCAACATTTTTATGATGGGATTATGCAATAAATGTAGTAAAACAAATTTAATAAATGTTATTTTGGAAAAGAATATCTCATTAATCACATATAAAATAAAATAAAATAAAAATGTATATCTACACAACAAAAAAATATTTAAAAAAAAATGAAAACAAAAAAATCGGATAGATTAAATTAATTGAAAATGTTATAATTGTCCAAAATTATGTCTAAAAGCTTTCAATGAAATATTCAAAATTTAGGACATTTGTGAATTATATATCTATAATGAAGGCCTTTTAAGTAGAAATCCTAAAATTTGATGTGTATATGAAATTGACTTACTTTACCAGTAATATTTCGCAAATGACCTAAACTTTAATTATATTCCAAAACTAGATTTCTGCATAATTCTATGACAATTTTAACCTTTTGGTACACTCTCATATTTAATTTTTATATTACTTTATAAGACAAATATCAATTTATATTCTTAAACTTTGGAGCTTGTACCAATTTAAATCCTAAACTAATAATTGTATCAATTTAAATTCTAAACTTTGGAGTTATATCAATTTAAACCCCAAACTAATAATTGTATCAATCTAAACACTGAATTTTTATAAGCGTATCAATTTAAACCTTGAACGTTCATAATTGTATCAATTTAAACAATTTATTATGTTTTATTTGGATACACTTATGAAAATTTAGGGTTTAAATTGATATATTTATGAAGGTTTATGGTTTAAATTAAATTAATATACTTATGAAAGTTCAGGGTTTAAATTGATACAACTTATAAAGTTCAGAGTTTAAATTGATATAACTCTCAAAGTTCAGGGTTTAATTGATACAACCCCCAAAGTTTAGGGTTTAAATTATTCTTTTTTGGTCTGGTTCATGAGTCTTCCAGCCGATTTAGCCTATTCCTTCACATTAGTGGTCCAATTCGAGGGTTTTGGAGTTGGTTTGGGCCGGTTCAAGGCTCAAGTTGAATTGTTATTGTAATAATTTAGGTTGTTTGCTCGCTTAAGATGCCAAAACTAATCCATATCACTGTGTGTTTAATTATTTATGCATTATTGAATGTATGTTATAATTAAATTAAATCTTGTATGTGAATAATGTATCCCATGTAGATTTAAAATCCCACCATAGGAAGCATGTAGCATGCATTGAAAGTATGTTATAATTGGTTATAATATATAGTATGCATGTGTTAAGGTTTCATGTGTTTAATACAAATAGTTATATTAAATTATGAAATGTTTGATGAATGTTATAGATTGGATGCATGTTTTTTTTTTAATAAATTGTTATAAAATGAATTAGATATTAAAATCTATAACAAAGATAAAATGCATGCTCACCTAGGGTTAACAAATAACAACTTGCTTTAATTAGTTAAAATGGGTCATTATCTTATAAAACATTGGTTACAAACTCACTCCAGCTAAATCCTGTCTAAGGTTGGAGGTACTTATGTTGACGATTTATGGAACACCTACTACCTAGGGATTTTAGCCAGTTCTTGAGTGTCGTTAATCTGGTTTTATGAGCATACGTGAGCGTTGTTAGGTAATAAATTAGTTTATCACTTAGATATCGTAGGTTATATCCAAATATAAACGTTATACTTGAATAAACACCTAGACTTAGGTTGTATTTATCGGTCAAAATATACCTAAATAAAGATTTACCCAAAACAATTAGAACACTTTATTTGGAGATTAATAATATATATGATATATTGTTTATAGCTCTCATGTCCCTAAGAGTTCACACCATGAGATCCATGCTCGGCTTCATGTCACTTTTACCGTGACTACTCCATTCGAAAAGTGTTTGCATGGGTCGATAACAAGGTGAATAGGGGAAGTAGTTCATAGTAAATAGGTGAAGGAAATGTATCAACATATCCTGTGGTCTCTTCCATTAGGTTGCACCGTGAGATTCTCATGTTTTGTCTATGTGTAGTTTTTAGGTGACCACCCATTTGGAGGGCTGTTTCATGGGGATTGGAACATTGCAAACTTCAGAAATGAATAAGGCTTTATAGTTCTATCTTTAACATTTTCTTCCAATTTGGGAGCTTATTGATATCGTTCTACAAAATGTGAAAATTAAGGGTCATACTTATGTCGGGTTGTATGTCCTAAAACTCGCAGTTTGTAATGTTAAACACATTTTATTATCAATAAAGATGTTATTGACGTTTATTTAGTAAAATTGTTGTTGAATATGTGAATTGCACTTGTATGTCTAAATCCAATAAACTAAAGATCCATGGCTATTATTTGAATACATGAACTTTATGTGGAGACATAAAAGTGGATCAAGTTCAATAAATAGCCAAAATGGTCTATAGTATATGAATAAGGCTGAATACCTTATTCTGGTAACACTATCGAATGAGGCCCATTCTGTAGTTGTTACAATTTGTTGTAAAGTGCTACAAATAAAGTAATCCTGATTCGTTCATGTATTGACATGAGGAGCGAGGGCGTCCTATGCTATGAGTTTGCATAAGATCAAACCAAGAATTAAGTCACTCTGACTTTATAATGATGTTTACTATTTAAGACTGACTATTTCAAAGCGATGACCTAAGTAACTTGATCTTAATCCTGAGCTAACTATGAACTTCTGTTTATTTGGGATTATCCTTAGATTTGCATGGGTGAAGGTTGGCTTAATAGCCAACTCAATAAGCCCCCCATTTCAGGGGTAAGACTAGGTAGATAGTTGGGGACATTTCAGGTGAAAGACGAAATTCACTCCTACTTGCTTTTAGGGATAGTAGAGAGGTTGTTCCCTTAATTGCTGACTCCGGGGCTTGAATAAGGGGCCCCACCCGCTCATTGACCCAAGAGGAACTTGGCTTAGTGATTGGATCATAAACCAATTATTCATTAGAGGACCAGTGGGACTTAAGGAGTAAGATGTAATCTTGGGGGTAAAACAGCTTTTGACCTAACCATTATTATGAACAACCTGTGAAGAGTTAACTTACTAATAATGGTTATATCAAGTGGACATAATATATCTATAGTGATTGGAATGTAATTATTGGGCTTTAATGGAGTGACTCGATAGTTAAAGAATGATGGTTAATTAGGTTAAAGAGTTTAGCTAGTTAATCGCGGATCGTTGGAGCCCATAATTTGTAGTTCCATGAGGTTTCCCTACTAGCTCATATCGAACTAAACCATAGAACAGTGTGACAAACGAACTTGAAATGTTCAAATTTGGTTTTTGGAGCAAAACGGTAAATATATACGATATATTTAACCTAATGTTTAGTTATGAATTAAACATAAACAGAGAGAAAATAGGAGATATTTAAATAATATTTAAATATCGGGATTATGAATAAAAATTCATATTCATGGGGATTATTGTTGGATTTAATATTAAATTAAATTAAATTAATTAAATTGTTTAGTTAATTATTTAATATTTTATTTTTAAAATTGACTATTAGAATTAATTTTGAAATTAAATGGAATTGGTCAAAATTACATTAAAAGTCAAATTGTTGACTAGGTTAAAAATGCAATGAAAGTCAAATTGTTGACTTTTGACTTTTGAAAGTAAAAAAGTCAAATTTCTTGATTTTGGACTTAGAGAGTCAAACTTTGGCCAAGTTAGTGGAAAGATCCAACATTTATGAGTGGAAAATGCTAACTTTTGCATGGCTAAGTGTTGTCTTCATTTGAAGACACTTGTCCCACTAAATCCCACTTTGAGTTGGTGGATTTTTTAGTGTCAAATTCTCATCAAACTTAAAGTTGCATGTTTTGTATGTAATGATCTTTAAAAGAAAGAGTTTCTAGAATCTTAAAAACTCTTGGCCATAGTGGAATTTGATGAGATTATGTGATAATCTCATTACAATTTTCTCTGAAAGACTTAACTTTTTCCTCTCCAAATTAGTCACTCATCAGATCCCACCATTCCGTTTTAAGGTCGGAGAATAGTCGGGAAGACTCTTATGGTGGTCTACGAATCGTTCGTGAGGAGATTTGAGCTAATTTGGAGAAGATTCAAAGTCTACAAAGGTTGTATTTTTTCCATTTTATTTATTTCAATTGCATGCTTATCTTTGTAATTAACCTAATTAGAGTACTTTAGATCCATTTTTCTTCCGTTGCGCATGTGTTCGTTCCATCAATTAGTATCAGAGCATGCTTAAAGTTCTCAATTTTTGGTTAATTTTTGCATATGGTGGGTATTGATTCATTTGATGAATCATTGGTTGGATTAAAATGGATAATTTCGATTTTGGCATCTGTTTTTCCTCTTGGATTGTAATATTTATTGTAATTATCCGATGTTTTGGACTTTAATATATCGTGAAGGGTCTGTAAATTTGCTAGAATCATTAGAGTCAAAGTTAAGCTATAATTGCTCGATTTTGGCAAAGAGGACAACTCCAATTTAGTGAAATTTGTTCACAAATTCGGATCGACTCTACGACCCGGTTCACAACCCGCGACCCGACCCAGATGGATGATTCAACCTGGGGACTGAAGCCTAACGCATGTAGCAACCCAGACCCACTCCAACCCGACTCACTACAGCACCTGTCAGTTCGCTCTGATTGACGCCCTAGCACACGTGACCCAAGAACGTTTGTTCGACCTAGCCCACTTTGCTTCGACTCGCACCTAGTGATGACAAAAATTTAGCTACCAAGCCATCAAGGACTTGATGACTAGAATTTAGGTGAACTCAATATGCGATGCATATCTTAAAGTATACGTTGATTATCATGCGTCGATGGTCATGCGTTGGAATAAACTATGCGCTAACGAATGTATGCGATGACCATGCGTTCCTGTCACAAGTTTTCTTGCGCTCACGCCATGTATAACGCGAACGCAAGTTTCTTGGGTGATCCGAGGTCGAACTCAGGGACTTGTAGCTAGACATATGCGGTAATGTGTATGCGGCGGTTGAATAAAATAATGATGGAGGGGTATAAGCTACCACTACTCCTACTCCTAACTAATAGACGACGCAATGAGAAGTATGAATGAGGGGTAGAGACACGACAACTGTTGACGTGAAATAAATGGATGGAAAAATAGATAAAAATGTGAGGATGTCTTCATCGCAACCCTTAAGAGTGACTGCAAGGGCAACCTCAGCCAACGCAAGCTATGAAATCATGCTACACACACTAGAGCCTAATTCAGGACGCATGCGATGTGTATGCAAAAGGGTCGAGATGACTACATACAACCACCATATTCTACTTCTTGGATGCATGCAATATCCTCTCCATAGAGTGCATATGTTGTGTGATCGCAAATAGAGCTTATTCCTAAGTTCCCTATTCTTACTTATGCGTTCCAATCCGCTCTCTCGAGTCTTAGATTTGGATTTTAGACTACTCTTCCAAGTATGCCTAAATGATGAATGATGCGCTCATAAGACAAGGTAACCGCATGAACTTAGCTGACGTAAGATTATTCCTATCTTTAGTGAATACATGCTTACATTGCTTAATGCGACCAACCACTTACCCTCCCGAGCAGTTGGTTGTTGCCGACTTTACTCATAGACAAGCATTGCGTCTGCCTATAGACAGGCGTTGCTATAGCTTCACACTAAGCAAATAAGGTTTTCTCACACACTCACGCAATGCACACCTCCCGGTGGTTTGCTACATGTTTCATATCTCTAATCCACATGACTAAGTATGTGATACTCTAGCAATCTCACTAAGTGATGCAATGAAAGTTAAGGATGCTAAGTAAAGAAAGATGGAGGTGGAATCAAAGGATACATAGAAATGCATTGAACACATAGTATATTAATTCCTTAATCCAAAATGTAATATAATACAATATAAGAAAAGAAGAGAAAATGAAAAGACCAGCTAGAAGCAATGTCTTGCTTCCAGCGAATGTGTGTCAAGGCAGCCGGTGGTGCCATGGATGGGTGGTGGAACTGACTCTTTTGAGATCTAGCTCCGGCGAAGACTCCGATCGTCACTCGAAATGGATGAAGGAGATGAGGAACTCT
This sequence comes from Benincasa hispida, assembly GCF_027475165.1. Classification (NCBI taxonomy): domain Eukaryota; kingdom Viridiplantae; phylum Streptophyta; class Magnoliopsida; order Cucurbitales; family Cucurbitaceae; genus Benincasa; species Benincasa hispida. The sequence continues at coordinate 35,187,261 of NC_143483.1, forward strand.
CAAGCTTTCTTCTAATGCATTCGTCTAGATCACAATGATCTTCCCAAGGCCGAAACTTGGACGATTTAAAATTATGCTCGTCTATTTATAGAGCTTGATCGCTGTCAGCATTAATGGACCTGCTCTGATTTTGACATTAGCGGCGCATTGGTTCTTTTCTGAGTCTCTTCTTCTAACAGCGTGGTAGGTGAAATGTCAACATCATCTTTTGATTTTCCCGAGATATGCGTTGATGCGTTCATTCCACCAACCTTGCGTTGATCCCTCTATTATGCGTTATCGTGTAGCCGCAATCGTGCAGTGACCGCATTCGCTTAATACTGCAACTTCTACACGATGACCGCAATCGCTTGATGATCGAAACTCCTATGCAATGGATGCATGCAGTTGATCACCGCAAGACCCATGCGTTGATCATATGCGTTTGCTTTTGCGATGGAAAGTTTCTCCGCATGCAGTCGTCTATGCGGTAGCCCGACTTCCGCGTTTACGTCCACTTCCTGCGTTAGCTACAAAAATAGACAATTGAATGCATAATAATGCATAATAATGGGTTAGCTGAGATTCTCAATGCTGAATGCCGCAAACTCATTTTCTCATGAATTCCTAACATAATTGCCACATATTCTGCTTAACAGTCTTCATAATTCTAAATAAAAGGCCTAAGATGACATGCATTTCTACATGTCATCACCCAGCCGACCTGGTGACCTGTGCCCTCGCCCAACTCATCGACCGACGCCTACTCCATTTGCTCCAACCATTGATCCGCGCGTCTGGTTTGGTGGCTCAGTCGGTCTAGATGGTCTGGACTGTCCAGTTCGACTGGTTTGACCAGTTTTGATCGGGTTTAGGCGGTTTTTGTTGTCTTTTGGGTTTTCGATGCCGATTCAAGCATTTTTCAAGTGGTTTGGGCTAGTTCAAAGTGTCGAGGCAATTTGGGGCTAGTTTCTGCTTATTATTGTAATAAGTGTAGCTTTTAGCTAGCTTAGGATGCCAAAATCGGTCCATTTTAGTGTGTTTATTTAATCATGCATTGTGAATGTATGAGTCAAATAATTTATCTATTGTGGGCATATTGTATGCCATGTCGATTTAAAACTCCACCATAGGATAAACATGTAGCATGCATTACAAGTATATTATAAGTGTTATAATGTATAGCATGCATGTGTAGGATTCCATGTTTTTCATATAAGTTGTTATATTAATGCATGGAATGAATGTTTATATGATTGTTATATAAAAGCTTGTTATGGATGCAAAGTATGTCTATTATTTTATAAGTTGTTATAAAATTAGATTAGACATTCAAATCCATAACAAAGATAAAAGCATGCTCACGTAGGTTAACCATCTATTTTAATAGTTAAAATAGGTCGACATCTTGTAAAATACGGTTACAAACTCAATCGGTATATAATTTTATCTAGGCTGGGGGTACTTAAGTTGACGGTCTATGAAACACCTCATACTTGGGGATTATGGCCGAATAATTGAGTGTTGTTAATAGGTTTCATGAGCACATGTGAGCGGTGTGAGGTGTTAAAATTGGTTTTTCACCTAGACATCATAGGTTAAATCCAAGTATATATTTGGATAAACCACATAGACTTCGGTTGTTTAATTAGCCGAAACATTTCTAAGTAAAGATTTACCCAAAAACAAATAGAATAGTTTAGGGGGAGATTAATAACATATGGGATATGATGTTCTTCGCTCTCACGTTAAGAGTTCACACCGTGAGATTCGTGCAATGCTTCGTATCACCTTGGAAGTGACCTCCATTTGGAAAGTGTTTGCATAGGTCAATAGTAAGGTGAATAAGGGAAGTAGTTCATAGTAAGTGGGTGAAGGATGTGTGTCAACGTGTCCTGCAGTCTCTTCCGTTAGTTTGAACTGTGAGATTCCTATGTTGCACCTGCTTGTTGTCTTTAAGTCGACATTAGCTAGTTGTTAACCACACGACTATCCCCTCGAAAGGTTGTAACATAGGATTTAGAACAACTCAAACTCCAAAAATGGATAAGATTTCTTAGGTCGTTTCCCAACTTTGACTCTCCAATTCGATAGCATCGATGGGGCCGCTAATGTCTGAGATCTGAAAATGGAGGGTTACACATATAGAATTACTAAGTGTTAGTAAGTTCTTGATAAAAAAACAGTAGCTAAATGACTATCGAAATATGAGTTATTCTAGAGATAGTATTTAGTTAAGAATGTCTTGCTTTAGTGAAGGAGTATTCGGCTGCCACTTGATAGGTTGTGGGTTAGCAGGTGCCTTACTCTTACGACTCTTCTTCTTCTTCTTCCACTTGCTGGTGCCGGAAGAAGAAGGTGCAAACTTAGTTCCTGAGGTCGAACCTGTATGGAACCTTTTGGGAGATGAAGCAACATTTGCCTTACCAACCTTCTTCTCTTTGCTTTTCAGCAAAGAATGGAAAGTCTGCAACTCATTGAGTAGAGTTATAAGGTTGTAATCAACCCTTTTCAGAACAACATTGCTTATGAAATGAAGGAAGTTTTTTGGTAACGACTCTAGAATAATGCTAGTCAGGCTGGCCTCATCGATGCTCGACTTGTTCATCGCTGCCACATTGAAGTGGACCATCATATTGAGAACATGTTCTCGAATAGATGTTCCCTCCTTCATGCATGAGTTGAAGATGTACTTAAGAGCGTCGTGCCTAAGTTGCGTAGACGATTGTCTGAACATTCCTCTTAAGGACTCAATGATCTCACATGTAGTGATAATGGCTCATGCTTCTTAGCCAAAAAGTTGTTAAGGCTGGCCAAGATATACGCTCGGGCCTTTTTGTTCGCTCGTGTTCAGTGCTTATACGCGTCTTAAACATTTCGAGCAGCATTAAGAGGTGGAATAGGAGGACACTTCTCCATTAGGATGAACCTTAACTCATCAATGATTAAAATCGTGTTAATCGTATTCTTCCAACTAGCGTAATTCTCGCCAATCAGTTTATCAGCGGCAAGTAATGATAAAGTAGCGGTAGCCATAATTTAAAAATGCTGAAAAATTGAACAAACTTAATGAGTTTACTTGCATTAAACCACTTTTAACACCAATTAAGTTTTAGCAAAAATAGTTCTATTGTACCCTAAGTGACATCTATTTTGCATTGATGCTTCAGTGAGGTAGGACAAAAGTCATCATAGGGTGATCAAGTGCCCCTTCACTGGAATGAGATAATCTCAACCATTAGAGAGAAACAACTCATTGTAACTGAATCTAACAGTCACCATTGTTCGATCCAAAATTTGTTAACATTCTTAATAATTATGTGTAAGTGTAACCCCTTATTTTAGGCCCTAGAATCCTGCCCTAATGAGCCAACCTTAGGAAAAAATTGATCAAGACAAGAGACTAAAGCAACCCTATCCATTGCTAGAGATCAAATAAAGAGTTGTGCAAAACAACCATCCTTTAGGGGGACACTCCCAGGGCGCCACGAGGCGATGCACTAAAACTTTATCTAACCTAATGAAAGAGACCGAGGGATATATTGTCACACGTCCCACTCCCACTTACTATGAACATTCTCTCCATTCACCATGGTATTGACCTACTCAAATGCCATCCGTAGGGGGACACTCCCAGGGTGCCTTGAGGCCGATGATAGATCTCACGGTGTGAACTTTTTAGGGAGAAACGTGTAGAGGTAAAGTGAAGTATCATATACCCTGATTACCTCCAACTGAATGTTCTACCTAGGGATCCATTAACTTAGAAAATCTGGCTACTGATTTTAACTAAGTGGTTTGTTTAATTTGCTAAAAAATGACACTTGCTTTTGATGATTAAATAAGTTTGATTCAAGTCTTATTGAACACTTCAACAGACTGTCATCAAATTTGCATGCATGTACCAAATCTATCTAATTCACCTTTCCAGGTAGGTTCCCAGGCAGGGGTGCGACGTTTCCATCGACTTAAGTACCCCAGCCTAGCCAGAACCAACCTTAGCCAAAAGGTCCCTCATAGATACATTTGTTATATATTTAATCTTTTATTAGTCAATTTAATCCTATTAAACCGAATTAAAAGATTAAACTTAAATTTCTAATCTTATTAGAAACGTGATCTTATGTCTATCTCAATCAAAATTTAAAACACTTTTAAAACATGATTAAAGCCTAAGGTGTGCATGCAACTCTTTATTATTGATTTTAATTCTAATTTCATTAATTATAACTCTTATAAAGAATGAACATTCATGGTATTTATAACTTTTATAAATAAACCTAAGTGTCATGCTTCATGCAATGTTTATTCATTATTAATATATATAACTTTTATATAACAAAGTAATAAACTAAGCATACATTCCATGCTAACATACAACCTTATATTATAACATTTATAATATAGATGATGTATGGATATGCTTTAATGTATGCATATATTATAACTCTTATATTATATGATGCATGAGCATGCTTTAAGGTAATTTAATCATGAAAACTTATGTATTATGACATTTATAATATAAAAATGATGTATGAAAAAAATGCATAACCTATGGTAGGTTTTAAAACTATATGACATACATCATGGTATATAATATAAATATACATCACATGCACATTTAATGAAAGTTGATGGACTGGGATAATTTATCTAAAAAACAGAAAATAAAAGCTAAACTATTACAAAAGATTTGAGTCAACCGGTTCAAACAGGTGAACTGGGTCTTGAACCACCCGTTTTGAAGCATCGTCACTTGATTGTGTAGCAAATCCATTTGATCATCGAGTAACGCATGTCGAATGTAAACGATTGTGTAGCAATGATTGCATGGCTAAGGACTATGCGATAAGCATGAAAGTCCACGTGATCGTGCAGCGTGTTTCGATTAACGCATGCCATGCGATCGTGTAGCTAACGACTATGCGATGAGCATGATAGTCTACACGATCGAGTAGCAAGCGCCGAGTATCGTATACCATGCGATCGTGTAGCTACTGACTATGTGATGAGCATGATAGCCTACAAGATCGTTTAACGCGCATGTCTTGTGTCGAGTATCAAATACTATGCGATTGTTTACCCCCAAGTTTCTACAGGATCATGTTGCTATGCTACATGATCGAGTAAACTTTTTACACGATCACGTAGCATTAGCTATGCAATTGTTTAGCAAATGCTACACGATCGAGTAGAACAGTTCTACATGAATTCATAGCCAAATCTAAACAATCGTCTAGCTTGAGCTACACGATGCGATCGTCATTTCATCTTCTCCATCGAAGCGAATAACAACTCTTTGCTTTTGAAGCTTCTTCACGAACGACTCAAAAACAAAAATGAATACAGACTCGATCGCAAGAAATTATGCCCAAAAACACAGAGGCCCTTACAAATTAACTTTTGTAAAAGTAAATGAAAGCATAAACAGAGACAATTATCCCGAAACATCCATCAACAACATCCACAAACATTTAACACTTAAACGCATTGCAGAAAGTTAAAACCCACCAAAACTGTAAACAAAATTCAATACAGCAATGGTATTTAGAAACCAGAACACAACCTGGCTCTGATATCAATTGAAGGAACTCTTATTATAGAGGACCTTTGAGCAGAATTGGATCGTCCAAATCCCATTGTGAATGAACTCATACAATTACAATCATACAGAACATATTATGCACAAAAACTTAAATAACAACATGCTTCTGAAATAAAAACAAAGGATAAGAGATTATACCTTTGAAGAACCCTTCTTCAAGTAAATCCCTCGATCAAAATTGTTCATGAATGTAGTGAACAACTCGAGCTCCCTCAATCAACAACTCGATCCTCGAACTAACCGAACACTTCCACTAGGTTAGCTTGGTATTCTCGGTGTGAGAATCCAGGAGTGGTGGACTCTGGCTTATTTTGGTTTGAAGGAAGGTTTAGAGTGGAGGAGGATGACGATCGAGTAAATGAAAACACAGTCGTGTAGAAGACGAAATCTATCACATAGACGATGCACTCGATCGTGTAATCTCTCAAGTGATCATATAGTAAGACTTTCTTACTCGATTACTTATCACGTCTATCTTGTTCACTTGTCTCGTGGAATAATAAAAATAATTTCATTTATCCCACTTTTTCCATAAAACTTAATAACTACCCACTAAGGGTGGTTATTGAGAAAAAGAATTTAATTATCAAATAATTAATAAATATAAATAAATATGATAACTAACTTATCATATTATATTTATAACCTATAGTTTTAATATTGCATCATATACAATATATAAACCATATTTCTTTTTCTTTATTTTATGGCATTTAATATAAATCATATTTATATTAAATTTAATAACTATGTATCTTATTCATAGAAAATATATTTGAATCATATTCAAATATTAGTTCATCCAATCATAAAAATAATGTATCAAATACATAATATCAATTGTATCATATATAATTGAATTAATTGAATTATATCATATATAATCAAATTCCCTCTTATTAATTTGAACATTTCAAATTAACCCAAAAAATAATTCTCAACTTAAATTCATTGAGCTACCAAGGGGACCTTATGGACTTGTAGCTTGAAGCTCCAACGGTACGTCAATAACTGATTAAACTCTTTAATCACATTATCCACCTTCCGTTAAAGGTTGGGCACTCCACTAAAGACCGACAGCTACACTATTCGCACTACAGATATATTTCTATGTCCATTGGATATAAACAATCAATAGTACGGTGACCCTTCACAAATTGCTCGTAAGTACAATTAGACCAATTTACCATTTTTCCCCTGTAGTTATATCTAACTTCTTAAGTACCACTGATTCCTCTAATGAACAATAGATCATAGTCCCACTATGAATGAACCCCTCTCGAGCCAAAGGAGGGTGTGGCACCACATTGTTCAAGACCCAAAATCAGCCCTTAAGGGAGAAATTTATCTACTTACCCCTGCTTCAGGGAAGGAGTGAATTCCATCTTTGTATAGAATATCCTCGCTCGTATGTCTAATACATGAATGATCAGGATCATATCATTTGTAGCACTTTACAACATTTGTAACACATACAAAGTGGACCATACTCATAGTATTACCAGGATAAGGTATCCAGCCCCATCCATATACTACTGACCATTTAGGTTATCACTTAAAACACGATCCACTTGTATGTCTCCACATACATGTTTAAGTTACAACGATAACCATGGATCTTAGTTTATTGGTTTGTGGTTAATGCAAATAAAATATCAAATATTTCATAGACAATGTGAATAAAATATTATATATTATAAATCACAAAATGTTTGTTCATACAAGTGTTTACAAACTACAGAACCATACGAGATTTAGGGCATCAACCCCATTAATCTCCCATTTGTCCTAAAGTTAGAAGGTGTACAACATAGTCAAATTACAAGTACTTAAAATAATAAACTAGGGCACAAACGCCCAATACAAGATCTCCCACTTGCCCTAGTCCAACCGTGGTCTGTCCCATAGATTCATACTCTGTAGGTGACCCTTAAACACTGTAGCCGTGAGGGCTTTCGTAAACGGATCAATAACGTTGTGCTTCGAAGCCATCTTCGTGACAATCACGTCCCCTTGATGCACAATCTCTCGGATGAGATGGTATTTTCGCTCAATGTGGTTGTCGTGTTTTTGATTTCGAGGCTTATGGGAATTCACCTTAACACCACTATTATCACAATAAAGGGTGATAGGTCTAGACATGTTTGGAACAACTTCCAGATCAGTCAGGAATTTCCTAAGCCAAACGACCTCCTTAGTAGCTTCACAAGCCGCTACATACTTGGTCTTCATGGTGGAGTCCGCGATGCACCCTTGCTTGGTGCTTCGCCAAAGTACAGCTCCTTCGTTAAGAGTGAAAATTGATCATGAAGTGGATTTTTTAGAATTCTTATCAGTCTGAAAAATAAGAGTCCATGTTTCCCGTAAGGATTAAATCCTTAGAACCATACACAAGCATGTAGTCCCTCGTTCTCCGAAGATACTTGAGGATGTTCTTGATGACTGTCTAGTGACTATATCCTAGATTAGACTGATATCTACTGACTATCCCTATGGCGTAGCAGATGTTAGGTCTAGTACATAATATCACATACATCAAACTACCTACGGAAAATGCATAGGGGACCTATCTCATTTCCTCAACCTCTTGAGGTGTCTTAGAACACTGTTCCTTAGACAATATAACTTCGTGCTTGAAAGGCAAAAGGCTCCTCTTAGAGCTTTGCATCGAGTACTTGATCAACATCTTGTTAATGTACAATGCCTAGACAGTGCTAATATTTTGTTCTTTTAATCCCAAAAGATCTAAATCTCAAGAACAAACTGAGCCTCTCCCAAATCTTTCATTTGGAATTGGGTCGCTATCCAGTTCTTAATTGAAGTCAATACGCCTATGCCATTCTCAATGAGTAGCATATCATGTACATAAAACACTTGGAAAAATACTGAACTGTTGATGATTTTTTTGTAGACACAAGGCTCATGAACGTTTTGGTCAAAGCCATAAGATTTGATCGCATTATCAAACCTTATGTTCCAAGATCGAGATGCCTGTTTTAGTCCATAAATGGATCGATTCAGCTTGCAAATATTTTTCTCTTGACCTTGGACTATGAATCCTTCGGGCTGCACCATATAAATGGTCTCTTCAAGATTGCCATTCAGAAAAGTAATCCTAACATCCATTTTCCATATCTCATAATTATAATATGAGGCAATGGAGAGGAGGATGTGGATAGACTTCGACATGGCAACAGGCGATAAAGTCTCCTCATAGTTGACTCCCTCTACCGTGGTATAACCCTTTGCCACCAGTCTAGCCTTGAAGGTTTGCACCTTTCCATCAACATCCAGTTTCCTCTTGTAGATCTATTTACAACCTATTGGTTTAATCCTATCAGGTGGATCTACAAGATCCATGACTTTGATCCATTCATCTTTGTCAACATCCTCCATTGCCTTCTTTAAGACAATGGATCCTCAACCTCGCCATCAACTACCATAGCTAGGATTTCAGTTAAACCCGTATAGCGAATAGGTGGGTTCGCAACCCTTCCACTACGTTGAGGTGGATTTGACCTACTAGATGAACCTACATCAACAACTCTTATTGAGGTAGTAGGCTCTTCAACAACTATTGTTGAAGATTTAGCAATTTCTTTGGAAAGCTCATTCAACATGATTTTGGTTCGTGCTATGTTGAGTTATGCTCAATTGCCAAGTTCTTTTTGGGATCATGCAGTAGAGACTGCAGTGTATATATTCAACATGGTTCCCTCGAAAAGTGTTTCAGAAACACCTTACGTGTTATGGAAATGAGGTAAAGGTAGTTTAAGTCACTTTAAGATTTGGGGATGCCCAACACGGGTTGGTGCAGAATCTAAAGAAATTGCAATGTCGTTCAAAGGTATGCCTATTTGCAGGCTATCCCAAAAAGACAAAATGTGGTTTCTTTTATGATCCCAGGAAGATAAAGTATTTGTGTCAACAAATGCAACATTTCTAGAGGAAGACTACATTAAAAATCATCAACCTCACAATAAGGTAGTATTAAATGAGATAACCAAAGAAACTACAGATAGATTAATAAAAGTTGTTGATCGAGCAGGTCTTTCAATAAGAGTTGTTGAGGGAATTAGTACTTCACATCCTTCTCAAGAGTTGAGAATACCTCGGCGTAGTGGGAGGGTTATGCAACAGCCTGGCCGGTATATGGGTTTAACCGAAACTTAGGTCGTCATACCTGATGATGGCTTAGAGGATTCGTTGACTTTTAAAAAAGGAATAGGTGATGTGGATAAGGACCAGTGGATAAAACCATGAACTTCGAAATGGAGTCAATGTACTTCAATTCAGTCTGAGATCTTGTAGATTAAACAAAAGTGGTAAAACCTATTGGTTGCAAATGGATCTACAAGAGAAAACGAGTCAAGCTGGTGAGGTACAGACCTATAAAGCTAGACTCGTGGATATTGGGAATGGTGTCCTAAATCTCCTTGTAATCTTGTAGTTTGTAAACTCTGTATAAACATATTGTTATTAATAAAATAAGTGTTATTTTATAACATTTACTCAATCCAATAAACTAAGATCCGAGGTTATTTTATGTAAATTAGTCAAGTATGTAGAGACATACATGTGGATCTTGTTTAAATAATAACCTCAATGGTCTGTAGTAGATGCATAAAGTGGGATACCTTATGCTGGTGACACTATGGATACGACCCGCTTTGTACGAGTTATAAGTGTTATAAAGTGCTACAAATGATCTAATCCTGATCATTCATATGGATACATGCGAGCAGAGGTATCCTATACAAAGAGTTTGTATAAGACCGGACCACGAAATAATTAGTCTCTTTATATAACACCATTGATAATATAGACTTACATTTCACTAGGTTGACCATGGGTGACATGACCTGAATCCTGAGTGAGTTGTGAACTCCTGCTCGTGAAGGCGGTCCTTTGATTTGTATGGGTGAGAGTGGCCAGATTGCCAACTCAACAAGCATACCATTTTGGGAATTCGTTTGATTGGAGAGCTGGGAACTCAGCTTCACAAGATGGAATTCACTCCTTCCCCGATGTAGGGGTAAGTAGATAAATTGCTCCCTTAAGGGCTGATTTCGGGTCTTGAACATAGTGTCCACACCCTCTCTTGGGAAGAGAGGACTCAGTCATAGTGGGACTATGGCTTATTGTTCATTAAATGAATCAGTGGTACTTAAGGAGTTAGATGTAACTACAGGGGTGATGCGTTGTTAATTGTGATGCGATTATGGTGTGAGTTTGTAGTGACGTGTTATGCGGTGAGCATGCAAGTTTTCCTAATAAGACCCAAGTATAAGCCTTATTTGGTTTCCCGGTAAGTCCAGGGTTGAACACAGGGACTATTGAGTAAATATGCGACAGTTACTTCGATTCTCTTGCGGTGGTGAAAATGAATAAGTTGGATGGTGTTTTGATTAAGAATATTTCCTATGTGACGGAGTTCGAACGAAGAGTTGATGAAATCAAGAGTTACAATGAGTATGCGATGAACGGGTTGAGAAAGGGTTTAGCTAACACTTCCTAAGATTACATGCAAGTTATGCAATCATGCTACACACAAACAACAACACGTCATATCTCAATGCAAATGCCATAATTCCTATTTCTAGGACGCATGCGATGTATACGAAAAAGTCGATAGGACTTATGTCTAAGCCTCTATTCTTGCCTATGCGATGATGAATGTTGTACACATAAAACAAGGTGATCGCATACAATCATATCCTATTTCTAGGGTGCATGCGATGTGTAAGTAACGATAGAACTTATGTCTAAGTTTCTATTTCTTGCTTATACGGTTCTAACCTGACTCTCTCAAGTCTAGATTCTATCTTTAGACTACTCTCTCAAGTATCTCTAAAGGGTGAATGACACATACATAAGATAAGATGATTGCATAAAGTGTAAATCTTAGGTCATGCTAGCTAAGTACTTCTCAACCCATTCAGAAATTTATCTACTCATGCGAAGTGTGGAGAGATTGAACATAGATTGAAATGAGATTTCCATTTTCTATAAATAAAGTGCTGAACACAAAATAACAAATGGATTTTAGAGATAAGAAGCCCGATAAGCAATGTCTTGCTTCCCATGGCCTTTTACACTATCTTTTTCACTCCAACTCTGTCTAGAAGAATATTCTTGCTTTCGCAAGTGTTGGCCCTCTCTCCTTTGTAGTGCTTTCCAGCAGTCTCTCGATCTTTCCGGGAATGATCTCTCGGCTTCTTCATCTCCTTGCTCGTTTCTGTCCTCTAAATCTAAGTATAAGTATGTACGTGAATAGACTAACGGCTCTCTTACTTTTGTATTCTCGATTCCTTCTCTGTTATTACGGTGGCCTTCGATATTTATAGAACTCAAGGTGAAACAGCCTTTCTCTCCAATGATTGCAATGATGGGTGGTCATTAAATCTCTTGCTTTGATGCGCCGATTAATGGACACCGAAAGTTGAGTGTACTTACTACAGTGTAGCTTTAACGGCTTGTCAACTAAATTCTAATTCGACCGTCATCAGCTTTCCATCCCATCATGATTTATTATGCTGTCACCTTGATGCGCAGTTTTTATGCGGCCATCTTTTTAAGAAGCTCTTCACAATCGCATACGATCGCATGACTTTCCGATCACATTCTTCAATCGCGCTGACGCCTAATTCCTTTGGATCGCATTTTCCCTTGCACCAACGCATTTTTCCTGCACAAAATAAGTAAATTAACTGCTTTTATGCGATGGGCACATGCAATTACAATTTCTTTAGTTTAGCGCTTTTGGACATGATATTGCTTATTTTTACCGTCGCATTTTCTCATTGTTTTACTTATTTGAGTTGTAATAACGTGTATTTCTACTCGTTATCAAGGGGCAAAATGGTAATTTGGCCCAACTATACTTACGAGTAGTTTGTGAAGGGTCATCACACTGGTTATTGATTATATGGATACATAAATATATTTGTAATGCGAAGAGTGCAACTGTCGGTCTTTAATGGAGTGCCCGACAGTTACGGATGGTGGATATCGTGATTAAAAAGTTTAATCAGTTATCACGTACCGTTGGAGCTTCAAGCTACAGGTTTGTAAGGTCCCCTTGGTAGCTCAATGGATTCAAGTTGAGAATAAGTTTTTGGGTTAGTTTGAAATGTTCAAATTAACAAGTGGGAATTTGATTATATATGATATAATTAAATTAATTAAATTATATATGATATAGTTGATATAATGTATTTGATACATTATTAGATTGGAGGAATTAATATAAATATGATTTATATTAAATTCCATAAAATAGGAAAAGAACTATGGTTTATATGTTGCATATGATGCAATATTAAAACTATAGGTTATAAATATAATATGATAAGTTAGTTATTGTATTTATTTATAATTTATTATTATATGATCATTAATATTTCTTTTTCTAAAAAACTGACCTTAGTGAGTTGTTATATACGGTTTATGGTAACTGTGAGATAAAAGAAAAATAGTTTTTTTTTCAAACAATTCAGTAGAAATATCTCACAGAATTAACTATCGAGTAAAAGGAGTTTTACTATACGATGGCTTAGCATAGTCTATATGATCGAGTATGAAGTCTATGCGATAGACTTCTTCCTCTATACGATCGAGTATCAAGTCTATACGATAGACTTCTTCCTCTATATGATTGTTCATCGCATACTTAATCGTTTACTTCCTCCATCCCTCTATCCAAAATCATACAGAGTCAACAACTCCTGGATTCTTACACCGAGAATACCAAGGTAATCTTGTGGTTGTGTCTTGTTCTGTTTGAGGATCGAGGATCAAGTTTTACTCGTTGGTGATCGAGGATCTTCTAGTTGATCGTTGTGTTCATGCTATTTGGACGCATTGGTGGCTAATCAAGGGAAATACGTGAAGAAAGAGTTCTTCAAAGGTATTATCACTCAATCCTTTGTATTTAATTTAAGAAGCATGCTGTGATTTAGTCTTTAATGCATAATCGTTTCTGTTTGATTGTAAATGTTTATGTTCTTTCACAATGGAGTTTGGAACAATCCGTTTTCGCTCACTGGTCCTCTAGTTCTAAAGTTTCTTCAATTGGTATAAGAGCCAAGTTGTTATGATATTCCAAATTTTATTGCTGTATTGAATTTCATTTACAGTCTTGGTGGGTTTTATGAATTCTGTAATGCATTTAAGTGTTATGTATAGTTGTGGATGTTTTCGATGGATAATTTCAAGATAATTGCCTCTGTTTAAGGCTTTCATTTACATTTACAAAAGTTAATTTGTAAGGGCCCCAACATTTTTGGGCATACTTAACTTGCTATCAAGTCTATATTCAAGTTTTTGTTTTTTTTTGAGTCATTCGTGATGAATCTTCAGATACATGGAGTGCTGTTCGCTTCGAGGGAGAAGACGAATCATGGTCGCATTATGTGGCTTAAGCTAAACGATCGTTTAGATTTGGCTATGTGATCGTGTAGAAAGTTTCTAATCAATTGTGTAGTATTTGCTAAAAGATTGTATAGCTAATGCTACGTGATCGAGTAAAGCGTTTACTCGATTGTGTTGCGTTGGCTACTTGATCGTGTAAACGCTTGAGGTAAACGATCGCAGAGTATATGATATTCAACGCATGGCACGTGTGCTAAACTATCAAGTATGCTAGCATGCTCATTGCATATTCACTAGCTACTAGATCACTCGGTATACGATACTCGACGCTTGCTCCTCGATCGTTTAAACAACCATGCTCATCGCATAGTCGTTGTTTGCACGATCACATAACATGCGTTATTGGATGTGCACTGCATGATCTCGTGGCCTTCATGCTCATCACATAGTCCAAAGGCACGTGATCCACGCTACACGATCGTTTATACTCGATAAGCGTTTCTAAAAAAATTTGAAGAAGATGCTACACGATCAAGTGACAAGGCTTCGCCCGGGCGGTTAAATACCTGGTTCGCCTGTTTGAACCGGTTGACTCAATTTCTTTTGTAATAGTTAGCTTTTCTTTCCAATTTTGAGGCTAATTATCCCAGTCCATCAATTTTATAATGTACATGAGATGTATGTTTATTTATATGCCATAATGTATGACATATAGATCTAAAACCCACCATAGGCTATGCATTTTATGCATGCATCATCTTTATATTATAAGTGTTATAATATAATCGTTTACATGATTAAATTACATTAAAACATGCTCATGCATCATATAATATAAGAGTTATAATATATATGTATCAAAGCATATTCATGCATAATCTTTATATTATAAGTGTTATAGTATAAGGGTGTACGTTAGCATGTATGCTTAGTTTATTACTTGTTGTATATAAAAGTTATATAGTAGTAATGAATGAACAATGCATGAAGCATGACACTTAGGTTTATTTATAAATGTTATAAATACCTTGTAGATGTCTAGCTTAGCAATGTGGTTGGTTTTAATTGTTTCATTCTTTATAAGAGTTATAATTAATGAAATTAGAATTAAAATCAATAAGAAAGAGTTACATGCAAACTTAGACTTTATTTTAAAAAAGTTTTAAAATTTGATTGAGATAGACCTAAGCTCACAAATTTCTAATGAGATTAGAAATTAGATTAATCTTTTAAATCAATTTAATAGGATTAAATTGATTTCAATAAAAGATTAAATTCGTAACAAATCTATCTATAAGGGGCCTTTTGTCTAAGGCAGGTTCTGGCTAGGCTGAGGTATTTAAGCTGACGGAAACGGAACACCCCTACCTGTAAAGGTGCATTAGATAGATTTGCTACAAGCATGCAATTGTTGATTAATGTTTGTTAAAGTGTTTAATGAATGTTAATCAAAATTGTTTAGTTTTCTAAAGTAAGTGTTACTTTTGGGCAAACTTAAACAGTCACTTAGTAAAAATAATTAGCCGTATTTTTCTAAGTAAATTAAACTTAGGTTGTTAAAATACTCAGTGGAAGGAAAAGATATATATAATATGTCATTTCCACTCACGTTTCTCCCTTAATGTTCACACCGTGTTCATGCTTGGTCTCGTGGTGCCCTGGGAGCGTCCCCCTTCAGATGGTGTTTGCATGGGTCAATATCAAGGTAAATGGAGAGAGTATTTATAGGTGGGAGAAGGATGTATGTCAACATGTCCTGCAGTCTCGTTTATTGTTTACACCGTGAGACCTTCTTGCATGGCCTTGAGGCGCCCTGGGAGCGTCCCCCTTCGGATAGTTTGTGTAGTTGGTCAATATTAAGGCGAACTCTAGAAATGGATAGGGTCGTTTTAGTTTTTGCTCCAATCGGTTTTTCCTTTTGGTTGGTTGCTTGGGGTGAAACTTTAGGATCTAAAATGAAGGGTCACATTTATGGAAAATTGTTAAGCAAGTTAATGATTTCTTGACCAAATCAATGATGGCTAATCGTTATAAGAATAAGAGTTATTTTGGTATAATGATTAGTTGAGAGTGTCTCAATTAAGTGAAGGGAGAAATTGACTACCCTTCGGTGGCTTTTGTCCGAAATCACTGAAGTGTCATTGCAAAACTAGATGTAATTGTTGGGATTGGTGTCCTAATAGTCCTAGAGTCTCGTCGTTTTGTAAAGATGCACATTGTTCAATGAATAAAATAAGTGTTATTTAATTTTGGCATTTACTCATATCCAATAAACAAAGCTCCTTGGTTATCTTATGTGAACTTAAGCATGTATATGTGACATACAAGTGGATCATGCCTTAAGTGATAACCTAAATCGGTCTGTAATATAAGGATTAAGGTGGGATACTTGATCATAGTGACACTACGGATACAACCCGCTTTGTAGAGGTTTGCAAGTGTTGTAAACTACTACAGATGGTTAATCCTGACCATTCATGTAGAGACGTGAAATGGGGGTGTCCTATACAAAGAGTTTGTATAAGAACTAGACCACGAGATGACTAGACTCTGTATATATCGCCGTTGATACTAGAGACTTGCATCTCACCTAAACGACTATAGGTGACACGACCTCAATCCTGAGTGTTTTGTGAACTCCTGCCTTTGAAGGCGGTCCTTTGATTAGTATAGGTGAGAGTGGCCAGATTGCCAACTTAACATGCCTACCTTTTTTAGGACTTATCTGATCTGAGAGTTGGGAACTCAATCCACAATATGGAATTCACTCCTTTCCCAAAGTAGGGATAAGTAGAGAGATTACTCCCTTAAGGGCTGATTCTGAGGCTTGAACATAGTGGCCACAGCTTCTCTTTGGAAGAGAAGACTCAGTTATAGTAGGACTATCATTTATGTTCATTAGAGGGATCAGTGGTACTTAAGGAGACAGATGTAACTAGAGGGGCATAACGGTTATTGGCCTAGCTGTACTTACGAGCGATATGTGAAGGGTTGTTGCACTGCTGATTGGTTAAGATGGACACATAATATATCTGTAGTGAGGAGAGTTCAGCTATCGATCTTTAGTGGAGTGCCTGGCAGTTAACGGATGGTGGATTCTGTGACTAAAGAGTTAAGTTAGTTATTCACGTACCGTTGGAGCTTTGGATCTACAGGTCCATGAGGTCCCCTTAGTAGCTTGGATTCATGTTGAAGGATCAAGTTCTTGGTGTTGATTTGAAATGTTCAAATTGACAAGAGGTATTTTGATTATATGTGATATAATCGGTATAATGTATAAGATACATCTAGTGGAGGATTGATATAAATGAGATTTACATTAAGTACCATGGAATAGAAAAAGAACTATGGTTTATATGTTTCATGAGATGAAATATTAAAATTATAGGTTATAAATATAGTCTGATAAGTTGGTTATCATTTATATTTATAATAATATTGATTATTAGATAATTAATACCTTTTCTTTTAAATAACCAAATGTAGTGGGTGGTTATTGGTCATGGTAACCGTGAGGTTTTATAAGGGAATCGGTTTCCTATTTTGAAAGAGAGGTTTTCGCAAAGTTTGAAAAGTTTTGAGTTTTCTCTCCGGCGAAAAGAAACTCACGGATGTCGTCAAGTAAATATGGCTGGACGAGCTAAACGATCGTGCAGGTGCTAGCTAAACGATCGTGCAGTGTTTACTAAACGATCGTATAGCTTTGTTAGTCGATCGCTGGCCCAAGGTAAATGATCATGTAGAATCGACCGAACTAAATGATAGAGCTAAACGATCGCATAGCTTTTGCTAGACGATTGCATAGTTTTATCTAAACGATTGGGCATCGACCTATATGATAGGTCTCCGACTTCTTCCACTTGCCCAGTCGTGTACACGATCGTTGTTTACTCCGTTTATCTGGTTCACACCAAGTCCGAACAGAGCCCACCCTCTGGATTCTCACACCGAGAATACCAAGGTCACCTTGTTGGTGGTGTCAGACTTAACTCGACACCGTCGAGGCCGTTCGTGGTGCTGCAGAGGCCATTCACTATTGCGGAGGAATTCGTGACCGTGGATATCGTTGAGGATGAGCGCGAAGTGTTCGTGCTGTGTTCGTGTGGTGTTATGGTCGTGTAAATCGAGCGCTCGTGATTGCTGTGATCGATCGGAGTGCGCATTGGAGCGTGGAGATGCTTCTACCTTTGTTAGTAAAGTTTGTCCTTTTATACATTTGATGTTCATGCTGTAATTTCTTTGTATATTTGCATAACTATTTGTATTGAAGTTGACTATAAATGTATTGTTGATTCATGATTGTAATTTGGAATAATCTTGCTTCCGCTGCTCACGAAAATCTCGAATGTCGATTTCCTTTAGTAATATAGGGGTTCATTTATATTTTCCTAAACCTGATTGGATTTGTTTTAAAAGAGTTATGCTAAAATCTAACGTAGATCAATATGTTTGTTTTTTCAACAAAATGTAAATGTTTGATTTTCCATTAGTTGCCTTTTCTACTTTGACCGGTTTTAATTTCATGATGTGGAAAGAGTCTATTAAAAAAAATTTCGTGGAAAACGACCTCGAAATTGTCGTGTTTGAAGGTTGTTCTCAAGTGCCAACCCCTGATGCACCACGAATTGTTCGTAATGCATATGAGGTGTGTATGAAGGCTAATTCGAAGGCCCGACTTCACATTTTTGCAAGCATACCTGATGCATTGGCCAAAAGGGTTGAGAACTGAAGGATCTCTTATAAAAGAGAACCTATAAGCGGAAGCACGATCGATCCAAATTCATTGTGACAGAATTACAAGCATTCACAAACATACAAACTAGTTATGCATCTTTTGACATGCTATAGAAAATAAATACAAAAGGAATGAGAGACATACCTTTGAAGAACTCTTCTTCTAAAGACCTCTCGCTCTCGTGAAGACTTGGATCAGCAACCTCTCACTATCTCTACGATCGTCTAGTTAATCGTCTGGTCAATCACGAACAATCTTCTCTATGAACAAGTAACCTCTCGGACACCACCACTCAGTAACCTTGGTATTCTTGGAGTGAGAATCCAGGAGGTGTGGGCTCTGTTGGATTTGCTAGAGGGAAGGAGGAAATAGCGATCAAACTATACGACCAAGCAAGTGGGAGAGGGATACTATCTATATATAGACTTTATGCTTGATCGTTTAGTAAAACTCAACAGGTACACGATCATTTAGAAAAATAGGCGTGATCGTTTACACGATCGTTTAGAGAATCTCGCTTGTATGCAATCGTTTAGTAAAACTTTACACGATTGTTTAGTCAAAGGCGCTTACATGATCGTTTAGGCTTTCGCTTAGAAGGCTATCGTCTAGTCTCTAAATAGCTAAACAATTAGTTATGCGACTTATGAAGCGATCCGTTACAAAATGAAAACATTTTTCATTTTATCTTTCAGTTATGAAAACTGAACATAACCTCCCACTTCACGCATAGTTAAAGGAGAAACTGCATACAATTATCGTATAGTTGTTTTAATTATAAATAAATATAATAGCTAACTTATCATATTATATTTATAACCTATAGTTTTAATATCACAACATATGTAACATTTAAACCATAGTCCTTTTCTCCTTTACTTAATATAAATCATATTTATATCAAAATCCTACAAATAATGTATTTCATACATCATATCAATTATATCACATATAATTGAACCAGTTAATCATATCATATATAATCAAACTCCCTCTTGTCAATTTGAACACTTTAAACTGACACAAAAACTGATTCTCAACTTGAATCCATTGAGTTACCAAGGGGACTGTATGGACATATAGCTTGAAGCTCCAACGGTAAGTGAATAACTGATCACGAGATCCACCATCAGTTAGCTACCGGGCACTCCACTAAAGACCAACAACTACATTATTCTCACTACAGATATATTTCTGTGTCCATCGGATATAACCGGTCAATAGTACGATAACCCTTCATAGATGCTCGTAAGTACAGCTGGGCCAATTTACCGTTTTGCCCCTATAATTATATCTAACTCCTTAAGTACCACTGACCCCTCTAATGAACAATACATCATAGTCCTACTATGAGTGGACACCTCTCGGCCCATGAGAAGGTGTGTAGTGCCACATCGTTCAAGCCTTGGAATCAACCCTTAAGGGAGCAATCTATCTACTTACCCCTGCTTCAGGGAAGAAGTGAATTCCATCTTGTGTAGCTGAGTCCCTAGCTCCCCAATCAGAAAAATCCCCAAAGTGGTAGGTTTGAGTCGCAATTTGGCCACTTACACCCATGCAAATCAAAGGACCGCCCTCATAGGCAGGAATTCCTAACTCACTCAGGATTAAGGTCATGTTACCTATGGTCATCCTAGTGAAATGAAGTATCTGTCATGAACAATGTTATATAACGAGACTAAACACTTCGTGGTCCGGTCTTATACAAACTCTTTTATATAGGACACCCTCGCTCGCATGTCTCTACATGAATGATCAGGATCAGACCATCTGTAGCAGATCATAACACTTGTAACTATCTATAAAGTGGGGCACATCTGTAGTGTCACCAGGATAAGGTTTCCCTCCTATATTCATATACTACAGACCATTTTGGTTATCACTTAAGCCATGATCTACTTGTATGTCTCCACATACATGCTTAAGTTACAACGACAATAAGGGATCTTAGTTTATTGGTTTGTGGTAAATGCAAATAAAATATCTCATATTTCATAGACAATAGTGAAGAAAATATCTGATATTATTACATCATAAGCGTTTATTCATACATGTGTTTACAAACTACAGAACCCTACAAGAGCTTAGGGCATCAACCTCAACAAGAACATGGTCATTGCACGTGAGACCATGGAATCGTTGCAAGAATTGTTTAAACGTAAATTCTTACTTTTTAAGCAAAATGGGATTGATGACAATGAAACCAGTGGTGTCAGTTCCCAGGATAATCTCCAGCCCTTATTGAATGTCAAGGGACTAACAGAGAAAGCAATTGTTACTGACTCTGATGAAGTTCATCGACGAGGACTGTCTTCTAAAATGAAACTTGGAGTTTATAATATAGGTTATAATACTGATTCCACCACACTCCAGAATAGGAAGAACTCCAAAGAGATAAATGTGATTTATTTATCTTGGAGACATGTCCGCAGTAGCACAATGGCAATTCCAAAATCTCAAAGTTTGTCTTGGAGACATGTTTGGTAGAGAATGATGATTCTGCCTGGATCAGGGGCTACTAACCACGTATGTTCTTCCCATCAAAAAATTAGTTCCTAGAAACAGTTAGAAGCTGAAGAGTTAACTCTTAGAGTCAGTACTGGTGAGGCCATTTTAGCTGTTGTTATAGGTAGGCCTAAGTTATTTGTGGACAAGAAACGATATCTGTTATTGGATAATGTTTATGTAGTTCCTCATATCAAAAGGAACTTAATTTCAGTTTCTTGTCTGATTGAACAAAATTATTCCATCTCTTTTTCTGAGAATAAAGTGTTTATTTTGAAGAATGGTATGGAGATAGGTTTTGGTTCAATGGAAAATAAATTGTATGTACTAAGGTCGTTAGTTATTAAAGCCTTGCTTAATACTGAAATGTTCAAAACAATAACAACTGTGAAAGACCAAGAGTTGCTCCTAAAGAAAATTCCCATCTTTGGCATCTAAGGTTAGGTCACATCAATCTCAATAGGATTGAGAAGTTGTTGAAAAGTGGACTTTTAAATGGTTTAGAAGAAAACTCTTTGCTAGTATGTGAATCTTGCCTTGAAGGCAAAATGACCAAACGACCTTTTACTGAAAAAGGTTATAGAGCCAAGGTAATCTTGGAGCTTATACATTCAGACCTCTATGGTCCGATGAGTGTTAGAACATAAGGTAGGTATGAATATTTCATCTTTTTCGTAGATGATTATTCTAGATTTGGGTATCTATACCTAATGCAACATAAGTCTGAAGCTCTTGAAAAGTTCAAGGAGTATAATACTGAAGTTGAAAACTTGTTAGGTAAAAAGATAAAAACACTACAATCTGATCGTGGTGGAGAGTACATGGACATATAATTCTAGAATTATATGATAGAACATAGAATCACGTCTCAACCCTCATGTAACACCCCAAATTTTGGTTGTAATGTAATTTCAGTAATTTATATTAATTGGGGGCATTTTTGAAATTTTGGACATTTAAGAGTAATTGTTGGAATTTGATTATTAAAGTTGGAAATTTATGTTGGAAATTGATGGAAAGAATTAATTCCAATTTGGAAAGGGAGGGAATTTAAAGAAATAATGTGGATTAAGAAAAGAATAAAATAAAATAAAATAAAATAAAATAAAATAAAATAAAATATTTATTTTTATTTAATTCTTTCCTTTCCTTTTTCTTTTCTCTTTCTTTTTCTTCCTCTTTCCCTTCCCCTTTTTCTTCCCTTGTGCATGCCTCCCTAACTGAAACCCCCCTGATTCCATCTTTCTCTCACAGCCGGATCCTTCGAGCGCCGCCATCTCTGACCCAGTGCGTCTTCCGTTGAGTCCTCAAACTTGCTCGCCGAAACCCCTTCCCGAGACCTTCGCGTGCCCAGTTGTACAAAGCCCTCCAACCACGTGTCGTGTTGCTCATCCCAGCTTGAAAGTCGAGCTGTCACTTCGTCAATTTGCTAGTAGCACTACACCTCACATCAAAGCTAGCGACTCTCGTCCAAAGCCGTTGCGTGTCGTGCTATCTCCTAGCCATCCATGCGCCTCGTCCGTTCTTGTTGCTACCTCACCGGTTGAAGCCCTTCAGTCGTCCACCATTGCTTCTCTGTCCGGCCAGCCACGCTGGTCCATCGCCACCTAGCCTTGTTATCTTGGTTGCCATTGGATCTGTTCTAGGTAAGGTTGTGGCATTTAGTTTAATCTCTTAGCTAATAATGTTGGGTTTCATTATTTTTTATGCACCTTATTGGATGTCTTTTGAAGTTGGTTTGTCAAGGAATTTGGGAGTCAGAAGGAGCGTCAACAAGAAAAGTTGGAAGTGGTCTTCATCCTCTAAGGTAAGCTTTTGAATATTGTGGATTTGGATCTGAGGTTTTGCAGTTGTTATTTAGACTGAAATTTGAGTTGTTTTCGTCGTTAGGGACACTACTTCGGGTTGCCTTTATAGTTTGGCGGCTGATTTTTATCTGTGGATTTTCGGTTGAGGTAAGTAATGTTACTACTGGAACTTCCCTTTTGCTAGGCAATGTAGTTATGATCTATTGAGAATTTGTGAATGGTTTGATGTTTATGTATGCCTTGATGACATGAGGATTTGAAAGATTAGATGCGCATAGAGATATTTGAATGCTAGCATGATTTGAGTATATTATTATTCTTGGAGATTATGTTGAATCTGAGGATGATGAGATGTATATGTATGTTATAGAACTATGATGACGAAATTTATACATATGTTATAGAACCATGATGATGAGATGTATATATTTGTTATTTAACCATGATGATGAGATGTATATATATGTTATAGAACTATGATGACGGAATTTATATGTATGTTATAGAACCATGATGATGAGATGTATATGTATGTTATAAAACCATGTTATGATACTTGTGCTATTAAGATCGTGATAGTGTCCTCACTGATTAGTTAGATGCCCACTAGAGGTTGTGTGTCCTTCAGGATTCAATAGAGGTAGTGGTTTCTTCGGGATCCACCAGAGGTTGTGTTTCCTTCAGGATTCACTAAAGGTGGTGCTTTCCTTCGGGATTCACCAGAGGTTATGATTTATGGGTACCCTATCCTTGGATTTTAAATATCTGAATTTAATGAAAATCTTTTTAGTTACCTTACTTATTTAGCACTTATTTCACTATAAAAAGAATGTCATTTTAATTTCCATGCATGCATGCGTTTAGTAACGACCTAGCTCAAGTCCTAGGGAGTCGGGTCATTACATCTCAGCCCCAGGTACACCTCAGTAGAATGGTGTATCAGAAAGGAGAAACAAAACCCTGTTGGACATGGTTTAGTCTATGATGAGTTACACTCATCTTCCAGCCTCGTTTTAGGGATATGCAGTAGAAACTACAATTTACATTTTGAACAATGTTCCCTCAAAGAGTGTTTCTGAAACACCTTTTGAGTTATGGAGAGGCCATAAAGGTAGTTTACACCACTTCAGGATTTAAGGATGTCCAGCCCACGTGCTTGTGATTAACCCTAAAAAGTTGGAACCTCGTTCAAAAGTATGCCTATTTGTAGGTTACCCTAAAAAAACGAGAGGTGGATACTTCTATGATCCAAGTGAAAATAAAGTGTTTGTATCGAAAAACACTACCTTCTTGGAAGAAGACCACATAAGGGATCATAAGCCACGAAGTAAACTTATTTTAAATGGGATTTCAGATGAGACTGTTGAGACTTTAACAAGAGTTGTTGAACAGGCTGATAGATTAACAAGAGTTATGTCAGTTCATCTAGTCAACCATTTCAAGAGTTGAGATTACCTGGACGTAGTGGGAGAGTTGTGAACCCACCTGTACACTACAGAAGCCCAAAACATCACAGCTGATGATGGAGTTGAGGATTCATTGTCTTATAAGCAATCAATGAAAGATGTTGACAAAGATGAATGGATTAAAGCCATGAATCAAGAAATGGAGTCTATGTACTTCAATTCTGACTAGGAGCTTGTAGATTAGCCTGATGGGGTAAAACCTATAGGTTATAAATGGATCTACAAGATAAAAAGAGGTGTAGATGGAAAGGTACAGACCTTTAAGGTTAGACTTGTGGCAAAGGGTTATACCGAGGTTGAGGGAGTAGATTATGAAGAAACTTTCTCACCTGTTGTCATGTTAAAGTCTATCAGGATTCTATTGTCCATAGCCACATATTATGACTATAAGATATGGAAAATGGATGTCAAGACTGGCTTTTTCGATGGTAATCTTGAGAAGATCATCTACATTGTTCAATTAGAAGGATTCATTGAACAAGATCAAGAGCACAAAGTTTGTAAGCTTAATCGGTTCATTTATGGACTGAAACAAGCATCTAGATCTTGGAATATAAGATTTGATACTATGATCAAATCTTATGGCTTTGATCAGAATGTTGATGAGCCTTGTGTTTACAAGAAAATCATCAATAACTCAGTAGCTTTCCGTGTGTTGTATGTAGATGATATCCTACTCATTGGGAATGGTGCAAGTTTTCTAATTGATATTAAGAAATGGCTAGCCGCCCAATTCCAAATGAAAGATTTGGGAGAGGTGCAGTTTGTTCTAGAGATCCAGATCATAATGGATCGTAAGAACAAAAGGTTGGCCTTGTCTCAGGCATCGTACATTGACAAGATGCTTGTCAGATATTCGATGCAAAATTCCAAGAAGGGTTTATTACCTTTTAGGCATGGAATTATTTTGTCTAAGGAACAGTGTCCTAAGACACCTCAAGAGATTGAGGAAATGAGATGGATTCCCTATGCATCGACTGTTGGTAGCCTTATGTATATAATGTTATGTACTAGACCTGACATTTGCTATGCAATAAGGATTGTCAGTCGATATCAATCCAATCTATAATTAGATCACTGGACGGCGGTCAAAACAATCCTCAAGTATCTTTGGAGAATGAAGGATTATATGTTCGTGTATGGAGATAAGAATCTGATCCTTACAGGATATATAGACTCTAATTTTCAGACTGATAGAGATTCTCAAAAATGAACATCAGGGTTAGTGTTCGCTCTGAATGAAGGAGCTATAGTATGGCGAAACATCAAGCAAGGATGCATCATGGACTTCACTATGGAAGTCGAATATGTAGCTACTTGTGAAGCTGCTAAGGAGGCTGTTTAGCTTAAGAAGTTCCTTACTGATTTGGAAGTTGTTCCAAATATGTTTTTCCGATCACACGTTATCTTGATAACAGTGGTGTTGTGGCAAATTCTAAAGAACCTCGGAGTCACCGAAAAGGCAAGCACATAAAACAGAAATATCATTTGATCTGGGAGATTGTGCATTGTGGTGATGTGATTGTCACAAAGATCGCGTCGGAGCACAACGTTTTTTATCCGTTTATAAAGGCTCTCACGGCTAAAGTGTTTGAGGGTCATCTAGAAAGTCTAGGTCTATGGGATATGCGGCACCTTGTCTAGGGCAAGTGGGAAATGTTACTGGGGTATAGTGTATGCCCTAGTTTATTGTATTCTGTACTGTCTTTGTAATGTACATTATTCTCCATAGGCTTTAGGATAAGTGGGAGATGGTTGGGAATGGTGTCCTAAATCTCTTTGTAATCTCGTAGTTTGTAAACTCTGTATAAATATATTATTATTAATAAAATAAGTGTTATTTTATAAGCATTTACTCAATCCAATAAACGAAGATCCGAGGTTATTTTATGTAAATTTAAACAAGTATATAGAGACATACAAGTGGATCTTATTTAAATAATAACCTAAATGGTCTATAGTAAATGGGTAAGGTTGGGTACCTTATCCTGGTGACACTATGGATATGGCCTACTTTGTAGGTATTACAAGTATTGTAAAGTGCTACAAATGATATGATCCTGATCATTCATGTGGATACATTCGAGCGGGGGTATCCTATACAAAGAGTTTGTATAAGAACGGACCACAAAATGATTAGTCTTTTTATATAACACCGTTGATAATAGAGACTTACAGTTCGCTAGGATGACCATTGGTGACATGACCTGAATCCTGAGTGAGTTGTGAACTCCTGCTCATGAAGGCAATCCTTTGATTTGTATGGGTGAGAATGGCCAGATTGCCAACTCAACAAACCTACCATTTTGGGGATTCGTCTGATTGGGGAGTTGGTAACTCAGCTTCATAAGACGGAATTCACTCCTTCCCCGATGCAAGGGTAAGTAGATAAATTGCTCCCTTAAGAGTTGATTCCGGGTCTTGAACATAGTGGCCACACCCTCTCTTAGGAAGAGAGGACTCAGTCATAGTGGGACTATGGCTTATTGTTCATTAAATGAATCAGTGGTACTTAAGGATTTAAATGTAACTACAGAGGCAAAATGGTAATTTGGCCCCACCGTACTTACGAGCAGCTTGTAAAGGGTCATCGCACTGTTTATTGGTTATATGGATACAAAAATATATCTGTAGTGCGAAGAGTGCAACTATCGGTCTTTAGTGGAGTGCCCAACAGTTAACGGATGGTGGATATCGTGATTAAAGAGTTTAATTAGTTATTCACGTACCGTTGAAGCTTCTAGTTACAGGTTCATAAGGTCCCCTTTGTAGCTCAATGGATTCAAGTTGAGAATCAGTTTTTGGGTTAGTTTGAAATGTTCAAATTAACAAGAGAGAATATGATTATATATGATATAATTAAATTAATTAAATTATATATGATATAATTGATATAATATATTTGATACATTATTAGATTGGAGGAATTAATATAAATATGATTTATATTAAATTCCATAAAATAGGAAAAGAACTATGGTTTATATGTTGCATATGATGCAATATTAAAACTATAGGTTATAAATATAATATGATAAGTTAGTTATTGTATTTATTTATAATTTATTAATTATATGATAATTAACATTTCTTTTCCTAAATAATCGACCTTAGTGGGTGGTTATACATGGTTTATGGTTACTTTGAAATAAAAGGAAAAATAGTTTTTCAAATCATTTAGTCGAATCGTCTCACAAAATTAACTATCGAGTAAAAGTAGTTTTACTACACAATAGCTTAATAGAGCCTCAGCTATATTTCGATTCATCCTCTTTTTCCAAGCTTCGACTGCCTTGTATCAGGTGAAGATAGCCTATGCGATAGACTTCTTCCTCTATACGATTAATTATCAAGTCTATACGATAGACTTCTTTCTCTATACAATTGTTCATCGCATACTCGATCGTTTACATCCTCCATCCCTCTATCCAAAATCGTACATAGCCCACAACTCCTAGATTCTCACACCGAGAATACCAAGGTAATCTTGTGGTGGTGTCTTGTTCCTTTTCAGGATCGAGGATCGAGTTTTACTCGTTGGTGATCGAGGATCTTCCAGTTGATCGTTGTGTTCATGCTGTTTGGACGCGTTGGTGACTAATCGAGGGAAATACGTGAAGAAAGAGTTCTTCAAAGATATTATCAATCGATCCTTTGTATTTAATTTAAGAAGCATGTTGTAATGTAGTCTTTAATCCATAATCGTTTATGTTTTATTATAAATGTTTATCTTATTTCACAATGGAGTTTGGAATGATCCGTTTCCGCTCACTGGTCCTCTAGTTTTAAAGTTCTTCAGTGGAAAAAGGGTTTACCCAAAGAGAGGTGGTGGACTATGAAGAATCCTTCTCTCTAGTTGCTATGATAAAGTCTATTAGGATATTCTAGTCCATTGCCACTTTTTATGATTATGAAATCTGGGAAATGGATGTCAAGATAAATTTTTTGAATAGCTATTTTGAAGAGAGTATCTATATGTCTCAATTAGAGGGGTTTATCGCATAGTGTCATAAGCAAAAAGTTTGCAAGCTTAAAAGATCCATTTATGGTCTAAAACAAACATCTCGATCCTAGAACATGAAATTTGATACTAGATCAAATCTTATGGCTTTGAACAGAATGTTGACGAACCCTGTGTTTACAAAACTGTAGCTTTTCTAGTTCTATATGTGTTGGGATTAGTGTCCAAATTCTCCCGGAGTCTCATAGTTTGTAAACTGTACACATTATTATGAATAAAATAAGAGTTATTTTATCTGGCATGTACTCATATCCAATAAACAAAACTCCATGGTTATTGTATGTAAACTTAAGCATGTATATGAGATATACAAATAGATCATGCCTTAAGTGATAACCTAAAAAGGTCTGTAATATAAGGATTAAGGAGGGATACTAGATCCTGGTGATACTACGGATACGACCCGCTTTGTAGAAGTTTGCAAGTATTGTGAACTACTACAGATGGTATATCCTGACCATTCATGTGGAGACATGCGAGCAGGGGTGTCCTATACAAAGAATTTGTATAAGACTAGACCACGAGATGACTAGTCTCTTTATATAACGCCGTTGATACTTGAGACTTACATCTCACCTAAACGACCATAGGTGACATGACCTCGATCCTGAGTGTTTTGAGAACTCCTGTCTTTGAGGGCGGTCCTTTGATTAGTATGGGTGAGAGTGACCAGATTACCAACTCAGCATGCCTACCTTTTTGGGGATTTTTCTGATTTGGGAGCTGGGAACTTAGTTACACAAGATGGAATTCACTCCTTCCCCGAAGCAGGGGTAAGTAGAGAGATTACTCCCTTAAGGGTTGATTCCGGGTCTTGAACATAGTGGCCACAACTTCTCTTTAGAAGAGAGGACTCAGTCATAGGAGGACTATGAATTATTTTCATTAAAGGGATCAGTGGTACTTAAGGATTTAGATGTAACTACAAAGGCATAACGGTTATTGGCCCAACTGTACTTACGAACAATCTATGAAGGGTTATCGCACTGTTGATTGGTTGATATGGACACAAAATATATTTGTAGTAAGGAAAGTTCAACTGTCGGTTTTTAGTGGAGTTCCTGGCAGTTAATAGATGGTGGATTGAAAACCACTTTAGGTTGTGCAATTATTCATGCATCATGTATTATAAGTGTTATAATATGGCATGATGAAATTACAAGAGAGCATGCACATGCATCATGAAATATAATAGTTATATTTATGTATGCAATAAGCATTTTCATGCATCATCTTTATATTATAAGCGTTATAGTATAAGGGTGAATGGAAGTATGTTTTCTTGGTTTGTTGCTATTTTGTATAAGTGTTATATAAAAAGTAACAATGAATGAACAATGCATGAAGCATGACACTTAGGCTGTTTGTAAAAGTTATGAATGCCTTGTATGTGTTTGCTTTGCATTATGAATGGTTTTGGTTGTTTCTGGTTATAAGCGTTATAATGGAAATTAGAACTAAAATCGATAAGAAAGAGTTGCATACGGACTTAAGCGAACTCATGTTTTAAAAGGGTCTTAAAATTGGATTGAGATAGACCTAAGTTCAAGGTTCCAATGGGATTAGCAACCTAAGTTTAATCTTTTTAAATCAGTTTAATAGGATTAAATTTATTGGCATAAAAGATTAAAATTGTATTAAATCTATCTATAAGGGACCTTTTGTCTAAGACGGATTCTGTCTAGGCTAGGGTACTTAAGCTGACAGAAATGGAACACCCCTACCTGGAAAGGTGAATTAGATAGATTTTCTGCAAGCATGCGACAGTTGGTCAAAAACTCCGTTAAAGAGTTTAATGGATGATGATCAAAAGTTATTCAACTATCCAAGGTAAATGTTACTCTTGGGCAAACCTAAAAAGTCACTTAGTTAAAATTCTTAGCCATGTTTTTTCTAAGTAAACTAAACCCTAAGTTATAAAATACTCAGTGGGAGGAAGAGATGTATCTGATATGTCAATGGTTCCACTCACATTTCTCCCTAAATGTTCACGCCGTGAGATTCATGCTTGGCCTCGTGGTGCCTTGGGAGCATCCCCTTTGGATGGTGTTTGCATGAGTCAATATCAAGGTGGACGGAGAGAGTATTTATAGTAAGTGGGTGAAGGGTATGTGTCAACACATTCTACAATCTCTATCAATAGTTCGCACTGTGAGATCATTCTTGCACTCCCTCGTGGCGCCTTGGGAGCAACCCCTTTCGGATGGGTTTTGTGCAATTGGTCAATATCAAGATGAATTCCAAAAATGGATAGGGTCACCTTAGTTTTTGCCCCAATCGGATTTTTTCCCTTCGAATTGGCTGCTTAAGGCAAAACTTTAGGGTCTAAAATGGCGGGTCACACTTACGGAAAATTATTAAGTAAGTTAATGATTTCTTGACTAAATCAATGATGGCTATTTGTTATAGGACTAAGAGTTGTTCTGGTATTAATGGCTTGTTGAGAGTGTCGCAATTCAGAGGAGGGATAAATTGACCACCCTTCGGCGACTTTTGTCCTAAACCTTTGAAGCATCATTGCGAAACTAGATGTCATACGTGGTTCATGTTAGTTTTGCTAAACCATATTGGATGTTGTATGTTTTTCAATGGGTATTAGCTTAAAACCTAACGTAGGTCAATGTTTTTTTGTTTTCAGCAACATGTTTGATTTTCTATTTAATGCCTCTAATTTGACCAATTACATACAGTGGAAAGAGTCTTGTAAAACGTGTTTCATGGTAAATGACCTCGAGTTTGTCATGGTTGAGGAATGTCCTCAAGTCTCGAACCTTGATACATGATGCATTGTGAATATGATGAAATAATGGTGTATATTGCGATGGTGGTGTATGCGTTGTAAATGCAAGTTTTCCTAGCAAAATCCAAGTATAAATCCTGCTAGGTTGCCTGGTAAGCCCAGGGTTAGACATAGGGACTATGGAGATAGTATGCGATGGTAAATTCTGATTCCTTTGTGGTAACAATCAAAACAATAAGTTGGTTGGTATGCGGCGAAATTGAGAAAAGAGTCAATAACAACGAAAGTTACAATGAGTATGTGGGGAACGGGTTAATAAGGGATTTAGCTAACACTTCCTAAGATTGTGTTCAAGTTATGCGATCATGTTACACACATACAACGGCAGGTCATCTCTCAATGCAAATGCTATAGCTCCTAATTTTAAGACGCATGCGATGTATACGATGATGTCTATAGAACTTATGTCTACCTCTATTCTTGTCTATGTGATGATGAATGATACACACATACACAAGGCGACCACATACTATCATATCCTATTCTATGGTGCATGCGATGCATGTTAGCAAATAGAACTTATCTCTAAGTTTCTATCTCTTGCTTATGCGGTTCTAATCTGACTTTCTTAAGCCTAGATTCTAACCTAGCTCTCTCAAGCCTAGGTTCTTTCTTTAGACTCTCTCTCAAGTATCTCTAACTAGGTGATGGACGCATACATAAGACAAGATGATCGTATAAAATGAAGATCTTAGGTCATGCTAGCTAAGTGCTTCTCAACCCATTCAGAAGTTTAGTTACTCATGCGTAATGCAAAGAGAGTGAACAGATGTAGAGATGCAAATGCCATTTTATAAATAAAATTAGAATACAAAATGACAATGGAACGTAGGGAAAGTGAGTCTGGTAGTAATGTCTTGCTTTCCAAGGCTTTTACACTGTGTTCTTCTCTACTCTACCCAAAAGAATGTTCTTTATTTTGCAAGAGTCTGCCCTCTCTCTGTTCTCAATGCTTCCCGACACTCTCTCGAGCTAAGCAGAAATGATCTTTTGACGTCTTTTTTCTTCACTCGCCTCCGCCTTCTACGATAAAAATTACAGACTACGGCTATCTATAGAAATGGCGAGAAAGAACTCCAAAATTTTGAACTGCTGAACTCGAACTCCTTTAACGAAGGTGGCCTTCGGTATTTATAGAGCTTCAGGGTGAAGAGCTTTTCTCTCAAATGATTGCAATGATGGGATGTCATTAAATCTCTGTTTGATGCGCCGATTAATTGTCACTGAAAATTTGAGTGTACTTTCTACAGTATGTCATTAACGGCCTGTCAACTAAATTCGGATTCAACCAACATCAGCTTTCTGTCCCATCATTATTTATTAAGCTTTCACCTTGATGCGCCGTCTCTCTGTGGCCACCTTCTTGAGCAAATCTTCTCGAACGCAAACGATCACATAGCTTTGCGGTCGTAATCTTCTAATGCGCTCGAACACTGAATTCCTTGGATCATAATTTTGTCTTTCGCCAACGCATTTTCCTGCACAAAATACGTAAATTAGCTGCTTTAATGCGATGGGTGCATGCGATCGCAATGTTCTCAACTTAATGCTTTTGGACATGATTTTACATATTTTTACCGTCGCAATCCTACATTGTTTTATATCTTTGCACTGTAATAACGTGTATTTCTGCCCTTATCACACCCTCAAATTTAAAACAATGCTTGTCCTCAAGCATAAACTAAAGATTTTCTCTAGAGAGTTAGCCGCCTTTTTCTTTCCTAGATTTCTCGAGGTGCCTTATTCAAATCCTATGTACCAAAATCTCCTTAATTCATATCTTGGTCTTTTCTTAAAATATTTCTAAAATGTAGAGACCGCAAGTTTATCCTTAAAAAAGACTTCACTTGTTTCTAGGGCATCGCATGATTTATTTTAAAAAAAAACTTTTTTTTTCAACTGGTGTGTTTTCAAATGATTTTTATCCTTGCGTAGTTTAGATATTCTTTCTATGACCTTGCACTGATCCGAGTGCCTAGCCTTCATTTTGGCTTGTCCCCATCGGTGTCATGCGAGCATCCAACTACGAGCAAGGCGCTCTTTCTCAGTCTAAACTCATGCCCATTTGGCAGCGGAGTAGCGATCATTTTATTTATGCATTGATCACGATTCCTACCTTCGTTTTGGCTTGCCCCCATGGGTGTCATGCAGACATCCAACTACGAGTAGGATCCGATTGCAACGTTATTATTTTTATTTATTTATTATTTTTTTGAGATGGTAAAAATAGCAAGGTTGAAAATAAATACCGCACCCCCAAATTTAAACGCATCAATGTCTTCATTGCTGAAAGACTGAAAGAATTCATGTGATGCTCGTAGGAGGTTTCGTAAAATCCGTTTGAAAGAAAGCTGATGGACCACTAACTTCTAGAAGTATTTCATGAATTGACTGTCCTAAAATTAAGTTGATTTTGGTACATGCGATGAGAAATAGAGGAATCCATTTCATCATTGAAATCATAATTGGCATAGAAAAATAATGCGGTGACTTACTAAAGTAATCAATATTTAATGATTGTGCCGACTAAAGAGGATGCGATGATAAAATAATCAAAGTTAAAGATGAGATGCAAGAGTGCAAAATTTGGAATAAACAAAGTCAAGGAAAGATACAACCCCCAAATTTGCTCTATTGCCCGCATAATTTGTGATCGCATCCTTCTTTGCAGTGAGTCGATGTCTTCGATTGCGATGGCTAAACGACTAGCTGCATTTTTCAGTTATTGTGTAGCTCCACCGCAATCGTTTACCACATCGTTGCAAAAAAACATTGAGAGGGTCAAAAATATAAACGACAGAGTTACCAAAATTTTTCTCCTTTTTTTTTTTTTTTTTTTTTTTAGAGATGAGGAGTAAAAAGGATATAGAAATGATAACAGATATAAAGAGGTAGAGTGAGTTCATGAATCAAAGATAGGAGAAGGATACTCCAAAAGAATTACGTACCTGATGAATTTGAATCGCTTAACAACGTAGGGACCGCTTATAACTTTCAGTCTGGGCTCTTTATGTCCAAGGCGGTTTTCTCTTCTTTTCTCGATCTTCTGAGATCTTGATTGCCTTAAGCCAGAGATTTTTCCCATTAACGTTCATCACGATTTCTCCCTTATGTACATCAATTTGAGCGCGACTGGTCGATAGGAATGGTCGTCCCAATGTGATGGGCGCATCTTCGTCTGCTTTATGATCTAGAATGATGAAGTCTGCCGATAAAATGAATTTTTCAATTAAGACCATGACATCCTTCAATTCTCCCTCGGGGTGTACTCGGGATCTGTCTGCAAGCAGGAGAGTCTCCGTCCTGGGCATTAGTTTTCCCACATTCAATCGTTTGAAAATTGATAGCGACATTAAATTTATACTCGCCCCAAGATCGTATAGTGCTTGACCAATGTAGACCCCTCCAATTGAGTAGGGTATCGTGAAGCTTCCTGGATTGCACATTTTTGGTGGGATCATAGTATTTAACCTTTGCATTACTACCATTGTAGCGATTTTTTCTTCATCATTCTGTTTCCTTTTCAATCTTTGTGGGAATGGTGGTCGCTGTACTTCTTCTATCTCGTGTTCTAGAGGCTTGTAGGTGGACGCAACTTCTGGGTTAATCTTCTCGGGCTTTTCTGCATCATATGTCAATGGGTTCTTGGTTTTCACCTCATTCGGGTTAGTCATGGTGTGGCTTTTCCCCTTCTTCCCTGTCGTTTTTTCGCTCAGCAATGAGATTTCTTGGTGTTGTTCCTTTTCTGTACCCCTAAAGTTGCGAGGGAGCTCTATTGAGCTCGACAACGCTCCTTGTGGTCTACTTTTGGCTCGCCCGCAATCTGTCCCATTTAGATTTCGAGATTTCGGATTGAAGTCACTTGATTCTGGAACACTGTCTCGTTCTTTTCTATGTACTACTTTAATAGGCTTTCCAAGGAAGAAGATGGTGGCGCTTGTGAGCTGCTGGCTTGATTTTGCGTTTGATCATTCATTCGCGGGAAAAATCCTGGCTGCCCTTCTTTTTGCGCCATAGGTTGATATTTTTGTTGTTGATTTTTCCACATGAAATTGGGGTGGTTTCTCCACCTAGGGTTGTACTTATCAGAGAAAGGGTTATTCTTTATGAAGCATATTGACTGCGGATTCCTTGGACATTCTTCAATCGAATGTGCTTCTCCACTGGTGACATAACTTGTGGTCGTTTGAGCGATTACGTTGACTTGCTCTTTATGCGTTCCTGTGCTATTGATTGCGATGCCTTGTATTAGATTCATCATTGCATTCATTTTATTTTGTAGGGATGCGATGGCCCCATTACTTGCGTCACTATCCTTAATTCTTAGTCGTTGATCGCTTTTTCTCTAGTCTTCGTGATTCTTTGAAATGCGATCAACTATATTTTTCGCCTCGTCATATGTCTTGTCAAGCAGACCTCCAGCTACTGTCGCATTGGCAGCCGTCTACGATGCAGGGTTCAAACTGTGGTAGTAATTTCCATTTGGATATAATCGGGTAAGCCATTGTGCGGACAATCTCGCACTAGTCTTTTAAACCTCGCCCAGGCGTCACTGAGCGATTCGTTGATATCTTGTTCAAAATTAGTAATCAACTTCCTCTGTCTTGCGTTCTCTATCGGGGGGAAGTACTTCTTTATGAACTTTTCAACTACTTATTCCCACGATGTGATCTCTCTTGGTTCGAGAGAATAAGCCCATTTCCGTGCTTGGTCACACAACGAAAAATGGGAACAACGTTAGTCGAACCTCCTCAGCGGAGATGTTTGGGAACACAAACATATTGCAGATTTCAATAAAACTCCGGAGGTGGGTGTGCGGATCCTCGCCATGCCTATCGCCAAACTGTCCGACAGTTTGAATCATCTGCAGCATCACCGGCTTCATCTCGAACCTCGATCCATCCAAGGTTGGCCTCATGATTGCTAATGAGAAATCATAAAGGTTGGGCAACACATAGTCTCAGATGAGCCTATTGCGGTTGTTCGCCATGATGTTATTTGCGTCCGGTGCTCTGTCTTTCGGTTGCTCTGCTATGTTGGGATTTCTCTCTTGTTGTTGATGTAGGCGGTTGTCTCTTCTTCTTCTTCAGAAAGTTCTTTCAATCTCTGTGTTGTAATTGGGCTCAAGAACTTGTCCTTCGCTCATATGACGCCTGCTTCTTCCCCTATCAAAGGAGAGGCAGTGCACAGAGATGGAAAGCTATAAAGAAAATAAAAAAGTTATCTTTAGCACAATATGTACTGCCGTAGTCCCCGACAATTGCGCCAAAAACTTGATGCATTGTGAATATGATGAAATAATGGTGTATATTACGATGGTGGTGTATGCATTGTACATGCAAGTTTTCCTAGCAAAATCCAAGTATAAATCCTGCTAGGTTGCCTGGTAAGCCCAGGGTCGAACACAGGGACTATGGAGATAGTATGGGATGATAAATTCTGATTCCTTTACGGTAACAATCAAAACAATAAGTTGGTTGGTATGTTTATTTAAAATATAAATCCTATGCGGCGGAATTGAGAAAAGAGTCAATAACAGCGAAAGTTACAATGAGTATGCGGGGAATGGGTTGAGAAGGGATTTATTCAATTTTTATGGATCTCGTTCAAGTTATGCGATCATGCTACACACATACAACAACAGGTCATTTCTGAATGCAAATGCTATAGCTCCTAATTTTAGGATGCAATGATGTCTATAGGACTTATGTCTAAGCCTCTATTCTTGTCTATGCGATGATGAATGACACACACATACACAAGGCGACCACATACTATCATATCATATTTCTAGGATGCATGCGATGCATGTTAGCAAACAGAACTTATCTCTAAGTTTCTATCTCTTGTTTATACGGTTCTAATCTGACTTTCTCAAGCCTAGATTCTAACCTAGCTCTCTCAAGTTTAGGTTCTTTCTTTAGACTCTCTCTCAAGTATCTTTAAAGGGGTGATAGACGCATACATAAGACAAGATGATCGTATAAAATAAAGATCTTAGGTCATGCTAGCTAAGTGCTTCTCAACCCATTCGGAAGTTTAGTTACTCATGCGTAATGCAAAGAGAGTGAATAGATGTAGAGATGCAAATTCCATTTTATAAATAAAATTAGAATACAAAATGACAATGGAACGTAGGGAAAGTGAGCCTGGTAGCAATATCTTGCTTCCTAAGGCTTTTACACTGTGTTCTTCTCTACTCTGCCCAAAAGAATGTTCTTTATTTTGCAAGAGTCGGCCCTCTCTCCATTCTCAATGCTTCCCGAACACTCTCTCGAGAAAAACAGAAACGATCTTTCGACGTCTTCTCTCTTCACTCGCCCCCGCCTTCTACGTATAAAAATTACAGACTACGGCTATCTATAGAAATGGCGAGAAAGAACTCCAAAATTTTGAACTGTTGAACTCGAACTCCTTTAACGAAGGTGGCCTTTGGTATTTATAGAGCTTCAGGGTGAAGAGCTTTTCTCTCAAATGATTGCAGTGATGGGATGTCATTAAATCTCTGTCTGATGTGCCGATTAATTGTCACCGAAAAGCAGTGTGTCGTTAACGGCTTGTCAACTAAATTCAGATTCGACCGTCATCAGCTTTATGTCCCATCATGATTTATTAAGCTTTCACCTTGATGCACTGTCTCTATGCGTAAATTAGTTTCTTTAATGTGATGGGCACGTGCGATCACAATGTTCTCAACTTAATGCTTTTGGACACGATTTTACATATTTTTACCGTTGCAATCCTACATTGTTTTATATCTGTGCGTTGTAATAATGTGCATTTCTGCCCGTTATCAATGCACTGAGAAGTGTTTGTAATGCATATGAGGCATGGATGAAGGCTAATTCATGCTTTTGGACACGATTTTACATATTTTTACCGTCGTAATCCTACATTGTTTTATATCTGTGCGTTGTAATAATGTGCATTTCTGCCCGTTATCAATGCACTGAGAAGTGTTTGTAATGCATATGAGGCATGGATGAAGGCTAATTCATTAGCTCAAATTCACATATTGGCTAGCATACCTGATGCTTTGGCCAAAAGGGTTGAGAACATGGTCATTGCACGTGAGATCATGGACTCGTTGCAAGATTTGTTTGAATGTCAGTTCTTACTTTTCGAGCACAGAGGGATGGATGACAAAACCAGTAGTGTCAGTTCCTAAGTTAATCCCTAGGAAGAGAAAGAAAATGTTGCTGACTTTGTTGAAGTTCATCGACAAGAAGTGTTATCTGACATTGAACTTGGAGCTTATTTAGGTTTTGATATTAGTCCCTCTACTCTTCAAAATAGGAGAATGTCTAAAAAGACATGTTTGGTAGAGAATAATGATTATGCCTAGATCCTTGATTCGGGCGCTACTAACCATGTTAGTTCCTCTTACCAAGGATTCAATTCCTTGCAAACATTGCCATAGAGAGAGATGACTCTCGAGTCGGTATTGGTGAGGTTGTTTCAGTTGTTGATGTAGGCAGGCTGAAGTTATTTTTGGACAAGAAACATTATTTATTACTGGATAATATTTTTGTAGTTCCTCATATCAAGAGGAACTTAATCTTGATTTCTTGTCTCATTGAACAAGGTTATACTGTCTCATTTTCTAAAAGTAAAGTGTTTATTTTCAAGAACGGGATGAAGGTTGGTTTTGGTGACTAACAGCCTTGTTTAATACTGAAATGTTCAGTACAACGACAACAGCTAAAAGACCAAAGGTTTCTCCTAAGAAAAACGCCCATCTTTGGCATCTAAGGTTAGGTCACATCAACCTCAATAGGATTGAGCAGTTGTTGAAATGTGGACTTCTAAAGAGTTTAGAAGAAAACTCTTTGCCAGTGTGTGAATCATGCTCGAAGGTAAGATGACAAAACAATCTTTTACTGGAAAAGGTTACAAAGCCAAAGAAGCCTTGGAGCTTGTACATTCAGACTTCTGTGGTCCGATGAGTGTTAGGGCTCGAGATGGGTATGAATATTTTATCTCTTTCATAAATGATTATTCAAGGTATGGGTATCTCTACCTAATGCAACGGTAGCCCCCTCGGGCATGCTCTTTGTACAACCAAGCGAAGAGCTAGTAAGGGCGAAATGGAATATCATATGTAGTGTAAAATCGGATCTGAAGCTCTTTACTAGGATTGGAACAAGCGAGGAACGAGTGACCACAAGCTCCGCTGTAAGAAGATAAAAAAACTATGTTCCGATCGTGGTGAAGAGTATATGGACCTTCAATTCCAGAACTATATGATAGAACATGGGATTACGTCCCAACTCTCGGCCCCAAGTACACCTCAGCAGAATGGTGTATCAGAAAGGAGAAACAGAACCTTGTTAGACATGGTTCAGTCGATGATGAATTATGCTCATCTTCCAGACTCATTTTGGGGTTTTGTAGTGGAGATTGCATGCTATATTCTGAACAATGTTCCCTCGAAAAGTGTTTCTGAAATACCTTTTGAGCTGTGGAGACACCGTAAAGGTAGTTTACACCACTTCAGGATTTGAGGGTATCCGACCCATGTGCTTGTGACTAACTTGAAGAAGTTGGAATCGCTTTTGAAAGTTTGCCTTTTTGTAGGCTACCCTAGGGAAACGAGGGGTGGATACTTCTATGATCTGAGTGAGAACAAAGTGTTTGTTTCTACAAATGTTATCTTCTTGGAAGTAAGCTTGTTTTACGTGAGATTTCTAATGAGATTGAGACTACTGAGGGTTCAACAAGAGTTGTTGAATAGACTGATAGATCAACAAGAGTTATTGAGGTCGGTGTATCTAGTCAACCAACTCAAGAGTTGAGACTGCCTCGACGTAGTGAAAGGGTTATAAACCCATCATATCGCTACATGGGTTTGACTGAAGCCTAAAACATAATTTCTAATGATGGAGTCGAGGATCTATTGTTTTTTAAGCAAGTAATGGAGGATGTTGACAAGGATGAATGGATTAAGGCCATGAACTAGGAGATGGAGTCTATGTACTTCAATCAAGTCTAGGAGCTTGTGGATCAGCCTGAAGGGATAAAACCTATAGGGTGTAAGTGGATCTACAAGTGAAAGCGAGGTATAGATGGAAAGGTGCAAAACTTTAAGGCTAGACTCATGGCAAAGGGTTATACCCAAGTTGAGGGAGTGAACTATGAGGAAACTTTCTCACCTGTTGTCATGCTAAAGTCTATCAGGATACTCCTGTCCATAGCCATATTTTATGATTATGAGATATAGCAAATGGACGTCAAGACTGCCTTTCTTAATGGTAATCTTGAGGAGACCATCTACACAGCTCAACCAAAGGGGTTTGTAGTTCCAGATAAAGAGCAAAGAGTTTGCAAGCTTAATAGGTCCATTTATGGGCTGAAACAAGCGTCTAGATCTTGGAACATCAGATTTGACACTGATGTCAAGTCGTTTGGCTTTGACCAAAACATTGATGAGCCTTGTGTTTACAAGAAGATCATCAACAGCTCAGTAGCTTTCCTGATACTATATGTGGATGATATCCTACTCATTGGGAATGATGTAGGGTTTCTGACTAACATTAAGAAGTGGCTAGCTGCCCAGTTCCATATGAAAGATTTAGGTGAGGCACAATATGATCTAGGGATCCAGATCATTCAAGATCGTAAGAATAAGAGGTTAGCCTTGTCTCAAGCATCGTACATCGATCAAATGTTGATCAAGCACATGATGCAGGATTCCAATAGGGGTTTGTTACCCTTCAGGCTTAGAATCGTTTTGTCTAAGGATCAGTGTTCTAAGACACCTCGAGAGGTTGGGGAGATCAGATGGATTCCCTATGCTTCAATTGTTGGAAGCTTAATGTATGCAATGTTGTGTACCAGACCCGACATTTGTTACACAGTAGGGATTGTTAGTCGTTATCAGTCTAATCTAGGACTTGATCACTAGACAGCGGTCAAGACAATCCTCAAGTGTCTTCCAAGAACGAGGGACTACATGCTCATTTATAGAGATAAGGATTTGATCCTTACATGATACATAGACTTTGACTTTCAGACTGATAAAGATTCTCGTAAATCAACATTGGGGTCATTGTTCACTCTGAATGGAGGGGCTATAGTGTGGCAAAGCATCCAGCCAGGATGAATCGCAGACTCCACTATGAAAGCCGAATACGTAGCCATTTGTGAAGCAGCTAAGAAGGCTATTTGGCTGAGGAAATTCCTTACACATTTGGAAGTTGTTCCAAATATGGATTTGCCGATCACTCTTTATTGTGATAACAGCGAGGTTATGGAAAATTTGAAGGAACCTCGGAGTCATCGTTGAGGCAAGCATATAGAACGGAAATACCACTTGATCAGGGAGATTGTGCATCACGGTGAAGACATGCGAGTGGGGGTGTCCTATACAAAGAGTTTGTATAAGACTAGACCACGAGATGACTAGTCTCTTTATATAACACCGTTGATACTTGAGACTTACATCTCACCTAAATGACCATAGGTGACATGACCTCAATCCTGAGTATTTTGGGAACTCCTATCTTTGAGGGCGGTTCTTTGATTAGTATGAGTGAGAGTGACCAAATTGCCAACTCAACATGGCTACCTTTTTGGGGATTTGTCTGATCTAGGAGTTGGGAACTCAGTTACACAAGATGGAATTCACTCCTTCCCTGAAGCAAGGGTAAGTAGATAGATTGCTCCCTTAAGGGCTGATTCCGGGTTATGAACGTAGTGGCCACAACTTCTCTTTGGAAGAGAGGACTTAGTCATAGTAGAACTATGACTTATATTCATTAGAGGGATCAGTGGTACTTAAGGAGTTAGTTATAACTACAAGGGGATAACGATTATTGGCCTAGTTGTACTTACGAGCAATCTGTGAAAGGTTATCGCATTGTTGATTGGTTGATATGGACACAAAATATATCTGTAGTAAGGAGAGTGCATCTGTTGGTCTTTAGTGGAGTGTCTGGCAGTTAATAGATGGTGGATTATGTGACTAAAGAGTTTAGTCAGTTATTCACGTACCGTTAGAGCTTTAAGATACAGGTCCATAAGGTCCCCTTGGTAGCTCAATGGATTCAAGTTGAGAATCAGTTCTTGTTGTTGATTTGAAATGTTCAAATTGAAAAAAGGAAATTCGATCATATATGATATGATTGGTGTGATGTATGAGATACATCAAGTGGAATTAAGTGGAGGATTAATGTAAATGAGATTTACATTAAGTACCATGAAATAGAAAAAGAACTATGGTTCATATGTTTCATGAGATGAAATATTAAAACTATAAGTTATAAATATAATATGGTAAGTTGGTTATCATATTTATTTATAATAATATTAATTATTGTATAATTATATCTTTTTCTCTAATAACCAATTGAATGAGAGATTATTGGTGGTTTCATGATAACCATGAGATAAAAGGAAATATATTTTTCTAATTTTAGTAGTGGTTGTGAGAGTTGCTATTCTCGGAAACTCACTCACGATTTGCTATCAAGTGAATTGGATTTACTAAACGATAGCTGAAAGAGAGACTAAATGATCGTAAAGTGACATTACACGATAGTTCACTCAGCTGGTCATAGCTAAACGATCACAAAGCATTTGCTATACGATCGTAGAGCATTTGCTAAATAATTAGGCATTGTCTATACAATAGACTCTTGTCATCTTTCACTTGCTCAATCATTTAGACGATTGTTATTCCTTCGGTCTCTTCCTCTAACCAAGTCCACACAGAGCCTACACTTCTGGATTCTCACACTGAGAATACCAAGGTCGCCATTGTGGTGGTGTCTTACTCAACTCGACTGAGTCGAGGTTTCGAAAGCCATTCACTGAGTTCATGTTGGCTATTGATCGTGCTGTGTTGTGATCGTTGTGTTCGAGCGTTCAGGTGTTGTTGTCTTGGAGACTAAACGAGCGTTCATGATCAAGGGAGTTTAAAACATGAGTCTTCAAAGGTAGGTATAATCTTTCCCTTGATCTTATTGTTAAGCATGCTGTAATTTTCGTATTGTGTATGACCTGTAAGTTTATGTTTCTTGATTGTAATTGTGTATGTTCAAATACGAATGAAATTTGGAACGATCATTCTGCTGCTCATGGAAATCCTCATGTCTAATTTTCTTCAATATGTTGATGATATTCTACTCATTGGTTATGAAGTTAAATTTCTAGCTGACATCAAGACATGGGTAACCATGCATTTCCAAATGAAGGAATTGGGAAAAGCACAATATGTTTTTTGGGATCCGAATCATTTGGAACTGTAATAACAAAATGATAGCCTTGTCCTAGACATCTTATATAGACAAGATGTTGTCTTGATATAAAATGCAAGATTCCAAGAAAGGTATGTTACCTTTCAGGTATAGAATTCATCTGTTTAAGGAAAAATGTCCTAAGACACCTCAAGAGGTTGAGGTTATGAAACAAATTCCATATGCATCAACAGTATGGAGTTTAATATATGAGATGTTGTGTACTCGTCCCGACATATGCTATGCAGTTGGAATTGTCAGTAGATATTAGTCCAATCCTGGATATGATCATTCGATTGTCATTAAAAACATCCTTAAGTATCTTCGAAGAATAAGGGACTATATGCTGGATACACTGATTCTGACTTTCAGACCAATATAGATTCTAGGAAATTTACTTCGAGGTCAGTATTCACTCTAAATGGAGAAACTATAGTGTGGAAGAGTATAAAAAAGAGTTGTATTGCTGACTCCACCATGGAAGCTGAGTATGTAGCTGCCAGTAAGCAGCTAAAAAAGCGATATGACTCAAAAAGTTCTTGATTGATTTGAAAGTTGTTCCAAATATGCATATGCCTATCATTCTGTGTTGTGATAATAGTGGTGCAGTTGCTAATTCAAAGAAACCTAGAAGCCACAAGCGTGGAAAATACATAGAGTGCAAGTACCATCTCATCAAGGAGATCATACACCGAGGAGACGTGATTGTCACACAGATTGCCTCTAAAGACAACTTGGTTGATCCATTTACAAAGGCCCTTTCTGCTAAAGTGTTCGAGGGTCACCTAGTGGGACTAGGACTGCGAAATAGATAGAACTAGGACAAGTGGGAGAAGTATTGGGTATCT
The DNA here is from genome assembly GCF_027475165.1 of Benincasa hispida. Taxonomy (NCBI): domain Eukaryota; kingdom Viridiplantae; phylum Streptophyta; class Magnoliopsida; order Cucurbitales; family Cucurbitaceae; genus Benincasa; species Benincasa hispida. Next base: position 35,231,640 of record NC_143483.1, read on the forward strand.
GATGCCCTAGTTTATTGTATTTACTCTCATTACTCAACATTGTATATAATTTGTTTATATATGTAAAATCCACTGGAGTTTTAGTCAAAGTGGGAGTTTGTTGGGTTGTATGTCTTAAAACTCACAGTTTGTAATGTTAAACATATTCTATTATCAATGAAGATGTTATTGATGTTTATTCAATAAAATTGTTGTTGAATATGTGAATTGCATTTGTAAAGTCTAAATCCAATGAACTAAAGATCCATGGCTTATTTGAATATATGAACTTTATGTGGAGACATAAGAATGGATCAAGTTTAGTAAATAGCCAAAACGGTCTATAATATATGAATAAGGTTAGGTACCTTATTTTGGTAACCCTATCGGATGCGACCCACTCTGTAGTTATTACAATTTGTTGTAAAGTGCTACAAACGAAGTGATCCTGATTCGTTCATATATTGACATGAGGAGCGAGGGCATCCTATGCAATGAGTTTGCATAAGATCGGACCAATAATTAAGTCACTCTTACTTTATAAATTTTTTTTACTATTTAAGACTGATTATTTCAAAGCGATGACCTAGGTAACTTGACCTTAATCCTAAGCTAACTATGAACTCCTATTTATTTGGGATTATCCTTAGATTTGCATGAGTGAGGGTTGGCTCAACAGTGCCGGCTCAATAAGCCTACCATTTCAAGAGTAAGACCGAGTAGATAGCTGAGGACATAGGATACAAGAAGGAATTCACTCCTACCCGCTTTTAGGGATAGTAGAGAGGTTGTTCCCTTAACTGTTGACTTCGGGTCTTGAACAAGGGACCTTACCCTTTCATTGGCTCGAAAGGGACACGATTTAGTGATTGGATCACAAACCATTTGTTCATTAGAGGATTAGTGGGACTTAAGGAGCAAGATATAATCTCGGGGGTAAAACAACTTTTGACCCAACCGTTATTAAGAACAAGCTATGAAGCATTAACTTACTAATCATGGTTATAACGAGTGGACATAATATATCTACAGTGAGAGGAGTGCACCTACTAAACTTTATTGGAGTGACCCGGTAGTTAAGGAATGGTGGCTAACTAGGTTAAAGACTTTAGCTAGTTAATCGTGGATCGTTGGAGCCCATGATCTATAGTTCCATGCCCCCTACTAACTCATATCGGACTAAACCTTAGAACAGTGTGACAAACGAATTTGAAGTGTTCAAATTCGATTTTTGGAGCAAAGCGGTAAATATATATGATATATTTAACCTAATGTTTAATTGTGAATTAAACATAAATAGAGAGAAAATAGGAGATATTTAAATAAGATTTAAATATCAAGATTATGAATATGGATTCATATTCATTGGGATTATTATTGGATTTAATATTAAATTAAATTAATTAAATTAATTAAATTGTCTAGTTAACTATTTAATATTGATTTATTTTTAAAATTGATTATTAGAATAAATTTTGAAATTAAATAAAATTGGTCAAAATTACATTAAAAGTCAAATTGTTGACTAGGTTAAAAATGCAATAAAAGTCAAATTGTTGACTTTTGACTTTTGGAAGTCAAAAAGTCAAATTTGTTGATTTTGACCTTTGAGAGTCAAACTTTGACCAAGCTGGTTGAAAGATCCAACATTTGTGAGTGGGAAATGCCAACTTTTCATGGCTAAGTGTTGTCTTCATTTGAAGACACTTGTCCCACTAAATCTCACTTTGAGTTAGTAGATTTTTTAGTGTCAAATTCTCATCAAACTCAAAGTTGCATGTTTTTCATAAAATGACCTATGAAAAGAAGAGATTTATGAATTTTAAAACTCTTGGCTAAGTGGACTTTTATGAGATTATTTGATAATCTCAATTGTTTTCTCTCACAAATCTTTAACCTTTTCCTCTCCAAATTAATCACTCACTAGATCCCACCATCCCGTTCTAAGGTTGGAAGAATAGTTGGGAAGACTCTCTTGGTGGTCTACGAACCGTTCGTGAGGAGATTGAAGCTGACTTGGAGAAGATTTGAGATTACAAAGACTGTATATCTTCTATCCCTTTGTTCTTAATTTAATTGCATGTTTATTCTTTGACATTAACCTAATTAGAGTACTTTAGATCCATTATTTAATCCGTTGCGAGTGTTTATTCCATAAATATACCATACCTCAATTACTGAGGTAGGAGTGTACATACTCACCGTCGACCAAAACAATACAGTGAGACGTGTTTGAGTCAAACGAGGTTAGTATATTACCTCAATATTTACTAGGATTTAAGGTGAATGTTAGATATAACTAACAAATTCTTCGTTGTTTTGTACAGAAAAGGATCACACCCACACCACTAATCATGTCAGATAGGGAAAAGTGGCATCGAGTAACATGCATCAAGTATCAAGTAACTTGCATCATGTATTAAGTAACTTGCATCGAGTAACAAGTATCATATATCGAGTGAAGTCATTGGATTGAATATTGTTTATCGAGTATTGTCGAGTAATCATGTATCGAGTAACATGTATCGAGCAACGAGTAACAAGTAAAATGTATCATGAACCGAGTATTTACCAAAAAGTCTTTACTTTACATAACAAACAATATAATGCAGAGTATTAAATTATAAAGTATTGGTCATTGTTTAGGTCCCTTGAGTCTCAGTCTTGTCCGTTTGTTTCATTTGGACATATCAAGTGGTTCGTTGTACTTTTGTCTATTATGTCCCGGTTGACCACAACGTCCACATTTCTTTAATGTGACATGTTCTCCAGCAGACAATATCCTCTTTACCCTTTGTCTACCAACTTGTACCACTTTTTTCGATGGGATTATTTTTACCTCGGTATACCATGGTGGCTTTTTCCATTCGGATACATGACCAAGTAGGTTTATTGACTCTATGTATGCTAACACTAGAGTCTCAGCACTATAGAATCTACTAGATTGATATTGCGCTCTCTAGCTACAACAATATCATGTGAACATGGAATCTCTAAACACTGAAATTGTATGCAACTAAATTCTCGAATGTTAAGGCTAACGATATCATCTAATCCATCGTCCTTGACATGAAATCTATAACAATCGATTGGATTTACTCGGTATCGCCTAGATTTGTCACACTCTAAACCCATTATTTCCTCTACATACTTTAAATGTGTCGATGTACTACTAGACCACATTGTTTGCCTCTCATGAAACAAAACTTGAAGTAGACCTCTTATGTATTCTAGCAACGCAGTTATTGACAATACTCGGGCTTCTTTAGTAATAGCATTGAAGCATCCGACACTATTGCTGGTCATGTTGTCATATCGGTTCTTGGATAGGTAACACCATGCCCATCGCTGAATATAAGTATCCTCCAAATATGTTATAAGTGAATAGTTTTTGTAATTTACTATTTGGACCCAATAGTGCTTGAACTCTGATTCTTGATACACTCTGCAAGCATCGTGAAACAATCTTCTAACGAACTTATCTTTGAATTATTTCTCCACGTTCCTTTTCAAATGGTAGGTACAAAGTCTGTGGTAAGAATTGGGAAATACGGCATCAACGACATTAGTTATACTCTATCCACGGTCTAAGACAAATACAAGGTTAGGGCATTCTTCAATTGCGGTTTTAAGGTTTGTCATGAACCACTTTAGGGCTTAATCATTCTCACTATCAACAATTGCATATGGCAGTGGGTATAATTGGTTGTTACCGTCCATTGCAACACCAACTAGCATTGTTTCCTTGTACTTACCCTTTAGATGGGTACCATTTACAATGATCACGTGTCAAAAACTCTTAAAACCTCTTAAACTCGCATCTAGTGCATTGAACATGTATTTGAAATATTTTGGTTCTTCAAGCTCGATCTCAAATAAAATTCCAAGATTTTCTATCTTCAAAGCCTCACCCTATGCATGCAAGTTGGCATATGATTCCTCTAGCTAACGATATGCGCAAGTGCATGCAATTAAAGTAATAAATCCCAAATAGGGTATCGCTCTTAGGGACTGGCATGAGCAAAATTTTCCTAACTTAGCTATACAATTCTTCGTCAATTTTATCCAGGCAACCAAAAGATGATTTTTATCTATAACTACAGATGACAAAAATTCAGTCACACACAAGAACAATTTAGACAAAACAATTCCAGGGTGTTGTTTTATTTAAGGAAAACAATAAATATGACATGTAATTGATTGAAATTGATAGATTGAGGCTAGAAGTTATAAAATCAGGAAATCCTTTCTCGAGCTCAAACCATCCTAATAACTACCCATCAAACTGAATCTTTTCTATCGCTTGAATAGTTACAGCATTAAGACCCTTCAATCGCACCTCTTATTATTCTAAATTTACTTTCGTACAATTTTGATTAACAATCTAAATTATTGGTTCCAGCGAATTAAATTCTCTCTCGAGACATCTAACTAACTTAAGTTCATTCAATTAATGGCTAGTTAATCAAAAGCATTAAGCATAAACAATTTAGAAATCTATGCAAAATCAATTAATTGTAAATTCACTATTCAAAGTAACATCCCTAAAATCCACAAACACCCTAGAAACAAAGTTTAGCCACGCATTATTCCGATAACAATATTCAACAAACAAACAATCATTATGGCAGAAAATAAATTAACAAGAAGAACGATCTCCCCTTAATAGGTTCGAATCCCAATCTCAATCTTCTTGACTTTCGCCATGAATATCGAATTGTTCTTCAACAAAACTGCACGATCACGATCAATCTTCCTGTCATGATCAATCCAGAAACGCTCTCAAATCAACTCTTAATCTAAATCTCGAGTCTTCAACCAAAAACGATAAGAATTACTCTATTTTTGCTCTTGTACGAATTAGAATTTAAGTAAAATCTATCAAAATCAGCTCACTCTTTTTCTCTCTCTCTTTTTTTTGACTAGCGACTCAACATTGTTAGCGTTGCAATGTTGGCGTCATGCCAGCCGCGAGTCAAAGTTGTAGCGTTACAACATTGCCCTATTTCCAATTGGTCTCGAGTCTACAGGGTCAGGGAGCAATGTTGCAACGTTATTCCAACGCTGGCTCCCTCGAATTACCTTCCAAATTTGCCTTTTTTCTTCATCTTGGGTCCTTGGTTTCTTCCTAATTCCATAGCCAACCTGTAATTGCTTAAAATTGGAGTTTTGCCCCGAGTTTTTTTTTTATCATTTTCGCACAAATTGCTCCTGATGCTTAGTTTCCTGAAATTACTCAATAAACCACATCAAACCAAACAAAACTAGCAATGTTAGTTCTAAAATCGAGGGTAATAAAAGCATTTTTTTTTATGCTTTTCACAACCCTAAACTTAAAACTTTGCTAGTTCCGAGCAAAGAAAAGAAAGAAACACAAAGTAGGAGAAATAATGAATACTAAAATGAAAAAGGTTCAAGGCATGCATTCTCTTATTCCGGTTTCATCAGCTTTCCAACATATACAACACTCATCCACAGAAAAATTAAGACACATCCTAATCGTTGAGAGATTCTAAAGCCAAAACTTTTTATTATCTATGTGTGTGTGTGACTCTTTCTTTAATTCAAAGCTCACAAACTGACTTAATATTTAATTAAGCTTCATTAATTTTCCCCATAATCTAGCTCAAGCACCAATCATCAAGCATCACCACACTCAAGAAAGTAAAATGTCAACTAAGGTGCCTGCACTACTTATTTGAATGGGATCCCAGCTTGCACCATTTTACCCAGGGGCACTAGCTTTCACACATCCATTGTAGGAAACCATACCCAGTCAATTCCTAGGTGTCTTAACTGATCACAGCAAAGACAGCTCTTTTTACCCCTATCCATGCATACACATTACAAGTTTACAATAAGAAAAAGATATTTCTTTTAAGCACATGAGTATACTCTTTTTTTTTTTTTTTTTAAAGACAATAGTAATATTATTTTCTATCCTCTTAGTCTAACATTACAAACCATCATGCAAGATACTCTTTAACCAGTGGGGCCTTTCAAGGTGAAAACCAAATTGACTTAAATTAATGCTTTGTTCAGTTAGAGGTTCTAAATTAAAGTGGTTCTGCTCAAGATAATAGATGATACAAAAAGGGATTCAGAACAAAGAACACTCAAGATAGGACTATGTTACCCAATTTCTACTTCAAAGCATGGCATATATCATGAGTGACTCATCAACCATCATAGTAAAAGAAAGCAACCAAAGAACACAATTCAATCAGTCTCAACATTCTTCCTAACAAAATCAACTCTTTTTCAAAATTTTCAATTTTTTTTTTCAATTTTTTCTCAAAATCACAATATCATGCATAAAACAATCAACTCAAAACAACATGTATAAAAGCACAATATTCAAGCACAAAGTACGCCTCCCACCCCAAACTTAAAAAGATGCATTGTCCCTAATGCATAACATCTAAAACAATCACATGACAGATGAGTGATACAAGCCCGGGTAATGAGCAGGGATTCACGAATCTGGATGGTGAACTGGTGCTTGAAAACACTTGAGCATCATCTCCAACTTAAGGATCAAAACAAAATAGTCATGAGGTGGCTCTCTATCCTAAAAAAATAAAATAATCAAATAACAAATGAAATAAAACTAAAATAAAACAAGAACACTTGGGTTGCCTTCCAAGAAGCGCTAGTTTAATATCTTTAGCTAGACCATGTCTCTAATTCAGACAACTTTCAAGGTGGCTTCATCATTCCATGCACAACAACACCTCAAATATATAATTTTCTCCTACACTGACAATCACATGAAAAATTAGTCAAAGAACAGTTATTAGAGAAAGCATACTCTTTTCTCCCTTCATCCATCAATTCAATATCTCCCTTACGAATATAATCGAAAAAATTTACTGTACTTTCCTTTGGAGATTGTTCAGGACAACTTACTTTTTCCTTGCCCTTTCCTTTACCAAGAGATTGTTCAGAATATTTACCATCTACTTCGTTGATCTCCTGGCACAAACTTACAGGCTCATTGGGTTTGGAAGAACGAAAGATGCTGAATTTTACCTCTTCATCGTTCACTCGAAGTGTAAGCTTGCCATCATAAACATCAATCAAAGCTCTGCTTGTGGCTAGGAATGGCCGTCCAAGGATGGTGGGAATTTCAGCATCTTTTTCCATGTCTAGGATCACAAAATATGCTAGGAAGATGAAATCACCAACTTTAACCAGGACATCCTCTACTACAACACGAGGGTAAGTGAGGGAATGATCTACTAACTGCAATGAGATCGTCGTCGACTGTAACTCTCCTATGTCCAGTTTCCTATACAAAGATAAAAGCATTAGATTAATTGAGGCTCCTAAATCACATAAAGCTTTGTTTACTGTCAGATTCCCTATAGTGCAGGGAATTGTAAAACTCCCAAGATCCTTCAATTTTTGCGGTAACTTCTTTTGCAATATAGCACTGCATTCCTTATTTAAGCTCGCCGTTTTGTACTTTTCAAACTTCTTCTTTGAAGACAACATTTCCTTCATGAACTTCACATAGTTTGACATTTGTTCCAATACATCTGCAAAAGGAATATTAATGTGAAGCTTCTTAAAAATATCCAAAAATTTAACAAACTGATCATTCAATTTATTTTTCTGAAAGCACTGGAGATAGGGGATTTTATTCAATATAGTAGGTGAAAGTTCAGAATTACACCTTGATTTGGATGATACAGAAACATCACCTTTTTTCCCTTGATTCATATTACTAGCTGAAGGACTCAATACCACCTGTTCCTCTGTCTGGTCTGTCACAGGATGAACAATATTTTCCCCACTTCTCAACGTTATTGCTTTACACTCTTCCCTTAGGTTTTTCTCCGTACAACTAGGGAAATCTCCTTTGCTCATTGTGTTCAATGTGGCAACAATCTGGCTAATCTGGATAACCTGAACCTCAATCTGTGCTCTCCAAGAAATTGGTTCTACTCCTTGACTCCTTTATGAAATCCCCAAGCAAAGCCTCCACAGATGGTTTCTTTTTAGAAAAACTTGAAGGTTCCTGAAAAACATTCTTATTGTTAGCATATGAAAAATTCTCATGATTGCACAAACCTGGGTGATAATAAGTGGGTTGTTCAACTGATAAGAATTTTGATGGGCTCCTTGAAATTGATTTGCTTGGCACACATAATTTGCCTACTCAGGTTTAGGTACCTCTCATGATGTGAGTGCATTACAAGCTACCATCGATGCAATCAATGGTTGAGTACCTGTAGACAAGAGATTAATGACATTAGTCAAAGTAGCCATCTACACCTTTAAAGCATTTACCTCATCGAGTTCATAAACTCCAGCCACTCTAAATGAAGATCATTCTAAGGGCCACTTATAGCTCATGCCAGCCATGTCCTCCAATAATTCCTGAGCAGCATCAACAGTTTTTGCAAAAATTGAGGCGCTTGCAGCAGCATCCAAGATGGATTTCGTTGTACTGGTCAACCCATTGTAGAACAACTGGTTTTGTAACCAGTTAGGGTATCCATGCTGGGGACACTTTTGTAGCAACTCCTTATAGCATTCCCATGCCTTGAATAACTGTTCGTCTTCTCTCTGTCTGAATGTGCTAATTTTTATTCTTAGTCTACTCTTTTTTGCAGGAGGGAAGAATTTGACCAGAAAGGCTTGAGCCAACTTATCCTAGGTGGTTATGCTTCCCATTGCAAGTGACTCCAGCCAATCTTTCGCCTTGTCCTACACAAAAAAAAAAGGAAACAATCTCAATCGAATAGCAAAAGAAGGGACTTCGTTTATTTTTACCGTCTTGCTAATTTCCAAAAAAAAAACAAAAAAAAAAGCGGATGTGCTTATGCAGATCTTCGTGTGAAGTTCCCCTGAATGCAAGGTCCCGTGCCATCTGAATTAAACCAGGTTTTAGCTCAAAATTATTGGCATTAATTGGGGTCTCAACAATGCCCATCTGGGTTGTAGGGAAAGCTGGTTGGAAATAATCTCTGATAGTTCATAGCTCCCCCTTGGTCTCCCATGGCGTTGAGCTCAACTCTCTTATTCCTTCTTACTCTTCTCAAAGTCCGTTCAAGTTTTAGATCATAAAGAACAAGTTAAGCCTGTTAACTTCTTCGCATATACAATATTTTGCAACAACTACAAAAAAAAAAAAAAAAAAACCCAAATTAAGATCAACTCAATCTTTAGCAATATTAAGCTTGGGAAATTTTCGTGCCAGTCCTCAGCAACGGTGACAAAAACTTGACGGTATGTGCAAGCGCACGTAATCGAAGTAATAAATCCCAAATACTGTATCGTCCTTAGGGAACGGCGTGAGCAAAATTTTCCTACTTAGCTATCACAATTCTTCGTCAATTTTATCTAGGAAACCAAAAGATGATTTTTATTTATAACTATGAATGACAAAAATTCAGTCACACACAAGAATAATTCAGAGTAAAACAATTCCAAGGTGTTGTTTCATTTAGGGAATACACTATGACATGCAATTGATTGAAATTGATAGATTGAGGCTAGAAGTTCTAAAATCAGGAAATCCTCTCTCGAGCTCAAACCATCCTGATAACTACCCATCGACCCGAATCTCTTCTATCGCTTGAATAGTTACAACATTAAGACCCTTCAATCGCACCCCTTATTATTCTAAATTCACTCTCATGCAATTTCAAATAACAATCTAAATTATTGGGTCCAATAAATTAAATTCTCTCTCGAGACATCTAATTAACTTAAGTTCATTTAATTAATGACTAGTTAATCAAAAGCATTAAGCACAAACAATTTAGAAATCTATGCAAAATCAATCAACTGTAAATTCACTATTTAAAGGTACATCTCTAAAATCCACAAACACCCTAGAAACAGAGTTTAGTCACACATGATTCGTATTCAACAAATAAACAATCATTATGGCACAAAATAAATTAACAAAGAAGAACGATCTCCTCTTAATAGGTTCGAATCCCAATCACAATCTTCTTGACTCTTGCCACGAATACCGAATTGTTCTTCAACAAAACTGCACAATCATAATCAATCTTCCTGTCACGATCAATCTAGAAATGCTCTCAGATCAACTCTCAATCGAAATCTTGAATCTTCAACAAAAAACGATAAGAATTTCTCTGTTTCGACTCTTGTATAAATTAAAATTTAGGTAAAATCTATCAAAATTGGCTCACTCTTTCCCTCTTTTCTTTTTTTTACTTGACGACACAACACTGCTATTTATAATATGCACACAGCGTTGCAACGTTGACGTCATGTCAGTCGCGCATCAATGTAGCATTGCAACATTGTCCTATTTCCAATTGGTCTCGGGTCTACAACGTCAGGGAGTAGCGTTGCAACGTTCTTCCAATGCTGGCTCGACCAAATTGCCTTCCAAATTTGCCTTTTTTCTTGATATTGGGTCCTTGGTTTCTTCCTAATTCAATAGCCATCCCGTAATTGTTGAAAATTGGAGTTTTGCCCTGGGTTTTTGATACTTTCGCACAAATTGCTCCTGATGCTTAGTTTTTTAAAATTACTCAATAAACCACGTCAAACCAAACAAAACTAGCAATATTAGTTCTAAACTTGAGGATAATAAAAGCACTTTTTAAATGCTTTTCACTAGCGTCCCCCTTACAAGAACAAAAGTAGTTTCTCTCGCACGCCATGTTTTGTCATAACTAATATTCACACCGAACTGATGCCACATATCCTCAATAATATGGTGTGGTTTGTCCCCCTGAACAACGCCGAACTTGTCCTTCATCAAGTGACCAATAATGAATGCACACTGGCTTTCCTGTGATCATGATTCAATACTTCAATCGAGCATGTGTGGTTGGGCATGCATTTTGTGATCATGAAAATATTTCATCGATTCATCTTAATTGCTCGAATGACCCACTTACAAGTTGGCAGCAAACACTGAACAATATATTTTTGTTTGATTTTTTAACCTGCAGCTCAATTTTGTTTTTAATGGCCAAAATTGCTAACCTCATCTTCACATCACTCTTGCTGAAGAAAATTTGACCTACTTCAACCGTATTCCCCAACCATATGGACGACTGTGGTTGCATGATTAAGTCACTGTTCTGGCATTACTACTGGATGGTAGTACATTACACGAATTTTGGCGAGGCACACTCCCAACAAAATAGTCAAAATCATTTGATAGAAATAGAGTTGGTTGTTCTTCATTCACAATAGAAGAACCACTCCCTAAAAAAACCTAGGTTGGCTATTCTTCATTCCCAGCCTCTTCATCTTCTATCATCGAATTCTCATTTATACATGTTCCAACCTCTTTTATTGTCACATTTGGATGCAATATGTTCGCTATATTAACATCGATGTTGTCGTTTTCCAGTGACACATTCGATAGAAAAACATCATGCTCAATGACATCCACTCCACACATGAGTTGGTCTTCTTTCTCTAGGTAATCAAGTGTTGCCTCGTGATGAATTTCTTCAATTTCCTCAAGATTTGCAAATACCTGCGGTCTAGTACGGCCATACTTTGAGAGGAGAAATTTAACATAAGTATCGTCCATTAAGCATACTAGAGGAGAATCAATATTCATTTTATATGTCACCATTATTATAATCCTGAACTCTATCAAACTAACTTGCTTGATCTCATATACTAGATTCACCAGTTCATTATACGCCAATGTGCTCGGAAGTAGCAAACCCTTCAAAAGGCCTTCAATATAGTGTCTTTTGTGTCGTCCCATGTACCACCATAATATAAGAATATATACTTCTCCATCCTTCAAGAAAAACAATACACAAAGTGAGCAGTTAAGAAAATTAGTTACTATTAAATATTCGCTATACACGATCCTTGCTACTCGCTTTTCGCTACTCGATACTTGATACACATCTCTCCCCTCATCCTCACTCCACTGGGAACTACTTGCATGTCTTAGTGCACACTCACAAATTCACACTCACTCGTTCTCTTTGCTACATTCGTATGTCTCACACAACGTCGAAAAAGTAAAAAAAACGTGAGCAAATAATGAGAAAAAACTAGCACATTTACCGCGAGCAAATAATGAGAAAAAACTAGCACATTTACTTACTTGAGGTGTGAGACAATATAGTGAAATGATCTAAATGCCTTTATAACTTGATCTCTGTCAAGAAAAACAAGTTTTATGAAGTGGATTTTTTGGAGAGAAAGTGAGCTCAATTTTCTCTTTTGTATTTCAGTTCTCTTTGTTCTTAGTTAATAACAATGAAAAAAAACTTCACATTTCAAGAAATTGATTTGAAAGAATAGTGAGAATTGTCAGAAAATTTTTCAATTTATGTATGTTTGTACATGAGCATTAACTATAGAGCAGACCTCGATGGGCCGGGGCAACTCAAAATGATCGAGTATACATTAATTGAGTATCGAGTATGACGTGCCTATGATCGAGTATACATGTGTCGATTACACATGTAATGAGTGGCCATGCATCTGGGTATCGAGTGATAATGCATTGAGGATCATGTGACGAGTAAGCAAGGATCGAGTGACGGATAATCGATGATCGAGTTCCTTGGTAGGCTAAAGCGTGCGGGGTGCATCTCAGGGGCGAAGCGTTAAAATCACACGTGGATGATGTCAGTAGAATACAATTTTCCATTAAGTTTTTTATAGGTGACCATTTTTCATTTGGATCTCTCAAATGAGGCCATCCATACAAAAAAAAACTCCTCTTAAGATGGCAAAAGCTTGCTTTGGTTAGAAAGAAAAAAAAAAAAAAGAAGATGAAAAGTAGCTAGGCTTTGGTTGGGACTGATACGCTATCGTTTTTGGCCACCGACAGAGTTCTCGACGAATTTCAGATCTCAATTCCCCTAAACTTTAATTTTCAATTAACGGCTACTAATTCCCTTGAAACTGTTTCCCCTTTTCAATTCCTTGTTTTCGGGTGTTAATGGAGAAGTCCGATTCCTATTCCGACGAAGACGACGATCGAGAGAATCTAATCGACCAGAATGAAATCAACCACTCTCCTTCACCTCACTCCGCCGCCTTCCACGTCGGCGGTAACCTCGATCTTCGCTCTACCTTCCCCTGCCGTCGTTTCTCCTTCAAAAAGAGGTATCTCTTTGCCATTTTTCTTCCTCTCTTCCTTCTACTCCTCTATTTCTCCACCGATGTTAGGAATCTTTTCTCTGGTCAGTTCTCTTCGTCGTTCAGAGCTTTTGATTTGCTAGGTTATCGAATGAAGGAATCTGAATTGCACGCATTGTTTTTGTTGAAGCAGCAGCGGTTAGGTCTTTTATCAATTTGGAATCATTCTTTTAATTCTACTTCTGAGGACCTCAAATTATCGCTACTTAGGCAGATTTCGCTCAATAAAGAAATCCAGAATGTTCTTCTATCTCCACATCAGACTGGAAACTCATCGAATGAAGTATACGGTGACGGTCTTGATCTTGTTGGTTTTGGGTTCGATAGGTGTAGAAAGGTGGACCAGGAAGTTTCCCAAAGACGTACTATCGAATGGAATCCGAAATCGAATAAGTTTTTGTTTGCCATTTGCGCATCAGGACAGATGTCGAACCATTTGATATGCTTGGAGAAACACATGTTCTTTGCGGCCATTCTTAATCGAGTTCTGGTTATTCCTAGTTCCAAAGTCGATTATCAGTACAGTAGGGTATTGGATGTAGATCACGTCAATAATTGCTTGGGTAGGAAGGCTGTCATTTCTTTTGAAGAATTTTCCGAGATTCAGAAGAAACGGATACAGATTGATAAGTTTTTCTGTTATTTTTCAAAACCTGATCACTGTTATTTGGATGAGGAACATGTTAAGCAGTTAAACAATATAGGGGTTTCCACGGCTAAACTTGAATCTCCTTGGGACGAGAATATTAAAAATCCCAGTAATAGAACGGTTCAAGATATCCAGTCCAAGTTCTCTTCTGATGCTGATGTTATTGCCATTGGGGATGTTTTTTATGCTAATGTAGAGAACAATTGGTTTGTGCAACCAGGTGGTCCTATTGCCCACAAATGCAAGACCCTTATTGAACCAAGCCATCTTATTATGGTCACTGCCCAGCGTTTCATTCAGACTTTCTTGGGGAGCGATTTTATAGCTATTCACTTTCGACGACATGGATTTCTGAAGTTCTGGTATTTCTTCCATCCCTCAGCTCCATTTTGTGCCTAAGTTAGGCCCGTAATCATTTTGTTTTTGTTTCTTGATTTTTAAAAAGTAGGTCTATAAATACCCATTCTACTTTTAAATTCCTTGCTTTCTTATTTACTTTTTACCGGTGTCTTAAAAGACCAAGACAAATTTTGAAACTAGAAAAGAATAGTTTCTGAAACCTTGTTTTTGTTTGGAATTTGGCTAAGAATTCAACTCTTGTACTTAAAAAAGATGTATAGCATCGTAAGAAAATTAGTAGAAATAGGCAAAATTTTTCAAAAACAAAAAATCAAATGTTGACAGGGCATTAATGTTTTGTTTTTTATTCTATCTCCTTGCTAAGACATATTATGATCACACATCTTAACATTACTCAACATTATCTGCCTATATCTATTATATTATTGCTGTCTGGGTTGTTCTTTGATTGCTCGATCTATTTTCAAATTTTGTATTGATGTTCATAATGCTGCAACTGTTTTTTGATGTTTTGCCCTCATTATTATTATTTGATATATACTTCTACTATACCTACAACATTCGTGCTTTATGAAAGGCCTTGATGTTTAAGAAACTCGCAGTTTTTATTTCTTGCTTATTTCCAGTAATGCAAAACGGCCAAGTTGCTTTTACCCTATTCCTCAAGCTGCAAACTGCATTGCAAGTGTAGTTGAACGGTCCAATTCACCTGTCATTTATCTTTCCACGGATACTGCCGACAGTGAAACTGGATTGCTGCAGTCCCTTGTTATAGTGAATGGAAAGCTTATACCACTAGTTAAACGACCTCCTCGAAATTCAGCTGAGAAATGGGATGCTCTACTTTACCGGCATGAAATTGAGGGAGATTCTCAGGTGATTTATCTTTAGTAATTTGAATCTGAATAATCTAACGCGATTTATTTAGTAAATTTTATGCATCCTCCACCTAGTATTGCTCTATTAAACAACTTCATTAGGCATTATAGAATCTTCTCTGGATAAAAGTATTGATGTGGACATCATGAATTAATATTTAATCCAGAATATGTTTACAGATTAGTCTTCATGACCCTCTTTGTTCATTCTTTGGACATCAATAGCTGTTACTTTTTTTCCCCTTCATTGTACTTTAGTCCCTTTGAGATAATAGTGAGTGGGTTAAGCTGAAGTATTGCATCCTATTGGGGTTAGGCGTAGTACAGATAGTCTCAAGTTTTCCTATTAGTTTTTCTCATTTTTTTTTTCCCAATGAAAGTTCCGTTGTGTGTGTGCTCTGTGTTGTGGAATATTTGGCGTGTTCACAGGTTTGGATAAGGACCCTAGTGAAATTTCATAGTTTGCTTTGGGCTTCGCTTTCAAAACTTTTCTATAATTATTCCCTAGCTAACTTCTTACTTAGTTGGAAACCCTTTCTTTAGAGGAGTTACTTTCACGGGCTTGTTTTTTTTATTGCCCTTGTATTCTTTCATTTTTTTTTTCTAATGAAAATTGTTGATTCTATCCCCCAAAAAAGAGAGAGAAAAGAAGTTCGTTCTTTTTTTATTCCTAAAGAAAAACATTTTCCTCTTATTCTTGAAAGAGTATTTACATTAGAAGAATCTATGTGGGAGTTTGTGTATGGTGTTCTTACTTGAGGAGGATAGATTAGTCTGTTGTTATGGTTGTCCAATTTTTAGTGCAAGCCTGCCAAAATTGAGCATACTGTAATTGACATGCCTTTTCTTGATGTCAGATATTCAAATCTTCATAGACCCATTTGTATTTCAAGAAAGAAAAAAAAAAAAAAAATCTTTAGATAAACCTTGGTAAACACATATATAATATTACCTACTGGGGTTTTTTGTGTTGAAATGATGTTGAAGGTGGAAGCCATGCTAGACAAGACCATATGTGCAATGTCGAGAGTGTTCATTGGAACATCTGGTTCTACTTTTACCGAAGACATTCTGCGTTTAAGAAAGGATTGGCGATCAGCATCTCTTTGTGATGAATATCTCTGTCAAGGTCAGGATCCAAACTTTGTTGCAGAAAATGAATGACCAACATAGAACTGTATCGTTCTTTTCTTTAAAGAAAAAATTACAAACCAATTCTTTGATTCAATCCGTTTTTATTCTCTGGATTTTATTTTTCACCTGAAAATC
Organism: Benincasa hispida; assembly: GCF_027475165.1. Classification (NCBI taxonomy): domain Eukaryota; kingdom Viridiplantae; phylum Streptophyta; class Magnoliopsida; order Cucurbitales; family Cucurbitaceae; genus Benincasa; species Benincasa hispida. The sequence continues at coordinate 35,247,894 of NC_143483.1, forward strand.
CTCGGCATGTATCGTACATATTCCTGAAATTGAAGTGTTGTTGTAATGTCTAATGTAACATATCCAATTTTCTTTTTCCTTTGAAATTTCCTTGTTGGTGCTGTTTCAACACCACTTCTGTGGGCGAGATTATGATTCTTGACACTTTTAAATGTTTTGCGACCTTCCATCTTAGAGGTTAGAGGTTTCGAATTCCATAGGTACTATATATATGTGTCTTCTTTAATCATTATAATAATAATTAAAATATAACTATGGTGATTTGAAAGCACTCAAACAAAAATGAGTACTTTTTATTTTCACCATTTGTCGGTAGGAGAATTAAATTTCCAACTTGCAGACACTGTTCATTTTGATAAAGTAAGTGTAATTAAAGGAACATTGATGATTATATAACTTACATTGATGATTATATAACTTATAATAATAGTTTTCAATAATAATTAAAAAAAAAACTAAACTCATATTATAGTTATCATTAAAATAACTAAACTAATATTTATAATAACACCACTGCAATTTGTACATGGATTCTTCTTTTACCGACACACTCCACATTTGTTAAGCGAAATGGTTATATATATATTCAAAGAACGATATTTTTTGTTCTTTTTTGAAGAAATGGTAAATTAATTAGTCAAGAAAAAAGAAAATTTTTACCAATAGAAAAAATGTCAAATTATTTAAAAAATAGAAAAAAAGAAAACTAATATTGATAGACTTCTATCCGTGTCTATAAGTGATAGATTCTTATTGAAGAAAATTGAAATTTAAAATAGTTGATTTACTAGTTAACTTCTCAAGGGGGGTTAGAATTTGGTTTGTCTTACAAAATAGTAGATATTTAAATCAATCATAATTTCTGTGTCATTTGTTCAGAAGTACATTTTGATTTGGTTATGCAAGAATCTACTTTCAAAATTAGTAGGAAAATAGATTTAAAAAACATGTATTTTATAAAGTGATTTTAGTGAATTCATTGAAATTAAATTTACCAAATACAAAAAAGTATTTAGGATTCTTGCGCAATAGTACTTAAAAATTAAAATAAATTCTTGTGCAATCACTTTTTTATAGAAAAATTAAAGACTAAAAGCGAATTTTATAAAGTAGAAAACTAAAACAGAAAAAAGAAATGGGGTAAAAATGTAAAGAATATAAAAAGGGAAGGGCAAACTAGGATTGCAACATTTCATTCATAATAATCAAAGTGAAAGTGATGTGGCGGAATTTCCCCATCTGAGAAATTCTTGAAGTCTATAACTGAAGATGTTACGAGCATCGAAATAACGTATCCATCCATGTTTTATCTCTTTTTATTATTTTCAAGATATTTGTACAACAATTTCATGCTATTGCTGCTTCTTTTTTCTAGCTTCTAAAATGAGTTTTCTTTCTCCATTTACCATATAAGTTGTTTTGTTTGTTTGTTTTTTGGCTTTTATCCATTTACCATATAAGTTTTTTAGCTTGTTGTGTGGTTTGCCCTTTGTAATCAAGCCCAATGATGACAGGAAATGATACTGATGACTAGTCGTCGAGTCATACAATAAGGTTTGTGAGGGATTCAAAGCCTCTTTATGTATCTTATAGAAGTCAATTGGTTTAAGGTTTTAAAGATGTCTAAGAATTAAGTATGCTTGAAAATAAAAAGTCAGGAAACAAGATTGCTGGAAATCAAGGATGACTGTGTTTGGTTCTACATGGGAATGTTATCAAAACTTTATGGTAACAAATAAGCTTTGTATTTTATTTATAAAATTAATCATGGACACCTCTATAAAAGTTTGATAGATTAGTCAATAAACAATAAATCTAGTTCAAAGTTTTAAGTTGTTGAATGAGAAATTTTGGACCAATCACAGATTGTCATGTTATTTACTAAATTAACGACGAAATTCTAAATAATTAAATTTGAGACTAATTAGAAGTTGACATGTGTCCCAAATTGAAGTTGAAGACATAAATTGGCGAATTCCGGTGATGTCACATGTTTCTTTCATAACCGTTGGATTGAATAAAATTAATTCGATCCAATTTGATATTATTATTTGGGCTAAAAGTCCAGTTGAACCCAAAATAGGCTTAATTTGATCCAAATGTCGAATAAGACCTAAATCCAATTAGTTGGGTCCAAGGACCAGGTTCATTGACCAACCAAGCCCAAGCCACGAAGCCCACCTAAGAACTCTATAAATAGATGAATTCTCCTCATTTGTGGGGGTCAACAATTCTATGCTCTAGAGAGTTTAGAGGAAATTCTCTACAATCAGAAGACTCATTGACTCTTGAAGACTAAACCACCCCTTGAAACTTAAGCTTTGAAGATACAAAGATTCTTCTAGGACTTCAAACTTCAAGAATACCACGCGCTCCGCTTCCTTAAGTCATGCGTACGCATTCCACCGAGAGAGATTTAGAGGATTAAGTACTAGAGATCGAACCACACACATCAAATCTACATCAACACAAGTTCAACTCCACAAAACAAGTTTCTTTGGAAACCTTGTGCGAATAAATTAGCATTTCTAGTGGGACATCTCTACGTCTCATCTCTCTCTCTCATCCAAATCAATAAATGGCACCAAAGAAAGCCGCATCCAAAGTTACCGTCGCAAGCGACGCTTACACAGGACCTGTCACCCGCAGTCATTCAAAAGAGATCATGCAGAAACAAGAACAAGGTTATGTCCTTACAAAGAAAATCTGGGAACAACTGACAAAATCTCCTAAAGGCGGGATTTTCATAAGAGAAAATCCCTTATTGGACAACTGTGTTCTATTTCTGATCAATCAGAGAAAGAATTGGACTTTGATGTAGTGTCTGTCATGATGGCTGGCGTAATGACTGAGTCGACGATGACAGAGATGAAGAGAAAGATAAATTTCTTAATGAAAGTTGTAGAGGAGCGAGATCATGAAATCGTTGCCTTAAGAGATCAAATACAAGCTCGAGCAACTGTTGAGATGGCTCAAACTCCAACTGCCAAAGCCAATGACAAAGGAAAGACTGTTTTGCAGGAAAGTCAGCCGTAACAATCCACCTCTGTCATCTCTCTACCAGTTCAATAGCTGCAGAATATGATTGAAAACTCCATAAGGGCTCATTATCGAGGACCATTATAATATTCTTTTATGTACTCCAAGCCGTACATCTAGAGAATCGACAACTTGAGAATACCAGTTGGGTACCAACCTCCAAAGTTCCAACAATTTGATAGAAAAAGTAATCTGAAATAACATGCTACTCACTTCATTGAAACCTGCAAAAATGCAGAAATCAAAGAGACCTGTTAGTCAAGCAGTTTGTTCATACCTTGAAAGAAAATGCTTTCGATTGGTATACTGGTCTAGAGTCAGAAGTGATTGACAGCTGAGAACAATTGGAAAAAGCGTTCCTCAACTGCTTTTATAACACTAGACGTATGGTCAGCATGGTGGAGCTGACAAACACCAAGAGTGGAAGGGAGAGCTGATCATTGGCTACATCAACCGATGGAGAGCTTTGAGTTCAGATTGCATAGATAGACTCACTAAATTATCCACAGTGGAGATCTGCATCCAAGGCATGCACTAAGAGTTTCTCTACATCCCACAAGGGATAAAACCTCATATATTTGAGGAGTTGGCAACATGCGCTCATGACATGGATCTGAGCATTACAAATAGGGGAACTAAAGATTTCCTAGCCTTGAAGGGAGAAAGGATAAGAATAAAACGAAGGGTACTGAAAAGATCGTGAATAGTGCCATTAGAGAATCTATTGTCATTCATGCAACCCCAATGAAATTTTCCTCTAAAGAAAAACAAACAAAATTTGAAAAAAAACACAATGAGGGCGAGAAGTGTCGCCCAACTCTTAAAGAAAGGTAGGAAAAAGTTTATCCATTTTTTGACTCTGATGTTGCAGACATGTTGGAACAATTATTAGAGAAGCAACTCATTCATGTAGGAATAATAATACATGCAACGAAAGACTTCAGAATAAATAAACACTTAAACTACATTTAATTTGAGTTTTAAACATGTTGTTCATATGATATTCATAAGAGGGTTTGAAACACATATTACCTTTGAAGATTTCCTCCACGAATTCAGTTGTAAATCACCAAGATAGAGCTTGAATCTTCAAGAGGACTACCACCGAGATCTTCTCGACTATGCTTAAGCTGGAACATGTGGTGGAAACACTTAAATCAAGTTGAATTGATGAAGAACTAGTGAGGGATGTGTAGGGTTTTCAGGTTTTAACTTTAGCAAGTAAAACTCATATTGCATACCTGATCTTCATGCATGTAGCTACTATATATAGGAAGAACTCATGCAATTATACAGGGTTGCATGGAGGGTAGCTCCAACTTGAAGATTATCACAAAAATCAAATGGATTTTAGTGACAATCCATCATATTTGTTAGTAAGGTTTTCCCAAAAAATGGAAAAACCCACTAACTTAAAAATGATTTAAAAAATCATGTTAATTAAATTAGTTTTAAAAAATTAATTAAAAAATAATTAATTTAAATAAAACTAATTTTAATTATTTTTTAATTAAACTTTTTAATGAAAATATAAATATAAATTTAATTTAATATCTTAATATTAAATTAATAAAATATCAATTTCACCAATAAATCAATTTTTTATATTTAAATCATAATTTAAATGTTAATTGATTTTCCAATTTTGTTTAATTGCAATTAAATTAAACGTTTTTAATTGTATCACATACAATCAATCAAAAACTCTAAAATTAAATTTGAGTATTTCAAATTCATAACACTAATTTCATACATCAATACTCAATTTGTCATTCCATTTTAATGAGCTAGTAGATGGACTTAATGGACCTATAGATCATGAGCTTTAACGTACTGTAATTAATTCGTTAAACTCTTTAATCAAATTAATTACTATTCGTTAACTATCAAGACACACCATTATAGCTCGATAGTTGCACACTCCTCATTGAGATATATTTCTGTCCATATAAACCATAATCAGTAAGTCGATCCTTCACAAATCAAAAATTTCCGTTTTACCCCTTTAAATACATCTTGTTCCTTAAGTTCCCACTGACCATCCAATGAACAATTTGATTCATAATACTACTTATGAATCATGTCCTTCTTTATCATGAGAAGGCGGGGCCCTGACTGACCCTCACTTGACTTATCTCATCTATCATCGCCTCGTGAGCTTTAACAATATTAAAATGGACCATTATATCGAGAACATGTTCTCTAATGTTGGATCCATCTTTCATGCGAGTACTGTAAACATACTTAGTGGCTTCATGTCGAGGATGACGGTTGCCCGAACATCTCCTGAATCGACGCCATTATCTCACAGGCGGTGGACATTACCTCATGTTTCTTATTAAGTACATTGGATATATTTTCTAAGATGTAGGCCCGAGCTTTTTCTTTAGCCCTATCCCACCGATCATAGATGTCCCGAACATTTCAGTTCGCTGTTGTACTGGGAACCGAAGGACATTCCTCTGTCAACACAAACTTTAAATTATCCACTACTAATATCGTATTGATGTTAGATTTCTAGTTCGAATATCCTTCACCGTTAAATTTATTGGAAGCAAGTAGATGTATAATTGAATTCGACATTGCTGAAAAATTTAAACAAATTCTATTAAACATTATGCATCTAAATCCAAATTTAACAAAATAATAAAGCACCCAAAAAATCTTTATTTATTTGCAACGGTACTTTAGTGATTTAGAATAGTTGCTACCGTGGGGCAGTCAACAATTCCTTCACTAAAGCAAGATAATTCTTGATCAAATACTATATCAGAATAACTCTTTACTCCTATAGTTCTTTTGGTTATCGTTTTTTGTCAAGATCTTTACTAACAATTAGTAATTCTTGTAAGTGTGACCTGCCATTTTCAGATTTTATAGAATGGTATGAATATATCCCCGAGATAGAAGACAATACCCAAGACGGAACTATAAGACCCTATTCATTACTGAAGCTTGGGTTGTTCTGAGTCCTATGTTACAACCTTCCGTAGGGATCGTCGTGGTTAATGACTAGCTAGTGTCGCCTAAAAATGACAACAGGCGCAACATAGGAATCTCACAGTTCAAACTAATGGAGAAGACCGTAAGATAATGTTGATACATTTCCTTCACCCACTTACTATGAACTACTTCCCCCATTCATCTTGTTATTGACCCATGCAAACACTTTCCGAATGGAGTAGTCACGGTAAAAGCGACATGAAGCCGAGCATGAATCTCACGGTGTGAACTCTTGAGGACGTGAGAGATAATAACTATATATTGAATATATTGTTAATCTCCTATTGAAATGTTCTAAATGTTTGGGTATCTATTTACTTAGGTTAAAACCGGCTAACTTTTAAACAACCTAAGTCTATATTATTTATTTTTATCCAAGTATAACATTTATATTTGGATTTAACCCTACGATGTCTAAGTGTTTAAACCTCACGACACTCACACAAGCTCATAAAATCAGTTAACAACGCTCAATATTTCGGTCATAATCTCTAAATAAGAGGTGTTACGTAAACCGTCAACTTAAGTACCCCTAACCTTAGATAGGTTTATGAACCGCATTGAGTTTGTAACCAAAATTTATAAGGTAACAATCTATTTTAACGATTAAAACTTAGTTGTTAACCTAAGTGAGCATGTTGTGTATCTTTGTTATAGATTTTAAAGTCTAATTAATTTTTATAACAACTTAAAAAAATTAGACATGCTAAACATCCACAACATTCATCAAAGGCATTCAATATAATATTTATATTAAAAGAAACCCTATACATACATATTATATATTATAACAATTTATAACATACTTTTCAATGTATGTAACATGCTTCCTACTGTAGGATTTTAAATCTACATGGCATACTATATGCACATACAAGATTTATTTAATTATAACATACATCACATGCATAAACAATTAAACACATACTGATACGGTTTTGGTTTTGGAATTTTTAAGCAAACAAAAGCCTAAGTATTACAAAAAACAGGCAACAGCTCCAAACAGCTTCCAGACTGCTCGAACAACTCCAAATCGGGCCCAAAAAGACTTGAACTGGATGTGAACCACCTGAACTGGACCAATCAAAACACTTTTAAAAGTGAACCGGGTCAAGTTTGAAGAAAAACCAATCAAACTAGTCAATCCTCGATAAATCGATTCAAGAATCTTTCTTGGATAAACCGGATCTCACTGATGGACCAAGATCTTGCTTGGTTTGAACCGGATCTTGCTCCATGTTGATGCTCAAACTTGATCTCTCTCTGCTGGTTGAAATGTCGCTGAGAAATTGATCCCTCGATGCTAGTTGAAATCTTGCTCAAAACTTGATCTCTCACTGGCTCATTGAAATCTCGCTCAAACCATCAGAATCCCGCTTCTGGCTTGAAATCTCCCTCGAAGTTGATCCAAAATCTCATTCGAACTTGAAATCTCGTTAGGTATTCCATCAGAATCTTGCTCGAACTAGAAATCCCGCTCAAACTCGATTCAAAATCTCATTTGAACTTGAAATCTCGCTCGAAATCCCAGCAAATCTCGCTTGAAATAGAAATCTCACTCAAAACTTGATTCAAGATCTCGCTTGAACTCGAAATCTCACTCGAGCTTGGTTCAATCTCACTCGAAATCCAAATAGAAGTTGAAGAACTAGAAATTTGCAACTTGGCCTTCTTCATTTCTTTCTTTAATTACATCCTAATTTCAACTTCTAATGACTCCATATGAGTTACAGACTCAAAAATACACATTAAGGCCCATCAAACAAGAGTCAATTAAAAGAGAAACAATATAATTGATAGAATTCAAATTCCAAAACACTGAAAAAAACCATATCAGTATACTATTTCATGCAGTTCATGAAAAAACACCCACCAAACTCAAATTAACAATATTAAGCGCTTAAATCATGCTCTGATACCAATTGTAGGAATAATAATACATGCAACGAAAGACTTCAGAATAAACAAGCACTTAAACTACATTTAATTTGAGTTTTAAACATGTTGTTCATATGATATTCATAAGAGGGTTTGAAACACATATTACCTTTGAAGATTTCCTCCATGAATTTAGCTGTAAATTACCAAGATAGACCTTGAATCTTCAAGAGGACTACCACCGAGATTTTCTCCACTATGCTCAAGCTGGAACGTGTGGTGGAAACACTTAAATCAATTTGAATTGATGAAGAACTAGTGAGGGATGTGTAGATTTTTCAGGTTTTCACTTCAGCAAGTAAAACTCATATTGCATACCTGATCTTCATGCATGGAGCTACTATATATAGGAAGAACTCGTGCAATTATACAGGGTTGCATGGAGGGCAGCTCCAACTTGAAGATCATCACAAAAGTCAAATTGATTTTAGTGACAATCCATCATATTCGTTAGTGGGATTTGGATTTTCCCAAAAAATGGAAAAACCCACTAACTTAAAAATGATTTAAAAAATCATGTTAATTAAATTATTTTTAAAAAATTAATTAAAAATAATTAATTTAAATAAAACTAATTTTAATTATTTTTAATTAAAATATAAATATAAATATTAATTTAATATCTTAATATTAAATCATTAAAATATCAATTTCACCAATAAATCAATTTCTTATATTTAAATCATAATTTAAATATTAATTGATTTTCTAATTTCGTTTAATTTCAATTAAATTAAACGTTTTTAATTGTATCATATACAATCAATCGAAAACCCTAAAATTGAATTTGAACATTTCAAATTCATAACCCTAATTTCATACATCAATACTCAATTTGTTATTCCATTTTAATGAGCTAGTAGAGGGACCTAATGGGCCTATAGATCATTAGTTCCAACAAACTGTAATTAATTTGTTAAACTCTTTAATCGAATTAATTACTATTCGTTAACTATTAAGACACACTACTATAGCTCGATAGTTGCTCTCTTCTCACTATAGATATATTTCTGTCCATATAAACCATAATCAGTAAGTCGATCCTTCATAAGTCGAAAATTATCATTTTACCCCTATAAATACATCTTGTTCCTTAAGTTCCCACTGACCCTCCAATGAATAATTTGATTCATGATACTACTTATGAATCATGTTCTTCTCTATCATGAGAAGGAGGGGCATCGATTGTTCAAGACTTGGAATCATCACTTAAGAGAACAACCTATCTGCTAACCCTAAAAGTGGTAGGAGTGAATTTCATCTTGCAGAGTTATGTCCCCAGCTATCCATATGGTCTTATCCCCTAAATGAAAGGCTTATTGAGCAGTGCTATTGGACTACTCTCATCGATGCAGATCAAAGGATAATCTCGATAAACAGGACTTCATAGCTAGCTTAGGATTAAGATCGAGTTATCTTAGATTACTTTAGTATAAAATAGTCAGTTTTACAGTAAACAGTCATTATAAAGAAAAGTGACTATTTAGTGGACTAGTCTATATGCAAACTCATTGCATAGGATGCCCTCACTCACATGTCTTTACATGTATGATCTGTGGATCACATCATTTGTATTACCTATACAAAATGGGCTGCATCCAATAGTGTTACCAGGATGAGATACCCAATTTCATCCATATACTTATAGACCATTTAGGCTATATACTATTAACTTGATCCCGTTTATGTCACCACATAAAGTTAAAGTATTCATACTATAGCCATGGATATGTTTATTGGATTTTCATAATAGAATGCAAAATCAACAACTTTATTGAATAACATACTCAAAATATTTTATTGATAAATAGAATGGTTAACATAAAATTTACGAACTGCGAGTTCTAGAACATTCTCAACAATCTTCCACTTGGACTAAAACTTCAGTGAGAACAAATATATACAATACAATGTTGAGAAACATAAAAGGAAAATACAATAAACTAGAGCATCTCTAATACCATAGATATTCTCCCACTTGCCCTAGATTACGTTGCTCGGAGTCCTAGTCCAACCAGGTGGCCCTCGAACACTTTAGCCGAGAGGGTCTTCGTAAGTGGATCAACAAGGTTGTCTTCAGAGGCTATCTTTGTGAGTATCTGATGCGTTATTTTATGTGATGGAAATATGAAATGAAATACGGTGATGAAATTGCGTTGAGCAACAAGTTTTTTCAGTAGAATCCAAGTATAAACCCCACTAAGTTTCCTGGTAAGTCCAGGGTCGAACTCAGGAACTTGGGAAAACAATATGCGGTGGTAATTTTTAGGAAGACTTTGCGATAACCGGTAACTCGAATAGTTGTTTGGTGTTGTTGGTTGCGATAATAAAATAAATAAATGCGGCGGATTTGAGAAAAGTTTGATTATGCGATAGATGCATTGAGTACGCGGATGAACGGGTTGAGAAAGTCTTTAGCTAGCGTTTCCTGGAAATGCGTCAGACTATGCGATCATGCTACACTCATGCAACAACAAATCATTTTCCAATGCAAATGCGATGCTCCTAAGTCTAGGATGCATGTGTTGAATGCAAAAGTGTCCATAGAGCTTATTCCTAAGTCTCTACTTTTTTCCTATGCGATGATGCAAGATGCGCACAAAGACAAGGTGATAGCACACAATCATATCCTATCTCTAGGATGCATGCGATGCGTTAATAGCAAACAGTTCTTATTCCTAACCTTCTAACTCTTGATTATGCGTTCTAATCTGACTCTCCCGAGCCTAGATTCTAACCTAACTTTTCCAAGCCTAGATCCTTTCCTTAGACTACCCTCTCGAGTATCTCTAATGGACGAATGAAGCATACATAATACAAGATAATCGCATAGAATGAAGATCCCCAGTTATGCTAGCTAAGTGCTTCCCAACCCATTCAACAAATTTAGCTACTCATGCATAATAAACAGAGAGACAACAGATATAGAGAAGTAAATTCCATTTCTATAAACGAGTTTGAATACAAAATAAAAATGAAAGATAAAGGTAGAGATCCTGGTAGCAATCCCTTGCTGCCAAAGGCTTTTACACTGGCAACTCTATTCGATTCAAAAGATATTCCTGCTTCTGCAGGAACTGGCCCTCTCTCTAATCTTGATGCTTCTGGCACTCTCCCAAGCTCATCAGAACGATTTATCGGCACAACCTCTTTCTTTCACTTCCGCCTTAAAATAAAAGAAAATCTAAGAACAAAGCTACCCTAACTATGGAAAAATTCTCTAACTCTCCTAACTTGCTGAACTGGCTGAACCGAACCCCTTTTCTGAAAGATGCCTTCGGTATTTATAGAGTTTCAGGGTGAAAGGCGGCTTCTCTCTTATGATTGCACAGATGGGATGACTTTAATTCTCTGACTGATGCGCCGAATATTTGTCACCGAAAAGCTGAGTGTACTTGTTATCGTTAGCGGCTTGGCAACTTAATTCGGATTCGACCGTCATCAGCTTTCTGTCCCATGTGATTAATTATGCTTTTCACCCAGATGCGGTCACCAAGTTTCGTCGGCTCTATGCGGCAATCCTTCTTGGGCAGATGTTTGCGAACACAAATCACCACAAAACCTTGCGGTAATACTGCACTCGACCATTGATTTCTTGTGATCGCGCTTTTCGCTCTGCGTTAACGCATATTCTTCATAAAAATACCAAAGTTAACTGTTCTAATGCGATGAACGCATGCGACCGCAATATTATGAACTTAATGCTTTTTGGTCGCAATCTAACATATTTTATCAACACAACCCTTCATTGGTTAATAACTTAGTTATAACACCCCAGGAGTTTTTTTTTTCAAGAATGAACTTTTGAGGATGAAAGTTCTTTGAGGAGGGAAGAATGTAACACCCCACACATTTTTTAGTAATAATGTAATTTCAGTAACTTTATTATTTGGAATTTCAGTAATTGTTATTAGTTGGAGGGCATTTTTGGAATTTTTGACTTCAAGTGTAAGTGCGGGAATTTAATTGTTGGCATGAAATTATTCAAATTGGAAATTTATGGTAGGAATTAATTTTCTTTTGAAACGAAAAAGAATTTAATAGTATAAAATGGAAAGGAATTAAATGTAATTATATTTATTTCCTTTTTTGTTTTATTATTATTATTATTATTATTTATAAAAAGTCAAACCCTACCCCCCTTTTCTTCCTCACGCACCTGCCAACACCCCCCCTCAATTTCTTCTTCCTCCAGCCGGGATCCCAGCCGCTTGCCGATCATCTCCATCGCCCGCATCTCTCTCTCTCTCGGAAACCATCGCTTAACAGTGCCGTCCGCGAGCATCAATGACCCAAACCGCGCGACTCTCCCTTCTTAGTCGCGTGTCCACGCCCCCTCGTTGCCGACTCTTCACACCGGGGTTTCGTACATCTCCGCTCATGCCGTGTCGGTCGTTGTTGACTCTCAGCCGTCTGTGGGTGCCATATCTAAGGTCATGCACATCCTCCGTTGTTCGTGGGTTCGGTGTTGTTGCTGATCCGTCCTGTCATCCGATGTCGCTTCTTCGTCCAGCGCCGCCCAGCTCCTACCGTCGTCGCGGTTGCTTTCACATCTCTTTTGGGTAAGATTCTTAGTTTTAGGTGTTTTCCTGGAAGTTTGGGTGTGGTTTGTTTTGGAATAATTTTGGTTAAAATCCGTTATGTTTGGACTTTCAGAAGCGAGATTCAGAGGATTTTGAGGGCGTTGCTCATCGAGAAGGAGACTGATTTTTCGTCAGGAATTGTTAAATTTGGGTGAGTAGTTGGGCTGTTTGTATTTTGGGTTAAGGGTACCTATAAAAAAATAAGTTACTAATTCGGGACTAAAATCATGTTCAGATTAGTGTTTTGGTATGAGTTCTAAAATCTGCTAAGAGAAAATTTTGGAGTCGAAATCTTGCGAGTTTAGTTTGTATAATTTTTGGTGACCGTCTGATTAAATTTGTATGTTGGGTCCTGATTCCAAAGACTGAAATTTAGTATTATGTCTGTATTAGGTGGCTTAAATCAAGGTTTATTTTGTTGGAGAGCATTGATTGGGCTAATTTTAGATTTAACTTTGATGTAAGTAATCTTACTATTGGAATTGCCCACGGGCCAGACATTAGATGTATGCTAGCATGATAAATGTATGTTATGGCGAATGTTAGCATGATAGACTGATAGTATACTATGATCAAAGTATGTTCTGGTACGAGATCTGAATTATTTATTTATACACATAGACACTTGAATACTAGTATGAGATGGTATGTGCTTCTATATGGTTGTATTTGATCTGATGATGTTGCGGTATACATGTATGTTGTAGAACCATGATGTTGAGGGCTTTATGGCCTGGGGCTTTCCAGACGTTTTTCCAGAGGATCTTTTCGGACCGCCCACGCAGGAGGAGATAGATTTTGCTATTGAGTTGGAGCCAGGCACAACTCTCATCTTGAAGGCTTCATACAGGATAGCCTCGGCAGAGTTGAAGGAACTGAAGGTCCAATTGCAGGAGTTGTTGGACAAGGGTTTCATACGCCTTAGCGTGTCACCATGGGGTTCACCTGTTTTGTTTGTGAAAAAGAAGGATGGATCGTTACATCTGTGCATTGATTACAGAGAGCTGAACAAAGTGACCGTCAAGAACAAGTATCCCCTTCCCAGGATTGATGATTTGTTCGACTAGTTGCAGGGAGCTACGGTATTCTCTAAGATTGATATTTGGTCAGGATACCACCAGCTGAGAATAAAGGACAGTGACATACCCAAGATAGCTTTTCGTTCGAGGTATGGACATTATGAGTTCATAGTGATGTCGTTCGGTTTAACGAATGCACTGGCAGTATTCATGGATTTGATGAATAGTGTGTTCAAGGAATTCATCGACACCTTTGTGATTGTTTTTATTGATGACATCTTGGTTTATTCCAAGACAGAGGCCGAGCATGAGAAGCACTTGCGGAAAGTTTTGGAGACGTTGAGGGCCAATAAGTTGTATGCAAAGTTTTCTAAATGTGAATTTTGGTTGAAGCATGTGTCCTTCCTAGGGCATGTAGTATTGAAGCAAGGTGTCTCTATGGATCCTGTAAAGGTTGAGGCAGTTACGAGTTGGGCTCGTCCAACCACAGTCAATGAGGTGCGCAGTTTCTTGGGGTTAGCAGGCAACTATAGACGCTTTGTAAAGGACTTCTCTTGCATAGCCGATCCATTACCTCAGTTGACTCGGAAGGGAGCAACATTTGTTTGGAATGAGGCTTGTGAAAACAGTTTCTAGGACTTCAAGCAGAGGTTAGTTTCAGCCCCAGTTCTTACAGTACTGGATGGATCAGGTGGTTTTGTCATTTACAATGATGCGTCCAAGAAGGGGTTAGGATGCATATTGATTCAGCAGGGCAGAGTAGTTGCTTACGCTTCACGTCAACTAAAGAAGCATGAACAGAATTATCCCACGCACGACTTGAAGTTAGCAGCAGTGGTTTTTGCTCTCAAAATCTGGAGACATTACTTATATTGAGAAAAGATACAGTTCTTCACGGACCACTAGAGTTTGAAGTACTTTTTCACTCAGAAAGAGTTAAACATGAGGCAAAGAAGGTGGTTAGAGCTGGTGAAGGATTATGACTGTGAAATTTTGTACCACCCGGGAAAAGCAAATGTAGTGGTAGATGCTCTAAGCAGAAAGATGGCTCATTCAGCAGCCCTCATTACCAGATAGACTCACTTGTGCAGGGAACTGGAGAGGGCAAAAATTGCAGTGGCCGTGGGAAAGGTCACGTCATAGTTAGTACAGTTGTCAGTGCAACCGAAGATTATTGATGTGCAGCGAGACGACCCTTATCTGGAAGAGAGAGCTTGTAGGGTGGAGTCAGGCCAAGATGGTGAATTCTCAATTTCAACGGAAGGTGGCCTCCTTTATAGAGGGCGTTTGTGTGTGCCAGCAGTTAGTGATATTAAAGATGAGTTGTTGTCAGAGGCTTATAATTCCTTATTTTCGATTCACCCCGGCAGCACCAAGATGTATCGGGACCTGAAACGTTACTACTGGTGGAATGATATGAAAAGAAAGGTTGTAGAGTTTGTCAGTAAGTGCTTAGTGTGCTAGCAAGTGAAAGCCCCGAGGAAAAAACCAGCAGGCTTGCTACAGCCATTGAGTGTACCAGAATGGAGGTGGGAGCATGTGTCTATGACTTCATCGTGGGATTGCCCCGGACAGTCAAAGGTTTCACTGTGATATGGGTTGTGGTAGACAGACTTGCGAAGTTAGCACATTTCATACCTGGGAAGTCCACCTTTTAAGTGAATAAGTGGGCATAGACATACATGAAGAAGGTAGTGAGATTGCATGGAGTGCCTGTGTCCATCATGTCAGACAGAGACCCTCGTTTCATGTCTAACTTCTGGAAAAGTCTCAGGCAGCTTTTGGGACCCCGTTAGACTTCAGTACAGCTTTCCACCCTCAGACTGATGGACAGACAGAGAGATTGAATTAGATATTGGAAGACATGCTGCGTGCCTGTGCCATAGAGTTTTCAGGAAGCTGGGATGCTCAATTGCATTTAATGGGAAGAGTTGCAGGTCCCCGGTGTGTTGGGATGAGGTAGGAGAGAGGAAATTGTTAGGACCTGAATTGGTGCAGACCACGAATGAGGCAATACAGAAGATCAGGGCTCGTATGCAAACAGCTCAGAGCAGACAGAAGAGCTATGCCGATGTAAGACGTAAGAACCTGTAGTTTGAGACTGGTGTGAAAGTGTTCTTAAAAGTGGCACCCATGAAAGGTATTCTGAGGTTTGGCAGGAAGGGAAAGTTAAGTCCAAGATTCATTGGACCTTTCGAGGTCGTGGAATGAGTTGGCCTCGTAGCTTACCATTTGGCATTGCCCCCAGCACTGTCTTCAGTTCATAATGTCTTCCATGTTTCGATGCTAAGGAAGTATGTAACAGACCCGTCCCATGTAGTTGACTACGAGCCCTTACAGTTGAATGACAACTTGAGCTATGAGGAGAAGCCTATAGAGATCCTCGCCAGAGAGGTGAAAACATTGCGCCGCCGGGAAATTGCTTTTGTGAAAGTCTTGTGGCAGAATCACCAGTTCAAGAAGGCTATCTGGGAGCGAGAGGATGAGATGAAGGCCTAGTACCCGAAGCTTTTTCAAGAATGAACTTTTGAGGATGAAAGTTCTTTGAGGAGGGAAGAATGTAACACCTCGCACATTTTTTAGTAATAATGTAATTTCAGTAACTTTATTATTTGAAATTTCAGTAATTGTTATTAGGTGGAGGGCATTTTTTGAATTTTGGACTTCAAGTTTAAGTGCAGGAATTTAATTATTGGCGTGAAATTATTCAAATTGGAAATTAATGGCAGGAATTAATTTTCTTTTGAAACGAAAAGGAATTTAATAGTATAAAACGGAAAGAAATTAAATGTAATTATATTTATTTCCTTTTTTGTTTTATTATTATTATTATTGTTTTTTTTTTATAAAAAGTCAAACCCCACCCCCCTTTCTTCCTTACGCACCCGCCGACACCCCCCTCAATTTCCTTTTCCTCCAGCCGAGATCCCAACCGCTTACCGATCACCTCCACCGTTCGTGACGTCCGCGAGATCCCAATTCTCTCTCTCTCTCTCAAACTCTTTCCTAACGGTGCCGTCCGCGAGCATCGGCGACCCAAACTGCACGATCTTTCCCTTCTCAGTCGCGTGTCCGTGCCCCATCGTTGTCGACTCTTCACATCGGGGTTTTGCATGCCTTCGCTCATGCCGCGTCAGTCGTCGTTGACTCTCAACTATCCGCGGGTGCCAGATCTAAGGTCGTGTGAGTCCTCCGTCATTCGTGGGTTTGGTGTCGTTGCTGATCCGTCCTGTCGTCCAGTGCCGCTTCTTCGTCCGGCGCCACCCAGCTCCTATCGTCATCATGGTTGCTGTCACATCTCTTTTAGGTAAGATTCTTAGTTTTAGGTGTTTTCCTGGAAGTTTGGGTGTGGTTTGTTTTGGAATAATTTTGGTTAAAATTCGTAATGTTTGTACTTTCAGAAGTGAGATTCAGAGTATTTTGAGAACGTTGCTCATCGAGAAGGAGACTGATTTTTCCTCAGGAATTGTTAAGTTTGGATGAACAGTTTGGCTGTTTGTCTTTTGGGTTAAGGGTACCTATAAAAAATTAAGTTACTAATTTGGGACTAAAATAATGTTCAGATTAGTGTTTTGGTATGAGTTCTAAAATCTGCTAAGAGGAAATTTTGGAGTCGAAATCTTACAAGGTAAGTAATCTTACTAGGGGACTTAAATCAAGGTTTATTTTTTTGGAGAGTATTGCTTGGGTTAATTTTGGATTTAACTTTGAGGTAAGTAATCTTACTACTGGAACTGCCCACAGGCCAGACATTAGATGTATGCTTGCAAGATAAATGTATGTTATGGCAGAATGTTAGCATGATAGACTGATAGTATACTATGATCAAAGTCTGTTCTGGTACGAGATCTGAATTATTTATTTATGCACATAGACACTTAAATACTAGTATGAGATGGTATGTGCTTCCATATGGTTGTATTTGATCTGATGATGTTGCGGTATACATGTATGTTGTAGAACCATGATGTTGAGGTATACATGTATGTTGTAAAACCATGATGTTGAAGTTTATATGTATGTCATAGATTCATACAGTGATGATTATGATGTTGAGATTGTGCAAATGTCCTTACTGATTAGTTAGATGCCCATTAGATTTTGTGTTTCCTTTGGGATTCACCAGTTTGTGTTTCCTTTGGGATTCACCAGTTTGTGTTTCCTTCGGGATTCACCAGTTTGTGTTTCCTTTGGGATTCACCAGTTTGTATTTCTTTTGGGATTCACCAGTTTGTATCTCCTTCGAGATTCCCCAGTTTGTGTTTCCTTCGGGATTCACCAGTTTGCGTCTCCTTCGGGATTCACCAGAGGTAGTAGACATACTTAAATATAGTAGGATAAGACTCAGTCTTCTTCTTGTTTCAGGTGCATATGTGTCTCATGAAGACTAGAGCAGTTTATATGTTTCACCAGAGGTGGGTATCTAAAGGACATAAATGCCCAGCCTGACCCTAGTATTGGGGTTACTTACTGAGTATTTTATACTCATTCTTTCTCATGTTATTGTTTCAGGTAAGGGTAGAGATGCACCGGCGATGGACAAGCGAAATTCGTGATCGAGCCATTGAGACTAGTTTTTACGCTTCCGCATCATGAAATTTAGAGTTCTTTTCATGTTTTTCTTAACTTTTAGTTTTGATGTTTAGAACTCACTTTTAAGAATTGTTTTTCAGACTTATTTATTATCCTTCATGAATTATGGGTACCCTACTATTGTATTTGAATTTAATGAAAGTCTTTTAGATTTACCTTATTTAATTAGCATTTATTTCGCCATAACCGAGTGTCGTTTTGAGTTCCATGCATGCATGCTTTTAGTAACGACCTAACTTAAGTCCTAGGGTGTCGGATTGTTACATTAGTACTGTAATAACGTGCATTTCTGTTTGTTATCAGTATCACGTCTCCTCGGTTTACTATCTCTCTGATGAAATGGTACTTTCTCTCAATATGTTTTTCACGTTTGTGACTCCTTGGTTCTTCAAGTTGGCAACAGCACCACTATTGTCACAATACAGTGTGCTGCATATCTGGAACTACTTCCAAGTCAGCCAAGAATTTGCATAGCCATACTGCTTCTTTAGCGGCTTCACATGCGACTACATATTTTGCTTTCATCGTGGAGTCAGCGATACAACTTTGCTTAATGCTTCTCCAAACTATGGCTCCTCCATTGAGAGTGAAAACTGATCCTGAAGTAGATTTCCTTGAATCCACATCAATTTGGAAATCAGAATCAGTGTATCCGGTAAGGATCAAATCCTTAGGTCCATACACAAGCATATAGTTCTTCGTTCTCCTTAGATACTTAAGGATGTTTTTTACAGCAGTTCAATGATTGTGTCCTAGATTTTCTCCGAGATTCCACCGAGATTTTCTCCACTATGCTCAAGCTGGAACGTGTGGTGGAAACACTTAAATCAATTTGAATTGATGAAGAACTAGTGAGGGATGTGTAGATTTTCAGGTTTTCACTTCAGCAAGTAAAACTCATATTGCATACCTGATCTTCATGCATGGAGCTACTATATATAGGAAGAACTCGTGCAATTATACAGGGTTGCATGGAGGGCAGCTCCAACTTGAAGATCATCACAAAAGTCAAATTGATTTTAGTGACAATCCATCATATTCGTTAGTGGGATTTGGATTTTCCCAAAAAATGGAAAAACCCACTAACTTAAAAATGATTTAAAAAATCATGTTAATTAAATTATTTTTAAAAAATTAATTAAAAATAATTAATTTAAATAAAACTAATTTTAATTATTTTTAATTAAAATATAAATATAAATATTAATTTAATATCTTAATATTAAATCAATAAAATATCAATTTCACCAATAAATAAATTTTTTTAATATCTAAATCATAAGTTAAATATTAATTGATTTTCCAATTTTGTTTAATTTCAATTAAATTAAACATTTTTTATTGTATCAGATACAATCAATCAAAAACCCTAAAATTGAATTTGAACATTTAGAATTCATAACTCTAATTTCATACATCAATACTCAATTTGTTATTTTATTTTAATGAGCTAGTAGAGGGACCTAATAGACCTATAGATCATGAACTCAAACGAACTGTAATTAATTCGTTAAACTCTTTAATCGAATTAATTACTATTCATTAACTATAAAGACGGATCACTATAACTCAATAGTTGTACTCTCCTCACTGTAGGTACATTTCTGCCCATATAAACCACAATTCGTAAGTCGATCTTTCATAAATCGTTCATAATTACAGTTGGGTAAAAATTATCATTTTACCCCTGTAAATACATCTTGTTCTTTAAGTTTCCACTGACCTTCCAATGAACAATTTGATTCATAATACTACTTATGAATCATGTCATTCTCTATCATGAGAAGGTGGGGCCCCGATTGTTCAAGACCTAGAATCAACACTTAAGAGAACAACCTATCTGCTAACCCTAAAATGGGTAAGAGTGAATTCCATCTTGCAGAGCTATGTCCCCAGCTATCCATCTGATCTTATCCCCAAAATGGAAGGCTTATTGAGCAATGCTGTTGAACTACTCTCATCCATGGAGATCAAAGGATAATCCTAAAATAAACAGGAGTTCATAGCTAGCTCAGGATTAAGATCGAGTTACCCTAGGTTACTTTAGTATGAAATAGTCAGTTTTAATAGTAAATGGTCGTTATAAAGAAAAGTGACTATTTCGTGGTCCAGTCTACATGCAAACTCATTGCATAGTATGCCCCTACTCACATATCTCTACATCAATGATCTGTGGTTTACATCATTTGTATTACCTATACAAAATGGCCGCATCCAATAGTGTTACCAAGATGAGATACCCAAGTTCATCCATATACTTATAGACTATTTAAGCTATATACTATTAACTTGATCTCATTTATGTCACCATATAAAGTTAAAGTATTCATACTATAGCCATGGATATGTTTATTGGATTTTCATAACAAAATACAAAATCAACAACTTTATTAAATAACATACTCAAAAATATTTTATTGATAAATAGAATGTTTAACATAAAATTTATGAACTGCGAGTTCTAGGACATTCCCAACAATTCAACTATCAGAATGCAAACGACCGAAGCATTTAGGAAAAGTAGACGATCCTAACCACTGTAAGTATTGCCGAGTCATTAGCCACCCAGTGGAAAAATGTTTCGTGCTGATGAAGTAAAATCTGAAGTTGGCTCGTGAAAAGAAGATTGACCTGGATCTTGATGAAATAGCCCAAAGAAACAACACTGCAGTAGCGACGACTTGAAGTGTTCCAACACCATTTGTGTCTTATGATTAAAGAGGAAGCTTCATCTAATTTGTGACTTTTTAGCCTATAGTCGTTCAGTTCCAACAAGAGATTCTAACAACAGATTTCCAAAGCAAAGATGATCTTGTTGAAGATGGCAATGAAGGGTGGATCCTTGTGTCTCGACTGAATAAAGGAAAGTCAGATTTCACCCAACAGAAGTTGTGCTTCCATCAAAATTACAGAAGAGGAAGCAAAACTCAAAAAAAGAAAGAAAAAGAGAGGACATGGAAGCCTAAGCTTGGTAAGGAAGAAGCCAAAGACTTCCCTCAAATTCAGTGGCTGGTGACTTTAACATAATGTTTTCCAAGAAAATTCCTTGATAATCATTCAGATGAAGTATTAGTAGTTATTTCATGTCAAGTTGTCAGCATAACGGAGGTTGACAACAATCATATAACTGTTGAAGAAGTCGATGATTCAAAATAAATTAAGCAAAAAGTTTCTATTTTTGAGCGTATCAAGCCTTCAACTACTCGATCTTCAGTCTTTCAAAGATTGAGTATGACCATGATATAAGAAGAAAACTAATGTCCAGCATCTACTTCCACTCGAACTTCAGCTTTCAAAAGGCTAAATATTTCCATGTCAAGGAAAGATCGGTCTTCAACATCTACTTTTGATCGTCTTATGATGACAAGTAATCAACATAAAAAAAGGATGAAAACCTTGAAGGCAGGACCATTTCATGAAGAAAACAACGACGGGAAGATTTACAGTCGTGTTCCTTCATGCATGAAGAGGAAGTTATCTGTTAATATAAATACAGAAGGTTCCTTGATGATGAAGGCAAAACTCATCATATTGACAAATTCTACAAATGAAGAGGATGATTAAAGCCATGATGAAATAAGAGCTTCCGAAATATAAATATAGAAGCTCCTCATTGCAAGAGCCTAAACTGCATGAGCTTAAAAGGTGAACAACCGCAAAAAACAAAAAAGATTGTGAACTACATTATGACTTGATCCATATTCATTATAAAAGGTATGGAAGCAGCTTGAAGGAAACTTTAAGTTAAGTAAAAAAAAAAACAATTTAAACTATATTATGACATGATCCATTTCTTTAAAGATACGTAGGCGATTTAAATAAATTTAAGCTCAATCTATCAAACACTTTCACAAAAAAAAAAAAAAAAAGGCAGAAAAATAAAAAAGGAATGACACAATCACCCTGCGTGTGGTACTACAAAAATTGATGTTGTTCATTCTCACTAAAGAGTGCAACTCTAAATTGAAGATGTTCATCTCTACTGGAGGTAGTACAATAAATGGAAGATGTTCATCTCTACTGGGGAAACACAATAAATTGAAGATGTTCATCCCTAGTAAAGATGTGACACAATAAATTGAAGAGGCATGTAGTCTACACAATCCTACACTAGTTGGATGTGTACAATAAGGTCTTCGTTAGAAAATTCAATTGTCTTTTCGCTCGTTTAAATAAAGAAGCAATGTTGGGCATTGCTTCAAGTTCGAGGCATCATTCGCCTAAAGTTCGACTCTTCATCTTCAACTATAAATGTTCTTCAAAATCAAGTTTAGAGGTTTTGTCGATGCTCTTAAAATTAAGGATCGGAAGCTTTGTTGATGCTTCATCAAATACAATTTCGAAGGATTTGTCTATGCTTCATCAAATTTAAGCTCATAAGGTTCATTGTTGCTCTTTCATCTTCAAGTTTAGGGCATTTCTTTATCTTCAATATTGGGGCTTTGCTCATATCAAGTGGCATTCCAACCTCAAATTCTGGTCTGGCTCACTTTACTTCACTTGATCGAGATTAGAGGCTTCGACGATGCATCTTCAAAATCAAGTGTGAAAGATTCGTCGATTCTTTTTCAAATTCAAGTGTGGAAGATTCCCTGGTGCTTCATCGAGCTTAAGTTTGAAGGATAAGTCCAATGCAATTGGTGAAAAGATAAGTCTTTGCTTCATCAAGTCTAATCTACATGGATCTACCTCATACACAAGATCAACTTTAGTTCACTTCGCTCTATCTCATATGCGAGATCAACCTCGATCCACCCGGCTCTGCCTCATATGCGATCCTAAATCAATTATTCATTAGAGGCACAATGGTACTTAAGGAGAAAAGATGTAATTCAGGGGTAAAACGGTAATTAATCTGGCTGAGGTTACGAATAACTTGTGAAGGATCAACTTATCGATGACGGTTATATCAAATGGACATATAATATATCTACAGTGAGGAGAGTGCAACTACAAGCCATAGTGTACAGACCTGTTAGTTAACAAATGTTGATTAACTAGCTTAAAAGTTTGACCTGTTAGTCTCGGATCGTTGGAGCCCATGATCTGTAGGTCCATCAGGTCTCCTTGCTAGCTCACTACGGGAAAAATTGAAAAACTAGGTGAAATGGGAATTTGAAATGTTCAAATTCAGTCTTTAAGAAAAATTATATTTTATATAAGATATAATTTACAATTAATTAATTATTTTTGAAGAGTATGTTTTAAATAAAATATTAGCATGAAAGTGTTTTAAAAATTGATTAATGTGATTAATCAAAATTAGGTGTCAAAGTCAATTTAATATGTGACATTAAATATTTATTTATTTAATTAAGTTATTTCTAAAATTTGAAAAATGTATTTCATTTTTTTTTAATAAAAAATTAATTAGTGGAAAAATCCAATTGTTGGATTTTTGCACTAACTATGTGGATTATGAAGTGTTTCATGCTAAGCTTGACACCTACATTATTCATGCTAATGGAGTTTGAGGTGGAAGCCATGCAAGAAGGGTTTTTGCATGTGTTTTGTTTATAAATAGGTTTTGATTTTCAAAAATTAAATTCTAATGCTTCTTTGACTTTTGACAATTATTCTTCCACAAACTCTCTTTGACTCTCCAAATTAATTAGTGAAATTCCCCATATTTCACTAAAGATTCAGTCCCACAACCATGTTCTTCAACCGAAGAATAGCGAGGATTTACCATTAGTGGTGGCAATTGCTCACGGAGACGAAGATACTAGTGGAAACTACAAAGGTTGTATTTCTAAATCTCTTTGCATGCTTAATCCTTACTTATTTAATGTAATTAGAGCGTTAATGATCCATTGCTTTCGCTATGCATACTTCTTTTGTTCCATCAATTGGTATGAGAGCATGCTTATAACGTTCTATTGCATTTGGTGGGTGTTATTCATATGATGAATGTTTTGTGGAAAAAGTGGATATATTACGGTTTTGATATTTGTTTTCTCATTAATTTATTGATGAAATTGAAATTGCTCACATGTATATGAGCTTTAATGTGTTGCAAAGGGTCTGTAATTTTTATGGAGACATTAGAGTCCAATTAGGCCTTCATTTGTTCAAAAGAGATGGTAGAACTCAAGCTAGCCGAGAGAATTGGAGAAGAAAACACTCACAAACTCGGTTACATGCTTCCAGGCTCGTTTTTTACTTAACGACCCGACCGGTGTAGTGCAGCCTGACGCATAAAGTAGCTCAAGACCTGGGTTCGACCGTCCATTGAACCGACCCGATTCGGTGGATACCGTGCGCACGCCTGCTCACTCCAACCGACTCATCCGCGCGTCGACCCACTTCGCAACCCGCGTCTTCACTCGTTCCAGTCGACCCGCACGTTCAATTTGGTGGTCCAGCTAGTCCAGATGGTCTAAACCTGTCCAGTTCGACTTGGTTGAGCCGGTTTGACCGGTTTAACCTAGTTGTTTGGAGTTTTTGAGCCGATTTGAATGGTTTTTCGTCGGTTCGGGTTAGTTCAAAGTTTGAGGCTGGTTTGGGGGTGTTGCTTGCTAAATTATGTAATAATTTAGTTATTTGTTTGTTTTAATGCCAAAATCGGTCCACTTTAATGTTGTTTAAGTATTATGCATGTGATGTATGATATTGTTTTTATTATGTGTGCATAAAGTATGCCATATAATTTAAAAAAACCCCACCATAGGATAAGCATATGGCATGCATTTGTTATATGTTATAAATATTATAATGTATGTAGTATGCATGCTTAGAATTTCATAATTTAATATAAGTGTTATATTAAAGCATGATTTTCTTTAAGGAAGTATGTTATAGGTGAATGTTCTAGGCTTATAATTGTTATAATTGTTTTATAATTGTTATAAAATAACGTAGACTTTTAAAATATATAACAAAGATAAATTGCATGCTCACTTAGGGTTAATTGGTGCAATTCAATTGACTTCTTTTTAAGAGTTAAAATAGGTCGATTACTTGTAAACCAAGAGTTGTTTACTTACCCAGGGAGATCTTGTCTAAGATTGGGGGTACTTAAGTTGACGGTTTACGGAACACCTCCTACCTGGAGATCAAACTGGCGTCTAAGTCAATAACCCTAGTTTTATGAGTATGCGTGAGTGCTGTAAGGCAATAAAATTGGTTTATCACCTAGATAACATAGGTTAAATCCCGGTATAAGAGTTATACTATGAAAAATTTACCTAGACTTAGGTTGTATAAAATTAGCCGGTTAATAACAAAGTTAGTACCCATTTTTATAAAATAGAATACTTTAGTGGGAAATTAATAATATATGAGATATATTATTTCTAGCTCTCATGTCTCTAAAAGTTCACACTGTGAGATCCATGCTCGACTTCGAGTTGCTATTTGGGCAACCTCCCTTCGGAAAGTGCTTGCATTGGTCAATAACAAGGTGAATAGGGGAAGTAATTCATAGTAACCAACTATTCTTTATATAGACTTAATTCATGCATTAGAAGATGGCTGCATGGAAATGACTGTAATTTTTTGGAAGAATCCACTAACTCAAAAACAATTTCAAATTTTATTTTTAATTTAAATAAAAATATTTTATTTAAAATTTAGTTTTATATAATTAATTCGAAATTAATTAATTTAAATAAAAATAATTCAATATATTTCATATCTTAATATTAAATTAATAAAATATCAATTCCACCAATATGATTCAAATTCATATAATCAATATTTAAATAATAATTTAAATATTAATTGATTCTCCAACCTCGTTTTAATTTCGATTAAATTAAACGTTTTAATTGCATCATATACAATCAATTGGAAACCTCTAAAACTGATTTTAAAATATTCAAATTCATAACCCTAAATTCATCCAATCAATTACTCAATTCAGTATTCCAATTTATGAGATAGTAGAGGGACTATTGAACCTACATATCATGAGCTCTAATGATTTTTACTTAATTGGTTGAACTCTTTAAACCAAATTAATTACTTTTCGTTAACCATCAAGACATACAACTATAGCTCGATAGTTGCGTGGAATGGTCAAATGTGTTCTGATTTGTCACAGATGGTCTGATTCTGATCATTCGTGTTCGGGACATGCAAGGGGGGGCGTCCTATATAAAGAGTTTGTATAAGACCTGACCACGAAGTGTTAACGTCTTATTATATAACACCGTTCATGACAAAGAATTCATTTCACTAAGATGACTATAGGTAACATGAGCTCAATCCTGAGTGAGTTGGGAACTCCTACCATTGAGGGCGGTCTTTTGATTTGTATGGGTGCGAATGGCCAGATCGCCAATTCAAACCTACCATTTTGGGGATTCGTCTGATTTGGGAGCTGGGAACCCAACTACACAACATGGAATTCGCTTCTTTCCTGAGGCAGGGGTAAGTAGATAGATAGCTCCCTAAGGGCTGATTCCAAGGCTTGAACGATGTGGCACCACACATCTTCTCTTGGCCCGAGAGGTGTTCACATATAGTTGGACTATGTTATATTGTTCATTAGAGGAATTAGTGGTACTTAAGGAGTGAGATGTAAGTATAGGAGCATAAAGGTAATTTGGCCCAGTTGTCTTACGAGCATTTTTGAAGGGTTATCGTACTCATGATTGGTTATATCCGATGGACACAGAAATATACCTGTGGTAAGAAGAGTTCAACTGTTGGTCTTTAGTGGAATGCCTGATAGTTAACGGATGGTGGATCTCGTGGCTAAAGAGTTTAATCAACTATTCACGGACTATTGGAGCTTCGAGCCACAGGTCCATTAGGTCCCTGGGTAGCTTGGATAAAGTAGAGAACCAGTGTTTGGGTTAATTTGAGATGTTCAAATTGAGAAGAGGAAGTTCGATTATATATGATATAATTGGACTGGTTAATTATATATGATATAATTGGCTAAATGTATGAGATACATTATTTTGGAGGAAATTAGATATAAATATGATTTAAATCAAGTAGAGGAGAAAATACTATAGTAGATATGTGATATCAAACTATAGGTTAAAAATATAATATGATTATACTTATTAATTAATTAATTGATTAATTATATGATAATTAATCCAAAATTTACGTTCGAACGTGGGTTAGTAGGGCAACGTAGGTTATTGTAACCGATGAATTAAAATGAAAAGTGTTTTCATTTTGAATTGCCCGTCGTTCGATCGCTCGAAGAGAAAAAGAGAGAGCGTGCTGGTGTTTCCTAAACGATTGCTTAAGAAAATCGAGAGACTGTACGATAGCTCGTCTCTGCCTAAACAATCGTCCACGTCGCGCCTAAACGATCGCACACTGTCGCCTACACAATCCCATAGCTTCTCTAAACGATCGCATAGTGTGCCGATTTACGTACGATCGTATACCTTTTCCTAAACGATCATTTAGTAAATCCTACCCGATCGTGTTGCTTCTCCTAAACGATAAGCAGTTTGCTATGCGACAACGTCTTTTTCCCTCCCATTTGCTTATTGCATACACGATTCGTGTTTCCTCTTTCCTCTACCAAATTCACCAAAGACCACCCTTTAGGTTTTCACTTCGAGAATACTCGGGGCTCTTTAGTGGTGGCGTCATCCCCGTTGCAGTCGTAAGTTTGTGTTGTTCGTTCTGTTGTTGTTCACGCTACTACTGGGCATTGGTAGATCACGTGGAGGTTTTCCACTGCTTTAAGTGCTGAAGTTTGAAGAGCATCTTCAACTGGTATGACACTCTTTCTCTTGTTATTTTCTTGTTCATAGCATGTCGATAATTAGTGTTTGTTTGCATAACTATTTTATTGAATGTATAATGTGTATTTCGGTAACGGTGAGATCGGAGCGATCCGAATGTGCTCATGAAACTCTTTGGTAAGAGATCCTTCAATTGGTATCAGAGCCAGGTTGTGATACTTCGATTTCATCTGTTGCAACGAAATGAGATTTACATTCATGGTGGGTGCATTTCTACTCTGGTTTAATAGTTAAATTTTGCTGTGGATGTGCGGATTACTGGATGTTTTTGGTATGATTAGCCTCAGTTTGATTTAGATCCTTTTACATTTGGGATTATTTGTAAAGGCCCCTGCGTTTTTGGGCATTAATAATCGTTATCGAGTCTGTATTCAAAGTTTATTTGAAGTTTTGAGTCGTTTGCCGAAGAAATTCTGGACAAGCGTTACGGTTCTTCAAAGAAGGAGGCGATCTAGGGTTGATCGCATCGTGCAGAAGATGTTCTACGCGATCATTGTTGATCGCATCGTAAAAAAGAAGGAGTACGCGATCGTTGTTGAATGCATCGGTTAAACGATGAGGTATGCGATCAAGTGTTGATCGCATCATTTTGACGATCGGGTATACAATCGAAGAGTATTGCGTCGTGTAGACGATGAGATGCTCGCGGATTGCTTAACGCGCGGGCACGCTAGATGATCGTTTAGGCCAGCAAGCTTCATCGCTTAGTAACTGACTAAAGGATCGCTTAGAATCACAAGGTAAGTCATTTACCTGGTTGCACGCATCGTGTAGATGATGAGATGCTCATGTATCGTTTAAAGCATGCATGCTAGATGATCGTTTAGGTCGGCAAGCTTTATCGCTTAGTAACTGACTAAACGATCGCTTAGTAATACATGATAAATCTTTTATCTATCATCGTGCTATGCGATCGCATAAACGATCAGGCTTCGCAGCCTCGTCGTTGTCTACGCGATCGTTTACTTATGTTTCTATCGTCTAGTGCGCACTGAATGATCGTCTACCTACTGAAGTTTACTAGACGATGAAGACCTCTGACGGTTCAAGACCCGGTTCGCCTGTGAACCAGTTTGCTCGATGGAAAAAGTAAAAGATAGGGTTTTTCATTCCGGTTTTTGTAAAGGTTCATCCCGGTCCATTAATCCTTTATTTATTACATGTGATGTATACTTTTTATATGTCATATGGTATACACATATAGTAAATCCCATCTTAGGTTTTGCAACGGTCATGCATTATCTCTTTATTGTAATTGTTATAATTTACAGAAGCATGATTTAATTATGTAAGAGCATGCTCATGCATCATATAATATAAGAGTTATATTTATGCATGCATAAAAAGTATTGACATGCATCATCTTTATATTATAATTTTTATAGTATAAGGGTGAATGATAGCATGTTTGCTTGGTTGTTACGCGTTATATAAAAGTTATATATAGTAATGATCGGACATTGCATGAAGCATGACACATAGATTACTTTATAAATGTTATAAATGCCTCGTTGTACGCAATGTTTTTAGTTGTTTCTTTTTACAAGTTAAAGAGAAATTAGAACTAAAAGAAATAAGAAAGACATGCATGCTCACTTAGGTTTAATTCATGGTTTTAAAGTGTTTAAAAATTTGATCACATAGACCTAAGATCACGATTCTAATACGATTAGCAACCCTATGGCTTTAATCTTTTAATCAGTTTAATAGGATTAAATTGGCTAATAAAAGGTTAAATTGTAGCAAATCTATCTATAAGGGACCTTTTGTCTAAGGTGGGTTTTGTCTAGGCTGGGTATTTAAGTTGACAGAAACGTAACACCCATACCTGGAAACTTACCTGGAAAGGTGAATTAGATAGATTTGAAGCATGTATGCAAGTTAAGGATAGTCCATTAAAGTGTTTAAATGTGACTATTTGAACTTGTTCATATTTCATAGACAAATGTTGTTTATGAGCAGAGTTTAAAAAGACAATGTAGACTAAAATCAGTAGCCGAATTGTCTAGGTTAATGAATCCCTAGGTAGAACATTCAGTAGGAGGTACTTGAGGCATAAGATGCTTCATTTAAACCTTTTACGTTTCTCCTAAATAGTCCACATCGTGAGATCTACCCTCTGCCTCACGACACCTTTGGCGTGTCCCCCCAACGGATGATGTTTAGGTAGGTCAATATCAAGGTGGATGGAGAAAGTGTTCATAGTAAGTGGGAGGGGGAAGTGCGACAACATATCCCTCAGTCTCCCTCGTTAAGTTGAATAAAGTTACTGCGCATCGCCTCGAGGCACCCTGGGAGTGTCCCCCTAAAGGATGGCAGTTTTGCGCATTTCTTTATTTGATCTCCTGTAAGAGGATTAACTTAGTCTCTTGTCCTAATCTACTTCTTCCCTACGGTGGGCTCATTAGGGTGGGACTCTGGCACCGAAAGCGAGGGGTTAAACTTATGCGGAATAGTTAAAGGTTAATGATTCTGGACCGAAAAATGGTGGCTGTTAGGTTCAATTCAAAGAGTTAATTCTACCTAATGGTTGAGAATGTCTCATCCCAGTGAAGGGGCAACTGATCACCCCACCGGTGGCGTTTGTCCTACCTCACTAGGGCATCATTGCAAAATAGAAGTCTATAACTTAGGGTACTTGAAACTGTTTTGCAAAACTGATTGGTTTAAAAGTGTTTTAGCAAGTCTAATAAAGTTTTGTTCGTATTTTCAGAAAAATTCCAGCTCCGAATGCCACTCGAAATGTTTGGGAGGCATACGAGCGATGGACAAGGGCGAATGAGAAGGCTCGAGGCTACATCTTGGCAAGTTTTTCTGAAGTCTTGTCCAAGAAACATGAGCCTATGGTCTCAGCACGTGAGATCATGGAGTCCCTACAGGGGATGTATGGACAACCGTCTGAACTCTTATGCATGAGGCTCTTAAATACATATTCAACTCCAAAATAGAGGAAGGCACCTTTGTTCATGAACATGTGCTTAACATGATGGTCCACTTTAATGTGGCAGAGTTGAATGGGTCTACCATCGATGAGGGCAGCCAGGTTAGCATAATCCTGCATTCCTTGCCGAAGAGCTTCCTGCACTTTGTTAGTAATATGATTCTTAACAAAGTGAAATATAACCTTACAACTCTCCTCAACGAGTTGCAGACATACCAATCTTTATTGAAAAGTAAGGAGAGGCAGAAGGGTGAGGCAAATGTTGCTTCATCCTCCAGGACGTTCCATAGAGGTTCGAACTCAGGAATGAAGTATGCATCTTCTAATTCTAACTCTGCAAAGGGGAAGAAGAAGAAGGGTGGTAAGGGAAAAGGGAAGGCGCCTGCTAACCCACCGCCTGTTGCCCTAAGGAGGCATCCACAAGTTGCTAAGGGAAAGTGTTTCCATTGCAACCAAGATGGACACTGGAAGAGGAACTGTCCTCGATATCTGAAAGAGAAGAAAGCATCCAAGGCTAAGGCCAAGGCCGATAAAGGTAAATGTGATTTACGTGCTTGAAACTTGTTTAGTGGAGAATGATGATTCTGCTTGGATAATTGATTCAGGCGCCACTGACCATGTTTGTTCTTCTTTTCAGGGGATTGGATCTTGGCAATAGCTGGAGGCTGATGAGATGATGATGCGAGTAGGCACCGGGCACGTCGTCTCAGCTGTGGTAGTGGGAGGACTCTAGTTAGCTTTAAAGAATAGGTTTCTTAAATTAAATGATGTATATATTGTTCTCGAACTAAAGAGGAACCTTATTTCTATAAAGTGTTTATTGCAATGTAAATATACTATCTCATTTAATATGGATAAAGCGTTTATTCATAAAGATGATGTTTTTATTTGCACAGAAAATCTGGAATCGAATTTATATGTGCTAAGGCCGTTAGCCATTAATTCCCTCCATAATACTGAATTGTTTAGAACTGTCGCAACTCAATTAAAACGTCGACGATTTTCTCCAAAAGAAAATTCCCATCTTTGGCATCTTTGTTTAGGGCACATCAATCTCAATAGGATTAAGAGATAGGTGAAGAATGGACTTCTAAGTGAGTTAGAAGAAAATTCTTTACTAGTGTGTGAATCTTGCTTTGAGAGTAAGATGACTAAACGACCTTTTACTGGAAAAGGTTATAGAGCCAAGGAGCCTCTTGAGTTAGTACATTCTGACCTTTGTGGTCCTATGAATGTGCGAGCCCGAGGTGGCTATGAGTATTTTATAAGTTTTATTAATGATTACTCAAGGTACGGGTATGTTTATCTTATGCAATGGAAATCTGAATCCTTTGAAAGTTCAAAGAGTTCAAGGCTGAAGTTGAAAACGCATTGGATAGATATATTAAAACACTTCAATTGGATCGAGGTGAAGAGTTTTTGGACTCAGAATTCCAGGATTATTTGATAGAACATAGAATCGTTTCCCAACAATCAGCACCGGGTACACCTCAGAAGAATGGTGTAGCAGAAAAAAGACATAGAACCTTGTTAGACATGGTTCGCTCGTTGATGAGTTACGCTTCTTTACCGGACTTGTTTTAGGGTTTCGCAGTGGAGTCTGGGTATACATACTCAACTTTGTTCCCTCCAAGAGTGGTTCTAGAACACCTCTGAAGTTGTGGAACGGACGTAAAGCTAGTTTACGTCACTTCTGCATTTAGGGTTGCCCTGAACATGTGCTTGAGGCTAATCCCAAGAAGTTGGAACCACAGTCGAGGTTATGCCTCTTTGTAGGTTGCCCCAAAGGTACACGAGGGGGTTATTTTTATGATCCAACAGAAAATAAGGTGTTTTTTTCAACAAACACTACTTTCTTAGAGGAGAATCATATAAGGGAGCACAGTCCATGAAGCAAAGTCGTGTTGCGCGAGCTTTTCAATGAAACTACTGAAACTTCAACAAGAGTTGTTGAAGTACTTGCTACATCAGCAAAAGCTATTGATAGGAGTTCATCCAGTAGGTCAGTTCCACCTCGAGAGTTGAGGGAGCCTCGACGTAGTGGGAGGATTGCGAACCCGCCCGTTCGCTATTTGGGTTTCATGGAAATCCTTGCTATGGTAACAGATGGCGACGTTGAGGATCCGTTGTCTTTTAAGAAGGCGATGGAGGATGTTGACAGGGATGAATGAGTCAAGGCCATGAATCTTGAGGAGACCATTTATATGGTGCAGCCCGAGGGATTCATAGCCCAAGGTCAAAAGCAAAAGGATTGCAAACTGAATCGGTCCATTTTTGGACTGAAACAGGCGTCTCGATCTTGGAACATACGGTTTGAAACTGCGATCAAGTCGTATGGCTTTAACCAAAATGTTGATGAACCTTGTGTCTACAAGAAGATCATCAATGCTTCAGTAGTTTTCTTAGTGTTGTACGTAGACGATATCCTACTCATTGGGAATGGTGTAGATCTACTAACTGCAGTTAAGAACTGGCTAGCGACCCAATTCCAAATGAAAGATTTAGGAAAGGCTCAATTTGTTCTAGGTATACAGATCTTTTGGGATCATAAGAACAAAGTGCTAGCACTGTCTCAGGCATCGTACATTGACAAGATGTTGCTCAAGTACTCGATACAGGACTCTAGGAGGGGCCTACTGCCATTCAGGCATGGAGTGTTAACACCGTTCATGATAGACTTCACTTCACTAGGATGACCATAGGTAACATAACATCAATCCTGAGTGAGTTGGGAACTCCTGCCATTGAGGACGGTCCTTTGATTTGTATGGGTTCGAGTGGCCAGATCGCCGATTCAAACCTACCATTTTGGGGATTTGTCTGATTTGGGAGCTTGGAACTCAGCTACACAAGATGGAATTCACTCATTCCCCGAGACAGGGGTAAGTAGATAGATAGCTCCCTTAAAGGTTGATTTCGGGGCTTGAATGATGTGGCGCCACACACCTTCTCTTGGCTCGAGAGGTGTTCACACATAGTTGAACTATGTTGTATTGTTCATTAGAGGAATCAATGGTACTTAAGGAATGAGATGTAACTATAGGGGCATAACGGTAATTTGGCCCAGCTGTACTTACGAGCATCTGTGAAGGGTCATGGTTCTCATGATTGATTATATTCGATAGACACAGAAATATATCTGTGGTAAGAAAAGTTCAGCTGTTGGACTTTAGTGGTATGCCTGACACTTAACGGATGGTGGATCTCGTGGCTAAAGATTTTAGTCAGCTATTCACGGACCGTTGGAGCTTCGAGCCACAGGTCCATTAGATCCCCTGGGTAGCTTGGATAAAGTAGAGAACCAGTGTTTGGGTTAATTTGAAATGTTCAAATTGACAAGACGAAGTTCGATTATATATGATATAATTGGACTGGTTAATTATATATGCTATAATTGGCTAAATGTATGAGATACATTATTTTGGAGGAAATTAGATATAAATATGATTTAAATCAAGTAGAGGAGAAAATACTATAGTAGATATGTGATATCAAACTATAGGTTAAAAACATAATATGATTATATTTATTAATTAATTAGTTGATTAATTATATGATAATTAATCCAAAATTCACGTTCGGACGTGGGTTAGTAGGGAAATGTGGGTTATTGTAACCAATGAATTAAAATGAAAAATGTTTTCATTTTGAATCGTCCGTCGTTCGATCGCCCGAAGAGAAAAAGAGAGAGCGCGCTGGTGTTTCCTAAACGATTGCTTAAGAAAATCGAGAGACTATACGATAGCTTCTCTCTGCCTAAACGATTGTCCACCTAGCGCCTAAACGATCGCACACTGTCACCTACACGATCGCATAGATTCTCTAAACGATCGTATAGTGTGCCGATTTACGTAAAAAATCATATACCTTTTCCTAAATGATCGTGCAGTAAATCCTACACGATCGTGTAGCTTCTTCTAAACGAAGCAGTCTGCTATGCGATAGCGTCTTTTTCCCTCCCATTTGCTTATCGCCTACACGATTCGTGTTTCCTCCTTCGTCAACCAAATTTACCAAAGACCACCCTTTAGGTTTTCACTCCGAGGATACCCAGGGCTCTTCAGTGGTGGTGTCATCCCCATTGCGATCGTGAGTTTGCGGTTGTTTGTGCTACTTTTGTTGACGCTGTTGCTGGACGTTGGTAGATCGCGTGGAGGTTTTCCGCTGCTTTGAGTGCTGAAGTTTGAAGAACGTCTTCAACTGGTATGACACTCTTTCCCTTGTTATTTTCTTGTTCATAGCATGCCGATAATTAGTGTTTGTTTGCATAACTGTTTTTATTGAATGTGTAATGTGTATTTCGGTCACGGTGAGATCGGAGCTATCAGAACGTGCTCATGGAACTCTTCGGTAAGAGATCCTTCACATTTAGGCTATATATTGTTAACTTGATCCTGTTTATGTCACTACATAGAGTTAAAGTATTCATACTATAGCCATGCATATGTTTATTGGATTTTCATAATAGAATGCAATATCAACAACTTTATCGAATAAGATACTGAATAATATTTAATTGATAAATAGAATGTTTAATACAAAATTTATGAACTGCGAGTTTTAGGACATTCCCAACACAATAGTGTGGAAAAGTATTAAGTAGAGCTGCATTGGAAACTCCACAATGGAAGCAGAATATGTTGGTCTAAGGTCACACTAAGAGGAGACGTTATTGTGAGATAAATAGCGTTTGAGCACAATATTGCTGATCCGTTTATAAAGGCCCTTCCGACTAAGATTTTTGAGGGTCATCTAAAGAGTTTAGGACTATGGGTAGAATAAATAGAGCAAGTGGGAGAAAAAGTGGGTATGAGATGTCGTAGTTTATTGTATTTAGATTTCTCCCATAGTACTCAACTTTGTTGTATTCCACTAAGAGTTTTAGTCCAAGTGGGAGTTTGTTGGGTTGTATGTCCTAAAACTCGTAGTTTGTAAACAGTAAATATACATGAAGTTTATTCAGACAAATGTTGTTGAATGAAAATGAATTGATAACTCTAAATCAACTAAACTACGAACCCTTGGCTATTGTTATAAATACTTGGACTTTATATGGAGACATAAACTCGATCAAGTTCGAGTATAATAGCCTAAATAGTCTATAGTACTTGGATTAGGTCGAGTACCTATTTCTGGAGATACAATTGAATACGACCCACTTTATGATTGTTACAAATGTTGTAAAGTGTCATAAATGACGTAATCAGTTCATTAATGTAGAGACATGTGAGCAAGGGTGTTCTACACGATGAGATTGTGTAAGACTGGCCACAAAATAACCACTATTACATATTAACACCATTTACTGTTAATACTAATTAATTTCACTTCTTGATGACCTGGATAACTTGATCTGAATCGTAAGCTATCTATGAACTCCTATTTATTCGAGATTTTCTTTTGATCTGCATAGGTGAGAGTAAGCTCAACAGCGCTGCTCAATATGCCTCCCATTTTAGGGATAAGATTGGGTAGTTAGCTGGGGACATAGAATTTGCAAGATAGAATTCACTCCTACCCATTTTAGCGTTAGTCAAAAGGTTATTCCCTTAAGGGTTGATCCCGTGTCTTGAACAAGGGGCCCCATTCTCTTCTTGGCCAGAGAGGGAATGGATTTAGTGATTAAGATCCTAAATCAATTGTTCATTAGAGGTATAATGGTACTTAAGGAGAAAAGATGTAATTCAGGGGTAAAATGGTAATTGATCTAGCTGAGGTTATGAACAACTTGTGAAGGATCAACTTATTGATGACGGTTATATCAAATGGACACATAATATATCTACAGTGAGTGGAGGGCAACTGCAGGCTATAGTGGACAGTCCTGTTAGTTAACGAATGTTGATTAACTAGGTTAAAGAGTTTGATCGGTTAGTCTTGGATCGTTGTAGCCCATGATCTATAGGTCTATGGGATCTCCTTTCTAGCTCACTACGGGAAAATTGAAGAACTAAGTGAAGTGAGAATTTGAAATGTTCAAATTTGATTTTTAGGGAAAATTGTGTTTTATATAAGATATAATTTACAATTAATTAATTATTTTTGGAGAGTATGTTTTCAATCAAATATTAGCATGAAAGTGTTTTTAAATTGTTTAATGTGATTAATCAAAATTTGGTGTCAAAGTCAATTAAATATGTGATACTAAATTATTTATTTATTTAATTAAAATTGTTTTTATTAAATAATTTCTAAAATTTGAAAAATGTATTTCATTTCTTTAATAAAAATTTAGTTAGTGGAAAAATCTAATTGTTGGATTTTTCTATTAACTAAGTGGATTATGTAGTGTTTCATGCTAAGCTTGACACCTACATTATTCATGCTAATTGAGTTTGAGGTGGAAGCCATGCAAGAAGGATTTTTGCATGTGTTTTGTTTATAAATAGGTTTTGATTTTCAAAATTTAAAATCTAATGCTTCTTTGACTTTTGACAAACATTCTTCCACAAATTCTCTTTGACTCTCCAAATTAATTAGTGAAATTCCCTATGTTTCACTAAAGATTCGGTCCCATAACCGTGTTCTTCAACCGGAGAGTAGCGAGGATTTATCATTGGTGGTGCCGATTACTCACAGAGATGAAGATACTAGTGAAAACTACAATGGTTGTATTTCTAACTCTCTTTGCATGCTTAATCCTTGCTTATTTAATGTAATTAGAGCGTTAATGATCCATCGCTTCTGCTATGCATGCTTCTTTTGTTCCATCAGGATCAAGTCCAGCACCTGGCTTCGCCTCATATGAAAATCAATATCAATCCTGCTTCTTTCACCTCATATGTGAGATCAAGTTTGGTCCTCCGGCTCCGCCTTATATAGTGAGATCAAGTTCGATACTCCTAGCTCTACCTCATCCGTGAGATCGAGTCTTGTCTGCCTGACTCTACCTCAACTGCACAATCAGGTTTGATCTGCCTTGCTTCGTTTCATTTGCGTGATCAAGTCCAATCTACCAGGCCCCGCGTCTGGTCGGCCAAGATTTGCCTTATATGTAAGATCAGAGTCAATGAAACACTTGGATCAAAGCGACCTGAGCACCAAGATTATAGCCAACGGAACATTGAGATCAAAATCGATAGAACATTAAGATCAAAACGACTGAACGCTCAGGTCGCGCACTATGAGCGAAGCCAATGGAACACTAAGATCATAGCCGGTAGAACACTGAGCTTGAAAATGATGGAATGCTCGAATCAAAATTGAAGCGAAAATCCAATAGAAACCTTATGTCATTCACTAAGATCAAAGCCGGTAGAGCACTGAGCTTGAAACAGACAGAATGCTAAAGTCAAGGACTAAAGCAAAAATTGACGAAATCCTTAAGTCATGAAATAAGATCATGCTTACAAGAGGAACGCTAAATTGAAGCCCTGAACTACCGCTTGTTCTATTCTTTTCTCTAAAAAAAAGAAAAAAAAGAAAAAAAAAAGAGGGTCACTTGCCATGTTAAAAAATAAAGAAAAGAAGGAAAGTAATAAATTGCTTAAGTGAATAAATATATAATAAACAAGGTGAAGCTAGCAACTACCCTTGCAGACTACATAATCACCCACATAGAGGTTATGTCTAGTTGGAGTCAGATCATTGTTGGTAGAGCTGGTAACCACCTATGCAGACTACACAATCACCCACGTAAAGGTTGTGTCTAACAGGAGTCAGATCGTTGCTGGCGGAGTTGGCGACTACCTCTGTAGGCTACACAGCCACCCACATAGGGATTGTGTCTAATAGAAGTCAGATCATTGCTGGCGAATCTGGTGACCACCCCTGTAGGCTAAACAATGACCCACATAGGGGTTGTGTCTAGTAGGAGTCAGATCTGTTGGGATTGGTGTCCTAATTCTCTTGGAGTCTTATTGTTTTGTAAAGATACACATTG
This sequence comes from Benincasa hispida, assembly GCF_027475165.1. Taxonomy (NCBI): domain Eukaryota; kingdom Viridiplantae; phylum Streptophyta; class Magnoliopsida; order Cucurbitales; family Cucurbitaceae; genus Benincasa; species Benincasa hispida. The sequence goes on from NC_143483.1 coordinate 35,286,611, forward strand.
TTTGATGAATAAAATAAGCGTTATTTAATTTTGGCATTTACTCATATCCAATAAACAAAGTTCTTTGGTTATCTTATGTGAACTTAAGCATGTATTTGTAATATACAAATAGATCGTGCCTTAAGTAATAACCTAAATAGATCTGTAGTATAAGGATTAAGGTGGGATATCTGATCTTGGTGACACTACGGATACGACCCGCTTTGTAGAGGTTTGCAAGTGTTATAAACTACTACAAATGGTTGATCCTGACCATTCATGTGGAGACGTGCGAGCGGGGGTGTCCTATACAAATAGTTCGTATAAGACCTGGACCATGAGATGATTAGACTCTGTATATAACGTCGTTGATACTAGAGACTTGCATCTCACCTAAATGACCATAGGTGACACGACCTCAATCCTGAGTGTTTTGGGAACTCCTGCCTTTAAGGTGGTCCTTTGATTAGTATGAGTGAGAGTGGCAAGATTGCCAACTCAACATGCCTACCTTCTTGGGGACTTGTCTGATCTGGGAGCTGGGAACTCAATCCACAAGATGGAATTCACTCCTTTCCCGAAGCAGGGATAAGTATAGAGATTGCTCCCTTAAGAGCTGATTTTGAGAATTGAACATAGTGGCCACAACTTCTCTTTGGAAGAGAAGACTCAGTCATAGTAGGACTATGACTTATGTTCATTAGAGGGATCAATGGTACTTAAGGAGACAGATGTAACTACAGGGGCATAACGGTTATTGGAAGGGTTGTAGCATTGCTGATTGGTTAAGATGAACACATAATATATCTGTGGTGAGGAGAGTTCAGCTTTCGGTCTTTAGTGGAGTGCCTGGTAGTTAAAGGATGGTGGATCCTGTGACTGAAGAGTTTAGTCAATTATTCACGTACCATTGGAGTTTCGAGCTACAGGTCTATGAGGTCCCCTTGGTAGCTCAATGGATTCAATTGAGGATCAGTTCTTGGTGTTGATTTGAAATGTTCAAATTGACAAGAGGTATTTTGATTATATATAATATAATCGATTTGATGTATGAGATACATCTAGTGGAGGATTGATGTAAATGAGATTTACATTAAGTACATGGAATAGAAAAAGAACGATGGTTTATATGTTTCATGAGATGAAATATTAAAACTATAAGTTATAAATATAGTATGATAAGTTAGTTATCATTTATATTTATAATAATATTCATTATTTGATAATTAATTCTTTTTCTTTAATAACCAATTGAGTGGGTGGTTATTGGATTCATGGTAACTGTGAGATAAAAGAAAAATGGTTTTCCTAATTTTAAAAAATATTTACAAACTATTGAAAAGTTTTCATAAAAGTTTTGGAGATTTCTCTCTCGGCGAAAAAGGATCTCACGGAGTTGTCAAGTAAATATAGATTTACTAAACGGTGGCTTGGGCTAGCTAAACGATCGTGCATCCGCGAGCTAAACGATCGTGTAGTATTTATCAAACGATCGCATAGCTTTTGTTAGACGATCGCTTGCCCAAAGTAAACGATCGTGTAGTGTCTATAGGCGATAGACCGAGCTAAGCGATGAGCTAAACGATCGCATAGCTTTTGCTAAACGATTGGGCATCGACCTATGCGATAGGTCTTCGCCATCTCCCACTTACCCAGTCATGTACACGATCGGTGTTTCCTCCTTCATCTACCTCATTTGAAGTCCGAACAAAGCCCACCCTCTAGATTCTCACACCGAGAATACCAAGGTAGCCTTGTTGGTGGTGCAACTCGACACTGTCGACATTCTATGGAGGCCATTCGTGCTGTTGCTGAGGAGTTCGTGGCCAAGGCGATCGTTGAGAATGAGTGCAAAGAGTTCATGCTGTGTTGTCGTTGTGTAGATTGAGCGTTCGAGGTTGCTGTTATTCGAGCAATCGTGCGCAAAGGAGCGTGGAGACGCATCTTCAAATGTTCGTAGAGTATTGCTCTTTGTTTATTTGAGTTTTCATGCTGTAATTTCTATATTAATTGTATAACCGCTTGTTTAGAAGTCGACTGTAAATGTAATGTTCATTCATGATTGTGATTTGGAATAATCTTATTTCTGTTACTCAAGAAAATCTCAAATCCGATTTCCTTCAAGATCGTTGTTGACGGAGTTGGCGACCACCCCGACAAACTACACAATCACCCACATAAGGGGGTGTGTCTAATAAGAGTCAGATCGTTGTTGGCGGAGCTGGCAACCACCCCTACAGGCTACATAGTCACCCACATAAGGGGTATGTTTAGCAAGAGTCAGATCGTTGTTGGCAGAATTGGCGACCACCCCTATGGGCTACACAGTCACCCAATAGGGGCTGTGTCTAGCAGGAGTCAGATCGTTGTTAGCGGAGCTGAAGACTGCCCCTGCAGGCTACACCGTCACCTACATAGGGGTTGTGTCTAGTCACCCATATAAGGGTTATTTCTAGCAGGAATCAGATCATTGTTGGTGAAGCTGGCGACCACCCCCTACAGGCTACGCAGTCACCCACATAAAGGTTGTGTCTAGCAAGAGTTAGATAATTTTTTGTAAAGCTAACCACATAATCACCCATATAGGGGCTGTATTTAAAGTCTAATCGATTGTGAGCAACTTTGGTGACAATCTCATTGCAAGGGGGAAAGCACGTCAAACATTTAAGGATATATCCACCAAGAGTATACAAAAAATATGATTCTCAAAATAAATAAATAAATATATATATATATATATATATATATATATATATATATGTATGTATAAGAAAAAAAAGGAAAAAAGGAAAAAAGGAAGAAATGGAAAATGGAAAAAAATGTAGAAAAAAGGAACAAGGAAAACAAAGGAAAAACAAAAAACAAAAGGAAAAAGGGTGAAACATGAAAAAAAAAAAAGAAAAAAGAAAAAAAAAAAAGAGGAAAGAACACAAAAAAGAGAAAAAATAAGAAAGAATAAAAAAGAAAAAAAAAGAAGGAAGAAAAGAAAGAGGAGAATAGAGTAGGAGTGGAAAATGTGAATGAAAAAGATGTATATGGTGAGTCCTATTTATAAAGATCAAGAGGGATTCAAATTCCTAATTTAATTTAGTTTTCCTATTAAGATCTTATCAAATTGAGGATAAAATCACTTTGAGATTAAATTGTGAATAAAATCTCAAGTTAAGATTTGATCATATTCCAAATTTTATCCCAAGTTCAAATCATCCAAATTTAGCCTTCTATCCTCAAAGCAAAATTAAATTAGGGGTAAAGTTTCAAATTTATCTCAAAATAAAATTTGACCATATTCCAAATTTTGTCTAAAATTCAAATTAAGTTTAGCTTTTATCCTCAATCCAAATCAAATTAGGGGTAAAATTTCAAATTAAAATTTGGCTATATTCCAAAGTTTATCCCAAATTCTAGTTCAACTTATGTACTAAATTCATAGTTTGACTGACACATCAATTGGGGTCAAATTCAATAAAAAAAAATATATGTTTGAATTTCGATTTCAATTTTATATTTTTTTTAGATTCATCCACCCATATATGTACATAAATTTTGAAAAAGGGATTTATTGATCGAGAAATTTTAGACTAATCGCAAATTGTCACGTCATTTACTAAATTAATGACAAAATTCCTAATAATTGAATTTGAGACTAATTAGAAGTTTACATGTGTCCTAAATTGAAGTTGAAGACATAAATTGAGGAATTCCAATGATGTCACATGTTTTCTTCATAACCGTTGGATTGAATAAAATTAATTCGGTCCAATTCGATATTGTTATTTGCGCCAAAAGTCGAGTTCCTTAATTTGACTCAAATGTCAAATAAGGCCCAACCCCATTTCGTTGGGCCCAAGGGCCATGTCCATGAACCAATCAAGCCTGAGCCTACGAAGTCCTAAAAACTCTATAAATAGAGGAGTTCTCTTAATTTGTGGGGGTCAACAATTTTACACTCCAGAGAGCCTAAAGGGAATTCTCTAAGACTCATTGACTCCTGAAGACTGAACCACCCGTTGAAGCTCAAGCTCTAAAGATATGAAGATTCTTCAAGAACTTCAATTTCAAGAACACCACGCGCTCTGCTTACTTGCGCTCTGCTTCCTTAAGTAAGCGTACGCATTCCACTGAGAGAGAATCAGAGGATCAAGTACTAGAGATCGAACCACAACACATCAAATCTATATCAACACAAGTTCAACTCTACTAAACAAGATTCTTCGAAAGCCTAGTGCGAACATGAGCAAAATTAATTATTTAACTATCAAATAATAATATTAATTAAATTATTAATTACAAATATTCATAAAATGAGTAATTCATAATTAAGGTTACTTGATTACATAATTTGATGAATGTATATAAATATTATGTATTAATTAATAAAACAATCAAAATCAGTTTAAAAATAAATATGACATTTTGTGATTAAAAAATAATGAATTATAATTAATCAATGATAAACTAATTATAACTATTAAAAAATAATCTCATAAAATATTAATCATAATGATAATTAATAACTACATATATAATTTATTAATGAATTAATAGTGTGAATGCATTGGTTCACGGTTTATTATATAATTAATTAATTTATCTATGAATATGGATGTCAAATTCAAATATTATAATTTAAATTTAATATAATTTTTTAAATAATAAATTTAATATTCATATATTAATTAATTTTAATAATATAAGATAAAAGAATAAATTCATATATTAAAAGGGGAGAGAGAGTGAACATCAAGAAAACTCATTCTTTTGGATGGATATCATCCATGGATATAAGAAACGCATGAGAATAGCTTATTCCCATATCTAAATCTTCAAAACTTATACCAAACAAGGGGACGTGTATCCCTTACCCATTCACACCCATATCCCATTCTAATTCCCTCAATTCAAACGTCCTCATAGATTGGATATGTAAAGCGAGGGTAAATATATTAAGGGGGTAGAGGGGTATGTGCCCTCTTAAATAGTATTGTTTTATGTATATGTATGTTGTTTTTTTATTAAATATATAAAAAAAAATTGCAGTTGTAGTTTAAATATAAATTATTATTTGTCAATGTAGATACCATTATTTGAAGTTGGTTTAGTGACTTGGAGCATGGTATTCTTTACTGTATTACATTTTAATTTTTCTCACACACATATGGATATATACTAATATTTTTGGATCTTTATAAAATCATTTTACGAAAATTGATTGAATGAATTTTTTGTTTATATGTCTAGGTGAATACTTTTTCATTCTATAAATTACTTCAATTTTATATGTAATAGATGCCCTAAATATTTAAAAGGGAAACTTAAAAAAAAATTATTTACACAAAATAGTAAAATTTAATCTGATAGAGGCTAATAGAAATCCATCAGTGACTATCAATGATAGAAATTGGTAGAAGTCTATCATTGATACTATGTGATAGATGCTGATAGAAATCTATCGGTGTTTTTTTTTCTATTTCTGTAAATAGTTTGACATTTTTTCTATCATGAAAATTTTCTTATTTAAAATGTTTAAAAATTAATGGTTTTATAAGACAAAAAAAATTGTGTCTTTTTTAACCTTAAATTTTAAATTTTGTAAGTAATAGATATATTAATTTTAAAAAGATATCTCAATGTTACGAGGCACAAAGTTAAGCTTAATGGCTAATATAATCTTTAACGTTTAACATTTTCATACATGTAAGAGACATATTAGATGCAAAATTGATATTTTAAGAATATATTAAAGGGCTATTTACAAATATAGGAAAAAAAAAATATTTACAAATATAGCAAAATTTCTGTCTATCTGCAATAGACCACGATTGACTACTATCTGTATTTATCTGTGTCATGATAGACACAAATAATAGTTTGACAAGTGCATCGTCAGAGGGAGGCGTGTCATATGATGATTGAAAGCTTTGGCGGAGATAGAGGTGAGGTTTGTGAATGAGAGAGAAGCCATTTTTAGAGGAAGAAGATGAAGTTGAAGATGGGGATGAAAAGGAGAGTGAGGAGAAAGAATGATAATTCTAACAATTTTTTCCTCTTTTATTTTTTTAAAATGATTATTCATGGGTATATACACGAAAACTTAGACTATGCATGAGGAGAGATACCAAAACCCTAGATAATTTTTCTAATTTCTTTTGTTTTATGAAAAATATGGATAAGGCTTTAATGGTAAATAGAGCCAAACATAAGTGAAAATTGTAGTTTATCAAACTATTTCTGAAATAAATGGAGTCTATAAGAAAATAGTGTAATATGACTCTACAAGCCTTCTATGTAGAAAGTCCCTGTATCAAACACAAAATAAAATATTTGGGGACTTATTAAACATTTTTAAAGTTTATGAAGTATATAAAAACAAATCTAATTGAAAATGGGGCCCAAACAACCGCTTAAAACTTATATCTCAAACATCATCCTGACTATAATGACAATTTTATCCTTTGAAACCAAATTATACCTATTCCTGAAAATTAAGGGACGACTAGAAAGTACTTTCTCATAATTTTATAAATTTGAACCTCTTGCTAACTCATTCACTCATTGGAAATTATTCGATCTGAGTTCTCAAAAGATGTATTACAAAGTTTTTTCTTGTTATAGGCCCGTTTGGATTGTTTAAGAAAAAAATATTACTCAAAAAGTTTATTTTTATTTAAACGCTTTTAATAAAAAACTAATTAAAATATATTTAAAAAATTATTTTAAGTAGTTGCCAAACACATTGTCTTCTTCCAAAATAACTTATTTTTTAAATTTCAATATTTGATAATATATTTCAAACAAATCCTAAATCAATAAAAATCGGCTTCAATCTGCCGCTTGAAATCCTATATGCATTTATTCAAATTAACATCATTTTCTTTTAATTATAATCTTTTTGTTTTGTTTTGATTTATTTTTTATTTTCAGAAATTAACATCTGCTGATTTATCTCACAAAATTTTCAATTTTTTCTTCATCAAAGGGAGCGACAAAAACATTTCATTGATAATTACGAAGTACAATAAAGAGATCGGAGAAAAGCCTTCTAATTCATGAAAATAGTAGATGCATCATAATTATAAAACTTTGATTTAATACACCAATATGCAACTAATAAGATGAGGTCCTCGCAGAAAAGATCTTAATTTTTGGCCGTATCTTTGAAGATTCTGCGATTGCTTTCCATCAAAATGGACCAAAGAATAGCCCCAGTGATGGTACTCTTAAGAACATCTTTGTCTCACTTCCTTGAAAGAGATAAGAATTGAGAAATCAATTCATTCAAAGAGGTAGGATTGTATATTATTGAGAAGCAAGATTTAATATAGACCAGAAAGCTTTGAAATATAAACAATGTAGAAATATATGTTATTTTGAATTTTGCATTTGATAACAAATACATGCATGGGAGGAGGAAAAGTTGTATGCATACTTTTGTGACATTAAATCAAACGAGGTTATTTATTTTATTTATTATAATGTTTGATTATACTTTAATTCTATTAATTTTGTCCATACAAATTGACTAGAGTATAATGTATTATGTAATTCGCGCACGATATTATGCTCATCTTCGATATTTACAAATGAAAATTATTGTGGGGGTGCATTTCGAGCTACAATCATTTCCGTGTAGTCCACCCAAATACTCAATTACAAGTTGTCACGTGTCAAATTTTCCTTTTTTTTTTTTTTAGAGAAAGATGGTTTTTTTATTTATATATTTTTCTCTTATATGTAACGGCAGAAAAACTCCTCTTTGAATTGGTGTCTTTCTCGAGGTCTTCCTCTTCTCTTTCATGAAATCTTCCTTACTATGATTTTGACAAGGATCCGATTTGCGAGAACCTTCTTTGAAAGAAGTGAAGGAAAAAAAGGAAGGAGATTTTTAGAGAACTTTTCTCTAATTTTTTGGAGAGTTTTTCCAAAGAATCTTTACAAAATGATTGTAGAGATTATCGTTGTTGTGTGTTCTATGAGGGTTCTTTAGGGCCCTTTATATAGGACATAACTAGGCTAATCCTAATCGTATTAGGATAATTGTTGTATGCTTGATCTTGTTCAAATATTGAGGGATAAAATCACAAGTTTTTTCTTAACAAGCCCAAGTATAAACTTAATAAGAGATAGACTCGATGAGGACCGAGGTTGAATATGAGGATTAATTAAATAAAACAAATTTCAAGAATGGCTCTATACTTAAACTTATAGATGGGTTATCAATAAGTGAAGTGATTTGTAATGCATTCAAGTGCACAACACAGTAGAAAGTGTAAAAGAAAACAAAAAAGATGGTGGAGTTGAGATAAGTAATCTTCATTCCGTTGAACTCAATGATAAGCTTTCATTCATGTTCATAACCTTAAAGGACTCTACCTCTCGGTGAGTTAGGTACATGTTTAGATTACTCCAAATGTAAGGTTATATTTATTTCTATATACACTATTTACTTGATTTAGTGAGATTGACAATTACTTGCTCTCTCGAGTAGTTGATTGTTACCACTTGATTTGACTAGTTAGATGTTACTAAGAGTTGGATTTAAGTTCATATTAAATCAAACGAACTTTGCTTATCAATGAGCTCGTAGAAATGAAGATTAACGCATCCTAACACATTAATGGTTTAGCTACTCATGAAGAAGTAAATGAAAACGGAAGGGAGAGATAATGAAGTCATGGAAATCATGATGTGTATTAAAAATATAATGAAGAAGAGAAGTGCTGAAACAAAGTATAAACTAGACGTAAAGTAAATAGATTATTGGACTAAAAAATCGATTGTTGGCAGTAGTTTCGTGCTTCCTGTCGATTTGAGATAGAAAGTCTATTGTGCTCTGCAGTGGAGTGGTGGAGCTTTTCTTCTCCGGAGGTGGCCATGATGGTGGGCTTCACGAGGAACATAGCCACAGGAATGGGTTGATGGCTCTTCACCAAATTTGTGATGAAAAATGTTTCTTGATGTCTGAATCTGTTTAATACATTCAGGACTAACATATCTATATAGAGCTGAATGTAGGAACCATTTCTACCGCTTAGGATTTTAGCAGACGCGTTAGATAACTTTTTCATGTTCGTTGTTGTAATTGTCAATGGTCCCCTCGTGGATAAGTCCAATGCCAACTTCTTTTCTCCTTGTTTTCATCTATATTGTTGCACATTTAGCTTATTAGCAAGGTAAATTTACTTAACCTCTTCATTTGAATTCATTGAATGCATGAAAATGAATTTTGCCCAATTTTCTTATGATTTCAACGTTTTTTTTCATCAATTATTTCTAAATATTCTAATTTTAAGAGACAATCGGTAACTTATTTAATTATAATTATCTCATTTTAATATCTCATATTAAAGTTATAACATTAATTATCAATTCTAATATCTCACATTAAAAGAATTTAAATATTTGAATCATATTTAAATATATTAATTCTCTTATTATCTCATTAATTTGAATCCCATCCAAATTAAATATTCTCCATATTATATGGTTGTAATTTGAATCTAATTCAAATAAACTTTATAATAAAGTATATTTTAATTATATCCAATACAATTAATATTTTTCCTAAAAAATTTGAATGCTTCAAATTTTCTTTTAATATATTTGATCCTTGTTGGTCCGTGATGAGCTAACAAGGAAACCTTATGGACCTACATATTATAAGCTTCAATGATCCAAGATTAATTAACTAAACTCTCTAATTAGTTAATCTTCATTCATTAACCACATGGAAAACCACTATAGACTCATATTTGCATTTCTATGTACTATAGGACAAGTTGTGTCCATAGATATAGTCATTATAAGCAAGCAGATTATTCATGAGTTGTCCATAAATACAACTAAGTCAAAATTTCTTTTTACCTCTGTAATTACCTCTATCTCAAGTACCATTGATTCTCTAATGAATAATTTGTTTATGGTCCAACTATAAATTAATTCCTTCTTGGAAAAGTGTGAGGGTGGGCCTCTTGTTCAAGTCATAAAGTCAACACTTAGAACAACTCATCTACATATCCTATATGGAAAACACTGACTTCCATCTTGTGAAGTTATGTTCCCAAATCCTTATCTGATCAAGTCCCTAAAATGGTAGGCATATAGAGTCGACGACTTAAGCCACTCTCATCCATGTAAATCAAAGGATGAGCTCTCACAGATAGAAGTTCATAACTCATTCAAGATCAAGATCAGGTCACACATGATTATCTTGTGAAATATAAATCTCATCAATTAATGGATTTACAAAGAGAAATTAATTATTTCGCGGTCTAATCTTATACAAACACTTTCTATAGATATATCTCCACTTACATGTCTCCACATAAACAATTTGGATCAGACAGTTTGTAACTATTACAAAGTGGGTCGTATCCATAGTGTCACCAAGATAATGCACCCAACCTTATCTATATACTATAGACCCTTTAGGATATTACTTGAACATAATCCACGCAACTACATATTATTGAAGATTACATAACTAACCTTGGATTTTAATTGTTATTGGATAATTTCATATTGCATATTTAAATAATTAAATCAATCAACTAAATGATTAAAAGGCTTTAGGATACAAGTCACAACAATCTTCCATTTGCACTAAAGCCGTGAGACATCTATCTTAGGACATACTCTATACCCAACATATTCTCTATAATGACCCCAAATTTAACTAGGGAACTGTAATATAATTTCCTTTCCACTAATTCTAGTAACCATGAAACTTTTTTTTAAAAAAAAATGGCAGCACAACGATGCTACCACAACAAAATGAAAAAAATTTCTTTGACACTTGTTTATAAAAAAAAAAAAAAATCGCACTCCCAATGATATTTAAAACAACTTTTTCTTCTTAACAGAACTCTTAGAGTTTCCAGAACACTAATACTCAAAATAACTACTTAATCATATCCAACAAAATTTACTGAACAAAACAAACTTAAACTACCATACAATCAATAATAAAAAAAATGGACTAAAACCTATTACAAGTTCACAACTCAAAGACAATTGGAAACCAACTTAACCTAAACCAAAGTTTCACATTCCAAAAGTGCAAAATAAAATAGACTCATAATGAAAAGAAGCAAACAATAACATAAGCCTAAAAGTTGATCTTTCTCAAGCTCCCTCCTCAGCATCACTAAGGTTGCAATACCTAAGGCCTCAATGCTTCTCTACCATACTCAATGTTTTCCCCTTGACCATTTTTACCCAAGGTCATTAAAATATATATCGACCCTTGACCATTTCCACTCAAGGCTTAACTGCTCATCGATCTTTAACAATTGGATGAAGTTAAAAAATATAGTGTTTTTTCAAACTATTGACAAAAATGGGGTATATGGAAAAGTATTTTTAAAAATAGGTGGGAATGGAAAGTATTGACAAAAGTAGGGTAGTGAAATCGTGTATGGGGTACACGATTAACATTTGGAAGAATTGTGTACGGTGTACACGATTTACGTTTAATCCAGTCAGCACCACGTCAGCTAACTTGGTTGACCGATCGCATAGAGACTCATGAACCCATTCCACAATTTTTTTCTTTTTTTTAAAAAAAAAGATTGACTAATTATTTTTTTTTAATCGAAGATGTACAACAATATTAAGACTTTACAAATTTTTTCATTATTAAAATTAATTATATATTTAATCTACAATGAAAACATAATTATTCTGCACTCATATTAAAAAAAAGATATCATGATCTTAAAGAAGATTTACAATTAGTTTTTTAATTTCAAAATAGAAGTTTACATGAAATTTGAAGACGACCCCCTAGCCCTTACCCTACATGGGGGTTGTCTTTGTGTCACTCTAAAGTAAGTTCATCCTGCTGTCGTTGTCATCTACGAAGAATACGTCTTCGATCAGTGTCAGCAACATTGAGTCATCTTGTTTGTTGAATAATACTTTCTATGTTGACCAATGTTTAGTGACACATTGAACCCAACTCTAGTAAGTTGTGCTGTATTAAATATTGTTGTACATCTCCGGTAAAATTATTATGTACGATGAAAAAATAAATATTAAACAATATTCATATCATATATATGAAAAATGTCTGATTTTAAATCTCTTACCATGCAGTAATAGTAAGCGCCGTCAGGTGTGGTAAATCGCCTCGTGATTGAATCGTACCAGGAAAAGTAGTCATCTGATACAGCTGGCACATTTTTTATTTCTCCCTATGCACAACGATCATGTCGTCTATACCAGTCTTGGTCGTGCTTACCTCTCAAATCAATCTGGTGTAGTATTGGGAGTGTATAGGAAAACGAAAGTATCGTTTGTCGCATACCGAACTGTCTCAACACACGATCTGGATGATGCCACTCTACTATATGGAAGCATATAAGAGGGTTAACGGTCAACCAAATGTCTTCACCACCACGATAGTAATCGAGTAGTGATGACCAAATCTCTTGTGTGTATGACGTCCAATTAATCTGACAAAAAAAAGAAGAAGAAGAAGAAGAAGAATAAGATAAGTATACATCCAAAATGTTTTAAATATTCATTTATATATACATTTATTACCTGATTGTGCATCAGTCTATCGAATATTTTTCGGTATACTAGCAACATATTTGCTGACTGTTCAGAGGCAGCTAATACACCACTCCATCTAAAATTATAAAAAATACAATTAATTTATATTTTTACATAAAATGATAAAAAATAAATAAATATAGAAATGAAATAATACCTAGCACTAAGTGGACGATGATCCGGGGCCTGTAACTGAACTTGTGGTGCTATAATTGGAAATCTATTATAAACCCATACATGTAGTAGTATCAGTGGTTCTGCTATTTCCAACGCTTGTGCATTGGTAGCCCGACAAAGTTCTCTATACAACCATGCAAGACATGCACCACCCTAAGAGTACGTACCAGCATGCTCGAAATCAGACAGTAGAGGTAGAAACATGAGATGTACTATAGTATTTGACTTGTCAGCGAACAAAAATCCTCCAATAAGCTGCATAATGTATGCTCGTGCATATCTACGTACACTAATGTCGTCGGCATCGGGAGGTATTTTTGGAAACTGGGATGCCAACCAAGGGATACTCAATCTTGAGCCTTTCAGATAATCTGGTAGAACGCCTAAGAGCTCTTAACAAACATTCTTCCAATCATTTTGTAGTGAACCAGTCAATGCTTGCCCATCCACTTATAACCCAAACTGAATGGCAACAACCTGTAGCATAATTGTACATTCCCCACAAGGCAGGTGAAATGTGTGGGTTTCTAGTCTCCAACGCTCAACTAGAGCAGTAGTGAGGTGCCAATCAAGTTGGATAAATCCGATTTGTGCAACTCCAAGAAAACCTACCTGTTCAATGTAGGGAATAATACGTTGATCAAATGGGATAGTATGTTGTGCAGATGCCTCCCTTCTCCGACAACTCAAAACTACTGTAGAAGAACTATTCCAAATCGATGTGAATGATGCATATTTTGTTGATATAGTTGTACGTGATTAGAAGGATTAGGCTCCATTACCTAAGAAGTTCAAATTACATTATATAATAAAATCCATCACATAAAAGATACATAAAAAGTATATAAAAAGATACAATTACATGAAAAAAAGTATAGGATTAGAACTATTCATTTCCTTTGTTGAGTTAATGGAAAAATATTGTTAAATTAGACTAATCATTTAATTTAGTAATCTAGTGGAATCTTAAAGTTGAGAAAGTTAGGATATAAATTGATGTTACAAAGGGATATGTGACTACTGTTGGGGTTTATGCCTTATGTGGTTTGTAATGTATAAACAAAATCCATTTATTTAATAAAATAAGAAGTTATTTTATTTGATATTTTGATTTGTGTAACTCAATCCAATAAACTAAGATTCAAGGTTATTTTATGTAACTTGAATAGTATGTGGTTGATATAAAGGTGAATCATGTTCAAGTAATAACCTAAAAGTTTTATAATATATGGATAAGGTTAGGTGCCTTATCCTAGTAATACTATGGATACCACCCACTTTGTAAGTGTTACAACTGATTTGGTCCAATTCGTTCATATATAGACATGTCAGTGGGGATATCTTATATAGAGAGTTTATATCAAATCGAACCGCAAAATAATTAATCTCTCTTTGTAAATCCATTGAATGAAGAGATTAATATTTCATAGGATGACCAGATATAATGCGATCTAAATCCTGAGTGAGTTATGAATTCCTGCCTATGAGGGGTAATAACCTAAAAGTTTTATAATATATGGATAAGCTTAGGTGCCTTATCCTAGTAATACTATGGATACCACCCACTTTGTAAGTGTTACAACTGATTTGGTCCAATTCGTTCATATATAGACATGTGAGTGGGGATATCCTATATAGAGAGTTTATATCAAAACGAACCACGAAATAATTAATCTCTCTTTGTAAATCCGTTGAATGAAGAGATTAATATTTCATAGGATGACCAGGTGTAATTCGATCTAAATCCTGAGTGAGTTATGAACTCTTGCCTATGAGGGCTTGTCCTTTGATTTGTATGGGTGAGAATGATCCAAGTCGCCGACTCAATAAACCTATCATTTTGGAGACAGAATCGAGGCGGGATCTAGGAACATAGTACACAAGATGAAATTCAGTCGTTCTTGAGTTTAGGGTAAGTAGATGAGTTGTTCTCTTAAGTACTAACTCCAAATCTTGAACAACGGGCTCCCTCTCATTGGCTCGAGAGAAATTTTGTTTATAGCTGGACTAGAAACAAGTTGTTCACTAGAGGATCAGTGGGACTTAAAGAGCAAAAGGTAATTACAAGGGGTAAAACGATAATTTGACCAAGTTGTAATTACAAAAGAGTCGTGAAGGATAGGCTTACAGGTAATGGTTATATCTATGGACACAAAAATATTCTATAGTGTAAAGAGTGCAACTATGGGTTTTAGTGGAGTGACTCATAGTTAATGAATGTTGATTAATTTAATTAAAGAGTTTATTTAATTAATCTTGAATCATTGGAGCTTTTAATCTGTAGCTCCGTTAGGTACTTCTAATAGCCCACTAAAGGTAATAACAAGGATTAATTAGTTTTGGAAGAATTTAAACTATTCAAATTATAAAGAAATATATGTTAATTGTATATGATACAATTAATATAATGGATATAGATACATTATATCATAAAGTTAATTTAAATAATTCAAAATTAAACTATGAGAGAATAATGTATTTAAATAAAATTCAAACATTAAATTATATGAATAAGATTTTGAATATGATTTAAATGTAATATTAATTAAATATATGATATTTAATTAATTAAAAATAATTAATTGGATTAATTAATAATTATTAAATTAAAATTAAATTAAAATTTATTTAATTTAATAAATTAAATAATAACTCCCTTACCATTACAGGTGGTTAAGGTGAGTGGGGTGAAGGGAGTTAACTCCCATCTTTCATTATGCAAAGAATCTGTAGATTTTAAGATCATATAAGTTTTTTTCTTTCGCTCTCTCAACTCTCTCTCAAACTCTCATCACTCTAAAATAACATAGAAAAAGTTTCTCTGAAAAATCTTCCCTTAATTTTTGAAAAGTTGGTTCCCTTAAACCAAATCTTTGTCGGAGAATAAGGAGGAGACTTCGCGATGGTGTCTTGTTCGAGATCTAAAAAGAGTTGCAGAGATCGTACTGTTTGAGGAATTGGAGAAGTTTTAAAGAATTAGTCTTCAAAGGTAATTCCCTTTTCTCGGAAATTCTTCTCTATATAAAAACATGCTTAGTTTAGATGTTTAATATTCTTTGTATTTTCTGTAAATTCGAAACATAACTAAAAACACAGACAATTGATTACTTTTGCATGGGTTGAATTCCTTCGATTGGTCTCAGAGATAAATCATGCTTTTGATTTTGTTTTGAATTGAAACAGAGAAGAAAGGTGGGATCTTTTAATTATAGGGTTTTGAATGTATGTTGGGTTTTAAAAAATAGGCGTAAGTTTTTCATTGATTTGATCGATGTAAAGGCCAATTATTTTGGTCATTTTAATTATGTAATTGAGTTTGTAATTTCCTATCGTTCTTGGTGAAGTGTTTGCTGTAAAAAGGGCCGAAAACAGAGGTGGAAAGATGGTTTTCAGAGTGCAGACCCAACACGTTTCAGTGCAGATTCGTGCCATATGTCAACGTTTGTTCATCACTAAAACCTTCTGATTGTCGTCCACCATTGTTTGTCTGTCATAGAAAAGTGAAAGCGCCTGATAAGAAAGACCAGCGCCAAGACGCTTCGACGATTGAAGATGCAACTTTTGCGTGCGAGTGGAGATGCATTTTTGTTTCAATTATTTGTAATTTTATTATTTTATTAATTAAATTAATATAATTTGATTATATTAATTTAATTATTTTTTCTAAGATGTTAAAAGTTGGTCTATTTTTTCTATTTAATTTCTTATGCATTGGATGTATGTATAAATTAATATTTAATTACATGTCGCATAATGTATGTCATTTAGTTTAAAATCTCACGTTAGGTTAACTATATTCATGCATCATATCTTATTATAATTGTTATATTATATGAATGCATGTTATTTAAGCATGTCATGCACAATATTTAAATAAGAGTGTTATATTATATGATAGCATGATTATATATTTTTTTTATTAGTATTAATATAAGAGTTATATTAATTAATGAAAAGGCATAATCATGAATCATATTTAATTATAAATGTTATTTTTAAAGTTTAGATTAATTCTTAAAGTATGTACATGCATAATTTTACTATATAATTTGCATGATTGTAATATAAGTGTTATATTATATGTTTTAATGTAGGATTAAAAACATGCCTATTATATAGTTTTTCATTAATATTAATATAAGAGTTATATTATGTATGTTAATGAGAATTTATATGCATGAAATATGGTTTTATTAATTAGATTATAATCGTTATATTTAGTTAATAACACCATGTTTGCATTTAATAAGTTTTAATTCATTATCATAAATATAAAAGTCATATTGTATGTTCATTGAATGAAAACTTTAGGATAAAATTGCATGATAGTCTAATGCAATTAAGATATAATTAATTAATTCGTTTTCAATGGTTTAAAATTTGATTAATTAATCTTCAATATTTCTAATGGGATTAGATTTAAAATAAATATTTTATTTTATTTTAATAGAATTAAAATTAGAAAATAAAATAAAATATTATAAAATATTGACTAGGATATTTGTCTAAGACAGATTCTGTCTAAGGTTGTGGTACTTAAAACTGACCATAAGGGAACACTCCTACCTAGAAACTGGCGTGGGAGATGAATTAGTCAAAATTTTATGAGCATGCAATAACGTAGTTAGTTTATTAAAGTGTTTAATAAACTAAACATTATTAAACTATCCAATATAAATGTTTAAATTGGAAAATTTTAACAACTTAGATAAATTATTGAGCCGAATTTACCTAAATAATAAACTCTAGGTTTTAAAATATTTAGTGGGAGAAAATGATATGATATGTCTGTTCTCCTACGTTCTCGAGTAATTCACATAGTGAGATTCATGTTTGGTCTCGAGGCGCCTATAGGAGCATCCCCTATGGAAGGTGTTTGCATGGGTCAATATCAAGATGAATTAAAGAAAGTATTTATAGTAAGTGGGTGAGAGATGTGTGTCAGCACATCCCGTGGTGTCAATCATTAATTACTAACATGAGATTCATGCTTGGCCTTGAGGCTCCTCAAGCTCCTTCCTCAACACCACCAAGGTCACAATGTCCGTCAGCACTTACAAAATCTGGTGGGGGTGGGGTGTGTACGATTCGGTTCGTCTAGTTTCAAGTAAAATCAAGGATCGTTCCGAATAGATCGATTTGCAACAACTGTGAACCGCTAAAAATTGGATTTGCTCGATTTCGATTTTCAAATCGAACCGCCCTGATCCGATTTAAGACGGTTCAGTTCGGTTAAAACTGTGGTTTCTCTTTTTTTTTTCTTTCACTTTCTTTCTTTTAGTTTTCTTTCTTGCTTAACCCAAATACAAAATAAATATATACTAAAATTAAAGTTAAAAATTAGTATTAATAATGAAGGATACCGAAAACTATACTTCAAAAACCAAACAAGTCTTAATAGGAAGAAAAATGATAAAGAGCAGAAGAATAAGTTGTGAAGAAAAATGTTAAACACATTAACAAAAAAAACCATCGAGGAGATCGTTCTGCCGAAGTGCAGATGGATGCGTCAAAGTGTTGTTGGAGGTATCGATGGGCGGTGGTGTGGAGTACTAATCATGGCCAGAGAAAATGTATTTATTATGATTTTTCCCTTTTTTCGATTATAAAGATAAAATACATTTGATATATATTTTTTTCATTTGAAGAGAGAAAATGATATTTAATATGATATTATTTTCCATTTCATTTTTCATGTTGATTTTTGTTATTATGTGAAATATTTCATTGTCTGTTTATTTGTACATGTAATATTTTCCGTTGTTTATTTAGAAACATTCTAAAAATATATATGAAATATATTGGAAAATATATTTGATACCTATTCAAATATTCATGGTTATTTTTAAATATATCTTAGAACATATGATATCTACTCAAATATTCATGGTTATTTTATATATACCTTAGAACATATGATATTTACTCAAATATTCATGGTTATTTTTTAATATACCTTAGAACATAAATTTTAGAATATATATACAAGTGTGTATATATCATATATCATAAATTCAAAGTAGTCAAAAATCAATAAAAAAATATCTACCATAGTATATAAATCATAGATGGACTTGAAGTTCAACATAGAACTTATATATATGCATATATATCACAAAACAAGAAATCTAAATCCAAAAATCATCATCGTTTATATATATCACAGTATATATATCATCATCGTTTATATTAAACCCCCACTATTGACCGGATCTTCTTGCCTAGCTCCATCGACTAGATCTGCCTGAATCCGTGCGTGGATCTGCTCGCATCTAGTGTTGGAAGCTTTACCATATCGTCTCACGTCGTTTGTTTGCTCGAGCCCATGCCGCCGTCAATTAGATCTACCGGAGTCCGCGTCGGATTTGGTTGCTCACGGTGCTAGAAGCTTTGTCTCGCACCACGCTGTCTCACGTTGTTCGTCTGCAATCACACTGTTGTCTGCTCAAGCCCATGCTGAAATTGCTCGTGTTTGCACCGGAGATTGTCTCTTCCCACGCCATCGTCTACCGCCTGCAACTGACATCGCCGGAAGGAGAAAATGGAGGGAGGAGGAAGAAATTAGTGTGAATTATGGGGGAGAAAATATATGTATGCGGGAGAGAGAATATGCATGGGGAGAGAGAAATAAATAAATGAATATATATATATAACATAGGTGAGGGCTAGATTGTAAATAGCCACTAATATTAGTGAAATAGGAAGACCAATAGGTCTTTTTTGTAAAAAAAAAAAAAAAATGAAATGTTCCAAACATTAACATAATATATTCCTATTCTTTAGGCCTTTTATGTAGAAATCCCATAAAATTAAAATAAAACATGGGTTGTGGGTTGGACTGCACAAATTTAGATATAATAATAATAATAATAATAATAATAATGATAATGATAATGATAATGATAATGATAATGATAATGATAATGATAATAATAATAATACTCGATTTGGTTTGGTTCTACACATATTTTTGAGCTCTTGAGACGAGAACTGAACTGAGATGTTTGGTTCTCACTGCCAGTGAACTGAAGGTTTTAGATTTTTTGGATAAAACTAGATCAAACCAGTCAGTTCGGTTTGACTGGGTCTGGTTCATCGATTTTGTCCAATTTTTGCACACCCCTGATGTTGTGTAGTTTCTTATAATGTGAATTTCATACGTTTATTAAACTCTTCAATAAACTAATCACAATATAATTTAAGAAAAGTTTCACTAATTCAACTTCCATGTACGTTCCTAGGTAGGGGTGTTCCTTGAAGGTAGCTTGAATACCCCAACCTTAGATAAAACCTTCTTTAGACAAAGTTCTTTTATAGACAATCTTTTATTATTGAATCTCTTAATTTTTCAATTTAAACTATTCAAATTAAATTAAAAGATTTACATTCACCTAATCTCATTATATAAGCATGCAACAATTCCCTTTATTCTAATTTCATTAGAATTTTAATAAGAATAAATCAAAATTTTGAATTTTGAATCAATTGGCAGAATTTTCTTGGAGAGAAAATCTATGTAGAATGGGTGTAGAAATTATGTAGTAGTATGTGTTTCGTAAGGACTCCCTAAGACTTTATTTATAGAATTCTACTAGGTTTCTTCTAATCCTATTTGGATAACCCTTTAGTAGAAAATTTAAATTAATTATCTACTAATATCCAATATTAAAATATGATGATCCATTTAATATCTCATATTAAAATGATTTAAATATTTTAATTATATTTAAATATTTATTCTCTACATTATCTCTTTAATTTGAATCTCATTCAAATTAAATTATTATTTCCTTAAATCATATTCAAATAAATTAATTCTTTCATTACGTATTTAATTCAAATCTTATTCAAAATAAATAATTTATTTATTTGAATTTCATTGAAATAAATTTATTCTTCATATTATAGAGTTATAATTTGAATCTAATTCAAATTAACTTTATAATAAAATATGTATTTAATTGTATCCAATACAAGTAATATTTTCCTTCATGAAATTTGAATGTTTCAAACTTTTTTTCAATATATTTGATCTTTGTTTGTCTGTCGTGAGCTAGCAAGGAGACCTTATGAACCTACAAATTATAAGCTCTAATGACTCAAGATTAATTAATTAAACTCTTTAATTACATTAACCTTCATTCATTACAACAAGACAAATCACTATAGACCCATAGTTGAACTCTTATGCATTGTAGGACAGGTTATGTCCATGGATATAATCAATATAAGTAAGTGAATCTTTCACGAGTTGTTTATAATTACAGCTACGTCAAACATTCATTTTAACCCTGTAATTGAAGAGATTGAGTCCCGTGCAAAAGGCCATTGATTTCAATTTTGGAAAGACAAAAAAAAAATAGAGAGAGAACACAATACAGAGGATAAACATATAAGCATCCCTTGAAGGTCGTCTTAAACAAGTTTCCTTTTCGCCCGTACTCCCCAAACATGCACAAACTCCTACAAACACGAAACTTCTTCCATGAATAAGATGAGAAATACTACCACTAGACTATCTTGCTATTCTTAGGTAAGAATTTGAATTGCGGGATCCAAAACTTTTTTTTTCTTTGTTGGAATAGGGAATTGATTTTATAGAGATGTAGTATTCTAGAAAATTTGTGAGAGTGAGAGAGAGATCTTGTGAAGGAGTTGAGAGAGTTCTGAAAAAAATATGTTATTCTCCTTTTTCAATTATAAATACTTCGCAATCTTAAATGAAAGAAGGAGTGGAGTTACCCACGTTCTCTCGTAACTTCCATACCCGTAGTTTTGTTTAATTAAAAATATTAAATCATATTTAATATAATTAATTAAATTTCACATATTTAATTACTTATGCATTTAAATCATAGTAAAATGCATCTCTCTCTCATAACCTATAGTTTAAATATAATCTTATTCATATTAATTTTAACCTATAGTTTCTATACGAATCTCATTCATATAATTAATCTTTGAATCTTATTTAAATATGTATCTCTCTTATATTATAAATTTTAGTTTTGAATCTTATTCAAAATTAACTTTATATTATAATATATCTATATACATTATATTAATTGCATCTCATACAATGGATTTACATTCCCTTATATAAATTGAACAATTCAAATTATTCCAAAACTAATTGATTCTTGTTTTATCTTAGTGAGCTAGTAAGGGGACCTAATGAACCTACAAATTAAAAGCTACGATACGTGATTAATTAATTAAATTCTTTAATTATTTTAATCAATATTCATTAACTGTGAGTCACTCCACTAAAGACCCACAATTGCAATCCTCGCACTATAGATGTATTTTTTTGTGTCCATGGATACATTACTAGTAAGTCAACCCTTCACGAACTGCTCGTAATTACCGCTGGGTCAAAATATCATTTTACTCTCGTAATTACTTTTTACTCCTTAAGTACCATTGATCCCTTTAATGAACAATTTGTTTATAGTTCAACTATAAACTAAATCCCTCTTGGACCAATGAGAGGGTGAGACCTCAATGTTCAAGACCTAGAATTAGCCCTTAAGGGAGCCATTTATCTACTTACCCTAAAAATGAGAAGGAGTGAATTTCATCTTGTGTAGCTATGTTCCCAGCTTTCTACTTGGACAAATTCTCAAAATGGTCGACTTATTGAGCTGGCAAAACAGACCAGTCTTACCCATACAAATCAAAGGATTAACCCTATAGACATCAGTTCATAACTCACTTAGGATTAAGGTCGAGTTACTTATGGTCATCCTGTGAAATGTTAATTTCTTTAGTCAATGAGAGAGATTAATCATTTTGCAGTATGATCTTATACAAACTCTTTGGATAGGATACCTCCACTGGCATATCTCCACATGAACAATTTAAATTACATCGTTTGTAATACTGACAATTCTTGTAAAATTTACAAAATGGGTCGTATCCTTTGTGCTACTAGAATAAGGCACCTAACCTTATCTATATACTACAAACCATTTAGGTTATTACTTGAACATGTTCCATGTCTACCACATAGTGTTCAAGTTACATAAAATAATCTTGGATCTTAGTTTATTGGATTGAGTTAATGAAATCTAATTGTCAAATAAAACAACATCTTAGTTTATTAAATAAATAATTCTTATATACAATTTACAAACTACTAGAACCACTAGATTTAGGACACCAACCCCAACAGTAATTACCTCTTTTCCTTAAGTATCACTGATTCCTCGAATGAACAATTTGTTTATGGTCCAACCATAAGCTAAGTCCCTCTAGGGTGAGTGAGAGGATGGGGCAGCTTGTTCAAGTCCTGAAGTCAACACTTAAGGGAACTACTCATCTACTTAACCTATATAGAAGGAGTGAATTCCGTCTTGTGAAGTTATATTCCTAGCTCCCCATTCAGTCAAGTCTCTAAAATAGTAGGCATATTAAGTCGGCGACTCGAGCCACTCTCACCCGTGCAAATTAAATGATGAGACCTCACAGAGAGAAGTTCATAATTCACTCAGGATTAAGATTGAGTTGCACATGATCATCTTATGAAATATTAATCTCATCAATTAACGAATTTATGGAGAGAGATTAAATATTTCGTTGTCCAGTTCTATACAAACTCTTCAAATAGGATATTCCCACTCATATATCTCCACATGAATAGTTTTGATATAACCAATTGTAACTATTACAAAGTGGATTGTATCCATAGTATCACCAGGATAGGATACTCAATCATATCCATATATTATAGACCCTTTAAGTTATTTCTTGAACATGACCCACTTCATATGTCAATTACATATTGTTCAAGACTACATGTAATAGCCTTGAATTTTTAATTATTAATGGAATTTAATAATACATATTTAATAATTAAATTAACTAACTAATTAATTACAAGTAACTTTAAGGCACAAATCCTAATATTTTGTCCTTACGTGATTATTGTTCTTTCAATTTTACCTTTAATGCTCTATTCTTTCTAATTCGTGACTCTGTGTCCAAAATGATCTAACATAAAACATTTTCAAATGCTCTTATAACATTACATAAACTAAACATTCTCATTAAGAAAACACTAAATTATTGAAAATTCCTAATCATATTTTTGAAATCACATAACAACTTCCCTTAAAACATACATAATCACAAATTTCATTAAAGTTCATAATATAGCTAATTAATAAATTATTATGTGAAATAACCGCTGACAGAATCATTATCTATCACACTTTTTAAGATCCAGAGTTATTCTTAAGCCATATTTACGCATGCTTATTTAGAATCCAATTGTAATGCATCTCAATCGTACATTATGATTAATGGACTCTCTCGTATTGGAAATTAGATTTATATTTGATTTTGTTTAAGCTTAGGCAGTATGGAAATGTATTTGGATTTCCATTGTGGTTTACATCAATCCTTATACAATTAGGCAACAGTGTAAGGAAAAGGAAAAGTGAAAGGAAAAGAGTGATTATATTGGACTCAAATAAGTGTAAATCCAACTAATTATTGGACTAATTAATTCTAACTTGTTTATCATTAAGAAAAAAATCATATCCGAAGATTAAAATAAACCCTAGATCGATGCCTTATAAATACAATTTAAATTTTTAAATAGATTTTTGAAATTTTAGAGGTATTGTTATCAATCCAATAGAAAAAAAAAAAAGTCAATATTAAATAAGTTCTTAATTTCCTACCCTTGTGTACAATTTAAAAAACAGGTCTCCGTTTTATTTTCATAATAAATAATCAATAAAGCAAGGCATAAGAAATAAATAGAGCAAATATCTATTTATACTCTTAAACTTTGGATTTGTATCATTTAAAACTATGAACTAATAATTGTATTAATTTCAACTTTAAACTTTTGTAAATATATCCATTTATACCATCATCCAGGTTTCGTTCAATTAATATCATGTGAAACTTATTATTCGAGTCAACTGAATTCTAAATTTTTCATGAGTCAATGAATTTAGACTTTTAATTTCGTTTTTCTTGAAAAATTATCCGATAAAGTTAATTAGGATTTATTCCAATGATTGGTTTTCTATATTTTTCATTTTCTATTTCTGTCTTTTACTAGGTTTGTTGATATCTATAATCTTACCTTCATCTTTGTAAAACCAAGCTAATTATTAAATATATTTTGATTAAGGTAATTATTTAATTTAAATCAAAATCAACATATCCTATCAGAGCAAGGTTATTAGGCTTTTTTTCTTAACCACAAATCTGATCTAAAATTCTTCGTGGGTGTTTGTTTATAGCCTCGAAGTTCGTGGGTCTCTGTTTCTTGCCCACATATGACGTGATTTGGTTCGGATATGTCTTTGCCTTATCTATTATTTCCTTTTCAGTATTAGTGTTTTATTAAGTTTCTAAATTGTTTCATCTAACAAAGTTTAAGGGTTTAACTTATATAATTATTATAAGTTGATGCATTTACAAAAGATTAACGTCTAAATTAATACAACTATTAGTTCAAGATTTAAAATTTGATATAATCCCTAAATGTTAGGAGTATAAATAAATATTTTTTTTTTTAAAAAAAAGTATGTCTTTAAATTTTAATAAAAAATAAATTTAACCTCTCTACTATCAATACTATTTATTTATTTTAATCTCTAAATTCCTCAAAATTTATTACTGTTTCATTAATTTAATAAAAACTACCATAAATTAAGCTTATAAATACTATTTTAATGTATACCAAAATATAAATAACTTTTATTCCACATCTTAAGGGTTAAAACAAAAGAAAGGACAATGATCATAAATAGAAAGCTATTACAAAACTCTCCTCAAACAATACAAATACTAAAACAAACATAACATAAACTAAACACACATTACACACAACAAACTTATACCTAATACATCATCTTCTGTCAATCACAACAACACTTTCATTAGATTAAAAAAAAAACTCCAAACTTATTAACTAACTAACATAATTCAGCTTATATGAATCTGAATGTTCTTAGAGGCTGGTTTGATGGTATTGAGAATCTGAGCTTTTTCAATGTAGATTTGGATGTTTGCAATATCATGAGAATCAACAGCAACAGAGAGGGTTTTTAGAATCCTACCATAGTGAAGAAGATGAGTCAAAAATGAGATTTCATGTTGCTTCCCTTTGAAGCCCTTCACTTCCACTGTCTCAAGAGATGCTGATAAGCACTTTATCAGTACCATATTTGTGGCCCAGAATCTGCGTATGTCCATTCGAAATGGTGGTTCATAATCCTATATAAACAAAGAAGAATAAACTTATGAACTTATAAATTTTGAAACATATATATATCATTCTTGATGTTGTTATAAAGCCAAATAAACGGTATTCAAATCAATACAAAGATTTACATGGTTCATTATCAATGTATTTAGTGTCCACTAGCTACATGAGAGATCGATTTTATTATTAGAGAGAAAAACGAGATTAGAGATTTAGAGTTACCAGTAAATAACATAAATACAAATAGAAATTAAATACATTCTAACAAATGTAAATTTTGAGGAAAGTAAACAAGATCCGTCTCGTAATCATTTCATTTTTTTTTATTTTTGGTTTTTGAAAATTAAGTTAATTTTTCCTCTTGATTCTTACAATGATTTGGATATTTCTTAAATAATTGTTGAATTCTTAGAAATTCTAAAAACAAAAATAAATTTTTAAAAGCTATTTTCTTTTAATTTTGAAAAATTGGAATAGTATTTATAAGCTTAACTTTAAAAACAAAATGATTAACAAGCGAGACCTAAATAATATAATCATCTACGAAAATATGTAATAACTCTCAAATAAATTGTAGAGAGTTTTTTTTTAAAATTATTTTTTGAAGAATCATAAAGGGCTCGGTTGTTTATGATATTTTGTTCTTAATAATCATGCATGGTTGTATAATTAAAAAAAAATTATTGGGTTTTTAAATTCTAACGAAAAAAAACATTTTTTTATTTTTAAAATATTAGAATATCTAAAACATAAAAAAAAAAAAAAAGGTAATCTGCAATTTTTCTTTAAAAAAAGTTAAATTTTTAAATTTAATAAACAAAATATTCTTATAAACACAATTTCCTTACGTCATTCTTATTTTAAATTCTTCTATTAATTTCAAAAGAGTGAATTTTGAAAAAGTAAAAAACAAAAAACAAACAAGTTACAGCAAACAATTCGACTTGTTTCCTTAATAACATAATCCTAACTTTTTGTGATATTCGAAATAAAGAAATTACAGCAAACAATCCAACTTATTTCCTTAATAACATAAACCCTAAATTTTTGTGACATTATTGGAAGATTCAAACCTCAGTGTATATCACATTCAAATAAAAACATTTTCGAAACTAAAAGATTAAAATTGTTGAAAGAAAAAAAGAAAAAGAACTAACTTGGAAGATTTTTCCTTGGCCAAGCATGAGAGTAAGCTTCTTCAAATAGGGACAACTATTCAAGAGAAAAATTATGCCATAAAATTCATTCGGATGAATCTTAGTCCTCATTCTTAAATGTTGAGTATGCATTCTTGCTTGCATACGAATTGGCTCATCTCCCAATGGAATTACCTTCATTGAAAAAAATGAGTCAAAATATTTGTAAATATTTACAAATATAACCAAATATCATAAATATTGATAGACATGTATTAATAAATGATACTTTGATATTCTGTAATATTTGAATATATTTTTAACGGTTTTGCCACTTAAAATAGTTTCTCTAAAGTCAACAAAAGCATCTAATTTTCGAAACACCAATGATTTATACGAATATTAAGAATGAACTCCATTATGTGACATTTCGTGTTGATAACCCGAAAACTTGACATAATTAAAATACAAGTTGATAAAGGAAAAAGCATGCAAGTTTAAGTTCAAAACATCTATTCTAAAAAATTTGAAAATTAACGATTTTGTCCTAAAACCGCTAGTTCATGCTAGTTAATTAATCCACTCTCGCCGTCATATTGATTTTTAAAAAAATTCGTTTGGATAACTATTCAATCTTTTATTTTTTTATTTAAAGGCTATAGTTCTAAACAAAAATAAAATAAAATAAATTTTGTAAACCTATTTTCACGTATTTTATTTTTATTTTATAATCTATTTTTAATAATATTTATTTTTTTAAAAAAAATAATTATGAAATTTTGGCAAAAGAATTCAAATGCAAAATTAGAAGTTAAGAGGATATATATTTAATTTCAAAAACCAAAAACCAAAAATCAAAACAAAGTTTAGTAGCTATTTGCTTTTTCATTTTTTGAAAATTAATTCTATGACTTCAACCTCAAGAAAGAAGAAATTTAAAGGTGAAAATAGTGTTAATACACTTAATTTTCAAAAATAAAAACAAAAAACAAATTCGTTACTAAACGGACTTACAATTTTCACATTTTTTAAAAAAAAAAATTATTATTTTCTTAAATGAAAAAAAAAAAAAAAAAAAGAAAGAAAAAAAAAGACGATGACGACAAACACATGAGATTATACCTGAAGCAAAGAACTACAAACACTCAAAACTCTGGCAGGATAGAGACTCTCAAGAAGAACATAAAGAAGATTAGAAATTTCAGAATGATCATCATCATCATCAATCTCAAAACCGAGATCAGCCTCTTCAAAACACCGATTCACTTCCACGCGAAAGGAACCAACAGTCCCAAAATACCTAAAGTACGTTAATTTTGGAGCCTCAATCGAAATCCAATCATGAAGAAACTTGCAATTCTCAATCGTTAAACTCCTCAGCCTCAATTGATCATCGTTTCCCCCAATTTCGAAATGCGTTACATTCCAACAATTCTTCAGATTCAAACTCTCCAACTTCCTACATTTCTTCACCAAATCCCTAATTTCTCCAATCCCTACTTCAATCCATCCTATACAGAGATTCTTCAGATTAATCAGTTTCTTCAACTCTACTGCCCTAAATCCACACGAGAATAGCTTCAGAGATTCCAGATTCTCGTGCTCGTACACTATCGGAGGCAGATCCAACATTATGTCCGATTCGTTTTCGCCGTCTGAGAAATCGAGTTCTAGTGTCTTCACCTTGTGAGAAATCGCAAATCGAATGCACTCATCCACGAATCCTCTTCCTCCTCCTTCTCCTTCGCCGACGACTATCGGATTTGAGAGCGAGAGAGAGAACTTACTTACAGTCGATTCCTGGTAGACTCTGATGAAATTTGTTGCGAAATCGATGAATGCTCTAATCTTAACGTCTCTGGTTCGTTGATCGGAATCCTCTCGTCGAACGAAGAAACTCTCGTGTAACTCGATGTTCTTCGTCGCTTGCCAAATCTTCACCCAACGCTTTGATAAAATTGAAGTTCTTACGGCTTCCTTGAAAGGCAGAGAAGAGACGATTATCGATAACAGAACATCAGGCAATATGTCCAATTTGTCTTCGTCCGCCATTGATGCCATATAGAGAGAAATAAAGAGAAACTTTGAATATGAAATCCGCAACTGCAAAAGAAGTGAAACGGTATTTATAGGAGTTTTTTTTTTTTTGAATGGGCGCGAAATGACAACCGTTGAAATTTTTACTTATTTTTATTTTTTTTAATAAAAAAAGATAAATAATTACGAAAATAAATAATTAAAACCGAGTGAAGAAATTTGAGAAAGTACAATATTCTGCTAATATCTCTTTCCTAAATTTGATATTTCGTAATTAAGATGTTAATATCACTTTCCTAATTTTTATTCTTTGGAATTAAGATTGTATTTTTTTTCTATTTTTTTTTTCTACCATATATGAAGTTGGATCATTGGAGATTTTAATCTCGAGATCGGTAGTACAAGCTTAACAAATTTTAGAGATATGCATATATTAATTAGAATTATTTTGAATTCTTTTAGTTAAATTAGTTTTCTTCTCTCTCTTTGAATAAATATTCGGTTTAACGATCTATTCAATAAGTACGATCAAAAAGAAAATCTAGATCGTTGACCACTCTTAAATCTTATTTGAATTGGAATGAAATTAAATAATGTTAAATACGTCTTTTCGTTAAGGTTATTTTTTCTTTTTATGTGCTATCGAGTTTCTTTATTTGCAAATACATGTACGATATTGTGTAATCATGAGATTAGTCTAAATTTTCTGTAATTATTTTGTACTTTCTAGTTAAATTAGTTTTTGTCTCTTTGAATAAATGTTCTGTTTAACGGTCCATACAATACTTATGATCCACAGAAAAACTAGATCGTAAATAATTCTCAATCTTAAATTAGAATTAGAATGAAATTAAATAATGCGCTCTTAGCTATTATTAAATGCATCTTTTTGTTACATACATGGTAAGGACAATATTATTTTTTCCTTTCATATGATGTCGAGTTTCTTCATTTGAATTAAGAGTGTTCAAAATATTCGATGTCCTGAAAAAACCGATCAACCCAATCCAATTCGTACGGTTTGGATTAGATTATCAACTTATTTGGGTTGGGTTGGGTTCAAATAAATAAAAATTCTATGAGTTTGGTTGCTTTATGGGTTCACCTAATATAATCCAAACCAACCCGAATTTATTATTAATTTTAAAAAATATTTTTATTACCTATAACACAATTATTTATACATGTATTAATTTTAATTTTATTTAATTCCAATATTTTTTTAATAATTTATTCTTCAACAAAAGTAGTTTTTTTGCATTTTAGAAAGAAAATTTTCACTATATAAATTGAAATTGAGTTGTTAATCTTAATCAAATATATGAAAATAATTAAATAAAATTTTTACATATTTACGTTGTGCTTCTTTTTAGAACAAAATTTTAAACAAATGACTCGATTAATTCGAACCAACCTTACCCAAATATTTCAGGGTTGGGTTGCGTTGGATTCATTTTTTAATAAGTGTTATTGGGGTTGAAGAAATTTACAACCCGAACAACTGGGTTTTATCTAAAAAGTCTTTCAACCCAACCCAACCCAACCCAACCCATGAACGCCCCTAATTTGAATATTATACATATACTAATGTTAGTCTAAATTTTCTGTAATTATTTTGAATTTTTTTTATTTAAATTACTTTTTCTTCTCAACGGACAAATGTTTGATTTAACGGTCTATTTGATATATACGATACGAAGAAAATCTAGACCGTAAATGATTCTCAATTTTAAATTAGTATTAGAATGCAATTAAATTATGTGTTCTTAAGTATATATATTAAATTGAACTTTTTGTTACGTATATGGTAAATCGTTATTGTCTTTTCCTTTTATGTGCTGTCAAGTTTCTTCATTTAAATCTTATATACTGTTGGTGGGGTAATCATGAGATTGGTCTAAAATATAACCGTAAAAGATAAAATTCAAATTTTTTTTCTTGTTTATGGTGGGAAACACTTTGTTATTTCTTTTATCGAGAAAAATTATATTCAAATTATATTAATTGTAAAATAATGTTAAAATATCAAAGAAAGTAGGATTTTTGAAGTAATAAAGATAATTAAAAAATCCCATTTGTTTCCGAAGAAAAATAAAGGAAAAAAATCTCAATATTAGGAACTATAACATATATGTTATGTTGAACCTAAAACATATTTCTTTGAATGTGCAAGAATATAATGATTCAAACGGAAACTAAAAATTCATGGAAATGAATTTTATCACATATTTAAAACGAAAAGTATAAATGGGCAAGTATATAATGATTTATGTAGGTTTAATTATTGGCTAAATTAAACAGAAAATCCTTTAAACTTTACGGTTTTGAAAGATACTATTCTTATAATCTTTCTCTTTAAAGGTTAAAATCCGATTCTTCATCTAAGAAAAACAAAAAAAGTACTTCATAACTACTTCATTCATACCTAACCAAACTAGCGTGGATGGTTAAAAAGGAAATATGGCCATGTTTAAAAATATTTACAACTATAGCAAATCTTTAGTATATAATATTTCCTTATTCCTTCTTTGTCCCTATTTTAAAGAATTAAAAGAAAAAAAAAAAAAGACTTGACGAGGATGGGGTTTCAAACTCAAGATTTAAAGAGTGCTCAATTATTTTCACATGTGCCTCATCACCAACGAGATAATAATTGTCAAGTTCGATTATTAAACTGAAACGCTAAATGTAAATACCAAATAGAAACGAAATTGAAGAAACTCCTAATTTTATTAGTTTCTTAAATTTCGCTTTTCTTTAGAAACATTTCTTAAAGTTTAGAAATAAGAAACCTGAATATATATTAGAAAAATATTTTATCAAAAAATGAGGCATGAGAATGTTATCAAACAAGTCTATATAATTTTTATTTTTATTTTTTAGGACGTTTAAAATTACGAAGTCTATCAGTAATAAATTTCTATATATCATTGATAGCCTATGATATCATTCATAGACTAAGGTTTCGTTGGGATTGTTGTAGTTTTTAAAATAATTGTCGATAGCTATGCTTCTAAAAAAATCAGTCGTGGATAGAAGTAAAAGAGTATTTGGTAAATTTTAATTTTTAATTTTTAATTATAAAAAAGACTAATTAAGGTGTTTGGTAAATTAATATTAAATTAATGTAATTTAGTTATATAATTATTTGAAAATATATATGATTTGAATTGCAACTATTTTTGTTTAACTGAATTTTTTATGAAATAATTCTTTTTTAAAAATTTGGAATAAATGTGAGAAAATAAATTAATGAAATGAAAATTTGAGATGGTTAAGGAAATATACCAAATTTTTAGGAAAGCTAAAATCTAAAAACTCCATCAAATAACTTTTGTACATTAGAATAATTTAAAAAGTGATTCTAAATAGATTAATAAATAAGTTATTTTACCAAACAACATAGGAGGTTAGGTTCTCTTAAAATAGTTTTTTAGGATTTCAAAAGCAATCTTAAACGAGCCATAAGTCTATTATAATCTTGATAAACTTCTAAACTTGACAAACTACTTCAATCACTAATAAAAGTCCATGACTCATAAAACTTAAATCAACTAATGTTTAATTTATTAGTAAATATTTGTTTGGTAACACTTTCTCAGAGTAAATGAACATTGTTGTAAAAGAGTTAGTTGGACATTTGTAATTAGAATGAAATTAGATACTCAAGATCAAACTAAAAGTCTAAAACTTATAGAATCTATAAATAGTTAACACTAATAAACTTTGATATTATGATATAATAATAATCTATCAGTGATAGACATTGATATATATACTTATATATTAGTCACTCAAATGATTCTACCATTGATTGAAGAATTCATTGACTATCACTCATGTCTTCAAATATTAGAAAAAATTTCATTAAAGCTCTATATAAATGTAAAGATCTGAATTTTGATAATTCTAATGTTTAAATCAATAATATTAATGTTGGGTTTTATGCCCTAAAACTCATAGAAAGTAAATGTAACATTTGATTGATCATTAATAAAATGTTATTAATGTTTATTACAATAAATAGTTATTGTTTATCTTGTATTTATCTTGCCTAAATAACCCTAATCCGATAAACTAATACCCTAGACTATTGTATGAGTTCATGTGGAGATATACGTGGATCAACGTTCAAGATATGACCTAAAGGCTCTATAGTATATGGATAAGTTTGGGTACCTTATTCTAGTAACACTATAGATACGACCTACATTGTATTTGGTATAAATGCAATGATCCAACGCATTTGTGTAGGGGACATGCGAGTGGGGGTATCCTATGCAATGAGTTTGTATAAGACCGGACCATGAAATAGTAACCTCTAGATGCAACTTCGTTGACTAGTTAGGTTTCTTTTTCACTAGGATGACCTGGACAACTTAGTCTTAATCGTGGATTATGGACTCCTGTTCACGAGAGATTGTCCTTTGATTTCTGTGGGCGAGAATGGTTCTCTGACTCAATAAGCCTACAATTTTGGAGACAAGACCGAGTGAGGAGCTAGGAACATAATTTCACGAGATGAAATTTACTCCTTCTCGAATTTAAGGGTAAGTAGATGAATGTTCCCTTAAGTGATGTCTCTGGGACTTGAACAAAGGGCCCTACCCTATCACTGGCCTGAGAGGGGTTTCTGTTTATTGGTTGGACCACAAACAGAATGTTCATTAGAGGAGCACTAGTACTTAAGAATGTAGAGGTAACCTAGGGGTAAAATGGTAATTTGACCCAACTGGTATTACGAACACTCATGAAGGACTAACTTGCTGTTATTGATTAATATTCGTGGACACAGAAATATATTTGCAGTGAAAATAGTGTAACTGTGGGTCTATAATAGAGTGTACTCACAGTTAATGAATAATTGTTAACTTTATTAATGAGTTTAACCAATTAATCTCATATCGTTGGAACTTCTGATCTGTAGGTCCATTAGATTCCATTAGTAGCTCATAAAGGGTATATAAGTAATTAAAGTAATTTAAAATGTTCAAATAAACTAAGAGAAAGAATATAATGTATGGTGATACACTATAATATAAAGTTTTTATTTTCATTAAACTTTATAATATAAATTTATTTTGAATATGATTCAAAAATTAATTTAATGGGAGAATTTGGCCAAATCTTCTATAAGTTCGGGTATACATTAGGTCTCTTTCTAATGAAGATAGGTGATAATAAGACCAAATTTGGCCCAAAATGGCAAAAAACACAGAGGCTGAAATTTATAAAAAAATATGGCTGACGCAAGCATGACGTCAGCATCATGCATAACACAGAAGATGTTGACATCAACATCATGCGTAACCCAGAAGGACGTCAGCCCTGGTCTGGTCAGTTCGGCAGCGATCCGATTCGTTGACTGGTCCAGCAATTCGTTGACTGGTTTGACTGGTTCATTGACTGCGCCGGTGTTTTTGAGGTTCGAGCAATTTTCGTGCGCTTCGAGTTGTTTTGGCCTGGTTCGAGTGGTTTTTGGCCGGTTTGAGTAATTTTGGTCCTCTGGAGCGGCTGAAGACTTTTTAGGATAAAATTTGTAAAATTATCCTAGGGGCCAATTAACCAGTTCATATGCCTTTTAAATGATTTTTGGATGTCATTTAGATATAATTCCACCTTAGGTTAAGCATGCTCATGCATTTTTATATCTTATAATAGTTATAATGCCTAGGATAATACATGATTATTTAATTTCATGATTTAGTTAAGATAATGGTTATGTTAATTTGATGAAATTAATTTAGCATGTAATTACATAGGTTAAATATAAACAATTATGTTTAATGCAATGTGTAGAGCATGCGTGTATGATTTTTCATGTTTAGCTTAATATAAAAAGTTATGTTAATTAAATATGAAAATCAGGAGGCATTGAGCATGACACTTTATAGTAACAATATAATTGTTATATTATATTCATGCAATGCATTTTTTATGATTTAATTATTTAATTAATTAGAATACGATTATTAATTAAAGCAAATCATAGAGAGCATGATTATAGAGCTAACCATTAAAATTTGAAAATAGTTTTAAAAATTATGATTAGAAACTGTCAATCTATAATCAAGAATTGCATGTAAATATGAGATCATATGATAAATTAATTAATCCTATAATCCTATATTTGATTAGACCTAAGATCATTTTAATTAATTAGACGTAAGATAATACGATTTGAATTATTTCTTATTAGTTTTAAGACTGTTTTAATGGACTAAGTAGGAAAAACATTACTATGGTTATAAGGGAACTCTACCGGTTAGGTTTTGTCTAGGCTGGAGGTATTTAAGTTGATGGTTTACGGGACACCTTCTGCTTGGGAACTGACTAGGAACTTGAGTTGAATTAATCATAGTTTTATGTTAGCATGCAATTAAAGGAACTCGTTTTACAAGGAAATCCTTGAGCAGAAGCAGATTGTCCAAATTCCATTTTTTTTTTAATTGAAAACTAAATTTACAGTAAACATACAAGATATACATTCATAAACAAATTACAGCATGCTTGAAAAAAGCAAAGGATTCAGGAGATATTACATTTGAAGAACCTTTCTTCTTGTAAATTCCTCAAACAGTCACGAACCTCAACTCAACAAAAAAAAAAAAAAAAAAAAAAAAAAAAAAAAAACTTGAAGACCTTCAGAGACATTACCACAGTGAGTCTTTGGTATTCTTAAGGTGAGAACCCTGAAGTAGTGGGCTCTGACTATTTTGGTTTGGAGGATTTGTTTGAGTTTGGAGGATGAAGAAGATTGAAGAAGACAGAACGTTTTTGTGATGTTCAATCGTCTAGAAAATCTCTCGATCATATAGGTACTGTCGTGTAGTATTGTAAGGAAGAAGAGAAACTAATTTCTTTTATTCCTTTTGCTACAAAACCAATTAACCACCCACTAAGGTGATTGGAGAGAAAATAGGAATTTATTATCCAAAATAATAAAATAATATAAATAAATATGATAACTAACTTATCATATCATATTTATATTAAACTATATGTTATATCAAATATAACACATAACCTATAGTCTTAATATTATATTACATATAATATAAATTATAGTTTTTTTCTCTTTTTATGGCATTTAATATAAATTATATTTATATTAAATTTAACAACTATGAATCTTATTCATAAAAAATATATTTGAATCTCATTCAAATATTTATTTTCTCCAATTAAACTATAATTTATCAAATACATTATAACAATTATATCATATATAAGAATCAATTTAATTATATCATATATAATTAAATTCCCTCTTATTAATTTGAATAATTCAAATTAACCCAAAAACTTATTCTCAACTAAATTCTTTTGAGCTACCAAGGGTACGTGAATAATTAATTAAACTCTTTAATTACATTATCCACTATCCGTTAACTGTCAGACACTCCACTAAAGATCGATAGCTGCACTCTTTACACTACAGATATATTTTTCTGTCCATTGGATATAACCAATCAACAGTACGATGACTCTTCAGTAATTGCTCGTAAGTACAACTAGGCAAAATTACCATTTTGCCCCTATAGTTACCTCTAACTCTTTAAGTACCACTGATCCCTCTAATGAACAATAGATCGTAGTCCCACTATGACTAAACCCCTCTCGGGCCAGGAGTGATGTGGCACCACATTGTTTAAGACCAAGAATCAACCCTCAAGGGAGCAATTTATCTACTTACCCCTGTTTCAGGAAATAAGTGAATTTCATCTTTTGTAGTTGTGTTCCCAACTCCTCTAGTCTAAATCTAAGGTTGCTAAGTCAAATAAATTCTAACTTCTAAAGTAGAACTGATAGTAGTAACGCATCAACAAGATCAGACGAATCCCCAAAATGGTAGGCTTGTTGAGTTGGCGATCTGGCCACTCTCACCCATACAAATCAAAGGACTGCCCTCATAGGAAGGAGTTCACAACTCACTCAGGATTAAGGTCATGTTACCTATGGTTATCCTGGTGAAATGAAAGTCTCTATTATGAACAGTGTTATATAATGAGACTAACCATTTTGTGGTCCAGTCTTATACAAACTCCTTTGTATAGAATATCCCTGCTCGCATGTCTAATACATGAATGATCAGGATCAGATCATTTGTAGCACTTTACAACAATTGTAATACCTACAAAGTGGGTCATACTCGTAGTGTCACCAGGATAAGGTATCCAATCTTATCCATCTACTACAGACCATTTAGGTTATCACTTAAACATGATCTACCTATCTATCTCTACATCCATGTTTAAGTTACAACGATAATCTTGGATGTTAGTTTATTGGTTTGTGGTTAATGCAACTAAAATATCACATATTTTATAGACAAAGTGAATAAAATATCAAATATTATTAATCACATAAGAGTTTGTTCATACAATGTTTACAAACTATAGAACCCTACGAGATTTAGGGCATCAACCTTAATAATCTCCCACTTGTTCTAAAGTTAGTGGGATGTACAAGATAATAAAATACAAGTACACAAAACAATAAACCAGGGCATAACACACCCAGTATAAGATCTCCCACTTGCCCTAGTCCAGTCATGATCTATCCCATGGACCTATACTCTACAGGTGACCCTCAAACACTGTAGTCGTGAGGGCCTTTGTAAACGGATCAACAACGTTGCACTCAAAAGATATCTTCGTGACAATCATGTCTCCTTGATGCACAATCTCTCAAATGAAATGATACTTCCGCTCTATGTGCCTGCCGCACTTATAACTCCTAGTCTTTCAGGAATTAGCCACAGTACCACTATTATCATAATAAAGTGTGATGGGCTTTGACATGTTTGGAACAACTTCCAGATCAGTTAGGAATTTCCTAAGCCAAACGACCTCCTTAGCAGCTTCACAAGCCGCTACATACTCAGCCTTTATGGTAGAGTCTGCAATACAGCCTTGCTTGGTGCTTCGTCGTACTACCACCCCTCCATTAAGAGTGAACACTGATCCTGATGTGGATTTCCTAGAATCTCTATCAGTCTAAAAATCAGAGTCCGTGTATCCCGTAAGGATCAAATCCTTAGAATCATACACAAGCAATTAGTCCCTCGTTCTCCGTAGATACTTGAGGATGTTCTTAACGGCTATCCAGTGATACACTATCAACCGTCCAATGATACACTATAAAAAAAACTTATTAAAGCTTTTAATAACATAACAAAAAATATATAAAAAAAAATCTCATAATATTGCATAGAAAATACTTAAAATTTATAATAGCTTAAAATAAATGCTATTACAAACCAATATTAGCACTTTCTATTAGCTATAAAACTTATTATAGCTTTAATAAGTAAGTATTTACATAGTAAGGTAAATATGCTATGTTTATAAGGTTTTTAATAGCATTTGACATAACTAACAAAAAAAACGCTATCAAAAGTCTTGGACTTTTAATAACATGGGTTGTTAGGATCTTCAAAAAAGGATATAAACGGTTTACTATAATATTTTTGTTAGCTATTGTATCCCTTATTTCTTATAGTGACATATGGAACATCCTGATGACTTTTTATGCTGATAACCTATTTAGGAACTAGAATAAACATTAAATTCATGGGAACTAGCACAATGTAAACCGAGAAAGATAACTCATTTAAAGAACTATCAACATTAAAACGAAAAGTATAAATTCATGACAATGAACTTTAGCACAATACATTTTATGTAATTTAATATTTAGAGCGAAAAGTATAAATGGACACATATATAATGATTCATGTATGTTTAATTATTAGCTAAATTAAAAAAAAAAAAATCGTTTGAACTTTAGGGTTTTGAAAAATACTCTTGAATTGTCAAAGTGAGTTTAGCTCAATAATAATTGATATAATCTTTCTCCCTAGATGTTGGAGGTTAAATCCTCTACATCGCAGTTGTTGTACTGAAAAAAATATGTACTTTTTAATTTTTAAAAACAATTCATAACTCCCCACCGTTAGCAGACCAACCAAATTAACGTCCATGGTTAAAAAGCAAATATAGCAATGTTGGGGGTTAGATTTTCCCTAAAAGTTGGAGGTAAATCCTCTACTTCGCAGTTGTACTAAAAGAATATGTACTTCTGAATTTTTAAAAATAAACTAACGTGGATGGTTAAAAAGGAAATATAGCAATATTTAAAAATATTTGCAAAATTGCAACTATTATAAATCTTTAGTATAATATTTCCTCATTCCTTTTTTATCCCTATTATAAGGAATTAAAAAAAAAATGGATGAGAATGAGTTTCAAACTCAAGATTTGATTTGAAGAATACTCAATCATTTTCACATGTGCCTCAACACCAACTAAACAAGCATGGTCAAGTTCGACTATTAAAATGGAACATTAAATATAAATACCAAATAAAAACGGAACCGAAATAAACTCTATTAGTTTCTCAAATTTTACATCTTGTAAGAAACATTTCATAAAGTTTTGAAATAAGAAACATGAAGTTTGTTTCTCAAAAAAATGAGAAATGGGTTAGGAAACAAACTCTTTAATTTTTACAATTTAGTTATTTTTTTGTTAATTATTTTCAATGAATTCAATTGCTTTAATTTGGTTTTAAATTTAGAAAGTTTTAGTTTTATGAAGCAAACCTATATTCGCCTCTCTCTAGTATTGTATATGATCCTACAATAGTATATTTCGTTGTCTAGTGATATCTAATATGTGCAAGTGATACATGTTATGAAATGCATGTTTTTACACTTTTATTTGCTTACAAACTTAAAAAATTGGATTTTTGCATGTGTTTTTCCCTGATTTAGTTTTAATTTTTTAAAATGAGCTTTATATGGGCATGATTGAGCTTAAAATATATTATTCACTGATTTTGAGGCAAATTTATGGATGTTGGCAAGAGATTCTGGCTTGATTGAAGATTTTGTCTAATGCGGCCGCATCGTCAGATTCACTACGCCGCATCAGTGAGCCTTAATTTTCCATATTCAACCCAATCAAATATTGTTGCGATTTTCATGTTCCAAATAGTTGTCCAGCCCCAATTCACCTGGTAAACCCTTAGAGTATGGATTTCGTCCATCCACAACTAATTTGGGAACTATAAAAGGAGGAGAGGCCCTTCATTTCATCGAACAACTCTCCACTTCTGAATTCATCATGTTTTTTCTACAATTTCTATCATTTACGTCAGTCTCCTTTGGTATTTACTCAACTTCTCAAGTCAGTAGCCTCAAGAATGAAAGTTCTTCTAAGGCATAACAACTCTAGGTTATCTCATCCCGTGAAACTGTATGGCGAGGAACAATTCATCATTGAGAAAGGGGAATCAACTAAGGGAAAGACTAGGAATTTGAGAAATTGTCCAAGATCGCTTGTGTTGTAGTTTCCAACATTTTCCATTCATTCATTCCTTGTAGTTTCTTTTATTTTCTTTTCAACATCAAGCTCTAGATTGTAGCTATGATTTATGATTTAATAAAGTTCATTATTTTTTCATTTTTCATGAGCTAAATCTTCGTAGGGGTTCAGTAATGTGGATGCCCTAGGGTTATTATGGCTTAAGTAATCTTGCACTTTATACCATTTTGTCTTACACATTCTCTTTGATCAATTTAAAAACAAAATCGGTAAGTTAAACTGGTCACTTAATTTAATGATCTAGTGGAGTTCTAATGCGGAGAAGGTTAGGGTGTAAACAAATGTCACAAAGAGATATGGGATTTCGAGCCTAGAAATAATATTGTCACGTCACCTTAGAAATAAAGGGTACCATAGGATAAAGAAATTGAGCTTGAATTAATCTAAGATGTAGCTAACCATGGAAACATTAGGCATTAGCTGCTTAAACCTCTTAAAGGAGCTTGGCAAAAGACTGAATAGGAGTAGATTTTTGTTCATGTATAACTCACTATCCTGGTATGATGCAGTCGCATCACTTATGGCATAACACGAAAAGGTGGAAACATTGCTTGCCCCTGTTTGATCATCATTTTTTACTGTTTTTAAGATTTTTCCTCACCTACCTCAAAATAAATGTTCATTGGTTACCTTGGTTT
The DNA here is from genome assembly GCF_027475165.1 of Benincasa hispida. NCBI lineage: Eukaryota > Viridiplantae > Streptophyta > Magnoliopsida > Cucurbitales > Cucurbitaceae > Benincasa > Benincasa hispida. Next base: position 35,327,754 of record NC_143483.1, read on the forward strand.
CATTGGTCCATAGTTATAATCAACTTAAAAATCAATCTAGTCCCGGTGGATTCGACACTTGGAATGCTCCAAGTTTATCACTTCATCGATAGTATATGCTTGCATTGAGACCTAGTCTATCCATACATTTTTGCCACTCATACATTTGGTTGATCAAGTTTTCAGCATCGTTGTCGGGGACTAGAATTTTTTTTTTATTGTTGACTGTGATTAATCAATGCGACCTCATTAACTCTGTTTCAGGAAAAATCTAACTCTTTGTTGTTGTTTGTTTTGCAAGGAGGAGTTGGTGCATAATAAGAAGGCCTTTCCTTTTTCAACCAGATCCTAAGATAGAAAAGACCTTTTGTCATTGGAGACAAGAACAAAGGTAGAAGTGTCAGGAGAAAAAGGAGTTGAGTGCATAAGAAAGTCTTGCTGAAGCCTCATCTGTGCAAAAAGTTCAAATGGACCACCCTTTTGGACGATCCTCCAATTCCTCTTCAATGGGGTACAACAGAATGGCGACCAATATCCACCACCACATCCACAACCTCAACCTCAGCCACAACCAGCTACAAACCCCTAAAATTCTATCTTCATAACAGAAGATAGAGATAGAGCCATCCGAGACTATGTAGCTCCTACATTTTAAACCTTGGACATTAGCATTCAAGATCTACCAATTGGTGGCCCACAACTGCAATGAGACTTTTTATGTTTCAAATGTTGAACTTAATTGGTCAATTAGTTAAGCTACCTAATGAAGACTCCAATAAACATCTCAAACTTTTTATGAGAATCTATCGCTCTTTTAAAGTTAATAGTGTTTTTTAAGATGTATTAAGACTTAAATTATTTCCCTACTCTTTATAGGGAGATGCAAAAGCATAGTTTGACTCATTACCTCCCAAATCCATTACCACATGGAATGATGTTATGAATAAATTTCTAAGAAATATTTCCCGCCTAACAAAAATGCCAAGTTCAAAGGTGACATCATAGCCTTCAGGCAATCTCCATCTAAGTCTGTCGATGGAGCATGCATTAAATTCCAAAATTTGGTGAGAAAATGGCCACACGGACTTCTAGCATGCAACGTGATAGAGAAAATTTATAATAGGATGAACCAAGCCTAAAAACAATGATGAATGCATCAACAGGAGGATCTTTGCTAAAAAAATGTCTGTGAATGAAACCCACAAAATTATGGTAAAATTGCAAACAATAATTAGAATTGGGGAGATGCATAATACACTTCAGTCACAAAAACAGTAGCCAAAATACAAGAAGTTGATACACTTGCATCCATGAACCAACAGTTGACAACCATCAGAAATATGATTCAAAATTTTGTGTTGTGACCATAATAAAGTGGCAGTTGTTCAAGCTGAACCTCAAACTCAAATTTGTGAATTCTATATTGCTAATCATTTATCTAATGGCTACATATATAACTCCCAATCGATGTGTTATATAGGTTATTAAAAGGCACAAGAGCATTAAGATCCTTACTCCAATACTTACCACCCAGGATGGAGAGTGCACACGAATTTCACTTGGGTAAAATTCCAATACCTATGACCCAAGACCATTTTGTCCCTAAGGAGTTGACGTAGCAGTGCCATGCTCAGTGCCACGCGTGGTACTTTTTCCATAAGCAAGGAAAAGGGGAAAATGCCATTGTGCCCATGATACCCTCCCTCTGTGCTTTGATAAGGGCTTAGAGCATCGAGCGTTGCCCCAAGTTTTATGAAAGAAACTTTTTTTTTTAAGGTTTTCCATGTGAGAATTCAATGGAGGTCGAAGTCTCTCCCAAAATGCATCCTCTCCCTTTTACTTCTTACACTTCTTAGGTTAGATTTTAAATTCTTTTAGGTTATAATTTATGAAATGGAGCTCTTATTCTTCTTCTTGTCCATGAAATGTTGAGGTAAGGATTATCTTCTAGTATATCAATCAAACTCACATTTTTGGTATATCAATAAAATAATATACTACATTTAAAGTATATGAGTTATATATTTTTTTGCCAACAATATGAGTTATTACTCACTTTAGTTTTTGTATTTGCTACATTTTTTTTTATCCCTTTTGTAGTTCTTTTCCTTTTTAATTTTTTTTTCCTTTTTGCAACCATACAACTTGTAGACTATATTTTTGCTCCATAATCTAATCGTTTAGGTATAAAGTTTTTTTTATGATCATTTTTTAACTACTTTTGTTATTGAAAACGAACAACTATGTGTTCTCAAAAGATAGTATATTACTTGATATATCTAATATATTATTGATATACTATTGATATATTTTAGGTATACCAATTAATTGACATATTTAAATAGAGTATATCCTACTAATATAATGTGATGATCTCTATTCATTATTGTTGATCATCCTAGGTTATTCACCCATCACTATAAAATTCTTCTAGAGAGAGATGGTTTATGAAGAAGTGGTACGAAATTTATTGTTGAAGTTTTGGATCCTTCGAAAGGCATACATGAGGTCGGTTTCTACTACCGATATACATAATTTTAGGTATATCATTAGTATAAGAATGATATACTTACTTTTACGTAGTAATATGAGCTACAACTGATTTTAGTTTTTATACTACAGTATTTTATAGTTATGATTAAGCTTCCAAAAGTTATTTTTCTCATAGGGGTCAACAGGACGATCGAGAATGCTAATGGATTATAAAACTATTGAGGTTTTGGGTGATGACGTGATTAATTATATTTTTTAAATTTTTGGGAACTTCATGAAAAGAATGTCCAACTTGATGCATTTATCATTGATATTTGAAGTATATCAAATTTCAATAATTAGTAAATTCACATAAAACAAGAAGGTATTAGTTTATCTGATATTTTAAGTGTATCAGATATTAATCAGCAATTACTTGATGCTAAACATGAGTGTATCATTTTATGGATATTTCAGGTTTATTGAGTAAAACATAAATCTATCGATTTTTTGATATTATAAGAATATCAGACATTGATCAATTTTAACTTGAAGTGAAAGATAAGGGTATCATTTTATAGATATTTCAAGTGTATCATATATCAATCAGTAATTATTTGAGGTAAGACAAAAAAAATATATTTTATGGATATTTCAAATATATCAATAGTATATCTCACAATGATCAACATTATTTTATTGATATTGCTTGTATATCGATAATATATCAATAATAAAACAAACATCAATCAATAACTCATTTTGAAACAAAAAGTGTATCATTTTATTGATAACAATCGATCATTATTTGCAATAAATAATGGATAATTTCATTGATATTTCAAGTATATCAAGAGTACATTAATAGTAAATCAAACATCAGTCAACTTATTTTGAATTAAGCATGCATATTTTATTTTATTGACATTTCAAATTTACATGAGTAGTTGTGAGAGTTATAAAAGTACTATTGTCCTAAGCTTAATTTAGGCTCGTTGATGAATTTGACATGTTAATTATGCTATTTTGTTGGTATTGAATACGAAAGAGGTAGAATCAAGCTTAAGATGCTAAACGGGGTTAATTTGAAGAAATTTAGAGGTAATTTGAACATTCGGGCTTCAAAGGAGGAGAAATGACCAAAATACCCCTGATAGGAGCGTTGCAACCCTCACTCGATGGTGTAATGCAAGGCTGTAAGGAAGTAGGCTCGTATACACGGCAACATCACAACACTGCCCTTAGTGTTGCAACACTACGAAGACTAATAGAGTAGCAACACATCCGCGCACGCACACTTCTCGCAAGCAACTGTCTCATGAAGCTTCACGCCTGTACCTCGACGCTCAAGGGCTAGATCGACAAGAGTGTCACAATACTCCTACTAGCGTTACAATGTTGCGACTGTAATATAAATTGTTTCTTTACGAATTAGGTAAAAACTAGGAGGAGAGTTAGGCTATCTTAGACAGTATGTCGCTTGATTTTGGCCATTCTAGACCAAAAATCATGATATTTTCTCTAATTTTAAGTTGTAATTATTAAATATTGGCATCGTGTGTTGGATTTGATGAACAATTGAAAACCATGATGTCGATTTTTTAGGTTTGTAGGGATCTTCTTGAATTTTAGGAGTTTTGTCATGGATTTTTTATTGGATCTTTATATTTCTTTATGATTTTGATTCTTTGATTCAATTTATAGCACAAGCATATATGATTGATGAATTGACTACTCAATTTTTTTGTATATCTGTCCTTGCTATGTGTGTTTTTTATGTCTGTAATTGCATTGAAAACATGCTTAATTCAGTAAAAATAGGTTTTAGTTTGAAGTATGGTATGATTTCCAGGCTATCTAGGATCACCTAATTGATAACAAACCTAAAGATTGCAAATGCATTAGGATAGAATTGGCCATTCTTGCTTAATGTCTTAATCAATCCAAGAATGTAATACAATTAGCTAAGTAAATTGCCTTTGTAATGAGCTTAGTTAATTTAGGGATAATGACATGTTGATTCTCATTAAGGTGTTTGTATGGGATGTCCCTATATTTGATTAGCCTTAAGAAATAGTTAATTTAAGATTGTTTTTATAATTAAACAATGATTAGTTTTATTGAAAATCCTACGATCTCTAAGCCGATAAAGGTAATCTTGTGTTCGATCTCTCTCTTTCTCAATCTATCTTACTTTTCTGCATTTTAATTTCTACATTTAGTTTTCCTGTCAATCAATAACTAAAACCTCTTGTTTTTACTGATTTCCACAGTCAAATTAAGCTTAGTGGTTTGGTGAATTTATAAATAATTTTGTTCGATTAGAGGTCATGGGTGAGGACAATTCTCAAACGGCGAACAATGGTATATTAGACATCAATCATCATTCATTTTATTAATATTCAAGTATATCTTTAGTAAATCAGATGACAACTAAACTATTTGAATCATAACATGTATGTATCATTTTAATGATATTTCAAGTGTATTAGGAATTTTTCAGTAGTATATTTCATTTACCATTCATTTGAAATAAGACATGATACATTTAATTCACAGTTACCCTTATTAGTTATGATTGAGTATATCGTGGATATCAACCATGCATGTATTGTGGTATATGAATAATGTATCTATGTCAATGTTATACTCTATAAAGAAAATCAATAATAGTTATACATCCATTATGATATGCATGTAAATTAATTATGTATAATAATTGAAATGTATTATTAAAAGGTATTAACACTCATTCAAAATGCAATTTTAAATATAACATTGATATCGATATTTTTATTGTGTAGGATGATCTTCTTCTTTTTTCTTGGACTCCACATAATTCTTCTTCCATCATTCATGAATATATAAAATTAACAATAATAATAAATAAAAGTGTATCAAAACTTTATCTTTTTTAAATAAAGTATATAAATGATATTTATTGGTATACTAATTTTTGCACACGTTTACTTAAGGTCAATTTGGACTTTTCTCAAAATGTATTCGGGCTGGGCTAAAGTTTTTGCTAAAACTGCAAAAGAGAAAACATGGAAGACTGTTCGGGACCTGGAGAAGGCTTCGTCGCGCATGCCCGACGGCCCGAACAAGGAAATAGAGAGAGAATCGTCGATCTAAGATTTATATCAAAAAAGCAGTAAAGCGGTAAGATCGGGATTGAATCCATTGATTTTGGTTAAAACAATTAACAAGCAATTAAAAAAATAAGATTGAGCATAGAAAAAGGAGTGAATTAATTCGATGGGAAAACCTTGGGATTAGTATGTATGTTTTGTCTTTCTATCATCAAATACTAGTTAATTATACTAATTCTGTGAACCCCACAATCTATTAGAAAATCTAATAGCCCAATTAGTCAATTTTGATGATAAACCAAACTAGCACTAATTTAGTTTATCACTCCTCCTTCTTAACGACATACAAGTTGAAATTGAATTGCATTACGAAGGGGTTCAATTTTTGAGACATATTAAAGGTTAGAAAAGCCATATCTTATAGCATGATTAATTGAAAAATATTATATTAGGGCATACACGAGTTTCGTCAGAAAAAGTTTAGACTCTAACATACGATCCTAATATGCATAACTAAATCAATCAATATATGCATAGGCTATGATAATTTTACAAACAAGAATTTCAATAAACTAATTTGTCAGATCAATTTATAATAATTCCATTAAGATTCAATCAAATCTTCCCAAAGGGTTCACAACAATTAAGTAAAATCAACTAGCTATCCTTCAAAAACTATGACTTAAAACTAATCCCAAGAAAATTTATCTAGCCTCGCATAGGCATATCGACAATATAGAAACAAGGCTGACTATGATGAAAATTTTGCAGCAATTCGACTCAACTGGCTCCAAAAACTATGCTCAGCTCAAAATTTTCTTCACACCTTATGCTGGAACCAAGATGACATATTTATATGTTTGGCAGCGTCGCAATGCTATAAAGAGTGTTGCAATATTGCAACGGTATTATACAGAGCATTGAGAAAGCGTTGGAACGGTGGCTTGAAGCTCGGTTGCACGTGCACGGATGGGGAAAATCCATCAAAGTTTGTAGCGTCGCAACGATTAGAGTGAGCATTGCAACGCTGACCATTCTGCCATTTAGCGTTGAGCTGGGGTGTTGGGGTGGCGTCACGACGGTGGCTTCATCAAACTTCGGAGCGTTGCAACACTCGGAGTAACTTTGCGATGTTGCCCTACACACCAACCTATTGTCTTCAAGCGTCAAGCGAGCGTTGAACTCAGACTATTGATGAGCATTGCGATGCTGAAACAGGACTGATTGGTCTTTTTTCAACTCAACTCAGTTAGGTGCACTCGACTCCCGATTTTTCATCCTTTTTGCTTGATTCTTCATCTTTGCAACGTACTTGCTCCATGGGATAAATTCTCCTACAAAGAAGACAAATAGACACAAGAATTAAACAAAAATAGTAAACTTAAAGTCATAAACTTAGCTCTTTTTTAGATCTAACAAAGATACGCATGCAATTTCCTATTTTCTTTTAGTTAAACTTGCAAGTGCCCCTAATTCTATTGCACATGTTCTTAGTCTTAGATGGCCTCTATGGAACTCAATAGGATTAAAGCATGTAGTTTAATTAGGGCTTAGGTTTTAATTATTAATTAAGGCACTTACTTGGTTTAATTAAATGATTCGGCTGCCTATAGCATTAATGAGTTTGGTTGGACCAAGTAAGTTGTTATGCACACATAAATCGAATGCATGTTTAATTTACAAAAATCGATGATCGAAATTACTTAGGAACCTATCTTGCTCTCAAAACTAGATTAATCTAATCCTAGGTTACATTTACCAGTTGCTTTTAGTTTTCATGCACTTATCTTTATCCATACCAAAACCCCCAATTTACCACTCTAGCTAGAGAATTAGATTACTGAAACTATAACTCGTGCTTCCCTGCAGATCAACTCGGACTTGCCACTATTGCTATGTCCTCGTAGTAATAGGATTATAGTTCAGTTATCCTAAATTTTATTTGATTAGTGGGGTTTGCAGGCGACAATGATTCCTCTACCATCCCCGGTTTTTTTGCTATCTACTAAGAGCTAAGTTAAATAATTGCATGAGACTGGAATAGTAATTTAATTAGCAGACAAATCCTATATCTACCCATTAAGAGTAGTAAGGATGTTCTTAAATTACCGATTGACCAAAAAGCTCAAACTGATGGGTGAAGGTAAATTTAATTATTTCATCTAACAATGTCTTGGTCTAGATAATTGAACCTATCTTTCTTATGGACTTTTACATTCTAAGAATGGAAGCGAGTAAATCCCCATCTTCCAGCTTCTATCTTGTTTAGATACCATTTAAGACGGCCAAAACCAAAATAGATGTGGACGAGGGTACTTTATCGATTTGATGATGAGATCGTTAAATTTAATATCTTTGAAGCACCGAAGTACTCTAATAAACCCCCTTTCCGTTTGTTAGATTGACGTAACTAGCTCTATTGTCAGGAAGTACTTTTAGATGATCATAACGATCAGCAACAAGGTGATGAGCACAATGAAAATATTGGTTCCGGAGAGGATCTTTAGTGACACTGTAACAATCGATGTTTCTTTTCAAGGTAATATTAATTTTTCACACTTGAAGACAATATTTTTCTTTATTGTACCAAGTAAATTTACTGTAGTTATTTTTTTTAGATAAAAAGAAGAAGAGGGGAATGTTGTTTTCTTTATAAAAAAAAATGCATTAAAGAAAAATAAACTCACAGCAGGTAATAATTATTTCGGTAGAAAATAACAAGTTTTCTAAGTGTGTTTTTATTGGGTTTTTGGAAAAATTAAAGGTCCAATGGCAATATCGTAATTATTGAGTAGTGGCAAACTTGTAAATTCCCTTAGGGCAGCAAATTCGTGGGTCTCCTTTTTTGCTGAAAAAAAATTTAGCAACTGTGTGAGAGCAAGCCACAGCAGCCGACCGAGAGACGCGAGAGGATTTCGTCCGACCGTGAGTGTCAGTTCCGGTTCAGACAGCGTGGGTGTCCGGCGAGATCTGTTTCCGTTCTACGAGATCATTCCAATCTGAGGAGGTTCGGTCTAGATCATTCCGATCTGGGGAGGTTGGGTCTGAGCAGTGGTTCGTCTGGCAGCGGTTGTTAGCGAGAGTTACGTGTGAGTCTGCGGGTGGTTCGCCGGTCAGAGGCAGGTAGCACACTATTTTGAGCTTTTTTGTAGCGGGTTGTTCTCATTTTTCAGAGGCGTCGTTGTGTGCGGTTCTCTCGGTATCAGTGGATACTTAAAATTACAGATGCCTGATTTCGTTGATTATCCATAATTTATAAAATTCCTTATTTGCTCATTAATAAATTAATTCAAGTTGGTTCTCAAAGTAGATGTAGACCAACTGGTCGAACCACTATATATCTTGGTGTTCTTTACTATTTCGATTTATTTCTGCAGATTGTCTACACGGTTCGAAGTTGTTAAATTTGATGGGAAAGGTGATTTCGGGTTATGGAGGAAAAAGATCAGGGCTATTCTAGTACAACCAAAGGTAGCCAAAATCTTAGACGAAAATAACTTTCCACCAACAATTACAGAAGCTGAAAAAAGGATATGGACGAGATGGCCTATTCGACGATAATTCTGTATCTGTCTGCTTAAGCTAGTAGATGAGGTCACGAGAAATTCTTTGGATATAAGATGGACTCAAGTAAAGGCTTAGAAGAGAACCTAGATGAATTCCAAAAGATTATTGTTGATCTCAATAACATCGGTGAGAAGATGTTGGATGAAAATCAAGCACTTATTCTTCTGAATTCTTTGCCAGAATCGTATCGAGAAGTTAAGGCAACTATTAAATATGGATGGGATTCACTGTCCATAGATATAGTGTTGGATGCTTTGAGAACGAGAAATCTCGAGATTATAAAGGAACGCAAGGATGGAGAGTTACTCATGGCTAGAGGCAGAAATGAGAAAAAGAACGAAAAAGGAAAAGAGTCGAGATCCAGGTCGAAATCAAAGGAGAAAAGCAAAAAGTGTTTCCTATGTCATAAAGAATGACACTTTAGAAAAAATTGCCCTTTGAATAAGAGGAAAGAAGCATCAAATAACAAGCATACAGGGGATTCTAGTGTAGCAAATATTACTGATGGTATGATTCAACAGAGGTTTTGATGGTGTCCAGTAGGGACATTCAGAATGCTTGGATCATGGATTCAGGGTGCAAGTTTCACATGACTCCTAATCGGGATTTCTTGATTGACTTTCAGGAAAATGATGGGGGATCAGTTCTGCTAGGTGATAATGGTGTTTGTGATGTAAAAGGATTTGGGTCAGTTCGAATTGCAACACATGATGGTATGATCAGAATTCTTACAAATGTAAGGTATGTTCCAGAACTCAAACGAAATCTAATTTCTCTGGGCGAATTAGATAGAGCAAGTTATTCTTGTAAATCCGAGAATGAAGTTCTGAAGGTTATCAAGGGTTCTTTGGTTAAGCTGAAGGGACCTTGAGGAATGGTCTTTATGTGTTGGAGGGTACTGCAGTTTCAGGTAGTGCTGCTATTGCATCTAGGAAAGAAATAGATAAATCTATGTTTGGCATAATAGATTGGCTCATGTGAGTGAAAGAGGTTTGCAAGCTCTTTCACAACAAGGTTTGCTTGGAGAAGTTAAAGACATTGAACTCCCATTTTGTGAACATTGCATAATGGGAAAGTCTACTAGAGTGAAGTTTGGGAAAGGGAAGCATTCTACCAAAGGAATTTTGGATTATATTCATTCAGATTTGTGGGGTCCTACAAAGGTACCTTTTATGGGAGGTTCGAGATACTTTATGTCGATCGTTGATGACTTTTCAAGAAAGGTGTGGATGTATCCACTGAAACAAAAGGATGAAGCTTTTAGGAAATTTCTTGAATGGAAAAAGCAGGTTGAGAACCAGACAGGCAAAAAGGTAAAGTATCTGAGGAAGACAATGGTTTGGAATTTGTGAATAAAAAATTTGATAAATTTTGCAAATCTGAGGGAATTACGAGATATTTCACTGTTACGTACACTCCACATCAGAATGGTTTAGCTGAGAGGTTCAACAGAACAATTATGGAGCGTACAAGATGTCTCTTGACAAATGTTTCATTACCCTTGAAATTTTATGGGGAAGCTGCCCAAACAGCCTGTTATCTTATTAATAGAAGTTCGTCTTCCGCTTTAGGCCTAAATACTCCTCAGGAGATATGGACAGGAAAAGCACCAAGCTTGGATCATCTTAGAGTATTTGGATGTTCAGCTTATGCTCATGTTAAGGAAGGGAAGGTGAATAAGAAGGCACTGAAATGTATGTTTATTGGCTATCCTCAGGGTGTTAAAGGATATAAACTTTGGTGCTTGGAAGAGGACAGAAATAAATGCATTATCAGTAGAGATGTGACCTTTAATGAAACAGAGATGTCATTTCATGTTAAAGAGCAGCAGAAACAGCAGACAGTTGATTAGGTTGAGGCAGAGGTTAGAATTAATTCTAAAGCACAACTATCAGTTAGTTCAGGTGATTCCAGTGATCATTCATCCAGTTCTGATGGTAGACAGCCTCAACTACAGAGGACTTTGATTGATGAGGGAGCTTTTGGTGAAGAAATCTCAAGTGACAGTGACTTACAGAACTATCAACTTACACGTGACAGGCCTCAACGGGTGAGGTATGGTTATAATGATTTAGTTACTTATGCTCTTACTTGTGCAGTTGACAGTATTGAAGTAGAGCCTCTTACTTTTGAGGAGGCTATTGTATCTGATTCGAAGGAACAGTGGAAGGATGCTATAGAAGCAGAATTGTTCTCATTGCAGAAGAATCAGACATGGTCATTGGTTCCAAGACCTCTTAATCAGAAACTCATTTAGTCAAAGTGGATTTATAAAATCAAGCCAGGTACAGGAGGTGACCACAAGCCTAGGTATAAGGCTAAACTGGTAGCCAAGGGATACATTCAAAATGAGGGAGTTGACTTTCATGAGATTTTCTCTCCGATGGTGAGGCATTCGTCCATTCGATTAATTTTATCTATTGTTGTTCACTTTGATATGTTTGTTGAACAGATGGATGTCACCACAACTTTCCTTCATGGTGAATTGGAGGAAGTGATCTACATGGCTCAACCTAAAGGCTATGAGGTGAAAGGAAAGGAAGACATGGTTTGTCGTCTTCACAGGTCTATCTATGGACTGAAGCAATCGTCGAGACAGTGGTATATCAGGTTTGACACCTTTATTCTAAAGCAGGGGTTTCACAGGAGCTCATATGATGCCTGCTGTACTGGAAACTATCTCAGAAAGGTACATATACTTATCTACTTCTATATGTAGATGATATGATTCTGGTGTCTAAGGATTATTTTGAAATCTGTGATCTCAAGAAATGATTGAGTAGTGAATTTGAGATGAAAGATTTAGGTGAACTGAAAAGGATCCTAGGCATGTATGTGAAAAGAGATAGGGATAAAGGTTTCTTAACCATTTCGCAGGAGAGTTATGTGCATAAACTGTTTGAGAAGTATAATATGTCTGGTTGTAAGGAAGTTTCAATACCCTTAGCATCTCATTTTAGGCTTTCTTCATCTCAGTGCCCTGTTACTGAACAAGAAAGGTTAGAGATGGCTAATATTCCTATTGTAATGTTGTTGGAAGTATTATGTATTTGTTGATTTGTACTAGGCCTGACTTAGTTATGCTATGAGTATGATAAGTAGGTTTATGTCAAATCCTGGAAAGGAACATTGGAATGCAGTTAAATGAGTGCTTCGATATTTGAAAGGTAGTGCCAGTATATCATTGTGTTTTAGCAGGGATTGTGATAAGTCAGTATTGTTGGAAGGCTTCATGCGATTACGTTGCAGACCTTGACAAAAGAAGGTCTTTATCAGGTCACATTTTTCGTTTGTTTGGTAATGTGGTCAGTTGGAAGGTTGCTCTACAGTCAGTTGTTGCCTTGTCTACTACTGAGTCAGAGTATATTTCAGTGGGTGAAGCTGTGAAAGAGGCAGTGTGGTTGAAAAAATAGTTGGTGAGTTATTGTCGCAGGAGTTTATTCCAAACGTCCGTTGTAATAGCCAGAGTGTTATTCATCTTGCGAAGAATCCATCTCATCACGAACGGCCAAAGCATATCAATGTCAAATTTCATTTTATCAGAGAAGTTGTGGCCCAAAAAGATGTTTAACTGGTCAAGGTTCATACAGTTGAGAATTTGTCAGAATTTGTCAGATATGTTAACCAAAGTTCTTCTAGCCCATAGGTCCAAATACCTATTAGATGGGTTGAATATTAAATTTGGATGATAGGAAGATTGGAGAATCAGCTTAGCACTTAAATATTCTTGTTATGAGGGAGATTTGTAGAAAATAACAAGTTTTTTAGGTGGGTTTTTATTGGGGTTTTTGAAAAATTAAAAGCCTAATGGCAATATTGTAATTATTGAGCAGTGGCAAACTTGTAAATTCCCTTTTCTTCTCCACTGAGGGTAGCAAATTCGTGGGTCTCCTTTTTTGCTGAAAAAAAAAATTTAGCAGTCGTGTGGGAGCAAGCCACAGCAGCCGACCGAGAGATGCGAGAGGATTTCGTCTGACCGTGAGTGTCAATTCCGGTTCAGACGACGTGGGTGTCCGGCAAAATCTGTTTCCGTTCGGCGAGATCATTCCGGTCTGGGGAGGTTCGATCTGAGCAGCAGTTCGTCTGGCAGCGGTTGTTAGCGAGAGATATGCGCGGGTCTACGCGTGGTTCGCCGGTCAGAGGCAGGTAGCACACTATTTTAGGCTGTTTTGCAGCGGGTTGTTCTTAGTTAGATGCGTCGTTGTGTGCGGATCTCTCGGTATCAGTAGATACTTAAAATTACAGATTGGTGATTTCGTTGATTATCTGTAATTTGTAAAATTCCTTTATTGCTCATTAATAAATTAATTCAAAGCTAGTTCTCAAAGTGGATGTAGACCAAACTGGTCAAACCACTATATATCTTGGTGTTCTTTAGTGCTTTCGATTTATTTCTGCTTATTGTTTGCGTTTTGTTTGTTAAATAGAAAAAAAAAAAAGTTCGAAATCCCAAAAGTAATAAAAGGAGGATTCTTTAGATAAATGGTCAAATCGTTATGAGCTTTTTAAAAAATGGCGAATTAAATTTCTACTTATTAAAATGACCAAGAGACTATGATTCATTCTTTAAGTATGGCCACATTATTCAATCCCTATATTTTTTGTGTGTTTAAAAACAAAATCTACTATATTAAATAATGTTTAATTATATAACCACTTAACTAAAAAGCCCTAAAAATATCATTCTAAAATCTGCTTTGATCACCCAAAATATAACAAAAAAATAGTCATCCAGACGTGTACTAATGCAATAATCATGACATACTAACCAACATACCACAATCAAATCACAACTTGCACTCAAATACTACAAAAGGAAAACAATTTAAGGCTTGCAACACCAAGACGTTCTCCCAGCTAAGGTACTTTGCGCAACGAGAAACCCTTTCATATTCCAACTTTCTCCTCACATTCTCTCATTCATGTTTGAGCATCCCATCCATATCACAACTTTTTTACGGACTGCCCCTCCAATCCAAAAAAAAAAAAAAAATCCTATATTGAATATGAAAATACAATGTACTAAAAAATGAAATTGTCACACAAATACTTTGTACTAACAAGTTATGATAGTCTAAGAACAACTTGGGTATAATCTAAAATAAATTATCACACAAATATGTTGTACTAACAAAGGTAAGATTTTATAGGAACAATTAACTTAGACAGAAAAACAACTCTCGAAAAATCATTAAAATAAAATTGTGTGCAAATACCCTGTACTTTGACTATGTTTAATAGTGTTCCAACTTTGGGTTTAATAGTTTTCTTCCCTATTTTCTCTAAAAGTTTAGAATCTACGAGGGTCGACGTCGTGTTTGGTCCAGTGTGTCAATTATTATTATATCTATTATTATTATCATTATTATTACTATTCTTATTATTATTATTATCTTTTTTATTTTTTATCCCAATGTTTTTTTTTTTTTTTTACTTATTATTGTTGTTAGGTACCTTTGTTTTAATATGTTCCCATTTATTAATTTAGTATTAAATTATTCTTATTCCTATTCATATTATTTATTTATTTATTAATTAATTATCATTATTTGACCCAATCTCCCACAAACATCCGTCTTCCTCCCTAATGTTCTTCTCTTCCTCTTTTCTCTCATTCTCCATTTTGAATCCCTATGAAAAGCTCAACTCCAAGAGTAGAATTCCCTTATAAATTGAATACACACAATAGGAATGAAGGGAGGGAAACCAAAGAACGAAAGTTTGAGTAAGAAGGGATAGAGATTAAGAAAAATTTAGGGTTTTGGCCATTGGGAGAGTAGAGAGCAGAGTGGAAATAAAATTTAAAAAAAAAAAAAGTAGACAGACCCACGAAGAGTGAGTTCCGACGATTGTGCACGATTCCAGCGAAGCTCCATTGACACTTAAGGTAAAGAAATAAGAGATGATGGAGAGAGATGAGCCCATTAAAAAAGGAAGAAGTTGAAGAAGAGAAAAGAAGAAAAAACTCATGGAAGAAAGAAAGAGAAAAGAGGAGAGAAGAAGATTGGTAAAGATAAAAGTGAATCCCACTTTTATTTTATATTAATTTATTTATTTGTTTAGTAAATATAGTTGGCTCCATTTTGATTCTATATGTTTTTTATAAGTGGTGGACTCACTTTATTTTATAATATCTTTTATTTGTTTAATAAAATTGGTGGACCCACTTTGGTTTTTACTGCTCGAAAATTTATTTGGTTTTTACTATTATTAATATTGTTTTCCACTTTTTCTTTTTCAATTTTCTTTTTCCCTTTTCATTCTTACTTTTCATCCTTCTTCTTTTATAGTCATTGTTATTTTTATTATATTTACCTCTTAACTCTTTCAAAATATTCCATGAATTTCTCTTATTTTATTTTCACTTCATTTTTTAGTTGTTTTAAAGGTCTTTAATTCGTTAGGTTGAATTTTAGGATTTCATAAATTAGTTTTGAGACAATTTCAAGTCAAATAATCTTAAAGAATATTAAGTTGCAAATTTCTAAGTATAGGACTTCAATTTAGAAATTTTCTTAAGACATTTAAACATTTTCTACTTTACTAACATTGTTCTCAAATTTAAAATTTTGATTTGGTATTACTAAATATGGCGTTATTCAATCTTCAATTTAAAATTGAGATTTTTTAATAGTATTTAAATTTGCTAGAATTTTAAAATCTTAAACACAAATCTTCAATAGATTATAGTTTAGATTGGCAAAATGAATTTTAACTTTGCTAGGGAGTATGTTTTATTAAGTATTTCTTAATTTGGACTTGAACTTGAACTTTTTTTTTGTTATGTTGAATTTCTAAGTAAAATCCAAATTAATTATGGCTTTCGAATTATGATTATAGTTTAATTTAAATTTCAAATATTCTCTGAGATTTTCCATAAATCCTATGATGGAGTTGATATTCTTCTATAGGGAAATATTTCATAAGAGAATCCAAATATAAATTGCCATACATTATCGATCACAAAATTTCATTATACTTTATCTTTAAAGTTATAGTGAAATTGGGTGAGACATTTTCTTTTATTTAAACTTACCAATTTTTGTCTTAAACATAATTGGCTAAGTTAATAATTCTATGAAGGCTGAGGTACTTATGTTCAACATAAGGGAACACCTCTACCTAGGAATTGTCTAGTCAATTCTCATAAGTTTTCATTTTATTAATTTTCATTATAACTTAGGATGATAGAATAAAACGTCTTTTTAAAATGGATGTTGTAGGGTGCTAATACCATCCCTACACTTAATGACCTCCGAACCTCTTTTTGGAAAAGTAGACCATTTTCATTTAATTATTTTTTTAAAACAGGTGACCAATCACATCTTAAAATGATTGATGACGACTCCAAGCCCTTCACCTTGAAAGAGACCCTTAGCGAAGGACGTCGGCGGCTTCGCGTCGGATGACGTTGCAACAACTTGGTGACTCAACTGGGGACATTAGATGGTTAAAGTCGTTATATTTTTATTTCTATTATCTTTTATTTTATTTGATTTTATTTAGCTATTTATTTAATTTCTTTGCAAATATTTTCTCGGCTAATTATTTTTAATAGATTATCATTATTTATTTACTTATTTATTTTCTTGGTAAAATTATTTTGTTTGTGCTTTGTTTTTTTTTTTCTTTTATTTTTTGCTAATTATTGATTGTTTTTATTTATTTATTTTCCATAAATGCATGGTTTTCGTAATCATCTTATATATTGTCATGCATTTCACACACCTTCACAAGCCTCCTACCCGACCTATACCTTTTAAGATTAGATTTGGAGGTTGAGTAGTGCGACCTCCGTGGAACTTGGTTCCCATGCAGGTGCATGAAAATCTCCACTCAAGTCAACTATGCTACAAAAGTAGTTGGAAGGCTTGGATACCGTATTTTCCTTAGGTGTAATAGAATTTAACCTCACATTGATGCATACATTTAGGAATTTTACTTGTTCATGAATTTAATCAAGATGTTATTTCGTTTGTTTTAGAGTTGAGTTTCCTTTATATTTTGTTTATACTTTGTTAATATTTGTGGTCCTATTAGTTAATATGTATTTTTCCTTTCTAGTATTGTCATGCATACCACACACAAATTCACAAGCCTCCTACGCGGGCTATACCTTTTAGGATTAGATTCGATGGTTGAGTAATGTGACCTTTATGGAACCTAGTTCCCCCTACGAGTGCATGAAAATCTCCACTCAAGTCAGCCATGTTGTGAAAACAGTTGAAAGATTTGGGAACCAAATTTTCTTTAGGTTTTGTTAAAAGTCAACATCATATTTGTTTGGAATTTGATCTTAAAAAGGGGTCTTTATTTTTCAAAATAAGTGATCTAACATAAGGAACCCTTGCAAGTCCTTGAACGAAAGCATGAGATCGGACCAAATACCCAAAATTTACAAAACATAAATTTTACAGCAAAAACATACAAATTATGCATTTAAAAAATAATTGCAGCATGCTTTAAAATAGAGATTACAGAAAAAAAAAAAAAAAAAAAGGTTTAAGAAACCTAACCCTTGAAGAACTCTTCTTCACGAGATTCCTTCTCCAAATCTTGTCACAAACAATCTCGAACTCTCTAACCGTCAATGAAGACACCACCACGAATGGTACCTCTATATTCTCTAGGTGTGAATCTAGGAGTTTTGCGGGCTCTCACTATTTTGGAAGAGAGAGATGAGAGAGAGATAAGAGAAAGTGATTTAGAATTTTCTCATAACGTTTCTGTATATCACTCCTTGTGAAAAAACAGACCAGAAAGAAGAAGAACCCCTTTCCTCTTCCCCACTAGCATGTTTAAGAGACAAAAGAGGGGGAGGGAGTTACAACTCCCTCCCAAAATGATTTATTTTCAGAAATCAAATTAATATATATATATATGATAACTACCTTATCATATAATATATATTAATCTATATGTTATATCAAATATAACACATAATCTATAGTTTCCATATTGTATCAAATACAATATAATCTATAGTTTCAATTCTCTCACCAATGGCATTTAATATAAATCTCATTTATATTAAATTTAATTATGTGAATCAAATTCATATAATTAATATTTGAATTATAGTCAAATATTTATTTCTTCTCAAATAAACTTCATATTATAATGTATCAAAATACATTATAGTAATTATATCATATATAATTAGATTAAACTAATTATGTCACATATAATTAATTTCCTCAATTAATTTGAACAATTCAAATTAATCCAAAAATTGATTCTCATTAATTCCCGTTGAGCTACAGAGGAGACCTCATAGATCTGTAGCTTGAAGCTCCAACCGTATGTGAATCATTAATTAAACTTCTTTAATTAAATTATTCACCATTCTTTAATTGTCAGGCATTCCACTAAAGACCGAAAACTGCACTCTTTGCACTATAGATATATTTCTATGTCCATTGGATATAACTTGTTAACAGTACGTTGACCCTTCACAAATTGCTCATAAGTACAACTGGGCTAAAATTACCATTTTGCCCAACTAGTTACATCTAACTCTTTAAATACCACCGATCCTTCTAATGAAAAATAAATCATTATCTAACTATGACCAAACATCTCTCGGGCCAAGAGACGGTGTGGCGCCATATTGTTCAAGCCCTAAAATCAGCTCTTAAGATAGCAATTTATCTAATTTCCCTGACATTAGGGAAAAAGTGAATTTATTCTTGTGTAGCTGTGTTCCCAGCTCCCTAATGGTAGGCTTGTTGAGTCGGTGATCTGGCCACTCTCACCCATACAAATCAAAAGACCATCTTCATAAGTAGGGGTTAAAAACTCACTCAGGATTTAGGTCATGTTACCTATGGTCATCATGGTGAAATGTAAGTCTCTATTATGAACGACGTTATATAACGAGACTAAACATTTCATGGTCTGATCTTATATACAAACTCCTTTGTATAAAATATCTCTGCTCACATGTCTCCACATGAATGATCAAGATCATATTATTTGTAGCACTTTATAACAATTGTAACATCTACAAAGCGGGTCATACTCGTCGTCTCACCAGGATAAGTATCCAACCTTATCTATCTACTACAAACCATTTAGGTTATCACTTAAACATGATCCATCTGTATGTCTCTACTTACATGTTTAAGCTACAAGATAATTTTAGATGTTAGTTTATTAGTTTGTAGTTAATGTAACTAATTTGGAAATAAAACATCACATATTTTATTACATAAATAAAATGTTTGTACAATACAATTACAAACTATAGGACCCTACGAGATTCAAGGTATCAACCTCAACATTGACAATCCATAAATTTTGGCCGTATATTAAAGAATGAGTTCAATAAAAATGCCACCTTTAGTACCAACCCCACGAGAATTGAGCATAGAAGATCAATCTATAGTATGTCAGTGGTCAGAAAATCTATAGAGAGCTCATGGGGATTGTTTATCATCTAGCAAGACAACAAATGTTAGAGATGTTAGTTTCCCTGAAAATCAGTTGGATGCTTTGAAGCTAGCATGGGAAGGTTTAACCCTAGCTAGGAAGGAACGATTCATCAAAAAATTGGTCAATAGCCCAAATTCTCTATGTGCATGTTAATGTTTCTGTGTTAAAAGCTTTAATACAACATTGGGATCCAACCTATCGATGTTTCACATTTAAGTCGATAGACATAACTTCAACTATTGAAGAATACCAAACCCTTCTAAGAACACCATCACAGATGAAAGTAGAAGTATATTCTACACTGAATCGCTTAATATGAAAAGGGCATTCTCAACATTCTTAGGCAAAGTTCGTTCAAATGAAATTGAAAAACATGTGATGATGAAAGGGGCGAGCGTGTGCTTGCATATAGAATACATACTTTCCTTCAATAGAGATTTGCAAATGAGGACAAGGGATTATCATTATTGGCTTTAGGTATCTTCAACGCAATCTTATTCCCAAAGGTAAAAGGATATGTCGAAGAACAGGTGGTAAAATTGTTTTTGAAGATAAAGGAGGGAGTAGATCCTATCATACCGATATTGGCTAAGACATTCCAGTCATTGAACCATTGCAGGACAGAAAAGGCTGAAAATTTTATCGGTTATGCTCCATTACTGTATGTTTGGATTATAAGTCATGTGAAGTGCCCATCAGAATTTAAGTGTGCTCAAGTCAGATTTTCAAAATCATGGAACAAACTCCAAAATCCTATTTTTGAGTTTGTACAATCAGGTTAGAGCTCATCATTTTCGAAAGAAAATGTTTGGAAAGCTTTCTTTTCGGAGTTGAAAATAAAGGATGTGGTATGGAAGGCTCCGTGGACGTCCATCAGACCAATGATGTATAAATGTGGAAAGTTCCATAATTTACCTCTCTTAGGCCCATGGGGATATATATCCTACGCTCCTTTGATGGCATTACGTCCAATGTGGATACGCCAATTCATCCCTGTAACATATGAGCTCAATAATTAGGGATTTATTTATGGGAAAGAATTTTACGAAGACAACATTTAGCAGATTGTAAAGGCTTGGAAGAAAATTAATAAAATTCAAAGCAGTAAATTCCATTATGACACCATAGAAGATTACAAGACGTAGCATTTTAATAAAGTGAAGATTATAGATGCATCTCCATCTACCAGCATTAAAATGCATCCCCAAGAAGAAGTAATGTTTCTTAATCATGTGACAGAATATGAATTGCGCGAGGAGGAATTAAAGAGGATGAATACATCATTAGTTCAGGAAAACGAATGATTAAAGGTTGAATCGAGTCAATGCTTACTACATAACACTACATTTGAAAAATAACTATGCGAGTCAAAGGATAGTGTCGAAAAGAAGAGGAATTTAGAAGCGAACTTTTGACATTGGGTTTAGAAGCTTGTGATTTGAATAGAAAAATGCATCAATTAAGGAAGGATAAGTAAGCAGCACAAAAAACTCTAAAGTCTCAAGATAATCAAATTTCATAATTACATTCCGATATATCCTTGCTCCATGAATTAGTAAAAGAATTGGAGAAATGAGTTTATCTAAGAAACAAAGAAATTTTAGATTTAGAAGAAAAGAACAAGGTATTGCACTAAACAGTTGATATAAGAGAAGGACAACTATGTGAAATTAACAAGGAAAATATGACGTTGAGGGAATCCATCCAATCCTTCAACATTCGATTTACCAAATATCAGGATGTTGTTGAAGGGTTAATGCAAAATAATATGCATTTAAAAATACAATATGATTGATTAAGAGAAGATTACGAGCTTTTGTGATGTGTTAATGTAACTTTACGCAACAAGAAGGAATATATGTTTGCATAAATCAAGAAAGTTACAAATAAATCAGACGACTAGGCAGAAGAAGCACGTGTCATGACATTGACCATCGCACCCACATAACCAAACGGCAAAAACATGCTCAAATTCTTGGAAAAGTTGTGTACTAAACTAGAATATTAGGGGCGATTTTATTCATCTTTTTCTTTAATTGAACTTTTTTCCTCTTTCTTTTTGTAATTCATTTTATTTATTCATTTAATCGAATATTTTTCTACATTGCTTTCAAAATTTATCAAACATGTCATTAAATTCGTTTCTTTTTTCTTTTCCTAAATAAAAAAAATAAAGATAAGATAGTTTGATCACCACGAATCAATCGCACTCACGTTACTTGGTACCGATTAAGAAAAATGGAGGAACAAAATTCACAAATGGAAAAAACCAGGAAAGATATTGAGGAACTAAAATAAAATATGGAAACTATTCTTCATATGTTGGAGAAGGGCAAATTCACAGCCGATGTAGCTCAACCCAATACTACGGCTAGGGCAAATCTGCCACCGCATCCACCAAATGAAGGATTTATGCCAAAATACATTCCATATAATCCTCTTTACAATATTCCTATTGAGCAATTGATTTTTCCCTTCTCAACCAAGAGTGAGCTAGCTCCTTTGGCTAGCTCTGATCCATCGATGAGGATCTATCAAAAGTTACAATCACAATTCCTAACCTAGATGATCCTAAAATGAGAAGAAATATGACAAAGGAAGAGCCTAAAACTTCTTCTAGTCGAAAGTATGAAAATCTAGAAGAGAGATTGAGAGTCGTAGAAGGAACAAACATTTTCGGCAACATAAATGCTACTCAGTTGTGCCTGGTGCCAGATGTTGTTCTTCTAGCAAAATTTAAAGTTTCGGAGTTTGAAAAGTTTGACAGATCCTTGTGCCCAAAAAAGTAATATTATTATGTATTATAGGAAGATGGCAGCGTATGTCCATAATGACAAGTTACTCATACACTATTTTCAAGATAGCTTTATAGGGCCAACTTCTCGGTGGTATATGCAACTGGATGGGGCTCATATTAACACATGGACGAACTTGGCATCTTCCTACATAAAACAATACAAGCACAATATAGACATGGCTCCGGACCATCTAGATCTGCAGAGGATGGAGAAAAAGACTACAAAAAGTTTCAAAGAGTATGCACAGAGATGGAGGGACACTGCTACACAAGTACAACCTCCTTTAACAAACAAGGAGTTGTCTGTTGTGTTCGTTAATACTCCAAAAACTCCCTTATATTACAGAATGATTGGGAACGCATCAAATAACTTTTCTGATATAATGACAATTGGCAACAGGATTGAGTATGGAATTAAACATGGTAAAATAACCGATGTGATAGGGACTTCAACTTCAAGTACACAGAAAGTTAATTTTTCAAAGAAAAAAGAAGAAGAGGTACAGATGGTAAATAGGGTTAATCATAGCACCGTGGGACAATAATCGTACCCAAAATTGGAATTTTCTATTACCCCAATAGCTATTATGCACCACCTAACCCATAGTATTAACCATATGTTAATCATGCGACAGTACAATGTTATCCTCCAACTACTCAGAACCTACGTCCTTATGTGAATCAGGGACACCAACCTCGAGGCCAACAAAATTCTTATGCTCGAGGACAGGAGACAATAAATGAGGTCAGAAGCAAACACAATTTAATTCGATTCCAATTACTTACACTGAGCTTCTACTACAACTATTTCAGAATAATCAACTAGCACTCATACTAATTGTGTTGGATCGATATAGCAACCCTAGAGGGGGGGTGAATAGGGTTTAATTAAACTTTTTTTTCTAAATTAACCCAATTAAACTAATTAATACACTTTTTATAAATAATAAGAAAAATTCAAATTATGCAACAAATAAGATGGCAAAAAATGTGATAATTTAATTCTATCAAATTATAGCAAATAAATAAGAACAAACTAAAACATACAATAAATTGCTTAAATTAATTGCAAAAATAAAAAGGAAAGAGTTAGAGAAGAAGACACCGTAATTTTTATAGTGGTTCGGTCAAACTTGACATACTCCACTCCCCAAGCACCTCTTGGGAATTTGAATAAAATCTTTCCGACTCTTTTCACGGATTAGAGCTCAATCGTTACACCACCACTCCTTTTACGAGTTCAAGAGCAAACCCGATCCTTTCCACGGTTTAGGATCAAACCGTTATAAATGTTGAAATTTTTGAAGAACACAATACAACTCTCACTAGAGTGGATTTACAAGTTTAAGCACTCACCAAGTTTATCCTCACAATATAATAACACTCTCTCATGAATAAGATGAAAAGAAAAAAAATTGGAAACTTAGAGAGAGCAACAATGGAACTTTTGAGTTTTGGAGGATTATGAAATGTAAAATTTGTTGGTTTAAAATTTGGAGAGGAAGATGGTTTATATAGAGATGGAAAAATTTTTAGAAACCACAATTAATTTGGATCATTGGATTTTGGAAAAGAAAAATCAATGGTGGAGATTTTAAACTAAACTAGTCGTTAGATACAAATAAAATATAATATTAAATTCCTTTTCTTTTGAAATTCATTTTCTTTTTAAAATTAATCCAAAAAATAAAAAAACATACCATGTGTCAAAAACTAGCCGTTAGACACAAACATAAAATAATATTAAATTCATTTTCCTTTTAATTCATTTTCTTTTTAAATTCATTTTCTTTAAAGTCAATCCAAAAATAAAAAAACATAACATGTGTAAAAAAAACTAGCCGTTAGACACAAACATAAAATAATATTAAATTTATTTTTCTTTTAAATTTCTTTTTAATTTCAATTTTTATTTTAAATCAATCCAAAAATCAAAATTCCATCATATGTTAATCTCTTAATGATCCATCATTCAACCAATATGCTGCCACATGTATACATGCAAATGGTCTGGTTATGCCACGTCATCCACAACGGTATTTTTTCTATAAACTTTTTTCTGCCATATCGTTTTCGTTTTAGCTCCGATTTGAGTGATTCAAGAGGTGTTGGAATCATTGTTCCGAGCTCTACGCTATGGACATATTAAAATATTAAGTTTTTCAGGGCCAAAAAGCCAACAGTCTCCCCTTTTTTATGATGACAAACCATTCAAGAAAAATAGCTTGAAATACATGTAAACCATATGTAGCACATAATAAAATTCAACATATCACCATAAAGATCATTCTTGAAATTCACTCAAAAAAAAAAATAAATTCACCCCCTAATTAATACAATCAAAATCATAACAAATTTATAGCATATTTTTCTTAAACTTCTCCCTCTTTGGAATCATAAAAAAGAATAAATAAGAAAAATTTAGAACTACATAAATATTTCCCTTAAAAACATGAACATAAATTTAGCACAACTCCCCCAAGAATATTAACACATGTTTTCCATATCTCCCCTATCAAAATGCCTTCTAAAAGATTTAACACGTAAAATTATAAAATCAAGATGCATCACAACGAATAATACCAAGCTCAAGCCTATTTTTGCAAAAGTTTTCTTCTTTCAAAGGTTTGGTAAAAATATCTGCTAATTGATTCTTAGAGCCTACAAATTCAAGAGTAATATTATCATTTTGCACATGCTCTCTAATAAAGTGATGTCTAATATCAATATGCTTAGTCCTAGAATGATGTATAGGATTTTTAGTCAAATTAATAGCACTAGTATTATCACAAAATATAGGCACATTATCAAACTTTAATCCAAAATCACAAAGAGTTTGTTTCATCCAAAGAATTTGAGCACAACAACTAGCAAATGCAATATATTCCGCTTCGGTAGTGGATAAGGCAACCGAATTTTGCTTTTTACTAAATTAAGAAACTAAGGAACTACCAAGAAATTGACAAGTCCCATTAGTACTCTTACGGTCAAGTAAACTACCCGCAAAATCCGCATTGGAATATCCTACCAAATTAAATTCAACATTTCTAGGATACCATAAGCCTAAATCAATAGTACCAAGCAAATATTTAAAAATTCTTTTAACGGCATGTAAATGTGATTCCTTAGGACAAGATTGAAATCTAGCAGAAAGACATACACTAAACATAATATCGGGTCTACTAGCGGTTAAATAAAGTAAACATTCAATCATACCTCTATAAGTTTTTATATCCACAATATTACCTTTTTCATCTTTGTCAAGCTTAGTGGATGTGCTCATAGGAGTTTTTGCAATTTTACTTTCATTGAATTTGAACCTTTTGAGAAAATCCCTTGTGTATTTTTCTTGACTTATGAAAATACCATCCTTGAGTTGTTTGATTTGGAGTCCAAGGAAGAAGGTAAGTTCTCCCATCATACTCATCTCAAATTCACTATGCATACACTTAGAAAATTCTTCACACAAATATGAATTAGTAGAACCAAAAATAATATCATCCACATATATTTGTACTAAAAGCATATCATTTTCTTTAGTCTTAATAAAAAGAGTAGTATCAATTTTACCCATTTTAAATTCATTCTCAAGCAAGAAATTACTAAGTCTTTCATACCAAGCTCTTGGAGCTTGTTTTAAGCCATAAAGAGCCTTTTTCAACTTATAGACATGATTAAGAAAATCAAAACTTTCAAACCCTGGAGGTTGTTCTACATAAACTTCCTCCGTGATATAACCATTTAAAAATGCACTTTTCACATCCATTTGATACAAAATGAAATTCTTATAAGAAGCAAAAGCAAGCAACATTCTAATAGCTTCTAATCTAGCAACGGGTGCAAAAGTTTCTTCATAATCTATTCCTTCCTCTTGACAATAACATTGAGCTACAAGTCTAGCTTTATTTCTAATGATATTTCCATTTTCATCCATTTTATTTTTAAAGACCCATTTAGTTCCAATTATAGAAGCATGAGAGGGCCTAAGGACGAATTCCCAAACTTTATTCTTTTCAAATTGATTTAATTCTTCTTGCATAGCTAAAATCCAAAATTCATCATTTTCGGCATCTTTAAAACTTTTTTGTTCAATTTGAGAAACAAAAGCAAGATTATTAAACATATTAAGAGAGGAACGAGTTTTCACACCTTGTTCGGGATCACCAAGAATTAATTCTTTGGGATGGGAAGGAGCATACCACCACTCTTTAGGCATGGATGAAGAACCAACTTCGTTCTTTTCGATTAAGCTCACCTCTTGCTTACTTGAAACAATTTCCTTCTAAAACATCACTATAAATAGGCTCATTAGAAATAACATTGCAAGATTCAACAAATATTACATGCATAGATTCCTCAATTACTAAAGTTCTTTTATTGAAAACTCTATAAGCTTTACTAGTAGAGGAATAGCCAAGGAAAATACCAACATCCGTCTTAGAATCAAATTTTCCAAGTTTTTCTTTGTTATTCAAAATAAAACATTTGCAACCAAAACTTTGAAATACCCAATATTTGGAATTTTGTTATGCCAAAGTTCATAAGGAGTTTTATCCAAAGAATGTCTAATTAAAACTCTATTTAAAACATAACAAACGGTGTTAACGGCTTCCGCCCAAAAGTATGTAGGTAAACCATACTTATTTGGTTTTTACTATTACCGTTATTTTTTTCCACTTTTTCTTTTTCAATTTTATTTTTAGTGTTTTATTTGTTGTTCAGAGCATTACTCTGTATTTCTTCAACTCTTGAAATATTCTCTCTAATTTTTCTTGAATATTAGTAAAGAAGTTTGAGAGATCTTTCACAGTGGATATAAATCTCATTTAGAGATTGAACCACTATATTTTTTGTGTTGCCTATTCTTTCTGCTCTTCCTCTTCTACATTAAATTTTTTTTTTTTGTTTAATCTTACTGTTGTTTGCTTTCATATTGATTATTGTTGAAGGAAAGGTGAGAAAGGGCTTTCTTTTCTCGTGCCTTTGACGCTGGTGCCAAAACAAAAGCATACAAAGAAATAGCAGATTTCACTGCAAGTTCGAATCATGTCCCTGCCTAATCAGTGGAACATTTTGCATGGGGGAACTGATCCTTCACTTCCTTTTTGAGCTTTTGATTGACAGTCGTCTATCCGGCTCTGTCTAATGAAAATAAGGCCATAATATTGTTGAATTCTCTGCCTGAATCTTACAATGAAATTAAAATGGCTATTAAGTATGATAGAGATAGTCTCACGATGGATATTGTTTTAAATACATCAAGATCAAGAGACGTAGAACTGAGGAAGGCTAAAGGGAAAGTACCTAAAGCCTTAATGGTAAGGGGAAGGTCAGAGAAGAAATCGAACAAAAAAACAAACTGTAGAAGATCAAAGTCTCAAAAAAAAGTTAAGAAGTACTTCTATTGCCATAAAGAAGGTCACATTAGGAGGAATTATTTTGAGCTGGAAAAAAAAAAAAGGAAGAATGAAATTAAAAAAGAGGATGACATTGAAAATGTTAATGTGATAGAAAACTACCAAGATGCTGAAGTTCTTACTGTTTCTGATGGCAAGTTCAAATCATAATGGATTCTTAACTCCAGATGTTCATTTCATATGAGTCCAAATCGGGACTGGTTTCAGAATTTCAAGGAGTTAAATGGAGGAAAAGTTCTTCTAGGAAACCATCAAGAATGTAGTGTTGAAGGAATAAAAACAGTGTAGATAAGGATGTTTGATGGACAGATTAGAGAACTTACCTCAATAAGGTAGGTTTCTGACTTAAGGAGAAACCTTATTTCTCTTGGAGTTTTTGACTCTACAAGGTACTTGATAACTTGTAGAAATACAAGTTATTTGTGCTCCATTTTTAGACTATGCGACAATAAAAGGAAGAAAATGTGCCAGTCATGGTTAAGTTTATACAAAAAAACCAAAGTTGTACTAAGATACTTAAAACACATCTGCTGACCACATTCATGGGCAAAGTGTGCCAAAGTTTGTGTTTTGCAGGAAAACCGGAATCATCGCATGCACTAATCCTTCAAAAGAAATACTCAAAACAACGCATGCCTCGGGATTTCTGAAATCGTACAATAGATATTCTGATGCACGTCCTGATCGTTGACTATGATGCAACACTGACATTCTCACCTACCTCAACAAATGATAGCAACTAATCAGAGCAAGGGTTTTAAGATAGACAAGTGCATAGCTCTATAAATAGAGCCTTAGCATTTCAAAGTAGGAAGGCGGATAAGATCGGAGAAAGCCTAACTTTGTAGGGAACCTTCTATTCCAAAATTTTCAATCCCTATATAGAAGGCCACTGGAGAATCAACCTGAGAAGGAAGTTCACCACTCCATTCCACTCGTCACATCAAGCCGGCAACATTTCACCATCAATCTTTTGTGTCAAGAGATTGACACAGATTGCATAACCATTCCATTTTATCTATATTATCGTGTTGTAAAACATCATTAGCTAAGACATTAGCTAATTTGTATTTGAACTATTTACTATCTTAAAATTATTGCCATGTTCATCTCTTTTCTTATCCATGTTCATCCATCTTTCATTTCTTCACGCATGAGTCATTAAACCCTTAGGGTAAGGGGGAAGGTTAATTCATGATTTAATCCACATATTAGGACACTATCGTATTTGCTTAACATATGTTGTAAAGTATACTCACCTGTAAAAGCAAGGATGAGTATGATGATCAACTTCTTGAAAGAGAAAGATGATAGAACCTGTTAAGCAAAGTAAGAAGTACTTCTAAAGATAAAAATAACCTTGCGTTCCACAACACTTCCTTTTTCACATCATAGAAATATGACCAATGAGGTAACCACCGAGAGGTGTGCTTCAATTGGAAGTAGGAACCATGATAGTATCTTTAGTGTGGTTTATTGATTTATATACAGCCTTCCCCCTAGCCCGTCCATCTTCATAGATTTTGTTCATTAGTTTGCCGCATCACTCATCTATTTACCTTTGCATTTATCAAGCTTTTCGAGACTTAACGTTTTATTAACGCATTTTTATTATCGCTTCACCAAATCAATGCATCTTTTGACATCATCGCATGATTTACTATCTTTCAACACTATCGCATCAAATCCCCGTGTTCGACCTTAGGTCAACCTAAGATACTCATTGTTAGATTACACTTGGCTTACTAACGAGAAAAATTGTGATAAGCACATGACCCTTGAGATTGTTTGCACACAATCGTTACCGCATAGTCTTGTTAACTTCAAGATTAATGCATCTATTTACACCACAACAATACTCCTGTAGACTTGAGAATGGTACCATAAAAGTCATAAAAGGAGTGATGGTGAAGTTGAGGGGTAAGATCCAACATGGACTACATGTTTTAGAGGGAAACATTGTTGTTGGCTCCACATCTGTTACTTCACAGAAACATCATACAGAAGCAAGAATATGGCATCAGAGCTTGGTGCACATCAGTGAAAGTGGTTTAAAATATCTCTTCAAACAAGGCTTGTTAGGGACT
Source organism: Benincasa hispida (assembly GCF_027475165.1). NCBI lineage: Eukaryota > Viridiplantae > Streptophyta > Magnoliopsida > Cucurbitales > Cucurbitaceae > Benincasa > Benincasa hispida. The sequence continues at coordinate 35,357,599 of NC_143483.1, forward strand.
ACATCATAAATCAACTTGGGTATATGTGAACATTGCATCTATGGCAAATAAACCAGATTTTCTTTTAGTAAAGGGTTGCACACATCTAAATCTATTTTAGAATATGTGCATGCTGATCTATGGGGTCTTAACAAACTTCTACAATGGGTGGGGTTCGGTTTTTCCTCTCTATTATTAATGATTACTCAAGAAAGGTATGAACCTTCCTGTTGAAAAGCAAAGCTAGACCGACCTATTGAAAAGCAAAGTTGAAACCTATAGGAAATTTGTTGAATGGAAGAATCTAGTTAAGAATCAATCTAAGAAGAAGTTGAAGTCATTGAGAACAGAAAATGGCTTGGAATTCTTGAGTAATGAATTCAAGCTCCTATGTGAGAGAGATGGAATTCAGAGGCATCTTATAGTAAAACAAACACCCTAGCAAAATGGCCTGGCTGAAAGGATGAACCGTACACTGCTAGAAAAGGTAAAATGTCTTATGTCAAATGCTAAGTTACCAAGGAATTTTTTGCCACTTACCTTGTTAATAGAAGTCCTTCCTTAGCTATAGAGTTTAAAACTCCCATGGAAAAATGGACAGGATATCTTCCTGATTTATCTAACTTGAAGATTTTTGGATGTGTTGCTTATGCACATTCCAAGGAGGGGAAAGTTAGATAACCGTGCAAAGAAGTATTTATTTCTTGGTTATCCTCAAGGTGTAAAAGGCTACAAACTGTGGTGTGTTGAAAAAGGACAAGAGAAATGCATCATTAGTATGGATGTAATGTTAATGAGACAAAGATGGCATTGACAAGTAAAGAAAACAAAACTGCAGAAACTCCAGAGGTTGTATCTGAAACCTACATTCAATTTGAAGTACCAAATCATACTTCAAATGAATTTGAAAATTAGGCAAATATAGAAGATAACTCTCAAATGGAGACTGCTCAAACAAAAACCACACAAAAAGAATATCTCCAGTCATATACTCAGGCAAGAGACAGATGAAGGAGGCAGATCAGGCCACCTTCCAGGTATGCAGATGTTGATATAGTTCATTATGCATTATGCACTAAGCTGGAAGATGCTGATAATGAACCACTAACCTTTGAAGAGGTTGTAAACTCAAAAGATAGTGCCAAATGGCAGCAAGCAATGCAAGAAGAAATGGATTCCTTGATTAAAAATAAAACTTGGGTATTGGTTGATAAACCTTGTAAGCAGAAATTGCTTGGATGTAAATGGATATACAAGCTCAAACATGATATTCAAAATAAAGATTCACTAAGGTTTAAACGAAGGCTTGTTGCTAAAGGATTCAATCAGAAAGAAGGGGTAGAATACAATGAAATATTCTCACTTGTAGTGAGACACACCTCCATTAGAATGCTATTATCAATGTTTACTGAGTACAAAATGGAGTTGGACTAGCTGGATGTCAAAACAGCATTCTTACATGGAGAGTTATCAAAAATTATCTATATTCAGAAGGAACTGAAACAAGGTATGTCTCCCTAAGAAATCCTTATATGGTCTAAAGCAAGCTCCTGGGCAATGGTACCTTAAGTTTGATTCATTTATGTTGTCTTGTGGCTTTAAAAGAAGTATGTTGGATCATTGTGTGTACTTTAGACATGAAGTAGGAAGACATTCAGTTTTCCTATTGTTATATGTTGATGATGTGCTAGTTGCAAGTGTAGATAGACAAGTGAATAAGCTAAAAGGTGAATTAAAAGGTGCTTTTGATATGAAAGATCTTGGACCTGCAAAGAAAATACTAGGAATAAGTATTGATAGAAATAGATGTATTTGTACTATGAAACTCTCACAAGAAACATAGTGCCATAAGATGCTAACAAGATTTAGAATGAATGAATCTAAATCAGTTACAACACCTCTTGCATCTCACTTTAAGCTATCTCTTGAGCATGTCCCTCAGAATGATGATGAAAGAGATCAAATGCAAGTCGTTCCATATGTTAACGTTGTAGGAAGTCTCATGTATCTTATGGTCTATACTAGACCAGATCTTGCTCATTGTTTAAGTATTGTTAGTAGATATATGGTTGATCCAGGGAGATATCATTGGCAAGTAGTCAAATGGGTTCTTAGATATGTTAAAGGAATTGTATCATATGGGATGTTATATACTAAACACTTAATTAATCAAAATATTCTTATAGGTTTTGTGGATACAGTTTATGCAACAGATAAAGATGAAAGAAGGACATTATCTGGTTTAGTTTTCAAGTTTTTGGAAACACAATGAGTTGGAAATCATCCTTACAATCAGTGGTTACTTTATCAACCACAGAAGCTGAATATATGGCACTTACTGAAGCATTTAAAGAGGCAATTTGGCTTAACGAATTAGCAGAAGAATTTCAAAATTGCTTAAAGGATGATTTAGTTATCTTTTGTGATAGCCAAAGTGTTGTTTTTTGTCAAAAAAATCAGACTTATCATGAAATAACCAAACATATATATGTTCGGTTTCATTTCATAAGATATATTATTGCAGAAGGAAAAGTAAGGATTGAGAAGATTTCATCCTCTAGAAATGCAGCTGATGCTTTGACAAAATCTCTACCAGCACATAAACTTGAGAGCTGTTTGAAGGCTCTCAAAGTTGGTTCTTTGTGAACAAATTGTATTTTGGAAAGGTCTTGAAATACTTCTTTTATTGATGTATTATGTAGCAAGGTGAAGAATTATTGTATTATTGCTAGCTTAATACATCTAGGCCCATTTATCTTTATTGGGCCTGCTTTTTTCCAGCTTATTTCTTTGGACTCCTGTTTTGGGCTTGTTATACTCTTTGTCGCCTGCAGGAAAAGAGTAAGATTATTATTACTAAAGCCCATTTTTTGAGCTGGTTACAGTTGAGCTGGAAAAAGGAATATTCCTCCACAAAAGTTGTTACAGAAGGCTTCAAGGGATTGGTTGATTGTTTTAAAATCACCTGAATCCGTTCATCCTTATAGGGAGATTTGCGTAAAGAGGGCCCAGCTGAAGGGTTTTTCTGGTATTTAAATAAACTTGTTGAGCAAGCTTACAGGGGTGTGAGAAAATTTAGTATCAACTCTGAAGCGCTGGGTATTTTTTTTATTTAGTATTTTATTTGTTGTTGAGAGCATTACTCTATCTTTCTTCAACTCCTGAGAAATCCTCTATAATTTTTTCTTGAATATCAGTAAAGAAGTTTGAGAGAGCTTTCACAATGAACGTAAATCTCATTTAGAGACTGAACCACTATAATTTCTGTGTTGCCTACTCTTTCTGTTCTTCCTCTTCTACATTAAATTTTTTTGTTTAATCTTACTGCTGTTTTCTTTTGAATTGTAATCATAATAATCTTATAGCTCGGTTCAACATTATCCCTACGATTTCTATGGGTGAGGTTCCTAGGTGGTCCGTTTAGGGTTGATGCTTCCTGAGTTCCAAATGATGCTAGGTGTGGCATTGGAATTCTTGTTAAAAGATCCTCATGATTGTGCGATTGCCGCTATGCAAGGATTTAGACCAAGATCCACTTCGGCTCTCTCGACAGAGGCTTGTGCAATTTTGGATGGTATTCTAGACTAACCCCTTTCCGTCACGGCTACGTAGCTTGTTGGTTCGACTTGTCCTTAACCTTTGTTTTGTTTTAGTGGATTTTGTGTCAATAAAACAAATTATTATTAATTAATTGTCACCTTTCTTAAATGTCGTTTTTGTATTTTTGCCCCCCAAAAAAAATGTCATTTTCCCATGAGATCTCAATTATTTTCCTAGTTGTATTTTTCTAAAAAAAAACAATAATTCAAACATGTATAATTTAGTGTCGCTTCAAGTGTTCTATGTTTCAATAACAAAACAATCATTTTCACCATTTCTCTCTCTAAAATTATTATTCAATTTTGCTCTCTCTTTTATTTCTTTGATTGGGTGAGGAAGAGAATATTTTTTATGATTTCTTTTCCAAAAGAAAAAGAGCTAGAGAGAGAGAACAAAGAGAAACAACTCTAATAGAAAAAATAATTAGATGACAAAGTTGAGCCACAAAAGAAGTCCTATGGGATTTATCAAATGCTCATAGGATTTTGTTGATCACTAATTGCTGCAATTGCTGTTTCTATTTTTATCTTAAGTTCCTCTTCCTCTGCTCTCTCTGCCTGTAAAAAAAAATAAAAAATATATATAAATAAAAATAAAAATAACCAATATTTTTCATATTATTAAACACGTGACATCAAAAGTCGTACTAACATTTTCATCAATAACACAATACAAAAATTTGTACCGTACTAACATTTTCGTCAATAATACAATAGAAAAATTTGTGAGAAGATTCGAACCGATGTTGAACCATACTCATATAAGTTACCATAAAAAAAAGAAAGTTCTTTCAATTTATGCTATCACTAAGTTTAATATTTTACATTTTATTTCATATATTATAATTTATTAACACCAGAAAATGGTGTTGTAATAAAATCCATACAAGTTGTCCAAAAAAAAATCTATACGGTGTAATAGAAGAAATTGGAAAAAGAAAATAATTTTCATCCCTTTTGATAATAAAAGTTATACATTCAAGACTAAAAACTATCCAATTGAGTAACTATAACTAATAAATTGAACAATATTTTGACTAATATATTACCTATGATCAAAGTCGCACACTGACTCTCAATAAGACGAAGATCTATAGTATATAAGTAAAAATAACTTAAAAGATAACGAGAATACTAAGAAGGTATTCAATTAGTGGAGATGTTCAGGTGTACTCCAACCTTAGGTTTCCTTCTCTAGAAAAAGAAAAGAAGAACTAATTCTAATAATATGAAATATTTTAAGTGAAAGAAAAAAAAAACAAAATCATTTATGACCAAAATAAATAATGTCATGATATTAGAGAAATATATAGAGCGTCATTGTTACTAAAGATGACACACGAAAGGAGGTCACAAAAATATTTGAACTCAATGATTTAAAAGAACTTAAACCATAAAAAGAAGCCAAGTAAAAAAGGTTGAGACCTTTGGATTCGGATTCTTCAATTTTTTTCAATGATAGATTTAATCTGATTTTGTTTATACCTTTTAGTTGGGTCTATCGTGAGACAAGCATCATCCTGGCACAATTGTACCTTTTGACAAATTTGACATTATCCCATCCTCTGCTCTGCTAGCATGTCCACAAATTCTCTCTCTCTCGTTTTGTTTTTCAACTAATGCTACCTGCCTAAATTTTATTTCCATTTTTTAGAAATATAAAAAGCTAAAACTCCATTCGATAATAATTTAGATTTCATTTGGTAATCATTTTATTTTTTATTTTTGTTTTTTAAAGTTAAAGCTATGGATACTACTTTCTCCTCCAAATTTCTTCATTTATTATCTACCATTCACCAATGGTTTAAAAAACTAAGTCAAATTTTGATATCTAAAAAAAATAGTTTTCAAAACTTTGTTTTTATTTTTGAAATTTGGCTAAGAATTCAATCATTGTACTTGAGAAATATAAAAATCATGGCAAAAATTATAGATGATATAGGCTTAATTTTCAAAATCACTATAAAAAATAAGAGAAAATAAATTTAATTTTCAAAAACCAAAAACTAAAAACGAAATACCTAAACAGAATCTCAACTATTGATACCGGGTTTTTTTTTTTTTTTAACTTCAAAGATATTAGTAATTGATCTCACCAAAAATAATCCCTCTAGCACATTCTATAGTGTAGATTCTCTATAGTTTACTACCATAGTCTTAATATAGTTAAAACCTAAATTTGAATATTTCGTGTTTTTTTAGGAGATGTTTGGAGCTGTTTGAAGTATTGAGTTAAGTTTTAAAATCTAGAGTTAATAAGTTGAAGTTAGGAAATATATGTTTGGGATGCAAAATTGTTAGTCCCGAATTAGGAAACGATGAGGGGGAAGAAGAAGATGAAATTACTTGATAAATATGTAAATTTCAATAGTGAACATTGTTGAACTTATAAACCGGTGGCCAAATACTTCCTTTAGGATTATTGAGCCCTCAACTTCAACTTAATAGAGTAACCCACACTCTATTTTTAGGATTTCAATTATAATGGTTGGATTTCCAACTATTATAACCTATAATTAATTACACAATTATTATTTTAAATTATTTTTCGTTAAAATGTTTATTATTTCCTACTATTCTCTTCCCCTCTTTGTTATAATGTTCATTATTTTCTATTTAAACTAAAGCAATCTGCACCAACAATACATACTAAAATAGTGTACACGTCAAACATAGAGTACTATAACTCATAAACTCTAATAACCAACTTAGCATCCCAAATTTATCAATTTCGGAGTTTATTAGACAAAAACCCACAGGTTTCGACAATACCCCCCACAAACAAATTCCTCCCAAATCCATTTCTTTCGCATAGTTTCATAAACCTGCACTTCAACTAGACTTATTTGTTCAACTGTTTATGGCCAAATGGTATTAATATGTGTTTGTCTCTGTCTCGTGAGTGTTCTAATTCTCGACTCTAGTTATAAAATTTGTGTGTATTGTGTGAGTAGTGATAATTGTAGAAAAGACTACAATTAATGAAGGGCCTGGTCGCTGTGGTTGGAAACACTTGGTCATTAAAGACTAGATAACACAGTAAATGGGGGTCGGAGATGGGATAAGACAGAACAAGACCAATACTAAATAGTACTTCCATGGCGCCCTATCATTATTGTTCACTTCCCTATCCACAAATCTAAGTCATGGAGCTCAAATAACCTTAGCAATAATAATAAAAATATATATAAGAATTCAAATGTGATGACTTAATTAGGCTTCGTTTTGTGTGTCCAACCACATTTTTGTTGAAATTAATGAGATTGGAGAGATTTCTACTTTAATTGGTGTGTGAGTTTAAAAGATTAAATATAGGCTAACAATGGTAAAACTCACCTAAATAAGTCTTTACTAAGTTATTAAAAATACCTATGAATTTATTTGGGTCATAATTATGAAGTCAACCAATGAGAGGAAAAGAAAGAATACATGAGCATTATCAAATTCATAGGGAATAACATTGTAATGCCCCAAGCCAAAAATCAAGGTTAGGATTCAAATCAAATGGCAACGTCATTCTTACTTGTCTTGAACTTCTTTTAAGAGTGAAAACTATTCCCACAAGCCATAGGGGTCCTTTCAACATGTTTTGTTCTCACTCACATGTTTTCTATGAAAGTTTCCAAAAAAACCACCCAATAAGAATGTCTAAATCGTTTCAAATTGGTTCACCTAGTGGAAAATAAGAATGTCTAAATCAATTTGAAAATAAAAATGTCTACATCGTTTCAAATTGGTTCTTTCTCAACTCAAACCAACTTCAACGAGATTGGTTGTTTGGGTGTAGAAATTACATATATCTATATTTGAGCATGCTCAAAAATCACATAGCCCCTCTATTTATTTAGTAGATTTAGAGATTGGAGAAGGGAAGAAGGGGATTAAGAGAGTAACGAGCAAGAGAGAGAGAGAGAAGGTAAATGTGGAAGATTGTCAGGCTATAGATTGAAACAAATGAGCGAGAGAAAAAGGAGTTTGATCTAAATCAACAGTTTTTGGCCACATATGTTATAACGACATCTTTTAAATTTTTTTAAAAAAGATTGAGAATATTAATATAACTTTGCAAAATCAATAGATATTATCGAAACGATACAAAGTTTAATGGTATAGATAAGTATTTATGTCCATATATCAACAATAACATGGGCATTTTAAATTTTTTTTTGAAAACTTAAGAATATTATTGAAATTAAGTACAAAGTACACCAATGATGTTTTCTATAATTTAACTTAAATGGTAAGTAGTTTATCTAACCAAAGGTTAAACTTTTCTTCCTTTTTCTTTTACCTTACTAACAATCACTGAAAATTTTTTTTTCAATTAATCTAAACATACCTAATTGGATAAGACACATCCTACAAATTTGAAGGCGATTCTTCACCTACCATTATTGTTTTTTTTTTTTTTTTTTCCTCCTTTGGGAACTAATTTTAATGAGAAGAAAAGGACAGTTTCGACCTGAAGAGGGACACAAATAACTATTGAATTGGATACTTTTGTCTCCAATAACTACTTAATTCGAATCCAATCATTCTCTTTACTTGCCTCCACATATATTAATAAAATCCAAATAGACAGACCAAGAAACCCACAAAACGTAGTGTGTGGAAAGTACTTCTAAAAGAAAAATATTTAGATGTAAAACTCAAGCAACTATCAAATAAACAACTGTAATGTGGTAGTTATTTATTTATTTTTTTCCTTTATGTATAAAAGAAGAAAAGCATGAATTAGATGCAACTCATCCCAAAATCAACTTGGTAAGTATTATATTTTATTTTTTCACACTATAAATTAATTTCTATAAATATTCATGAACCATACATTAATATTACTAGATCCTATCTATTTGTGAAAGCATGTCGATACAACCACCCTCCAACTATCTCGACAATGGATCACACCATATTACTTTCAAGATTCCACTATACATTTTTGTTTAGAGGATTCTACCGACATGGCACTTATACCACTTGAGAGTGTCAACGACCTGGACAATATCCATCCAGCTATTTTCACAATATGTGATATTACTTTTACTTTTAGAACTACTCAAAATGCCTCATACCAATGGAGATAATTGTCCTTACTTATATATCCATGGCTTATAATTTTTCGTACAACACTATGGACTATTAAAATTTTTCGGAAATTTACCCATCAAAATCACAATCATTTATTGATGCCTTTGATGATTGATTATTGAAAAGAAATAAAAAGAACATAGAAAGCGAAAAGTAAAAAGAGAAAAGGAATGGAACCTCAAGGAAGAGCGTGTTGAGAAGCCTGTTGGCAACGACGGTGAGGCCGCAATAATCTTGAGTTTCAGCGATTCAATCACTTGACAAACTTTCAATATGGCGTCGTTTCTTCTTTCACATGTCATACTCACTACCATCGTCTTCTCCCCCATGTAATTCACGTTCAACTGCTTAACAATTTCGAAATTTCATTCAATTTTTCAAGAACAAAAAAAAAGCCCTAGAAATTCAAAATTCTTACATCGAGAATTTCGATCGGGAATGACGACGGCGACTTCTCTTCTACTCGCCGATTACAATTCTTCGTTCTCCTCTTCCTAGAGATTCGATTGCCGTTTCCGCCGTCGTCGTCGTCATTTGTTGCTGTGTTATTGATTTTGCCTGATTCGAGGTCTGAAATCTCCGATTCGATTCTCTTCTCTTGCGCTCGGAGCTCTTGAATGTACTCGATCGCGTCTTTTATTATCGACGCCTTGTCCATCTGCGTTGTTATTTACACCAAATACTTCAAATTATAAACTCTTACCATTTTTCTTACCTTTTTTTTTTTTTTTTACTTTGGTTAAAAATCATTTTTCTAAATGGTAAAAGAAAAACTAAATTTAATTTAAAACTACATAGACTTAATCGTTATCAATTGAAGTTTACAAGAACCAAAAGTGATTTTAACCTACTTTTTTTTCACCTCAAATGATAAATACCATTTTTCACTCTCCTATCTCATTTTCGTTTTCCTTGAATTTGTGAGTTTGTTTTACACTTTCGAATGTGTCTAGTAGGAATTTATTTGGCAAGTAATTCGAAAAAAAAACTAATGAAAATATAATTGTATTTTATGTTCATATATGTATTTGACAGTAAATTTAGAAATTAGATCCAATTTCAACAGGGATTCAAAATGAGTTTTGATAATATAATTATAAATCATAAATTAATTATAGTTAATAATTAAATATTAAGTTGAATATAAACTATTATAATTTAATTATGAACTTGCACTATGTTAAAATTTTTCTATAACTATTATTTGGTAAAATTACATAATTTACTATATTTGTTAATGTTTTTATCTTTTTCAATATAATTTTATAGTTTAAATTTTCAAATTGAAAATCTAAATACATTGAAAATACAAAAATATTGTTTTCGAAATTTGTACGGTTTAGATCACAGAATCTGGAAACAATTTTCACATATCAAATAATCAATAAACTTTCAAGTTTGGTTTATTTGGTTCATGAAATTTCAAAAAAGTGACCATTTAAATTCATTAAAAAAAGAAATAAAAATGAAATTATATGAACCAAAATAACCATTTTTTGAAAGTACAAGACGCAAATGAACCAAAGTTATTAAAAGTACAAGGACCAAAATGTACTTTTTAAACATATGGTGATTAAAATAAACAATTTAAAAATAGAAGAAAGATACGAGAACCGAAGCAATGTTTAAGTCTTAAAAAAAAAAATGAAAGTTCGAAGAGCAAGGAAAAAAAAGGTTTTAAAGTACAATTTGAAAATATGTAGGTTATTTTAAATAGTTATCAAACATTTAATTTTGAGTAGTTGTCAAGCACTCAAACACTTAAAACAAATACATCCTAAATTTATAATTATAAAAGTCGAGACCAAATAGACATCAACTTTAAAATTGCGAAATTTATCATTTTTCGACTTTATAAATCTCTCACGTTCACAAAATATATAAGTTAGATCGATGTTGCTCCAGGATATGGTTGTGTATGAAAGAAAAAAAAATTATAAAATGAATTTTAAACTATTAAAAATAGTGTAATATTTGGAATTAAATTAAACTTTGGACGAATAAGTTAGAAGTGAATCTCCACATTGTAATATTTTATTTTTTTATTTTTTTTAAATGACATATTTTGTCTCAATTAATAATTGAATTGTTATTCAAAAAAGATAATAGTTGAATTGGAAAAAAAAAACAAAAAAACAAAAAAAGAAAACAAAACAAAACAAAACGTACGTACTGCTCCAATGATTGTTTGTGAGTTTGTCGTGATCACTATTTCTTTCTCGTAATATTTGGACAAATAGATAATAAACAAAATAATGAATGATTTAAATCATCTTTAAATTCAGAATTTGAAGTCTAAAACTAAATACTTACCATTTACGTTTATTTTATTCTATTTTAAATTTTGTTCTTTTAAAATAGAAGAAAAATATCATTTTGATCTTTAAATTTTGGATCTTATTTTTATTTCGTCCGTGAATTTTAAAATGTAACATTTTTCATTAAATTTTGAGTTTGATTTTAATTTAGTCTCTAAGTTTCAAAAATGTTATAATTTTACCCTTGATATTTGAATTTTATTTCAATTCAGTCCCTAGATTTCAAGATTTTATATTTTTAACTTCAATTTTTCATTAAATACTTGTTTTCGATCATTAACGACAATGTCTCTTAATTAATTTAAAATAATTATGAAGTGAAATTTTATACCTAATGAAAAATAGTGAAATTTAATCAATTAGAAATATCTTAATTATTTTAAATTTATTAACATACATTAACATTAAAGGCGAAAAATGAGTATTCAGTGAATAATCGAGATTAAAAGTATAAATCTTGAAATCTAGGGACAAAATTGAAACAAAACTTAAATATTAAAGGTAAAAGTGTAATATTCTAAAGTCTAAAGACTAAATTAAAACCAAATTCAAAACTTAAGTACTGAATGTGTAACATAAAAAAAAAAAATTCCTTAAAATATTAAAATAAAAATTGAGCATAAAAAAGTGTCTTTCTCTCTCTTCTCTATATATATTTATAGATACCACAAATATACATACACAAATTTTTTAGAGATGTAATCGTTAGATATGTTCGATTAGTACAACAATTATAGTTAAGCAAATTTGAACTTCCTTGTCTCGAGAAACAAAGTCATATAAATTTGAAAGAAATAGTTAAATTTTCGAAATAATTTTCATATTAATTTATATAAAATTAACACAATAACTTAGTCTTAAAGAAAAAAAAGTGAGTATTGAATAAAACTAGGATTTAAACACATTATTTCATCATTTATTTTATTGTTATGATTATTATTATTATTTTGAGTTTAATACTTGCAATTGTAAATGGTACTATTTTTTTTTTTTTTTTTAATGAAAATGATTATTTTGTTTCGTAAATTATATTTAAATTCGATTTTCTTATTATCAAAAGTAAGTATAGTTCTCAAAATAATTTGACATTACTACATTCACTTATGTACACATAAGAAAAAAATTATTAATATTATTCTACTAGATCTTCTTCAAAATGATTAAATTTTGTTTCCTTTCAACAACTCACCCAATTTTTTCAATTTAATATGCATGCTGTTACAAAATGTATTAAATAAATGACTAAATGATTTAAAATCTCGTGTTGATTTGATTTGAATGTGTGAAATGATTGCATATTTATCCAAAAAAAATATAGAAAAGCATTATTTTATTTGTTTAAAATCCCCAGAATTTATAATTGCTTTAATAAATACGCAAATCCCCAGGGAACGAGTTGATTGGTGAGAGAATCGAGATTAGATATTTTCTAATAATAACACTAAGAGGTTTAAATACTACTTTTCTTTTTTTAGGAAAATTATTTGAAATGGTAAAATTTTTTAAATTATTTATAAGATATGGTAAAATTTTATAACTATCAATGATAGACGTTGATCGACACTGATAGACTTCTCTCAATATCTATTAATGTACTGATAGACAAGGATAGAAGTTTATTAGTGTCTATCAACATCTATCATTGATAGTTCTAAAATTTTATTATATTTTATAAATATTTTGATCCATTTTTCTATATTTAAAAACAACCATTTTTTTTTTAATTTTAGTTCTTATATATTTATAATATTTATTTTGATCCTTATGCGGTCAATTTTAATTCACTTTGATCTTGGTACTTTCAAAATATTTAGTTCAATTCTTATATTTTCACTTTCGATTCATTTTGGTTATTGAACTTTTAAAAGTAGTTATTTTAATCCCATAAAATTGAAATAAAAATAAAAATGAAGAGATCAAAATAGTTGTTTTTTAAAGTACAAGGATTAAATGAATATTTTGAAAGTACATAAACTAAAATGAATTAAAATTAAAAGTATAAAAACTAAAAATGAACATTTTAAAAATACAGAAACCAAAATAAACTAAAACTAAAAATATAGAGATTAAAGTAGTATTTAAACTAATAATAATAATAACCTAAATAAATAATAAGTTGAATTGCTTTCCTCATATTTTATTAAGGATAAAATTCATTCAATCTTTCCTCGGATTTTATTAAAGATAAAAAACAATTTTTTTCTAAAACAATTCTAAAATAATAAGAAATCATAATACCTTTCTCGATTTCTGAAACAATTAAAATCATTTTTAACAATTTTAAGATCATTTTATAATAGTTTTAATAATTTAAAGTTAATTTTAACCGTATAAAAATATATTTAAAAGTGTAAAATTAGATTAATTTTTGACTTTTTTTAAATATAATAAAATGAATCAAAATATTTATAAAATATATTAAAATTTTAGAACTATCAATGATAGACGCTGCTATCAATGTCTATTAGTAACATTGTTAGATATTGATAGGAGTCTATCACTGTCTATCAACGTCTATAATTCATAGTTTCAAAATTTTATTATATTTTGTAAATATTTTCAATTTTACTATTTGAAATAATTTCCCTTAATTTTGAGTGATTAACTGTATTTTAGAGTCTCATTAAGAAAAATATTATAATAAAAAAAATAATTAATTAAAAAAATGAATTGACTTACTTTGGTGATATTAGGGACCACAGCTCTGAGAGCAAGAAGCCTATCGTTGAGCTTCTTCCTCCGATTCCTCTCTGATAAGATGTTCTTCGACGCTTCTAACGATGATAACGTTCCGTCCGGCGAGCTCGAATCGTAAGAACCGTAAAATGCTTCATCCAATCCCCAACTGCAATTGCTATCTTCGTCAATTTCAATCAAAATTAGGAACAGAGAGCCAAATTAAAAAGAGAAATGGAGAAACAACCTGTCGAATTCTTCCGTCTGCAGGAACATATTCGTTTCCCAGTAATACCGATACTCGTCGAGAATGTTCTCCATCGGCGGCGAATCGGACGGACGGCCGGAGGATACGGCGGCGATGGAGAGGAGGAGAGTGGCTTTGCAGGAAAGAGTTGCTGAAATTGGGAGGTGTCTTATAAGGGCGAAAACGAGTGCCCCGAGTTTATTATTAATTGAATAAATAATTTATTTATTTTAAAAAAAACCCACGTGGGTTGCAGTTTGATGCTTCTGGGAAAGATCTGGACCGTTCAAAATTTGAAGACCGTTTTGACGTGTTCGAAGCTGAGTGGACATGATCTACTCGCGGTTGATGGCGCGTGGGAGATAACCGCATAATTATTTAAACGCTCGTTTCATTGTCTGTTACGGTCAACGAGGAATGGTCCGACCGTCACGCCCTTCTTTTCCATAAATGCAATAAATACAATATAACAATACTATTGTAAATTTGTTTGTACTATCGACTTCGAGGTTTGAGATTCGATTCCTCCACTCCACAATTTAATTACAATTTTTTTAAAAAAAAATCTTATAAATTTGAGAAGCACATTCAACATATAGATATCAATAAAGTAAAATATTAAAATAAAATATATAAATATATAATATAAATAAATAATATAAGTAAATAAAATAAAAATGATGGATTTCTCTACTTTCTCCAATCTTTTTTATTTTGTCCAATGTGTATTTTTTAAAGCCCATCAAACATCACTATTTATAGACATTTTGACAAGTATGAGGTATATTACATGGACACTAACAGTGTACAATTTTGAGACACAGGACAATATTTGGGGTAATAGGGGTATGACATATGGCCAATGGACATTAAACATGAGCATTTAATGAGTATCTATTATCATAATATTTATAATACTCCCCCTTAGATGTTTATTATATATATTTGAAATATGTCTCATTAAAACCTTACAAGGAAAAAATCTCATGAGACAAAAAAAATTCCAATGAAAGAAAAAGAGTACATATATATATAATTTATACTTCTAAAAGAATATATTTGCTCTCCCTCATGAAAACATCACTTAAGATCTCTGAGCCACCACATTCCAATGTTGTGTACTAATTTCTCAAAGGAATTTTGTAAGTAAGCCTATCAGGTTATTCTTCGAATAAATTTGTTGTACGGTGATGTCACAATTTTCTTCAAGATCATGAGTGTAGAAAAGCTTTGGTGAAATATGTTTTGTTTTATCTCCTTCAATATATCCTCCTTTGATTTGGGATATGCATGGTGTGTTGTCTTCGTATAATATCGTTGGAATATTTTTACCAGAAGATAAACCATGTGTTCCACGAATGTACTGAGTAATTGATCTTAGCCATACACATTCTTGACTAGCCTGGTGAATTGCACAAATTTCAACATGATTTGAGGAAGTGGTCATTATGGTATGTTTCACCAATCGTCGTGATATAGCAATTTCTCCACATGTGAATAGATAACTTGTAGTTTTGTATGGATCAGATAAATGTCCAGAATCTGTATAAGCAACTAGATCAAAATTTGATTTATTTGAATAAAATAAACCCATGTTGATTGTTCCTTAGAGATAACGGAGTATATGCTTAATTCGTTCCAATGTCTTTTTGTAGGAGAAGAATTATATCTTGCTAATAAATTTACTGAAAATGCAATATCTGGTTTTATATTATCAGCAAGATACATAAGTGCACCAATTGCATTAAGACATGATACTTTAGGACCAAGAAGTTCTTCATTATCATCTCGAAGTCGAAATATATCTTTCTTCACATCTAGTGAATGAACTTCTAATGGAATGTTCAATGGATGTGTTTTGTCCATATAAAACTTTTTCAAACTTTTTCCTGTATAAGTTGACTGATGAACATGTTGGGTTTTATGTCTTAAAACTCACAGTTTATAAAAGATAAATATATTCTATAGTCAATAAACTTATTATTGATTCTATAAATTGCATAAATAAAAGTATAAATCCAATAAACTAATATCCATGGCTATTATATGAATACTTGAACTTTATGTAGAGACATAGAGATGAATCAAGTTCGAGTACATAGCCAAAACAATCTATAGTACATGATTAAGGCTGGGTACCATATTCTGGTAATACTATTGGATGCGGCCTACTCTGTAGCTGTTACAAGTTGTTGTAAAGATACTACAAACGAAGTGATCCAGATTCATTCATGTATTGACATGAGGAGTGAGAGCATTCTATGCAATGAGTTTGAATAAGATCATACCAAGAAATAAGTCACTCTTACTTTATAACGTTGTTTACTGTGTAAGACTGACTATTTCACTTAGATGACCTAAGTAACTCGATCTTAATCCTGAGCTAACTATGAACTCCTGTTTTTTTTTTTTTTTTTTTTATTGTCCTTAGATTTGCATAGGTGAGGGTTGCCTTAAACAGCGCTGGCTCAATAAGCCTCCCATTTCAGGGGTAAGGCCCGGTAGATAGCTGGGGACATAGGATGCAAAACAGAATTCACGCCTACCCGATTTAGGGATATGAGAAAGGTTGTTCTCTTAAGTACTGAATCCAGGTCTTGAATAAGGGGCCTCACCCTTTCGCTGGGCTAAAAGGGATCTGGTTTAATGACTAGATCACAAACCAATTGTTCATTAGAGAATCAGTAGAAACTTAAGGAATAAGACGTAATCTCGGGGGGTAAAACAGACATTTGACCCAGCCATTATTACAAACAATCTGTGGAGGGTCGACTTACTGATTACGGATAAATCATGTGGATATAATATATCTACAGTGAGGGGAGTGCAACTATGGCTTTAGTGGAGTGACCCATCAGTTAATGAATAGGGATTAATTCGGTATAAAGAATTTAACCAATTAATCTCGGATCGTTGGAGCCCATGAACTATAGGTCCGCGAGGTTCCTCTACTAGCTCGTAAATGGATTAGTTTTAGAGTAGCATGATAAGTTATTTTGAAACGTTCAAATTAGAATTAAATGGAATTAGAGAATTACTTAAATATATTTAAATATTAAATTCATGAATAGGGATTCATGAAGGTGGAATTTGTATAAAATTATTTTATATTTAATATTAAATTAATTAGAATTAATTAAATTATTTAATTAATTATTTATTATTAATTAGAAAATTAATTTATGAAATTAATTTTGTAAAATAAATAATAATTCATTTTTGAAATTAAGTTCATTTTGGAAATCAATATTCAAATTAGAAATTTGGAAAAATACAAACTTTGGAAATTTGGATTTCTCCACCATCATCCTAGTAGCTCACTCAAAACCCACATAAGTTTTTTCTTCAATCTTCTAATCATGAGGTGCTTTCCATGCAGTCTTCTTCATTACAGGACAATCATGCAATAAATAGAGAAGATTGAAGGGAAAATCGGGCATACATATTGTTTGAAATTGCTGAAGTTTTGTTGAAAACTTGAAAGGTTGAAGAAGTGTTCTTCAGGCTTCTACAATGAGCTTCTTCTCCAAATTTCCTTCATTTAAACTTATTTTGAGTCTCACAACTCAATCTAAATCTCAAGAGAATAGTAAGGAAGTTAGGAAAGATCTTGAGGTGGTTCACAATAAGAATTGGAGAAGATTTGCAGTTGAATTCATGTTACAAGAAGTTCTACAAAGGTATGACATGAAACCTTCTTATTATTGTATGAGCATGCTTTATTTATAGCCAAAATTAATGAATTAGAATGCTTATTGATCCTCGTTGCTTCCATTACATGCTGATATACTCCCTCAGAACAAATATCCCATCTACTAAACACTCAATTTATAAACCAAGGAAAAATTTTGTTTTTCCGAGATCTTTCATCTCAAATTATTTCTTAAGATATTCTATTACATTTGAAAGCTCTTCAGAAGTTCCAATTATATTTAAGTCGTCAACATTATAGTTATAATTGCAAATCCTGATTGTAATTTCTTTATAAAAACATTGATTTCTTTATGAAAACACACGGACATATTATATTATTTTGATATCTTTCTTTTAATAAGTATCACTTAGGCGATTGTACCACATTCATCTTGATTGTTTCAATCCATATAGCAATCTCTATAACTATATTGAATACAATTTTCGGGAATTTGATTTATATGTTTTAGGTACCTTAAATCATTCTAGGATTCTCATATTAGCAAGAGATCTATATAAATATGTTGTGACTACATTCATAAGATGCATGTTCAGATTTTTATACGCAGTCAAACCAATTAAATATCTTAATGTAATTGCATCCACCACCAGAGAATACATCTTCTTATAATCAATACCGAGTCTTTGTGAAAAATATTGTACAACGACTAGTCTTGCTTTATATCTTGTGACCTCATTATTTTCATTCCTTTTTCTCACAAATGCCCATTTGTATCTCACAGTTTTGACATCTTCTGGTGTTCGAACTATTGGTCCAAAAACCTAACGTTTTGAAAGTGAGTTTAATTCTGCCTCTATTGCTTTTTTCCACTGAAGCTAATCTTTTCTATGTCTACACTCTTCAACAGATTTTGGTTTAGAATCCTTATTTTTAGATATAATATCAAGAGTAACATTATATGCAAAAATATTATCAATAACTACATGGGTTCGGTTCCATCTTTTTCTTGTCATAACATAGTTTATTGAAATCTCATCATTATCTTTAGGTACTTCACCTTCCACACTCGTGATGCCATGAACTTCTTCATGGGTATTTACATCCTCAACCAAGTCTTCTTGACTATTAATTATTTTTTCGAGAATTTTTATCTTTAGAACCCATTGGTCTACCACCTTTTGGCATGTTCCAGACTCATTAATGACAACTTGCCGTGTTGGGTTATCAATTTTCGATGGAACATTTGTAGTTGGTATGTGTCACTTAGTTACTTTCTTTGCATCTATAAATGCATCTGGTAACTAATTTACTATATTTTGTAAATGAATTATCTTCTAAACTTCAAATTCACATTGATCAGTACCAGAATCTAAATGAGACAATAACGATGCATTCCATATAATTTCTTTTTCTAACTTATTAATTCCTCCCCCTACTTTTGAAAAAATTGTCTTATTAAAATGACAATTAACAAATCGTGCAGTAAATACATCCCCATCAATAAAATATTTAATAATTGATGGGGAATCATATCCAACATATATTCATGACCTCCTTTGAGGGCTCATCTTTGTACGTTGTAGTGGAGCAATTGGAACATATACAACATATCTAAAAATTCTCAAATGGGTGATATTTGGCTCATGACCATAAGTTAATTGTAATGATGAATACTTATGACAAGCTACTGGCCTAATGTATACAAGTGACGTTGCATGCAAAATACCATGTCCTCATATAGATGTAGGAAGTTTATCTCTCATAAGCAATGGTCTAGCAATTAACTGCAAACATTTTATGAATGATTCCGCTAAACTATTTTGTGTATGAACATGAGCTATAGGATGTTCAATACTTATCCCAATTAACATACAATAATTATCAAAAGCTTGGGATATAAATTCACCAACATTATTAGGATGAATGGTCTTAATTGTATAATAAAAAAAGTGTGCTTTTAACTTAATTATTTGAGCAAATAATCTTGCAAATACAAAATTTCTATTTGATAATAAGCACACATGTGACCATCTGCTGGATGCGTCTATTAATACCATAAAATATCTAAATGGTCCACTTGTTGGGTTAATAGGTCCAGATAAATCACCATGAATTCATTCTAAAAATGTAGGTGATTCAGTCCCCACTTTAACTGGTGATGATCTAATGATTAATTTGCCTTGAGAGTAAGCATCACATGATAATTATTGAAGAATCTTCTGGCTTTTCAATGGATGTCTATTTGAATTATCAATAATTCTTCTAATCTTTATAGACCCTAGATGACCTAATCTATCATACCAAATTATAAATGTCTTAATTCATGAACTTCAGGTCCATTGTTGCATATGTTTCAGTTACTCGTATACGAGTATAATATATTCCAGAAGATAAAACAGACAATTCTTCCAGTATAATTTTTCATATGAGACGGTAGATTTGATATAAAGATACTCCATATTATTTTTCTTTTAGTCTCAATATGATAACCAGTGCAACGTATATCTTTAAAACTAAGTAGATTTCTTTTTGATTGACTAGAGAACAATGCATTGTCAACTGTAAATTTTGTTCATCTAGGAAAAATAATATTTGTTTTTCCAAAACCTTCAATTAGGTTTGCAGAACTTGATACTATATTGACTTTTTCTTCTAGCATTGTCAGTTTGAAAAAATATTTTCTACTTGTATGTATTATATGTGTTGCATTGTTTGCCAAACACAGATCTTCTTTACTCATTTTTTTAGTCACCCAACATATGAAAGTGATCCAGGTTTCATCATTAAAAGAAAATAATTACAATAAAAAACAACATTTGGAATATACAAAGGTTATCATCTATTAAGAGAAAAAAACACGGAGATGGAAAAAAAAAACATTAAGTTTAGATATTTTCAAAGTCAAAGGAAACACTTGATGTTCCATTCTATCAATTTTCTCTTCAGAAGATTTAAAGAAGTCCACCACATCCAAATTTGTCATATGGGATGGGTCAAATATGTCATTATCCTGGTATGCAAAATTTGCTTCCATATTTTTCTCTTTTACCTTCAGGAATGCTTGATAAAGATCAACTAAGTGCTTTGACGTACGATAGGTACGTGACCAATGTCCAGTCATTCTGCATCAAAAGCATTTATTTTCAACATTTTTTGAACTCTTATATTATGGAGATTTTCCTTTTTTATCATCATTTTGTGTGGTTCCTTTGAAACCTGAATGGCTAGAACGACCACCACAAAAATAATAATTATTTCTTCCTCTACCATGGTCACAATCTCGACCACGACCACGACCTCGACTATGATTATTATTAAAATTTATAACATTCTTTAGGGAATTATGTTGTCCTGGTTGGTCAAGATTCATGATTTTTCATCAATAACTCGTTATTTTGTTCGACCATGAGAAAACATGAAATTAGTTTAGAATATTGTTAAAAACCTTTCTCTCGATATTGCTGTTGCAGGAGCATATTCGAGACATGAAATGAAGAAAATGTCTTCTTTAACATATTATCTTCAGTAATTTTCTCTCCGCATAACAACAATTTCGAACTGATTTTAAATAATGAGGAGTTGTAATCACTTACTAATTTGAAATCTTGTAGCCTCAAGTGCACCCACTTATAACAAGATTTAAGAAGAATAACTATTTTTTTTATGATCATACCTCTCTTTCAAATTTTTCTACAAGATACGAGCATTTTTTATTGTAAGTGAAGGGATCAAATTCCAAGTGGAACTGTGTGATCACCTTGCAATTTTGTTTTCGATTTTACAAAAACAAAATATGGTATAAAAATAATAACATAATGGATAAACAATCAAGATTAGCATGCATTTAAGAGAATAAAAGAGGGAAGAGCTAAGCCTTAATTTTGTAGAATCCCAAATTCTTCATGATTTCCTCAGTGTCTTCTCTGGAACGTCTCTTCAATGATCAAGGGACACCACCATAAGTGAAACATTATTATTCTCTAGGATCCCAAGAATTGGATGTGTGGTCTCCAAGACTTGGAAGAGGAAGAAGAACTAGTAGAGAAAATAAAAGAGATTCTGGGAGAAGTAGTAGGAGACTAGGATTTAGAATTCCTAATTCAACCATGTCACAAACATGGGCCATGAAGACTATGACATCCCAAATTTTTGCGTAATTTAAATTAAGTTATTTTGTAATACTTCGGGATTGTTTTGGATTCTTGGAGGTTAAATTGAATTATTGTAACAGAAAATTCAATTTTAATATTTGACCCGAGAAGAATTTTGGAATTTAAATTTGATTAGGAAAAATTTGGAAAAAAATTGGGATTTATGTCAAATGGTTTCAGTTTTGATTTAATTTGAGAAATTGAATTAAATTGGGAGATTTGGTATTATTTTGAAAAGATATTTGGAATTTATTTTAATCTAAAGAGATTAGGATTTTGAAAAGGAAAAGGAAAGAAAATTATATATATATGTGTGTGTGTATATATATGTATGTATGTATATATATATATGTATGTATGTATGTATATATATATATATATATTTATATGTATGTGTGTCAGAAGGAAAGAAAAAAATATATATAATAAAAAAAATTCTCTCTTCCCTTCTTTCTTTCGCGTATGCTACCCCCTTTCCCTTATGCCTGAAGCCCTAGCCATTTGTGACCCACCCCCGTGGCACCCCTAGCCGTCGACCTAGCCGCCACCTTCGACCAGCCGTGCCTTTGGATCCGGCCCTTGTGCAGTCGCTAGCCGTTGGTCATTCGCCAGTCTTCAGTCGCTTGTCTGCCTAGATCTAGAGCCATCTGCAAAGCCCAGCCGTGCGCTCTAGCCTTTATCGAAGCCTCAACTACCACTCCTTCTTCTAGTGTCATTTGAGCCTAGCCTTCGTCAACTCCTCTACCTAGTTCCACCGCAACTCAGAGTCGCATGCGAGCTATGCTTGATCGTCGTTGCTGATGGTTCAGTGTCGTAGCCGTCGATGTCGATAAGATTTTGTAAATGTGTGTGGTTACTTTTGAATGCCAATCAATCGTTGGTTTCGTTTAATGCTTACCTATTACGTTTGGGTTGTAGGTCTGACTTTTGGAGGAGGTTGAAATTGAAAGTGTGCTACTCACACTTGCAAAAGTTGATTTTTGCAGTTTTGGCATAGTTTCGAGTGAATGGTTGAGTTGGTTTCCTTTTGGGTTAAGGGGGTAATTGTAAAAAATTTAGTTATTAAACTTTGGTTTTTATTTATGTTTAGTTTGGACAAATACATTGAACTTTGGACCTGACTTCGAACCAAGCCACAACTTTGGTAAGTTTATTTGGAGACATTTGGATTAATTTAGTTAATTGGATTTAGACCCTATGGGGTAAGTTTAAAATCTGGATTTATTGTTTTGGGCCAAGGGTCCAAAATGAAAATTTGCAATTTATGTTATAGGGTGGATTCAAGTCTTCCAAAAGTTTTAAGAAGTTAATTTTGTGGACTATTATTCGTGACCAAGTTTGAGTAAGTAATCTTACTACTAGAACTGTCTAAGTGTCAGACGATAAAATTTAAGATTAATTTTTTAGGATTCTTAGATTTGTTAGCACCGAGATGTTTGAGGAAAAATAATTTGTTATTAAATATGTTTTGATACATGATATGTATGCTAGCATGAATTGAATTATTCTTTGATTGTATGATTGGCTAAGATGAACAATGAGTATGGTGATACATATTTGCATGTTTGTGGGACTATGTTATGTTTATGATAGTGATAGTTAACCTTACCCGTAATTAGATACCCACCAGAGGTGGTGATCTTCTTTGGGGTTTCACCAAAGGTTTGTATTTTCTTCAGGATTCATCAGAGGTGGTGATCTCCTTCGGAGTTTTACCAGAGGTTTGTGTTTCCTTCGGGATTCACCAAAGGTGGTGATTTTATTTGGGGCTTCACTAGAAGTTTATGTTTCCTTCGAGATTCACCAGAGGTGTGTGTTTCCTTGGGGGTTCACTAGAGGTGGTGATCTCCTTCGGGGTTTTACTAGAGGTTTGTGATTCCTTCGAGATTCACCAGAGGTTTGTAGGTACACCTAATCCACGGTAGAGTGGGTTCAACTATTCACTAATTAATCATCCCACAGAACTAGAGGGTTATGTACATCCCACTAGAGAGTGGCATCTAGAGGACATGAATGCCTAGCATGACCTCGGTAGCGGGGTTACTTACTAAGTATTTTATACTAATTCTTTCTCATGTTTTATTTTTCAGGTAAGGGTAAGAGCACGCCGGCGAATGACATGTGGAATCCATGATCGAGCCACTGGGACTAACCATATGCTTCCGCTCATTTTTTTCTTCAGGATTTTATGTTTTGAAATTTCTAGTCTTGATGTTTGAACTTGAAATTCTGGTATTTGTGCTTTTGAACATTTCATGAGAATTTTCTAGTTTTATTTCATGGTTATTTTTTTTAAGGGTACCCTATTAAATAAATTTTAGTTATTTACTTTAAATTAAGTTATTTATTTCATAGTATTTAATTGGCTTTTACCAAATCATGAAAATGTGTCGATTTGAAATATATGCATACATGTGGTAACGACCTAGTATAAGTCCTAAGAGTTGGGTCGTTATAAAGACTTATTTATAGAGAGGAGGGGTGACTACCTTCTCCTAGTCTTTCTTATGGTGACTCCCTTCTCCTAGTCTTTCTTATTCCTACTCTAGTTCTAATTTAATTAAATAAATTTTATTTAATTAATAAGTTCAATAATTAAATAACCATATATATTAAGTCCAGTTTAATATATATAATTAATTAATAAATAAATAAAAATCACATGTTATTTATCTCTACTTCTCAAAAATTAATTAATTAATCATTAATTAATCAACTAAACGATTATATTATATCATATTTAATATAGAATCAATCAACATATAATTATCACATAATTATATGTATACATCTCTTTAATATTTGAATCTTATTCAAATATTTTTCTCTCTTAATTATAGATCACATCTATAATTAACCATATTATATTAAGCTCATTAATATGCAATTAATTTGAACAATTCAAACAATTCCTCTTATATATTCTTTAGTGAGCTAATAAGGGGATCTTATGGACCTACAGATTAGATGCTCTAATGATATAAGATTAATTAATTAAACTCTTTAATGAAATTAATCAGTGTACATTAACTACCGATCACTCCACTAGAGACCGATAGCTGCATTTTTTGCACTATAGATTTATTTCTGTGTTCATAGATGTAACCAATTAGCAGTGAATCAACTCTTCACAAATTGCTCATAACTATAGATTGGTTAAAATACCGTTTTATCCCTATAGTTACATATAACTCCTTAAATACCACTGATTTCTCTAATGAATAAACCGTTTATAGTCCAACTATAAACTAACACCTCTCATGAGGTCTCAATGTTCAAGTCTTGGAATCAACTATTAAAGAAGTAATTTATCTATTTTCTCTAAGGTCGGAAAAAGAGTGAATTTCATCTTGTGTAGCTGTGTTTCTACCTCCTTACTCGGATAAATCCCCACATGGTAGGATTGTTGAGTTGGCTAATAAGGCCATTCTCACTCATACAAATCAAAGGATTGTCCTCATAAACGGAGTTCACAACTCACTCAGGATTAAGGTCAAGTCACCTATGGTCATCTTAGTGATAAGTCTCTTCTAGCAATGGTGTTATATAGAAAGACTATTATTCGTGGTCCCGTCTTATACAAACTCTTTATATAGAATATCCCCATTCGCATGTCTCCACATGAACGATCAGGATTATATCATTTGTAGCACTTTACAACAGTTGTAACATCTACAAAGCAAGTCGTATTCATAGTGTCACCAGCATAAGGTACCCAACCTTATCCATCTACTACAAACCGTTTAGGTTATCACTTAAACGTGATCTACATGTATGTCTCCACATACATGTTTAAGTTTCATAAAATAACCTTTAAGATACTCCATTTTCAATCCCTTGTGGAGATGATGACGAGGAAAATCATAACTTTTGCTTCATTCTGACTGGATGTCATATTTCCTTTTTTAATAGTCTCTCCAAGATTCATAGCATCTAGGTGGATTTCAACATCAAGCACCCATGACAAATAATATTGCCGTTATTATCAAAGACGACAAATTCTAATTTTGTGAGATTTTTCATGGCAACACTATGATAAAATATTGTATTTATATTAAAATTTTAATAGATATTAAATATGCAAAATAAAATAAAATTTATTAATTATAACGAACAAGGAAAAACAGACATACCTTTAAGACCTACCTTTAATAGGAAAATCAATAGGAGCTCGTGTTGACAATGTGTTGTAAACTTGAGGAGCACACTGAGAACATAGATTCCAATAAAATATAATATTAAAATAAATATAATATAATATATAAACATATGAAATAAATAAATAAATAATAAAATAAAATAAAAATGATGGATTTTTCCACTTTCTCTAATCTTTTTTACTTTATCCAATGTGTGTGCGTTTTTCAGACCCACCAAATGCCACTATTTATATACAATTTGCCAAGTAGGAGGTGGATTACGTAGACACTAATAATGTGTAATTTTGGGACACGGACAATAGTTGGGGTAATAGGGGATATGAAACATGGTCAATGGACACTCAGCATGAGCATCTAATGACCATCTATTATTATAATATTTATAATAAATACTATTTAATATTTAAAATAATAATAATAATAATTTTTGTATAACATAATACTATTTTCTTTAGACTTTATAGAAATAATCAATCCATCAATTGTTTCTCTCTCTCTCTTTCTTTGCAGTTTGTTGCATTTCCTTTTATGGGGTCCGTTTTGTTTGACTTGTGTCATTGTGTTTGTTACATTGGTTACTATATAAATAAAGTAGTTATTTATAAATTACAAATGCATATAAATATCTATAAAATACATGTGAGTAGAGGTATAATGTACACTAAGTTTGTATAAGAAATCGACATTTAATTGTTCTTTGTATAATTGTAGAAGAAAATATTAGCATTGCCATAAGACATCATATTTTGAGTTTTTTTTAAAAAAAAAAAAAAAACGAACGTAACTCAACCATCATGGTGCTTTATCAACCTAGATAACAAAATTGTTCGGTTTTAGAAATATATTTAGTGTCTTTTCTAGCATTAAAAACTATTATTATCATTATTATTTGAAAGTACGAGAATTAAATTTAAGATCTATTGAAATCATATTAACTAAATTTGAAAATTTAAAAATTCAAAAGTTAAAATAAGTTGGAACTTGTAGTAATTTAAAGATGACAATGGGACAAGGTTGAATTGGGGATGCACTCTCCATCTCCGTCCGTTTGGAAGTTTTCCATCCTTATTTCTACCATATTCTCCGTTTTGAAAAATTAGGGTCGAGGTTGAGGATTTTCCCCCACTAGGAGATTGAGTCCCATCCCTGTTTTACCATTTTTTTTATGGGAGACAACTCTTTGTGTATATGTGTTTATTGAGTCCAAAAAGTGTAGTTAATGTCAACAATATGTGATTGTTGAATCTAATATAATGTAGTTAATGTCAACGGGGTGTGATTGTTCGGATGAAGGTGATTAATACATCTAATTGATATTTCTTTTCTTGTATAGGCCAGATGATAATCGATGTATATTAAATAACAAAAACCATGATTTCATGTAACCATAGTTTAGAGAAAGAACAAAGATGATAGATGGACAAAACTTTGATAGTGAAATAAATTTAGAAATGAGACAAAAATGGAGACAAATTTACATATAAAAAACAGCTTCTCAAATTCCTTCATGAAATTGTAAGTAATGTTTTAAAATAAAGTTTGGAAAAATGTTGACCAAAAAAAAAAAAATTATCGAAGAAAAATAGAGTATTTCAAAGAGAAAAAATATATTAATTTTTTTTTAGGGTGAGGGCCAGTAGTGAACATTTTAGAGGGTGAACAAAGTTAAAACCTTTAATAAAATATACGTATATTCATATTAAGTCTAGTACTAATTCTTTTCCTTCACTATTTGACACATCATTAAATGATTTATTAATTTATGGAGGTAGCCATATGTAGATTCTATTAGCAGAAAATTTTCATACTACCAGTGTAACGACCCGACTCCCTAGGACTTAAGTTAGGCTGTTATTAAAATACATGCATGTATGGAACTTAAAACAACACTCCTTTAGGATGAAATAAATGCTAAATAGATAAGGGGAGTTCAAAAGTCCTTTATTAAATGCAAATGATAAAAACAATCATAGGGTACCCATAAATCATAAAGGTTAATAAATACATATGAAAAAAAATTCTTAATAATAAGTTTCAAACATCAAAACTAAACATTAAGAGAAACATGAAAAGAATCTAAATCTCATGATGCAGAAGCGTAAAAACTAGTCCCAGTGGCTCGATCACGAATTTCGCTTGTCCATTGCCGGTGCATCTCTACCATTACCTGAAATAACAACATGAGAAAGAATGAGTATAAAATACTCAGTAAGTAACCCCATTACTGGGGTCAGCTGGGCATCTATGTCCTCTAGATACCCACCTCTGGTGAAACATATAAACTGCTCTAGTCCTCATGGGATACATATGCACATGAAACAAGAAAAAGACTGAGTCATATCCTACTGTAGTTAAGCATGCCCACTACCTCTGGTGAATCTCGAAGGAGACACAAACTGGTGAATCTCGAAGGAGACACAAACTGGTGAATCCCGAAGGAAACACAAAATCTAATGGGCATTTAACTAATCAGTAAGGACATTTGCACAATCTCAACATCATAATCATCACTGTACGAATCTATGACATACATATAAACCTCAACATCATGGCTCTACAATATACACATATACCTCAATATCATAGTTCTACAACATACATGTATACCTTAACATCATCAGATCAAATACAACCATGGAAGCACATACCATCCCATACTAGCATTCAAGTGTCTATGTGCATAAATAATAATTCAGATCTTGTAACAGAACATACATTAATCATGTTATACTATCAATCTTTCATGTTGTCATTCTGCCATAACATTCATTTATCATGCTAGCATACATCCAATGCCTGGCCCGTGGGCAGTTCCAGTAGTAAGATTACTTACCTTAATAAAAAATCCACAGATAAAACCAGACAACCAAATGATGACAGCGGTTTGAAGTAACGGCCCTAACATATGAATACAACCATTAAATTTCAGTCCAACAATAATTGCGAAACCTCAAATTCAAATTCAAACTACCCAAAACTTACCCCAAGTACTTGATCAACACCACTCCCAAAATCTCGACTCCAAAATCTCCTCCTAACAAATTCTAATTCCAACGAGCGATGACTTAAAACCTTCAAAATATGAATTAAATGATTATTTAATCCAATAATCAATGGGTGTCAAAAATCCTTCAAGAAATCCATCTCATAACATTGACCTTACCTAAATATAAGATCTGTTCAAAACAAAGAGTTGGCAGCGGAAACTGGAGTTGAATGACGGCCCCGTGACAGAAACTCGAGCAGCCCGTTGGACAGATCTATGGCGGCGAACCAGCGGCGCGGGGGTTTGTAGGGCTGGACAGAGGAATGGCTCGCGGCTGCGAACAATGGCTCCTCCGATTCGGGCTCAAAGTAGGCGGCGGCGACTTAGACGGATGGCTCCTCCGACTAGGCGAGATCAGTGTTACATTCTTCCCTCCTCAAAGAACTTTTGTCCTCGAAAGTTCATTCTTGAAAAAGCTCTGGGTGCTGGGCCTTCATCTTACCCTCTCGCTCCCAGGTAGCCTCCTTGACAGGTGATTCTGCCACAGGACTTTCACAAAAGCAATTTCCCGGCGGCGTAATTTTTTTTTTAACCTCTCTGGCGAGGATCTCTATAGGCTTCTCCTCGTAGCTCAAGTTGTTATTCAACTATAAGGGCTCAAAGTCAACTACATGGGACGGATCTATCACATACCTTCCTCAAAATAGAAATGTGGAAGACATTATGAATTGAAGACAGTGCTGGAGGTAATGCCAATCAGTAAGCTACGGAGCCAATTCGTTCTAAGATCTCAAAAGGCCCAATGAACCTCGAACTCAACTTCCCTTTCCTGCCAAACCTCATAATACCTTTTATATATGCCACTCTTAAGAACACTTTATCACCAATCTCAAATTCTAGGTCCTTACGTCTCACATCGGTATAGCTTTTCTGTCTACTATGAGTGTTTGCATACGATCTCTGATCTTCTATATTGCCTCATTCGTGGTCTACACTAGCTCAGGACCTAGCAACTTCCTCTCACCAACCTCACCCCGGCATACTGGAGACTTGAAACTCTTTCCATATAGGGCCTTAAATGGCAATGTGCCAGTGGCAGTCTGATAGCTATTATTATATGCGAATTCCATTAAATGCAGGCGAGAGTCTCAATTCCCTGAAAACTTTAGTGCACAAGCGTACAACATATTCTCCAATGTCTGGTTCAAACGTTCTTTCTGACCATCATTTTGTGGGTGAAAAGTTGTATTAAAATCCAATCGAGTACCCAATGCTAACTGAAGACTCTTCCAAAAACTAGATGTAAAACGAGAATCACTGTTTGACATAGTTGAAACTAGTATTAAAAAAAGGTGTGACAACCCCTTCCATATATAACTATGAAACTTAAGATGCTGAAAACCAACAATACTTTAACATGCTCAAGCTGAGAACTATGAAACCTGTCGTGAGCTTAAGAAAGACTTATCCACTAAAAAACATATATCTGAACTTACCATTCTGTCACAGGGAAAACTTCATATGTGTAGTAGAGAGACTAGTCATGCTATATAATGCGTCATCTAAAGATTCGTACCAGAACAAATTTGCTCAACTGAATACTGCTTCTGCTCTAGAAACGCGACTGTGATGTCTCTGTTAGGGTCTACATGTCTGAGAATAACTCTGTCTAATTAGATCTCACATTCATGAGAAACTCATCATGAGGCTCTATACTATCATGGGCTATAAAACTTGCTTGAGCCAATCCTCATATTATCCTTTAGCCTTAAAACAATAACATATCATTACTTAGACCCTACTACGGATGAGTCTAAAATTTCCTTTGAAAATGAGGTTTTGAAGTCCCTAGATGCTAAAGCATCAGTCAATTGATAACACATTTCCATAACCTCGTAATAACTGTAATTGATCCCTGTAGTTATTTTTTACGATAAAATCTTCTTGACTCATAAGTCATAGCTTGAATTACTCGTACTTCCTAGAGCTAGTTAATTCATTGCCCATGCAAGGGAAAACATACTATCCTGTACTGCTCCAAACTCACCTATAGCAACTTCTTGTTATCAACTCAACTTTATTACCAGTCTATCCCTTATGCTAGTGGTGATATTGGAAGATCCAACTTACTTACTTTTATGCATATACCACTTTTGTCTACCTCAAGTTGGATTAATTTCCTTTTTCAATCAAATTGATGGTCTTGTCAGTTCATGTTTCGAACTTGCATACTACGTTAAAATCCCTTAAATCTTACTAATGCCTTCAATGGTTTACCTCTTAACTAATGAAGCATCAACATACCATGTCAATAGTTCTTGATCATCTACTGTTACTAGTAACTCCATTTTAGCTTATCCATTCTCAACCTTTTATTTTGGTAACAGATTCTTGTGTTAAAAAAAAGTTCCTTATCGATCACCTATGTAAGCTATCTTTCCATCCAATTCATATTCTCCTAAAATTCCACATGATAATGAGATATTTTTCTTTTCCACCAAAACCAATTCCTTGTGACCCCTCATATCATACCTCCAAACCATACTTAACTGGGAGTTATGAACACATTAAATTCCTTTCTATTTCCAAAAGAGTAAACTTTCTTGGATACTTTTTTTTTTTTTTTTTTTTTTTTTTTTCCATTTTTCAAGTGGAACATAATCTCTTTACTAAAGTATATTTTACTTAACTCGTCCTTAAGTCTTATCTCTCCCACTAAGAATTTTCATCTTGTAGAATTCTCCTTTGCCATTTTTCTTGCTTTTAAACTCCAAAATACTTTCGTTTGTTCGTATTTGTCCAACTTGGATCTCCTCATCACAATAAGGCTATGGATTTAATTAATCTAGGCACTCTAAAATAATCCTTCAACCCAAAAAAATAATACTTTGCTTTATCCCCTTTAAGTCTAACCTCATGTCCAACTATTTTGGCTTCCTTTAATGACATCAACATAGTTGATATTCCAAAAGAATCCTTCATATCACTACACATACTTTACCTAGTCCATCAAGTCGTAGTATTACCAAAGTGATTATGACTTATTAATCATTTCCAAAATTCCTCTCAAAATATTTGGTTTTATTATCTCAGAACCTTTAATAAATTCATAGTCTCTTCTTTTTCTCCTTCTTATCCATAAAACAACTTTGAACCTTATAATTGAGTATGTGGCCTATGAAGAAATTTATTTATACCGCCTCCAATTGCACCCTAAAACATAACACTAGTCCTTAATGAATTATCGTCAAGACAATTTCATTCCTGGGCTTAAACATATGCATACCTTTATTTCTAAACTGTCATAACTCTACATCGTTTCATCAACCTTTAAGATCTCCGAATCGAGGTATATGTATTTTTTTCGTTCTAACATAATTTCCATGAGATAAACTAGTGCCAAGTGACCTCATAATTTATTTTATTTTATTTTTCTCCTTTTGTAGTGTCGTACCTGATAGTCCTCTTATAATAACTTCTAATGAGTCACTGACCTAGCATTAGAACATAACTGGTGCATTTAAGCTAAACAAATATTTTAATGCACAACTATCATAAAACTTGTAATTGATAAGACGTACCTGGCGATGACGAGGAATCTGTTCATGGGCCACAGGGACAATCTAGACTTACATAATAAGTCAGTCTACAGAACCCAAAATATGAGCTCTGATACCAACTGTAACAACCAAACTCCCTAGGATTTAAGTTAGGCCATTACTAAAATACATGCATGCATGGAACTTAAAATGACACTCCTTTAGGATGAAATAAATGCTAAATAGATAAGGGGAGTTCAGAAGTCCTTTATTAAATACAAATGTTAAAAACAATCATAGGGTACCCGTAATAATAAAGCTTAATAAATACATATGAAAAACAATTCTTAGTAATAAGTTTCAAACATCAAAACTAAACATTAAGAAAAACATGAAAAGAACTCTAAATCTCATGATGCAGAAGCGTAAAAACTAATCCCAGTGGCTCGATCACGAATTCCGCTTGTCCATCGCTGGTGCATCTCTACCCTTACCTGAAACAATATGAGAAAGAATGAGTATAAAATACTCAGTAAGTAACCCCACTACTGAGGTCAGGCTGGGCATCTATGACTAGATACCCACCTCTGGTGAAACATATAAACTGCTCTAGTCCTCATGGGACACATATGCACATGAAACAAGAAGGAGACTGAGTCTTATCCTACTGTAGTTAAGCATGCCCACTACCTCTGGTGAATCCTGAAAGAGACACAGGAAGGAGACTGAGTCCTATCCTACTATAGTTAAGGATGCCCACTACCTCTGGTGAATCCCGAAGGAGATACAAACTGGTAAATCCCGAAGGAGACACAAACTGGTGAATCCCGAAGGAAACACAAACTCTAATGGGTATCTAACTAATCAGTAAGGACATTTGCTCAGTCTCAACATCATAACCATCATTGTACGAATCTATGACATACATATAAACCTCAACATCATGGCTCTACAACATATACATATACCTCAACATCATGGTTCTACAACATACATGTATGCCTCAACATCATCAGATCAAATACAACCATAGAAGCACATACCATCTCATACTAGCATTCAAGTGTCTAGGTGCATAAATAAATAATTCGGATCTCGTAACAGAACGTACTTTAATCATGTTATACTATCAATCTTTCATGTTGTCATTCTGCCATAACCTTCATTTATCATGCTAGCATGCATCTAATGCCTAGCCCGTAGGCAGTTCCAGTAGTAAGATTACTTACCTTAATCGAAAATCCATAGATAAAATCAGACAACCAAACGATGACAGCGGTTTGAAGTAACGACCCTAACATACGAATACAACCATTAAATTTCAGTCCAACAATAATTGCGAAACCTCAGATTCAAATTCAACCTAAAAGCTTACCCCAAGAACTTGATCAACAACCACTCCCAAATCTCGACTCCAAAATCTCCTCCTAACAGATTCTAATTCCAACGAGCGATGACTTAGAACCTTCAAAACATGAATTAAATGATTATTTAATCCAATAATCAATGGGTGTCAAAAATCCTTCAAGAAATCCATCTTATAACATTGACCTTACCTAAATCCAAGATCTGTTCAAAACCAAGAGTTGGCAGCGGAAACTGGAGTTGAATGATGGCCCCGTGATAGAAACTCGAGCAGCCCGTTGGATAGATCTATAGTGGTGGACCAGCGGTGCGGGGGTTTGTAGGGCTGAACGGAGGAGTGGCGCGCGGCTGCGAACGACGGCTCCTCCGGTTCAAGCTCGAAGCAGGCGGCGGCAACTAAGATGAACGACTCCTCCGACTGGGTGAGATCGGTACGACTCCGACGGACGACTCTCTAGCTGGGCGAGATTGGTGCGGCTCAGACGGACGGACAGAGAAGGGTATGGGGGAGTCACACTGCGTGGTCTGTTGTGGCCGAAGGGAGAATCGGTAGTAAAACGGATGATTGGAGTTTGGGCAGTGAGGGAGGCCTCGGCGGAAGAGATAACAACGAGGGTGGGGGTTTCCTTTTTGTGAGAGGAAGAAAGAGATGTTTGGTTTTTTAAAAAAGAGAATAATAATAATAATAATAATAATTATTATTATTATAATAACTAAAAAGGAGATAGTATAATTATATTTAATTCATTTCCTTATTCCACTTTATACTATTAAATTCCGTTCCTTTTCAAAAGAAAATTAATTCCTGTTATTAATTTTCAAATTGAATTTCAAAATTGAATAATTTTCACGTCAATACTTAAATTCTCACACTTATACTTGAAGTCCAAAATTCCAAAAATGCCCTCCAACTAATAACAATTACTGAATTTCTAAATAATAAAGTTATTGAAATTACATTATTACTAAAAAAATGTGTGGGGTGTTACAACAGTAGTAGAGAAAATTTCTAATACTACGATAGCATGAAAATTTTTCAATACTACCTAATTTCATTGTTTACCATATAAATAACGTTTAAGAATTATGTGGGATCAACGAAATAAGTAATTAATAAATTAATAAATCATTTAATGGCGTATCAAAGAAGTAGTATTAGACTTTTCTCCTATAAATTTTCTTGTAGTGAAAGATTCAACCGAACTACATACATGGTAAATTATCAACCCCAGTTGAAATTTTGGTTTCAACACGTATATTTTAGAAGAAACAAAATACATTATTATGTTCATTAATCATTTCGTGTCAAGAAAAAATTGACGGTCTGAAATAATTTGGATGATTTTATTATTATTATTATTTTTGTAGTACGTTTGGTTTATCATCGATTGGTACTGCTTTTCACTTTGTTTTCTTTCAAAAAGAATATCAAGATTTCTGGTTGATTCAATGCATTTCATGTTGTTTCTCACACATTTACAGTTAATTTTAGTAAATTAAACTCGTTTTTCTTTTATTATGTTTATAAGTTTGGTTGTTCCAACTTCTATCCTCATATTTATTTGATCTCTAAAATTTGAAAGGTGGTAGATGTCTTCGAGTATTTGTTAAGTCTTTGTTTAAATTTTAAAAATTGTTTGATAGGTTATTAAATTTTCGTTGTGTTCGGTAAGTTTCTAAGACCGTTTGGTAATTATTTCGATCCAATTCGGTAACTATTTCATTTTTGGTTTTTTATTTTTGAAAATTAAGTATTTTCTTTCAATTTCTTATAATGATTTGTATATTTTTTAAGTTAAGAGTTGAAATTTTAGCCCAATTCTAAAAATAAAACTAATATTTTCAAAACTACTTTTTCTTTTAAGTTCAGATTTTAGCTTGGCTTTGAAAAATTGATAAAAAAAAAATAGATAGCAACAAATCAAGAACTTAGAGGTGAAAGAAGGGTCTATAAACTTACTTTTCAATCATTTATTTATTTTTTGTTTATATTTCCTTGGTAATTCATGATTTCTATTTTTTTTTTTTAAGTACAAGGGTTGTATTCTTAGTCAAAAATTAAAAACCAAAAAATAAGATTTTTAAAACTATTTTTTTAGTTTTCAAAATTTTACTTGGTTTTTGAAAACATTGGTAAAACAAGAAATTTATAGGTGAAGGGAGTGTTTTAGACTTAATTTTCAAAAACCAAAAATAAAAAATCAAATGGTTATCAAACGAAATTTGTGTTTGGTTTTCTATTTTCTAAAATTTATGTTTGTTTCTTCTCAAATTTTCAATTATGATTTTTGCATTTTTTTAAAAACACTTGAACTCCTAGTTAGATGATGAAAATGACTTTTACGCTTAGGCTCATAACAAAAATTAAAAGAAGGTGGGAGAATATTGTCCCACATTGGAGAAATAAACAATGTCTAAAAGGTATAAATACCAAAGCATGCTAGAAATGATTCTATAGTGTGGTACTGGTGGAAGTATAACTCTTTCACCACATGCATTTGTTGTTGCCATCGTTTGCTCATACAAGATTAGGTAACCACTTTTGTGCAAAAAAGAAATAATTTTTTTTATTACTTATCATTTAATATTTTTAAAACCGATTTTATTAAAAATTGATTGTTTTCTTCCCATTCATCCCTAGTCATTTTCGTATTTTTCTTCTTCTTAACAGCGGTTATAATTGAAAGAAATGATGAATGTTGTATTGGTAAGTTCTAGTTTATCTGATAGAAACTTTTGATTGTATGTTCATTGGTTATGCACAAAATAGTCCTACATATAGGTTTATGTTCTTGAATGATAGATCCATATGTGAATATAGAGATCTTGAATTTTGTTGGGCATATATTTCCAATGATAAAGACAAAAAGTGAATGAGTTAGAACATCTAATTAAGAGAATGGATTTGTTTCTATCCCTTCTTTGATTAATAGTATGCATGAAACTGAAAATACTAAAACTTCTCATAGTATGCATGAAATTGAAAATAATAAAGTTTTTAGTAGTATGCTTGAAACTGAAGATATTAGAACTTACAACAAAATGTAGAAGAAGAAAAATTTTGGTCCTGATTTCTTGACTACCTTTTTAATTGAAAAGACAAATGACATTGACTGTTAGTTTGCATGTATGTATCTAATAAATGAAGATCCTAAAACTTACCGATTGGCCTTAAGTTTTATAGACTCTCTAGCTTTTGGAAGGAAACCATTAAGAGTGAACATGATTCTCTAACCATGAACTAAACTTGGGACTTGGTAGATCTCCCAAAAGGAAGCATTAAGTGCAAATGGATTTTCAAGAAGAAAACAAGACTTGATGGTTCAATTGAAAGATATAAGGATAGATGAGTATTAATAGGGTATAAAACAAGATATTGACTACTTTGACACGTATTCCTCTATAACTAAAATAGCTACAAGTAGAGACTTGATTGCACTAGTTGCCATCCATTGACTTCTAATTCATCAAATGAAGGTGAAAACAACATTCTTAATGGTGATCAAGAAGAATAAATTTATATGATATAACCGGAAGATTTTATAGCTGTTGGTTAGAAAAGTAAAGTATATAAAATTAAAATATCTTTTTATGGTCCTAAACTGGTATGAAAAATTCAATAATACTTTAACAAACAAAGGGTCAAGGTGAATTCCTCTAATATGTGTATTTATTCAAAATTGTTTGAAGCCGAGTGTGTGATTATATGCTTGTATGTTGATAATATGCTCATATCTGGAACAAACATAGAAGGTACCAATAATACTAAGTTGTCATTATCGTCGCATTTTGAAATGAAAGATTTAGGGGAAGCTGACCTAATACTTGGTGTTAAAATAAGAAAAACTGAAAATAGATTTTCTTTGTGTCAGTCATACTACATTGAAAAACCGTTAAATAGATTTGACTGTTTTGATGATCCTCATGTAAGAACACCTTACAATGCTAGTATAAGTCATAAGAAAAATAAAGGAGATAATGTGTCTCAATCTGAATATGCAAAGATCATAGGTAGTATTATGTTCTTAATGAACTATACTAGACCAGATATTGCATACACTATAAGTAGATTGAGTAGATATACACATAATCCTGATAAAGATTATTGGGGTGTTATTTGTCGTCTATGGAGATTCTACAACGTTTTTGGAAACTATTTATTTGTAGTTTTCAAAGCATAGCTTGATATTTTAAATTGTAATAGAAAAATGGATAAACAAAACATAGAAATTTATGAGTAGAACAAGTAAGTATGAACTTAATTTTAAAAAAAATGTCAAATTGAGTACAACTCAATTGGCATCCGAGTGTGTTGGTAACCACAAGGTTTTGGGTTCACATCCTTTACCCAAGTTGTACTAAAAAAAACTTAATTTTCAAAAATAAAAAAGAAAAAGATTGTTTACCCATCATTAAAATATATATTTTTTTGTTGTTAAGTAAGTTTTAAAAGATTGTTTTTATTTTTAAAATTTGACTAAGAATTCAAATATTCATCTTTGAAAAAATAAAAATGATTATAAATAAATTATGATTCACATTTAATCTTAAAAACCAAAAATAAAAGACTCAATAGTTACGACAAAGAATCTAAAATTTCAATTTTACGTTTAATCCAACATCGATCTAATCAACTATTTGGAGATCATGAAGTTAATTATTAGGCACATATTATACTTTATTCATATATTTATTGTGCGGACTCGTGATCCAAAATACACTATCTATTGATTAATTAATTAATTTTCAACAATCTTCATAAAAGAATGAGTGGTCTAAATTTTTTTGAATCATCATCCAATTATATATTATATTTTTCTCTTACATTGGTTTGTTTTTCCCTAGATATGATATTGTTAGTGGTTTTCTTTTTTCCTTTTTTTGGAAAGAAATAGAGTGACGGTCACATTTAACATTTAAGCATAGGTGACAACTAAAGCTATAATTCACCTAAATATAGATGGAATCAAATTGTAGTAGTTTATTTTATTTATTTATTTATTTTCTAAGAGAATTTATAGTAGTTGCTAGTCCATTTTCACTTTTTCTTTGTCTTTTTCTTTTTTTTTTGGGTAAATTTGTATTTTTTTTTTTTAAAAATGTAAGAAATAAGAGTACTTTGCCATTTAAAAAAAATTACCTTTAAATTCTTTAACCATTAGAAAGTTTGGAAATCATATTTTTAAGGTTAAAATATCATTTTTTATTCCATATTTCATTTTTTTTAAACTTAGTTTATGTATTTCTAGTTGTTCAATTTTAGTATCTAAATTTTCAATAAATCTTAAGTTTAGTCACTCAAAACTAAAATTAGTTAAATAATAATAATAATTTTCATGCAATGAAATACAATATATAAATATGCTTTGAAAATTCATAATAAAAATGCTAATAGATAATATATATATATATATATATATATATATAATATATATATATATATATATATATATATATATATGTATATGTATGTATGTATGTATATTAAAAAATAACAATAAACTTGTAGTAGATATAACTAAATCTAAGACTAATTAAAAATATAGACTAAAATTAGACAATTGAAAGAATAAAACTTGTAAATTATTGTTTTTAGTTTCTCTCTTTATCAATAACTAAAGTAAATTGGGTTGGTGATCGAAAAATGGAAATTTGATTTTTCTATGGTTGGTTTCAAAAAATAAAAAATACGATTAACCATAGTTCAATTTAAACAAATATCTACGGTGTTAAAAGAGGCTAAAAGAGGAGAATTTTTCACTTCCCTCTTTGTCCCTACTTTTTTTATTAATGTCTATTTTATCCTCATATACACCTACACCTCATGGCAAAAATCCTAACCATATAATGAGATATCTTTCTTTCTTTAATTTTAAATTTCTGAAACCTTATATATCTTCATATTGTAACCTTTGGCGAAAAAACTACCTTCTTATAAAAAGTTCAATCACGAATCAAATCATTTTCAACAAAACACACTTTTGTGCAAATCTATAAAGGGGCATTTCTCTTCTAATAATCAAGGTAATTAATCACCAATTCCTTTTGGTGCAACACCACATATGTTTATGATGGTTGCTTCTCAAATTGCTCTATTTATAACTTTATGGTAAGGAGGCTTTAATTATGGATGGTTCCTAAAACATAGATGTTGAGATCGAGATTGTTTATTATATTTTTTTCTCCGTTTTTACTACTTTGATCGGTAAAGGGATTGAAGAAACCAACGGTAAGATATGGGAATGAGACGTACTCTAGCAAGGGGGAGTATTATTCTCTCATGTAAACGGATTTTCAGCGAGTTCTTAGGAACCCTTCCTACACTTTCTCTGTATTTGTTGTGTTTTTTTGGACATGAAAATAATTTTTTATATATATAATTATTCTCTTCCAATCATATAGTGATGAAGTGAGAATCAAAATGAAGAAAAAAATATATGCGAAATTAGGGCAAAGAAATATGAACAAGATAATTAAGGGAAGATGGAGATATGGAGCGAGAAGTTAGAAAATATGTAAGGATAAATTATTAAATTAATTTAATATTCAGGTTTTTCTTTTTCAAAATATTATTGTATATTCATTACTATATTTATATAAATTTTCTTCTATTTATTGTTGACAGAATAAATTTATGGGTGTACGGTCAAATACAAGTATGTTACTAGACCATATTTTCCCCTTCTTAAATTATTAAAATAGAATAATTTTGTAATTTATTCCCTTTTAGTGTTCACTTGAGAATTATTTTATTTTATCTTTTATAGGTGTTCCCTTATGATTTATGATAGGTCTTAAAAATTTATTATCGACTTTTTCAATCAAATACAATAAAAAAGATTTTGTGCATGTGTTGTAAAAAAAGTCTTAAATAATGTATTAAACAAACTCAATTTTTTAAAAATTAGAATGGAAATCCACTTTTAAAACTAATATTCTTTTAGTTATTCTCTATCAAATATATTCCAGATGCAAAATAAAATAAGGAAAATAGAGATATGGACAAGATAATTAAAAAAAATTGAAATATAGAAGGAGGAGTTAGAAAATATTTTGAGAGATTATTAATATTAATTTCACTTTTGATTTCTATTTTTCAAAATCTCATTCTATAATATAAATTTAATCTTATTTGTTGCTGACAAAATAAGTTTATGGACTTTTTTCTCATTTTCTTTAATTAATAAAATAAAATAATTTTACGATTATTCTCTCTTTTTCCATTTTCTTTAATTAATAAAATAAAATAATTTTACGATTATTCTCTGATACAAGATATATTTTCTCCTATTTTAATTATTTTTTTCTTCTAATGATTTTTTTAATAAGAGATTAAAGGAGAAAATGTACTTTTTATAAAGATAAATAAATAAACAATCAACAATTTTTCTTCCTTTAAACAAGAAGGTTAATTTAAAATATTATATAAAAAGTTGGCTTTTTTTTTTCTTTTCCCTCCAAAATCACAAACTTACAAAAAAAAAAAAAACTATAAAAGAATTACTCTATTAAATAATAACTAAGATATGTTATTATGTCACTTTTGTATCAATTTTATTTTGAAACTTTTATTAGCATCACATTTTAATTTTATTCATCTATATATTTTTATATATTTTCTCTTTTTATGGTCTAAATTTCATATCAACTATTTAAATTTTAAATTCAATTATGAGTATTCATTCAAAAAAAAATTATTTTCCTTTAAAAATCATGTCACAAATTTTCAACCACATTAAAAATATCTCATCGTAAATTAACTCGAAACAAGAAATATATAGTTTTTGATACTATTTTTTAGATGACTTCATTTTATATAAAATATTAACTAATTCAACTCAATGAAAGTTGAATCAAAATATTATGTTAAATAAAAATCAAATCACAATTTAAAATTTAATATATAAATGTATGTCAAAAAAATTTAAGCTACATGTATTGCACGTGTCTCCCAATTAGTGTTAAAAATGTGTGTTGATCATTATAAAAATAGTTGTAGCAAACAACTAAAAAAGTTGAATCACAACCACTATTGATTAACTTAGGAACATACTTGATATTTGAGTAGTTGTTTTAAATGACAAAACTCTTGAAAATATTTTCAAATACAACAAAATGTCATTGTCTATCACGGATATATAGTGTTAGACACTAATAGATGTTTATCAGTATTTATCACTGATACATAGTAACATTTTGCAATATTTATAAATAAATTGACTCATTTTCCTATATTTTGCAATTTAGAAATGTATTTGATATTATATATTTTGTATAATATTATTTTACAATAGGATACAATTTATAATATATTACCTTATAAATAGTTTAATTTAACCAAAAAAAAAAATAGTTTACAATATGAAATACTACATTTTTCTTATTTTATGACGTTTTTAAATATAATTCTACCTTTTAAAATTTCAAATTAAAAAACGAATTACACTAAAACATAAAAATGTTGTTTTTAAAATTTCCACTATTTAGGTCATAGATGAAAAATTAGGTTGATCTAATCACATAATACAATGTCAAGCACGATGTCAGAAACAATATGTATGACAAGAGGGTGACATGAAAACAAACAAAAAAATAACGACATAGAAATTGGTCACCCAGTTCGATGCAAAAACACCTACGTCTAGGGATAGTGTGCCCGGTGGAACGAGACTTCACTATAAAGAGTTTAGCAATTACAATGAAAGTACTTATTTGATAGACTTCCTCTTCAGTTTCAACTTAGGCTCTCCTTGATTTTGAGCTCCCCTCACTTCCACAGTAATGCTTCTTCAAACTTTGTATGAGAGTCCCCCAATATAATAAGAGTGAGATCTCCTCTCATATTCATCATATGTAGGCTCCCTCTAAATATGAGTTTTCATCATCTTCAACATACTTAGGCTCACCCTAAACACAATATCAAATCAAACTCCTTTTGAGTTCTACAAAGGTCATAAACCAAAATTCTCAATGACAAATACAAATATTTTCAATAATAATACATGGAGGTTTTGGCTTAGACAAACTCTCAGCTCAAAACTCTCAATACCCACTTTTCTAATAAGGCGACTAACCCAAAAAATGAATAAAAGTACAATATAAATAAGGCTAGCTTTGAGAATTATTTTTGGAGGGAATGAATATTATCTGCACGAAAATAAGGAAAGCAAATATAGAAATCTGAATATCACATAGAAAAATATGGAAAAGATATTCTGCAGAATCTATTGGCAGACATGTAACAATGCTTATGACAATGTCTTTGACATGTTGTACAACATATTGCTTGAGTTTTTCCTATAATAAAATCAGCCAACCACGTTGCAGTCTTCAACCAATCACATTGCAGTAATAAACTTCCCTTTGGCTATATTTTCAGGAAAAAGAAACCAATCAAAAAAGGCACGATGGTATAAGAAAACCAACCAACCAAAATAATTATTGATCCAATCAAAACAAATCGGAATAACCGCCACAACCACAAACCACCA
Organism: Benincasa hispida; assembly: GCF_027475165.1. Taxonomy (NCBI): domain Eukaryota; kingdom Viridiplantae; phylum Streptophyta; class Magnoliopsida; order Cucurbitales; family Cucurbitaceae; genus Benincasa; species Benincasa hispida. Next base: position 35,400,853 of record NC_143483.1, read on the forward strand.
GAAAGGTGCTGAACAAAACTTTTTCTCCCTCTTTTGTTTGGCTTACAAAAACAGCTAAAAGTAACCACAACCAAGACAATAGAAATTAGCAACTAGCCAACAACAAGAAGAGTAACCTGAATGCACAAAATCTCTGACCCAATAACAAAGTTATCAATATAGCCATCAGAGTGCATATCATTAAATACATTTTTCAAAGTCTTCACCAACTAGCCCTGCTTAACACAGTTGCCAACATAAGGAGAAATAGGGAAAACTCCTTCCAAGACATCAATATCGTTAGTAGGAAAAATATCCTCATCAACCAGCAAAGGAAAGCCTTGGACAAAGACAAGCACAAGATTTTGTTGAACCAAATTAACACCAACATAAGAAACATTGAGATTGCCAATGCTTACGAACACCTCTAGAGATCATGTCTCTCCCATATAAACTTTTGTAAAGCAACTTACACAACAATATGTGGCTTACCCTGAAACCAAAGGCAATGACACCTCTAAATTCAACACATAAACAGAAAGAATACCATAGACACGTCAATAAAAAAAAAAAAAAAGAAAGAAAGAATCACCTCAGTTGATCTACAACCAAATAAGGAAAGAAAACCATAGCCAAAAATCTGCCTATAAAGGCACAGAAAAAAATCCGACGAGATAAATAAGGAAAGTATTATTTGTCAACCAAAACCACAAAAACTCATTTTCCCATTTTTTCAAGAAGAAAATCAGTTGGTAATAGGAGGCTGAGAATACAACGAATCATCAGAGGTTGTATCCGTAATAATAGGCCCAACACTAAGAACAATGAAATAAAAAACATCTTCAGCATCAACATGATCAGCAGTAAGAATATTAGATATATTAACTTCCTTAAACCCCTTAGAGCCTAAATTTTCAATGCCCAAATCCAAAACAATTTTATTGATAACAAAATAACCCCAACCTTTTCCATAACTGATTCTTATTGGCATAATCGTTCAACTCAAAAATATCTTCACGCATATTCATATCAGATAGATGAAGATTGAAAATAATATGATCGGTATAGCAAAGAATATCTTCCTCAGAGATAAAATCTTCAGGTACATAACTATTCTTCTCATAAGGAAGAAAGCTATCCTTAGGACTTGAGTCATCAATATCCCTCAATTTTAATCATCTTCTTCTTACTAAAGGCAATCAAGGAATATTAGCATCATAAATATTCTTCCCAGTGCTCTCCACAATACTAGGACAAATTTCTTTAATGTCTTCAGACATGTGCCCAACATCAGCAACATTTTCGTTTTAAAAAATTTCTTCAACATTATTTGGAACCATGACTTCAAGAATAATTGTAACAGACAAAACAATATTTTTAGCACCAGGCATTTGACCAATCACAAGACTCTCCGTACAAACAACAAATTTTTTAGACACAATAATATCTTTAATATTGTTTCAATAACATCAAACTTAGGAGAACTATCTTAAAAAAAATCAAAAGGAAAGCAGGGTCAAATGCAATAACATTTTTAGTAACCAGATTCTCAAAAACCACAACAGACAAATGAGGCAAACCTCTGACCCGGTCACAACCAATACTACCATTTTCAGACAACTCTAACTTAGTAGAACTATTCACATTATCAACATCAACATAGTTTAAGATTGACATATCAACATTTTCTAGAATATCTTCTGAAACATCATCAGTCTTACAGGAAGAAACAATATAAGCACACTTAATCTCAACAGAATAAAAAATCAAATTCGTAAAAACAATAAGAACACTACTTTTAAGAACCCTAGTTTCTTCTTGATTAATAACAGGCTTATTTGTAACATCATGCAGACTAATATTTGAGACAAGTTTGTCAACATCTTCAACAACAACATTTTTATTAGTATTTGGACTACAAGTACTTATAACCATTTTGTCAACCAGACCATTATCAACAATCAAATTCTCAGCCATATTTAAATCAACTGACCGATTTATATTAGCAACACTAGTAGACACAACAGTAGAATGTATGACATTCTCTAACACATTCTCAGAATAATCATCCAATTGTCTAGTTGAAGCAACAATAATAACTTTATTCCCTCATAAACACAATCAATACCAACAGAAATATTAATAATATCCTCAATATTGAATTCAACTTGATCAACAATCAAAGACTTAACATTCTCCATATTTTCAGATAAAATGACGGGCATATGGCTTATGTTTTCAACGCTTCTAGTTGGAACAATAGATTCAATAGCAATATCAGAAGACACAAAGACTTTACCCAATGGATTCAGCAAGAATAGTATTGTTAATAATGATAACACGCAACACATGAAACTCAACAATGATCTTAGCAGCCACAATATAATCAAACACAATTTTAGCAGAAGAAACAATCAAAATATCAGACAACACGACATGATTAACAACATGGTTAACATGGTCAATATGGTCAACAAGATCCACATACTCCATTATAGTACTATCAATACTATTAATAATTTGGTCACCACTCACAACCTTAGTTTCTTCAGACCAAATCACGTGGAGTTAAATTACTGGGCTTTTCAATTAAAAAAACTAGATTTAGCTGTAGATGTAATACCTTCAAGATCTTTAGGAAAGATAGAGAGCTGATATGAAGTATCCATAAAAAAATACCTGGTGAACACAATGATATGATATGTGAGGTATTTCATTGTGAGAACAACATGTTTAACAACATACCTTTCCTTCTTAGTTTTATAATATATCATAGATTCACCACTGAAAGAGAAGGGAGGACCTCACATTCAAACATCATAGGCATTGACTTTTAATGGAAAATCTCACTTTTTAAAAACCTTTTCTTTTTTATTGATTTAATGTTCTTTAAAAAACCTTTTCTTCTTTATTGATTTACTGACCATTTTCCATTTAGACGTCTGAGTACCTTGACAAGTATTTACCTTATTTATAAAAGCTGACTTGACCCACTTTTTCTTTCCTTGATCAAATATCTTTAATTGCTCTAAAACAGTTCTGCAAAGATATAGGATTCTTCCGAGGATTTAAAATTGAACTACCTCCACAATTTTCATCTGTTTATTCTAAGAAGATAAGTTGTTTGACTAAACTCATTTCAAGGTTAGTTTGCGTGCGTAGGAAAGAATGCTCCACCATCTTCTGAGACATCCTACTGAAAGATATGTCATCACCATAAATTTGAAAAACAATCAACTTTCTTTCCGACTTCTTTAAATACAGAACATGCTTCAGTTGGTACTCATAATACACTCGGCTGTTGGTGGAATATCCCAAGAATATACTTAATCACTACTTGGAACCCATTTTTGTCTCAAGGCACAATTAGCTAGAAAATAACCCATGCCACCAAAAGGATGAAGATATTTAACATTATTAGAATTATTAGAATTCCCTCGCCTCCATATCTCAACATTTGGGCACACACCTTGACTTATGAGCAAGGAAATTGGGAGCATGGCAACTAGTACATTGCATCATATCAAGAGTCGCCTCTTTAAAAGTACTAGTCTTGCACTTGATTATTCTACTTTTCTGGAGAGAGATCACAACTTCATTATGCTTAGGACTATTAAAAACATGATTAACAACATTGGAAGTCCACAAGTAACGATTATTAGATAAGTGCATACCTGACAAACAGTCACATGGTCTTTGTTGGTCACCAAACGTTTATCTTTTGATAAGCCTACAACTAGACCCTGACCACATAGCTGACTTATGTTGATTAAGTTTGCTGTTAACCCTTCTACAAGAATGACATCCTTCAGTACTGAACGACCAGAGTAAAACAATTATCCTTTTCCCAGTACTTTCCCTTTTGCTTCATCTCCAAAAGTAACATGACCAAAACTGCATGGCTGCATATTGGTGACAAATGAATTTTCGCCTGTCATGTGATGAGAACATTCGCTGTTAAAGTACTAGTCTTCTTTGAGCAACGGAGAGAGGTAAATGCTATGATATTGAGACTTAGAAGAAGATCCAGACTTCTTAATTCTCCATTCAAATTTATTTCTATGTACTGGTTTGACAGGATTGGCAACCATCCATGTATTTCTAGAGTAATTCCAGGAGGGTAAATGATTCATTCTTTTCAACAAACAAAAACAGTAAGGATGAATGTGTCCTGCCTTTCCACAGTAATGACAATTTCATCTTTGTTTCTCATTGCAACTTAGAGTGGATGTTGATATATCCTTTGTCTTTGACAAGAGTACTGACAGAAAAAAGTCCTGAGCTGGAACAAAATGATTTAACGAGGATGATTCACCTTTATAGAATCGCTTATCCTGCTGCTTGAACCTAATGGCATGCTTATCAGAAATCTGCTTGCAAGATGACAGAATAAGTTAAGATCATCAGTGCTTGAGTTCATCATGCGAACAAACTTTGACATCGATACAAGTTCAACTTTTGATGCTTTTAACTCTTTCTTCAGTTCAGAAATGGTGCTTAACAAACGATGGTTATCTTTAATTAATTTTTCTATTCTCTCCTTTTGAATTTCAAGACTTTAGAGTCCTCCATCCGTAGTTGATAAACTTCTTCAAAAGATAATTTTTCTGAGGTAACTACATTTTTTCAGTTTCCTTTCTTGCCGTATAAAAACATTGATTATAATGATCGATCATGTTAGAATATTCAAGAGAAAGACTTCCAATAAGAGCTCGAATTTCCTCATCAGAGTCATTGCTTTACTCAATTTCATCATCTGATAGGGGTAGCATAATATTCTTTATTTTGCCTTCTCAGAAAGTTTGGACATTCATTTTGAAAGTGTCCAAACCCTTCACATTCTCGACATCTAAAACTTTTTCCTTTGGCACCTTGACTATTGCTGATTCCTATGTCACTTTTTATCATCTTTGCAAGAACTTTAGAAAGCTTTGGATCAAGGTTACTATTGATGTTACTAATGTCCTTGACATGGGAGAACATATAGTTTCCACGAGATACTAAATATCTGTCCCATCGTTTAAGAGCTTTGCCAAACTTTTTTGCCATAAGGAAAATTGATTCAGTTAGATGTTCATCAGCTTTGGATTTCAAATGTTTGAAGAGATTCAAACAGTTCATAAACTTCCATGTTGGCAATATCATGGACCTCTTCAATAGTTGTGACCTTCATATCAAATCTTTTAGGTAAGGAGCGCAAAACTTTTTGAACAAGCTTTTCCACCAAAATTTTCTCTCCAAGGACAAAAGATTTATTGACAATGTCCAGAAGACGCAAGATAAACTCTGCAATAGTTTCATCATCAAGTATCTTCAGATATTCAAATTTGGTAGTTAGGAGCGGAAACCTTGACATCTTCACCTTAGATATTCCTTCATGAGCAACAACAAGTATATCCAAGCCTTCTTTGTTGAAACACAAGGATTAATCTGAATACGTTCTTATCCACTTCATTGAAGATTGCATTTAAGGCATGAGATTTTCCTAACGATGCTTCATCTTCACCCTCTATCCAATATCTTTCAAGTTTTGGACTGACAACTTATCAGAAACTTGAAGAGGAGACCATCCATTCACAACAGCCTTCCATGACTTGTTATCAATAAATTTGAGAAAATCAATCATCAAAGCTTTTCAGTACGAGTAATTCGTTCCATCTAAAACAAGAGAACGAGTAGTTGATCCACCTTCCCTGATCAACTCCATTAAATACTCAATGAACTAGCAGTTGACCCGCTTTGATACCAATTGAAAAATTAGGTGGATCTAATCATAGAATACAATGTCAAGCACGACGTCACAAACGATATGTATGACAAGAGGGCAACATGAAAGCAAACAACAAAAAAAGAAAGAAATAATGACACAGAGATTGGTCACCCAGTTTGGTGCAAAACCACCTATGCCTGGGGGACAGTGTGCCCAGTGGAATGAAATTCACTATAAAGAGTTAGTAAGTACAACGAAAATACTTATCTAATAGACTCTCTCTTCAGTGATTCACATATTTAAGCTCCCTCTAAATATGAGTTTTCATCATCTTTGACATACTTAGGCTCCCCCTAAATACAATATCAAATCAAACTCCTCCCGAGTTCTATAAAAACCACTGAACCAAAATTCTCAACGACAAATACAAAGATTTGAAATAACAATACATGGAGGTTAAGACTTAGACAAACCCTAAGCTCAAAACTTTCAATATGTACTTTTCTAATAAGGCGACTAACCTTAAAAATGAATAAGAGTACAATATAAATAAGACTAGCTTTGAGAATATTTTTTTTGGAGTGAATAAAAATTCTCTGCAAAGGGACACACAAAAATCTGCAAATCGCGTAGATAGATATGGAAAAGATATTCTGCAGAATCTGCTACTAGACATGTGACAATATTTATGACAATGTCTTTGACATGTTGCACAACATGTTGCTCAAGTTTTGCCTGTAATAAAATCAACCAACCACACTGCAGTCTGACCAATCACACTTCAATAATAATAGAGTTTGAAAACAATTTTAGGAAAATTAACTAAATCTATTCATTTAATTTTGAATTAGTTAAATTACATGTTTAGTTTCTGAAATTTATAGTTTATGTTTTATTTGAATTTTGAACTTTTAAAAATATTTAATGGACTTTTAAACTTCAAATTTTATGTCTAATAGGGTTTTGAATTTTTAATTTTGTGTCTAATAGATTACAAATAAATTTAAAATTTTTAAAAATTAATTGATTTATTAGAAAATTTTTGAATTCTATGTTTAATAGAACTTTAAACTATAATTGAACTTTAAACTTTTAATTTTGTATTTAGTAATTTGTGACATTTTTTTTTTCTAAAAATAAATATAAATGTTCATGGCCTAAATTTCTAATCTAAAAATTCAAGGAGGAAATAGATGTAAATTTGTTATAAATTTGTAATTTGACCAAATTTATTTCTTTTCAGCTGGATTTGGAACTTTCAGACAAGGAAACAAAAAATAGAAAAATCCAAAATACATAAGTGTGGAGCAGGACCAATCATTTTTTGCCCAAAACACATGAAATGTCTAGTCTTAAAAAGAATTTGAATAATCATTGGAATTGAACATTTCTCCCCCCCACTTACCTTGTTCATTTATTGAAAAGGCCCTCTATGTTGTTTTAGTTTTTTTTTACGATAAATAGGACATCCACCTCAATTATAACACTAGTTCGCTATTAATGGTGGAGAAAATACAATTAAAAAAAATCTTGTTCTACACAAAAGAGCCCCTAAGAGATGGAGCCAAAGGTACAATAGAGTATGAAACTTTGTTCTCTTTCTAGGAGAGACAAAAATGCATAATATTAGTAGGGAAGGAAATAAAAATAACCAATTAAGTAAGATTAGACTCCCTAGAATTAAGCAAATTGATAAAATCTAGAGTGTCAGACTCCACTACAAGTGACAAATTACGACTATCCCAATTGGCATGACAAATCTCGGTTGAACCTTCTAAAATCACTTTAGCTTCAACAAAAAGAATGAGCCAATTCTTTCTTTCTTTTTTTTTTTTAAGACTACAACCAAAGATTGGGTTACTTAGAGAGTCTCAGATAAGTCAACCCAATCCCCCACCTCACTTAGCAACCACGAAACATTGATATTCAACTTCCACCGTCCACTTTTTTAGCAAGACCACGATCTAGGAAAGACTTATGAGGTTGTGTGAATATTAGATAGAGAAAGAGAGGTAAGATTAAAATTATCAAATCACTTATGTAGATGTGTTATTTATGGTGATATAAGGTCTTTTGTATTGTAAGGTATTTTATTTAGCTGAGAGTCTGTGGCGAGAACCTATTTTTACAACTTAGTAAATGTTTTGGTACCGATTCTTTAGGTCACTTAACCAGTTTACTAGTTCGACTAGTTACCAATGTTGTTTAAATAGGCTTCCAACCCTCATTTTTTAGATATAATACAATATTAGTGTTTGGTTTCTTGAAGCAAGCTACCAATTGGTATCAGAGCATACAATCCATATGTGAATTCTCTCTTGGATAGTCAGCAAATGGATGCATAAGCTTCCTCAATAGCTAAAGCTATGGAGAACCAAATGACTTCGGTTGAGACTGTGATTGAAACGAAGAAGGAAATGGGTGATTTGCGGTTGATGTTGCCTCAAGTTTTATAGCGCTTAGACATTCAATATCCTAAGGACAATCAAAAGCAACTAGCACAAGATAACTGGAAGGGCAAAGGAAACATGAAAATTAATGAAAATTTCCAAGGGCAGAATATTGACAAGACATAAGCAAGATTTCAAGAAAAGTGGCAAGAAGCTCTCAGGCATCAAGTTCGAACAAATTTTGTTGATCAAAATCCTTCAAAGGCACAAGATTTTCCAATAAGAAGACATCAGTTGCATCCAAGATTTCAACCGAAAGAATTGCAAATGACAAAGATACATGGTGCAAGGTTCGGAACTTGTTTGATGAAGATCAGAATTTTTATTTTGGACATCAAGAAAGGAGGGATCCGAGACTTGGAAGACATCCTTTCTAGCAAGAAACACCTGAGTGTAAGATGAAAGCTAACCTTCTGAGCTTTGATGGTAGAATGGAGGTTTGAGGATTTCCTCGATTGGGTGAAGAAAGTAGAAAATTTCTTTGACTATGCCAATATTCTAGAGGAAAAGAAGGTTAAGTTGGTGGCTATGTTCCAATGAGGTGCCTCGACATGGTGGGATCAAATCCAAACTAATCGGCAGTAGTATGGTAAACCTCTCATCAAGAGTTGGCCCAAATTGCTCAAGATGATGAAGAAAAGGTTCCTTCCTTTGAAGTATCGACATATTTTATAAAACCAATATTAGTTATGCAAATAAGGAGATCACACCATCTGTGAGTATATGGAGGGATTCTGAAGATTTGAGGCTCAAAACAATCTATCAGAAACAGAACAACAATTAGTCTCAAGATTCATTCTTGGACATAGAGATGAAATCAAAGATGTGGTAAAGCTAGACCTCGTCGCTTAGTTGGCGGATGCATTCACTTTGGCAACTACAATTGAAGAAAGTGAAGGGGTTAAACTAACCAAGACTTACTCAAGAAGAAACACGTGGGATAGACAACCATCTACCTTCAAGAAAACACCTATGAAAACTTTAAGAAACACAACACAAGGTATTACATCTCATTCAAAGTCCAAGAAAGATGAGTCCACTCCAAAATAGCAGCCTAGTCGAAATGGTGAACCGACTATAACCTTAAGAAACACGAAACCCTACAACAAACATGTTGGGATTGGTGTCCTAATTCTCTTAGAGTCTCGTTGTTTTGTAAAGACATACATTGTTTAATGAATAAAATAAGTATTATTTAATTCTGGCATTTACTCATATCCAATAAACAAAGCTCCTTGGTTATCTTATGTGAGCTTAAGCATGTATATGTGATATAAAAGTGGATCATGCCTTAAGTGATAACCTAAATAGGTATGTAGTATAAGGATTAAGGTGGGATACCTGATCCTGGTGACACTACGGATACAACCCGCTTTGTAGAAGTTTGCAAGTGTTGTAAACTACTACAGATGGTAGATCCTGACCATTCATATGGTGACCTGCGAGCGGGGGTGTTCTATACAAAGAGTTTGTATAAGACCTGGACCACGAGATGACTAGACTCTGTATATAACACTGTTGATACTAGAGATTTATATCTCACCTAAACGATCATATGTGACATGACCTCAATCTTGAGTGTTTTGGGAACTCCTGCTTTTGAGGGTGGTCCTTTGATAAGTATTGGTGAGAATAGCCAGATTGCCAACACAACCTGCCTACCTTTTTAGGGACTTGTCTAATATGGGAGCTGAGAACTCAATCCACAAGATGGAATTCACTCCTTTCCCGAAGCATGGATAAATAAAGAGATTGCTCCCTTAAGGGTTGATGCCGGGGCTTGAACATAGTGGCCACAACTTCTCTTTTAAAGAGAAGACTCAATCATAGTAGGACTATGATTTATGTTCATTAGAGGGATCAGTGGTACATAAGGAGACAAATGTAACTACAAGGACATAACGGTTATTAGCCTAGCTGTACTTACGAACGATCTGTGAAGGGTTGCCGCACTGTTGATTGGTTAAGATGGACACATAATATATATGTGGTAAGGAGAGTTGAGTTGTCGGTCTTTAGTAGAGTGCCTGATAGTTAACAGATGGTGGATCTTGTGACTAAAGAGTTTAGTCAATTAGTCATGTACCGATAGAACTTCGAGCTACCGGTTCATAAGGTCCCCTTGGTAGCTTAATAGATTCAGTTGAGGATCAGTTCTTGGTGTTGATTTGAAATGTTCCGATTGATAAGAGGTATTTTGATTATATATGATATAATCGGTATGATGTATGAGATACATTTAGTGGAGGATTGATGTAAATGAGATTACATTAAGTACCATGAAATAAAAGAAAAAGAACTATGGTTTATATGTTTCATGAGATGAAATATTAAAATTATAGTTTATAAATATAGTATGATAAGTTGGTTATCATTTATATTTATAATAATATTAATTATTGGACAATTAATTCTTTTTCTTTAATAACCAATTGAGTGGGTGGTTATTGAATTCATGGTAACCGTGAGATAAAAGGAAAATGATTTTCCTAATTTTAGTAAGGATTTACAAACTGTTTAAAAGTTTTCATAAAAAAGTTTTGGAGATTTCTCTTTCACGCAAAAGAATCTCATGGTGGTCGTCAAGTAAATATAGATTTACTAAACGTCGTCTCGGGCGAGCTAAACGATCATGTAGTGGCAAGCTAAACGATTGTACAGTATTTACCAAACAATCGCATAGTTTTGCTAGACGATCGCTTGCCCAAAGTAAATGATTGTGTAAGGTTTGTAGGCGACAGACCGAGCTAAGCGATGAGTTAAACGATCGCATAGCTTTTGCTAAACGTTCACTTAGCTTTGTCTAAACGATTGGGCATTGACTTATACGATAGGTTTCTGCCATCTCCCACTTGCCAGCCATGTACACGATCAGTGTTTTCTCCTTCGTCTGCCTCATACCAAGTTCAAAGAGAGCCCACCCTCTGGATTCTCACACTGAGAATACCAAGGTAGACTTGTTGGTGGTGTCATATTCAACTCGACACCAACGAGGTTTTGTGGAGGCCGTTCGTGCTGTTGCTCAGGTGTTCGTGGCCGAGACGATCGTTGGAGACAAGTGCGAAGTGTTCTGCTGTGTTATGGTTGTGCACAAACGAGCGTGGAGACGCATCTTTAAATGTTCGTAAAGTATTTTCTTTGTTCATTTGAGTTTTTCATGCTGTAATTTCTATATTAATTGAATAATCGCTTGTTTCATATCGACTGTAAAATGTAAACTTCATTCATGAATGTGATTTGGAATAATCTTAATTCCGCTGCTCATGGAAATCTCAAATTTGATTTCCTTCAATTGGTATCAGAGCCAGGTTCTCTGATATTCCAAATTACAACTCTGAATCGAACTCATTTTACAGTCGTAGTGGGTTTTTACATTTGTAGTTAACTGTTTTATGCATCTGTGTTGCGTTAATGAATGTTTCGAGTTTAATTGTCTGTTTTGTTAAAGATTTCGGTATTACAAAGTGTTAATTTTAAGGGCCCCTGTGATTTTGGGCAAAATTAACATCATAATCGAGTCTGTAATTCAAAAAGTTTGACTTCGTCGAGTCGTTCGTGATGGAGCTTCGACGCATGGCGATGCGGTTCTTAAAAAAAAGAAGACCAAGCGTTGTTCGGATCGTGTAGCCTCAGGTAAACGATCGTTGGGATTTAACTAAGCGATCGTTTAGATTTTTCTAGGCAATCTTGTAGTATTTTCAAATCGATCATTTAGCTAATGCTAAGTGATTGGGTAAATCGTTTACTATATCGCATAGCGTTGGTTGCCCGATCGCGTAGGTTCTAGAGGTAGATGATCGTAGTGGAAGCATGCGATGCTCTTCGTTTAGTATAAGGTGCGTGCTAGACGATCGTGTAGTTAGCAAGCTTCATTGCTTAGTTACTACCTATGCGATTGCGTGTATGCGATACGGAGGCGCTAGCTAAGCGATCACTTAGGCGATGGTGCTTCACGGCATCGTAGCGATTTAGATAATCACGGAAGGCAGGCGTTATGTGGAGCGCGCTAAGCGATCGTGTAGTTCAGGCTTCATCGCTTAGTCAAGATACACGATTGTGTAGTGGCAGCTAAATGATCATTTAGATTTTTCTAGACGATCGTATAGTAAATGCTAAATGATCGTTTAACTTTGGGAGCGCTGGAAAACGATAGAGCAAAGCGTTTGTTTTATTATATAGACGATCGCGGGGTGCTTAGTACACGATGGTTGGAGAAGCGATGCTTTCCTCGAGCGGTTCAAGACCCAGTTCGTCTGTTTGAACCGGAGACTCCTTGTTTTTGTAATAGTTAGCTTTCTTTTTGTGTTTTTAAGGCAATTTTACCCGGTTCATCAACAGTGGTTTTCTTATACATGTGATGTATGGTACTTATATGCCAAAGTGTTTGTCATATAGTTAAAATCCACCTTAGGTTTTACAATTATTCATGCATCATGTATTATAAATGTTATAATATTACATGAAGAAATTACTTGAAAGCATGCTCATACATCATGAAATATGAGAGTTATATTTTGCATGCAATGAGCATTATCATGCATCATCCTTTTATTATAAGTGTTATAGTCTAAGAGTGAATGGAAGCATGTTTTGTTTATTTTATTGCTGTGTTATATAAGTGTTATATAAAAGAAGTAGCAATGAATGGACAATGCATTGAGCATGACACTTAGGCTGTTTATAAGCGTTATGAATGCCTTGTATGTGTTAGCTTAGCATTGTGGTAGTTGTTTCCGTTTATAAGTGTTATAAAGGAAATTAGACCTAAAATCAATAAATCAGAGTTGCATGTGGACTTAGGGTAAACTCAATTTTTTAAAAGGGTTTTAAAATTGTATTGAGATAGATCTAAGTTCAAGTGGTTCTAAAGAGTTTAGTAACCTAGATTAATGTTTTAAAATCGGTTTAATAGGATTAAATTAGTTGAAATAAAAGATTAAATTTGTTGTAAACCTATCTATAAGGGACCTTTTGTTTAAGACGGATTCTGGCTAGGCTGGGGTTCTTAAATTTATGAAAACGTAATACTCCTACCTAGCTACCTGGAAAGGTGAATTTGATAGATTTTCAACAAGTATGCAGGGATTTGGTAAAAAATTCCGTTAAAGAGTTTAATGGATGATGATCAAAAGTTGTTTCACTATCCAAGGTAAAAGTTACTCTTGGGAAAACCTAAAAGTCTCTTAGTTAAAATCCTTAGCCGTGTTTTTTCTAAGTAAGCTAAACCCTAGGTTATAAAATACTCAATGGGAGGAAGAGGCGTATCAAATATATCTATGATTCCACTCACGTTTCTCCCAGTATATTCACACCGTGAGATTCATGTTTGGCCTTGTGGTGCCTAGGATGCATCCCCCTTCGGATGGTGTTTGCATGAGTCAATATCAAAGTGAACGGAGAGAGTGTTTATAGTAAGTGGGTGAAGGGTGTGTGTCAACATGTCCTATGGTCTCTATCATTGGTTCACACCGTGAGATCATTTCGTGCTCCCTCGTGTCGCCTTTAGTGCGTCCCCCTTCGGATGGGTTTTGTGCAGTTGGTCAATATCAAGGTGAATTCTAGAAATGGTTAGGTTCACTTTAGGTTTTGCCCCAATCAGATTTTCTCCCTTCGCATTGGCCTTTTGGTAGGAAACTCTAGGGCTTAAAATGGCAGATCACACTTACGGGAGATTGTTAAGTAAGTTAATGATCTTTTGGCCAAATCAATGATGGCTATTCATTATAGGAGCAAGAGCTGTTCTGGTATTAATGACTGGTTGAGAATTTCTCAATTTAGAGGAGGGATAATTGACCTCCCTTCGGCGGCTTTTGTCCTAAACCTTTGAAGCGTCATTGTGAAACTAGATGTCTCATGGGGTTCATGTTAGTTTTGTTAAAACCTTATTGGACTTTGTTTTTGTTTTACAACGGGTATTTGCTTAAAACCTAACATAGGTCAATGTGTTTTTCTATTCAGCAACTCGTTAGTATTTCCATCTAAAGCTTTTAAAAATGACTGACTATTTACAGTGGAAAGAATCGTGTGAAACGAATTTCGTGGCAAACGACCTTGATCCCACTACTCGTCAAAAGAGGAGACAAGACAGTAAATATGATTTATTGGTCTTAGAGATGTGTTTGGTAGAGAATGATGATTCTGCGTGGATCCTCGATTTAGGTGCTACAAATCATGTCAGTTCCTCTTATCAAGGATTCAGTTCCTGGCAAATGTTGCCACAAGGAGAGATGAATCTTCGAGTCGGAACTAGTGAGGTTGTTTCAGTTGTTGCTGTAGGTAGGATGAAGTTATTTGTTGACAAGAAACGTTATCTGTTACTGGATAATGTTTTTGTAGTTCTTCATATGAAGAGGAACATAATCTCAGTTTCTTGTCTCATTGAACAAGACTACACCGTCTTGTTTTCTGAGAATAAAGTGTTTATTTTCAAGAATGGAATGGATATTGATTGTGGTTGAATGGAAAATAACTTATATGTACTAAGGCTGTTAGTCATGATAGCCTTATTTAACATTGAAATGTTCAGTATGACAACAACTGCTAAAAGACCAAAGGTTTCTCCAAAGGAAAATACCCATCTTTTGCATCTAAGGTTAGGTCACATCAACCTCAATAGGATTGAGAAGTTCGTGTAAAGTGGACTTCTAAAGAGTTTAGAAGAAAACTCCTTACCGGTATGTGAATCATGCCTCGAAGGCAAGATGACCAAACGACCTTTTACTGGAAAAGGTTATAGAGCCAAGGAAGCCTTGGAGCTTGTACATTCAGACCTCTGTGGTCCGATGAATGTTAGAGCTCGAGATGGGTATGGATATTTCATCTTTTTCATAGATGAATATTCAAGGTTTGGGTATCTCTTCCTAATGCAACGTAAGTCTGAAGCCCTTGACAAGTTCAAGGAGTATAAGGCTGAAGTTGAAAATTTATTAGGTAAGAAGATAAAAACACTACGATTTGATCATGGTGGAGAGTATATAGACCTTCAATTCCAGAACTATATGATAGAACATAGGATTGTGTCCCAAATATCGGCCCTTGGTACACCTCAGCAGAATGATGTATCAGAAAGAAGAAATAGAACTTTGTTGGACATGGTTCGGTCTATGATGCATTATGCTCATTTTCCAGACTCATTTTGGGGTTATGTAGTGCAAACTGCATGTTATATCCCGTACAACGTTCCCTCGCAAAGTATTTCTGAAACACCTTCTGAGTTATGAAGAGGCCGTAATGGTTGTTTATGCCACTTCAAGATTTGGGGTTGTCTGGCACATGTGCTAGCAACTAGCACAAAGAAGTTGGAACCGCGTTCGAGGGTTTGCCTCTTTGTAGGCTACCCCAAGGAAACGAGAGGAGGATACTTCTATGGTCTGAGTGAGAACAAAGTGTTTCTTTCCATAAATGCTATCTTTTTGGAAGAAGATCACACGAGGGATCATAACCCTAAAGTAAGCTCGTTTTACGTGAGATCTCTAGTGAGACTGAGACTGCTGAGGGTTCAACAAGAGTTGTTGAACGGTCCGACAGATCAACAAGAGTTGTTGAGGTCGAGACTCTAGTCAACAAGCTCAAGAGTTGAGACTGCCTCGATGTAGTGGGAGGGTTATGAACCTACCGGATCGCTACATGGGTTTGACTGAAGCTCAAAATGTCATTACGAATGATGGGGTCGAGGATCCGTTGTCTTTTAAGAAAGCAATGGAGGGTGTTGACAAAGATGATTAGGTTAAAGCCATGAACCAGGAAATGAAGTCTGTAATTCAATAACGTCTGGGAGCTTGTTGATCCACCTGATGGGGTAAGACCTATTGGGTGTAAGTGGATCTATAAGCAAAAGAGAGGTGTAAATGGAAATGTGCAAACCTTTAAGGCTAGACTCGTGGCAAAGGGTTATACCCAGGTTGAGGGAGTTGACTATGAGAAAACTTTCTCACTTATTGTCATGTTGAAGTTTATCTGGATTCTTCTGTCCATAGCCACATTTTATGATTATGAAATAGGAAAAATGGACGTCAAGACTGCCTTTCTAAATGGTAAACTTGAGGAGACCATCTATATGACTCAACCAGAGAGGTTCGTAATTCCAGATCAAGAGCAAAGAGTTTGCAAGCTTAATAGGTCCATTTATGGGCTGAAACAAGCATCTAGATCTTGGAACATCGGATTTGACACTACTGTCAAATCGTTTGGTTTTGACCAAAATGTTGATGAGCCTTGTGTTTACAAGAAGATCATCAATAACTCAGTAGCTTTCTTGGTACTGTATGTAGATGATATCCTACTCATTGGGAATGATGTAGGGTATCTGATTGATATTAAAAGTTGGCTAGCTGCCAGTTCTAAATGAAAGATTTAGGTAAGGCACAATATGTTCTTGAGATTCAGATTATTCGGGATTGCAAGAACAAACGGTTAGCCCTATCTCATGTATCGTACATTGATCAAATATTGATCAGGTACATGATGCAGATTCCAAGAGGGGTTTATTACCCTTTAGGCATGGAATCGTTTTGTCAAAGGAACAACGTCCTGAGACACCTCAAGAAGTTGAGGAAATGAAACGGATTCCTTATGCTTCTGCTGTAGGAAGCTTAATGTATGCAATATTGTGTACCAGACATAACATTTGTTATGCAGTAGGGATTGTCAGTCAATATCAGTCCAATCCAGGATTTGATCACTAGATGATGGTCAAGACGACCCTCAAGTATCTTCGGAGAACGAGGGACTACATGTTTTTGTATGGAGATAAGGATCTGATCCTTACAGGATACACGAACTCTGATTTTCAGACCGATTAAGATTCTCACAAATCGACATCGAGGTCAGTGTTTACACTGAATGGAGGGGCTGTAGTCTGGCGAAGCATCAAGCAAGGATGTATCGTGGACTCCACTATGGAACCCAAATACATAGCGACTTGTGAAGCAGCTAAAAAGGTTGTTTGGCTGAGGAAGTTCCTTTCAGATTTGGAAGTTGTTCCAAATATGGATTTTCCAATCACACTGTATTGTAATAACAGCGGGGCTGTGGAAAATTCGAAGGAACCTCAGAGTCATCATTGGGTTAAGCACATAGAATGGAAATATCACCTGATCAGGGAGATTGCGCATCGCGGTGATGTGATAGTCACGAAGATCGTATCGGAGCACAACGTTGCTGATCCCTTTACCAAGGTCTTAATAGCTAAAGTGTTCGAGGGTCACATGGAGAGTCTCGGTCTACGGGACATGAGTCATTTTGTCTAGAGCAAGTGGGAGATGATACTAGGGTATGTCCTAGTTTATTGTATATTCTACTTTTTGATATTGTATTGTACATTAATCTCCTGAGTCATTAGGACAAGTGGAAGATTGTTGGGATTGGTGTCCTAATTCTCCCGGAGTCTTGTTGTTTTGTAAAGATACACATTGTTTAATGAATAAAAGAATTATTATTTAATTCTGGCATTTACTCTTATCCAATAAACAAAGCTGCTTGGTTATCTTATGTGAACTTAAGCATGTATATGTGATATACAAGTGGATCATGTCTTAAGTGATAACCTAAATAAGTCTGTAGTATAAGGATTAAGGTGGTATACCTAATCCTGGTGACACTACGAATACGACCCGTTTTGTAGAGGTTTGCAAGTGTTGTAAACTACTATAGATGGTAGATCCTGACCATTCATATAGAGACGTGCGATCGAGGGTGTCCTATACAAAGAGTTTGTATAAGACCTGGACCATGAGATGACTAGACTCTATATATAACGCCATTGATACTAGAGACTTGCATCTCATCAAATGACCATAAGTGACATGACCTCAATCCTGAGTGTTTTGGGAACTCCTGCCTTGGAGGGCAGTCCTTTGATTAGTGTGGGTGAGAGTGGCCAGATTGCCAACTCAACATGCCTACCTTTTTGGGGACTTGTCTGATCTGGGAGCTGGGAACTCAATCCACAAGATGGAATTCACTCCTTTCCCGAAGCATGGATAAATAAAGAGATTGCTTCCTTAAGGGTTGATGCCGGGGCTTGAACATAGTGGTCACAACTTCTCTTTTAAAGAGAAGACTCAGTCATAGTAGGACTATGACTTATGTTCATTAGAGGGATCAGTGGTACATAAGGAGACAAATGTAACTACAGGGACAAAACGGTTATTAGCCCAGCTGTACTTACAAATGATCTGTGAAGGATTACCGTACTGCTGATTGGTTAAGATGGACACATAATATATATGTGGTAAGAAGAGTTCAACTGTCGGTCTTTAGTAGAGTGTCTGACAGTTAACAGATCGCGGATCTCGTGACTAAAGAGTTTAGTCAATTAGTCATGTACCGTTGGAGCTTCAAGCTACCGGTCCATAAGGTCACCTTGGTAGTTCAATGGATTCAGTTGAGGATCAGTTCTTGGTGTTGATTTGAAATGTTCCGATTGACAAGAGATATTTTGATTATATATGATATAATCGATATGATGTATGACCTATACGATCGTGTAGTGTCTATAGGTGACAGACCGAGCTTAGCGATAAGCTAAACGATCGCATAGCTTTTGCTAGACGATCGCTTAACTTTATCTAAACGATTGGGCATTGACCTATATGATAGGTCTCCGCCATCTCCCACTTGCCCAGTCGTGTACATGATTAGTGTTTCCTCTTTCGTCTGCCTCATACCAAGTCTAAACAGAGTCCACTCTCTGGATTCTCACACCGAGAATACCAAGGTAGCCTTGTTGGTAGTGTCATACTCAATTCGACACCGTCGAGGTTCTGTGGAGGCCGTTCATGCTATTTCTGAGATGTTCGTGGCTGAGGCGATCGTTGAGGACGAGCACGAAGTGTTTGTGCTGTGTTGCGGTCGTGTGCAAAGGAGCGTGGAGACGCATCTTCAAATGTTCGTAGAGTATTTTCTTTGTTCATTTGAGTTTTTTCATGCTGTAATTTCTATATTAATAGTATAGACGCTTGTTTCATATCGGCTGTAAAATGTAATGTTCATTGATGAATGTGATTTGGAATAATCTTAATTCCGCTGCTCATGGAAATCTCAGATTTGATTTCCTTCAAGACCATCCTTAAGGAAGTGTTTTCGATGTGGCCAACAAGGCCATCTTTCTAACGAATGCCCCCATTGCAAAACTTTTGCTATCCAAGAAGGAGAAGAGAGTGAGAAAGACAACTGTGGAACTAGACAATAAGAGGAAGAAGCTTACATCCAGGCTAGCAAAGGGGACCAATTGTCTTATGTACTTCAACGAGGGCTCCTCACATCAAAATCAGAAAGCCACCCTCAAAGACATGCTCTATTTTGCATAAGATGTATCATCAACGACTGAGTATGGCAAGTGATTATAGATAGTAGCAACAACAAAAACATCGTATCTAAGAAATGGGTGACTGCACTCAACTTGAAGGTTGAAACACATCCAAATCCGTATAAAGTCAGGTGGATTAAAAAAAGGGGAGAAACCACGGTGGAAGATATTTGTACTGTTCCCGTCTTAATTGGAAACATTTATCAAGTCCAAATCATATGTGATGTTTTAGAAATGGATGTGTACAATCTTTTGTTGGGTGGCAATATGACAATAACATACTCCACAATGGTTGAGACAACAGGTGCAAGTTTAAATGGATGGGCAAGAAAGAGATCCTCCTACCTCTTTATTAAACATGATCTCATTTTGAAAATTTTAAATAGAAAATATTATGATAACGACTTTTCTAGCTCCCATCTAGAACAATTTAATCTAAAATAATCCTGATAGTCGCTAGAAAATTATCTTTCTCGGCTCAACACAAAATGTGTACGTCAATTACTAAGTTAAGAATTAAATTATTAAAAATAATGATAATATATGTTAACAACTTGGTAGGCCCTTGGGGATACAACATTTAGTCGACACCTTAAGTAACTATCAATTGTTACCTTAGGGCCTGTTTAATAGGCAATCTGAAAATAGAAATTTTTAAAATAAGGGATTCGATGAAAACAAAGTTGTATTTCATGGTTTTAGATATGTGGTTGATAGCAAATTCATAATTTAAATTCTAATTTAAACAATTTTTCAAAATGTCTTTGATAATATATTTTATAGTTATCCACTAAATATTATGTTAAATATAGACTATTACTAATTAATTCTAAACTTGTTTTATGTTAAAAATTTGTATAATATTTATTTTTTGTAATATCATATAATATGTAATATGTTATATATTTTAGTTTCACAAAAATAATTGAGTTTATAACATGAAATGCTACATTTATTAATGTGTTTATCTTTTTTAGTATAATTCTGCATATTAAAACCAAATTGAAAATCAAGATACACTAAAAACATAAAAATGTTGTTTTTACAATTTGTACCATTTGGATCATAGAATTCGAAAATAGAATTCAAACTGCCTACCAAATACATATTTACTGAACTCACTGAAACTAAAAACGTAAAACATAATCTGAGTTGTCTATCTAACAAGTTCTTAGTAATTGATTTAGCCTTTGAATTACGACCAATAGTGCACACGATAAACTAGTTTTAGGGCTTAATTATTTACTACTTTTGATGCTTAAATGACCATTTTCACGTTTATTTTTGTGTATATTGTGGGATCCAAACATTATAAAGAGTAATATCAAAAGAAAAAAAAAAGTTGAGGTGCTATTGCAATAATGTTAGCCACGCAGCCTCCCATGCATAGTGTTTAGTATCTCAACCTTACAAAATTACGACTAAAGAGGGTTAGGAGATATTTTGGAGGTTAGGAAATGACCATTCAAGATTCGAGATTGTGGAGATTGCACCTAGGGTGGAAGACCATCACAATATTCCCGATTTAATATATGTTTTCAAGCTTCTACTCTTACTCTTGTAGTTTTATTTTTTTATTTTTTTATTTTTTAATGAAATTGTTACGGATGATTTTGGATCGAAGAGTATAATTGACATATAATACAAATATAAAATATAAAGTCAAGAATAAAGCACGATATTGGCTGAAATGACAACTTTAGGACCAAAATGGGCATAGTAAAAGGAGCTGGCTTAGGTCAGTTGTGCTCGACCTTGGCTGAAGTCGAGGTTGAGCCTTACCAAATGTCTAATCACATGCTTCAGTCCAAGAGAACATTTTAGGTCCGAAATACGGTCTAAGAAAGATGCAAGGTCGAGATCGACCCTAGCCAAATATGAAATTGGGTATGCCGCTCGTTCAGTTGGTAATATAATTATCTTAAGGCGACTCTAAAACCTTAGGAATCGAAACAACTTAGGTCAATTTAATCTATAAATACATCATTATGGCTTCATATGGGATAACTTGAGTCCTACTCTCAAACTCTCTGGTTTTCACACTCTTTCACTGTGTGGCAAGCACCATGCTTATATGCAAATTTTCTCTTTTGCAACCATGTTCTTCTCTTTAAACAAATTTACTAGTTTTGTCACGTGCAAGTCCGGTGCGTCTCTCTTGTCCAAAATTTGCATCAACAAATAGAATATGGATAGCTGGATCTTTTGTTAAATTACAAAAATACTTTATACTATGGGGTTGGTTTCAATTATGCCCTTTAATTTCAAAAGTTTCATTTTACTCTCCCTTGAAGTAATTCAAAGTTTGTTTCAAAACAACCCTAAAAAAGGGGACGTCATATCTACTTATATGAACAAATTTCTGCATACATATATGGAAAAAAAAGCAAAGATAGATGATCACATTTGTGAATTATATATGCTGTTCTCCTCTTCCTTTCAACTCTCCATGCCTCTAATTTGTTGTTCTTTAGTATATGATTATTTCCCTAACCCTATCCTCCAAATTACTGTTCACATAAATAATACTCATAAGTAGATACATTTTTTCGTCAATGAATTTAGTGACAAAAGACTCCAAGGATATTTTGACACAAACTTAAAGTTTTTTAAGAGTTCGAAGTTTTTCAAAGTTCGGAGTATAATTGAAACTAACTTCATAAATCATGATTTTTTATTTTATTTTATTTTATTTTATAATTTTAGGCCATGTTTGATAACCATTTTATTTTATTTTTTTTTAATTTTTGAAATTAAGGTTTTTTTTTTCTTACATTTTCTTATATCATAGTTTACATCTTTAAAAGAGTTGAATTATTAGCCAAATTTCAAAAACAAAAAAGAAGTTTTTAAAAACAACTTCTTTTTAGTTTTCAAAATTTAGCTTGACTTTTGAAAACATGGGTAAAAAGTAGATAAGAAAGGAATAAATTTAGAGGTAAAAAATGGTGTTTGAGGTTTTATTTTCACAAACTAAAAACTAAAAACCAAATGACTATCAAACGATACCTAACATTCAATTTATTGAGTGCTTTATTGTATGATTTTATTCCATTTATATAAGTTAGAAGAAATGAATTCTCCAAGCAATTAAGTAACCTATGCCCTCACTTAATAACTATTTGATTTTGATTTTTGATTTTTGAAAATTAAGCCTACATCCTCTAAATTTCTTAGAAAGTTTTAGTAAAATAGTTAAATTCTTAATCAATTCTTTTTAAAAGGATAAATTTATAAAAAACTATTTTAAAAAAAAAAAATTTCAAAACTCGGTTTTATTTTTAAAAATATTAGTAACAAGTAATGAAAACAAAAAAAAAATGTAGTGGTGGACCACGAGTCACATGCGGGTATGGAGCGACTGAACTCGACATTCAACCGAACAAAAATCCTGCAATTACTTAACGCATAGGAA
This sequence comes from Benincasa hispida, assembly GCF_027475165.1. Classification (NCBI taxonomy): domain Eukaryota; kingdom Viridiplantae; phylum Streptophyta; class Magnoliopsida; order Cucurbitales; family Cucurbitaceae; genus Benincasa; species Benincasa hispida. The sequence goes on from NC_143483.1 coordinate 35,423,715, forward strand.
AAAGATTTGATATTTTATAATTTTATAATCAATAGTTTCGTGATTTGATTTATTATTGTTAGGATTGTCAAGGACAATTATGTAAGTGCATGTCTGCATGAGTTGTTTCCATAATGATGGAATGTCAATTTAATAAACATGGCTAGATCTAGTCCAAGTTGAAACTTTGCTTTAAACAACAATATTCAAATTAAAAAAAATCTCTATAATAATAATAATAAAAAAAAAAATTAAACAACAAATTCTTGCTCTATAAGAAAATAGTGCTTTAAACAACATTCAAATAAACAAATCTCTATAATAGTAAAAAAAAAATATATTAAATAAAAAAAAATATCTACTATTTTAGTTGATCTCATGATGTTTCCATAAGAACTTATCGTTGTTGGGTGTTTTTTTATTTTTAAATACAATAATTGTGGGGATGAGGATCGAACCTCCCACCTCTAGGGTGGAAAATCATGCCAATTACTGCTGAATTAAACTCACTTTTGACTAGCTAGTATTTTTTAATATCACATAACTATTATAGTTACGTAATTTCTCATAAATAAATTGTCAGTGAAGATATATACCGAGTATTAGTGTTATGGGTAAATTATGGAATCAAAGGTAAAATGGTTAGAGGAGAGCAAGAGAAGACTGAAAGATTAGACTCAATGACAAATTGGGCTTCGTTGGCCTCTTACGTTAGTCCAATGGCCAAAGAACCAATATAGCTAGGCCTTAAGGGATGAAACCCTATGATGTTAGGTTGGTCGTTCTCGACCAAGAGAGATTTGCACGCAATTTGTCCAATGAAAGACCTTAATAGTATACGGAAAGAAAAGAGAAAAACAGATAAGGAATAGAAGAAGGATAGAAGCATATAAATAACATAACAAAAGACATACATCAGACAAGTAAGTTCTGGACTTTGAGCTAGATTAATTGTGAACCTTCAATTTTCCTGACTTAAGCATCGGAGTTCATGCGGCTTACATCACACTGGTGTGCAGTTTTTCCTTTGTTTCCAGGCGATCTCTCTTCTCCGTAATAAAAATTTAGCATTATTGTCATGTAGAGGTCAGATACCTTTTCCCTTGGCCAAGATTTAGCATCAACACTAAGTATTCATCTTTCTACATTTTGAGAAGTTACTTGTGTATGACTATAAATAGTGACTTGGTGTTCCTCAATTAAATCATCAAGTTTTTTTAGCTTTCTTCTCTCATTTATTGTTTTGATTATAATTTTTTTGAGAGTAAATTTCTAAAAAATTTGCAAGATCCATATAGTTCAAGGTTATCGTTCTACCAAAATTACTTGTCATACTTTATTGAGAATTGTTTAACAATATGTGCACAAGAAATAGTTGTCTTTAGGTCAGTGCATTACTACTCATAATTTATTTTTGGAGATTTCAGTTTTTTACCGTTCACTATTGTTGTTGTCATTGTAGTTTTGTTCTTCTCATCTAGTTTATTGTTGGCCTTTGGTCATTTTTGTTGTCCACAAAATATTTAGTCTTATATGCTTTGTAATTGCTTGAATTCAATTATGTGTAGAAAAGCAGACACAGAAATTCGTGTGGTTCGTTAACATTGTGTTAGTTACAACCACAAACAAAGGAAGAGCAATTTATTATTAGAGAGAAAATATTAGATTATAGATTCAAAAGACCTAGTAGAGTTAGAGAATTTATTTAATGCACTCCTCTAAACCCCTGTTATAGGTAATTTCGGGCTAGTAAAATATCAAAGTAAAAAGTCAAACCAAGAGAGTTATCAAATCCTGAAAATGAACCTAAGACCGACTGGAGGTAGGCCTGAGATAGTTCCTATACATTGGGAAAAGGAAATTGAGTCCAAAAAGGCCCAATTGGCCCGCCTCAGAGGTCGAGACTTATAAACCCCTCAAGAGAGGTCAATCCAGATTGACCATTTAATCTGAAACATCCCTAGCAGCCTAATCCAATCATTGAGTGTTCAATTTGAATCAGAGAAGGAAATAGAATCCTAGTCCAAGAAGGATAAGGGAGACCCCTAAACTCCATTAGAACATGGCAACCCAGCAGAAGGCAAGCTCAACTCCTCCCTATAAACTACTTGCTTTGGCCTTTGTGTTAAGATCTGACTTAAGTATCGAAGTGGTTGTGGCAAGTACCACACCAATGTGTTATTTTTCTTTTTTTCTTTTTTTTTTTTATTTATTATTATTTTGTAGGTAAACTCTTCTCTAAATTATAAATTTACCATTAGCGGCATGTGATAGTCAGGTGAATTCACTTGACTAGATTTTGTCATCAACAATCTTAGAGCCAAAATCATAAATAGATCAGAGACCTCTTGCTTGATTGTTCAAAGAGGTAAATAATAAATTTAAGACATTCCAACAAAAATAACATTCCTAGAATATGGACATGTGAATAGATCTTGTACAATTTAAAATAAAATGTGCTATAATATTTTTTTTAATCTCATACTTATACACATATATGTCTCTCTCTTCTACAAGATGACTTGTAGATCAGATTTTAATGTGTAATGAGGAGTCATAATCACAAACTTATTGGGGATGTTTACTTTCATCGATAATGGAAATTTTTTTTGATAGGTACCAAAATGCCCTTTTATATTAATAATTAATTTTATGATAGCCTATTTTTTGTACTTATTTACTTATTTTTATTTTATTTACAAATTAAAATTTTATATTTATGAAATTTAACATCTAAACCAAAGAATATAGAATTGAAAAAAAAAAAATTTGCTAATCTAATTTAAATTTAAATTTTGTTGTTGATTTATTTTTTCAAAACAATTTTGATATGAATTTAACTAACAGAGGTTTTTAGAGATGATTATATATTTTAAAACAAAATCTTTAACTATATAATGGGTTTTTTATTTTTTAAAAAATAACAATGCAATCTTGAACCAGAGCTAGAAATATCCGTATGGTTTCAGAAAAAAAAAAAATCGAAAAACAAAAAAGTTTTGTAGTTACGTGCTAATTTTGGTAGTCGGGACAATCCAAGTACTCTACCACAATGCTCTTCTACCTATAAGGTATTTTTAGTTTTTTCTTTGATTTTATTTTGTGGAATTACAAGTGTAATTTGGTGGAAAAGGTTTTGGTATTGTCATTTTGTTGATCATCAATGGCTTTTGTATTATCAACCATATGTATTTTTGAAGAAATCGTGACTCAAATACCTCCGCTAGTTTTTTGTTTATAACTAATTTTATCTTGTAACAGTCAGTTGGTATATGTTATAAATACCTCTGATCAGAAAACAAAACAGAGTTAGGTTCATCATTTTCTATTTTTCTGTAAACAAACAAGTTGTATGCAATCTTCTTAGTGAAAAGAACCTAAATCTTCCCGTGGATGCATGCATCTTGGCCGAACCACGTAAACCTGTGTGTTTCTTCTTCTTGTCTTTATCTTCTTCGTTCTATCGACTGTAATCTTTCTGCAAATCGCGCAAAACAATCTTGCTTTCAAATCGTATCGAATTCTAGAGTATCGAGTTGAATCGTGCATCGATTTCTTCATCTAGTAGTTTTGAGTCAGTGTAGAGAAAAATATGAAATCCTGCCCAAAGGGATTAGTGAGCACCTTTTCTTTTGTGAACACTGTATTCTAGGAAAAACAACCAGAAAAATTTCACAAAATCTCAACATATCACCAAAGAAATATTGGATTATGTCCATTCTGACCTATGGGAACCATCTCCTACACCAAGCCTTAGTGGCTCAAGATATTTTCTAACCTTTATAGATGATTTTTCTAGGAAGAGCTGAATATACTTTCTTAATACTAAGAACAAAGTTTTTTGGAAGTTTAAAGAATGGAAAACTATGATAGAAACCTAAACATCTAAAAGGTTAAAATACTTCAGAACCGACAATGGGCTTGAGTTTTGCAATGAATACTTTGACAAATATTGTAGTGAGAATGGTATAACTAGGCATAGAACTGTGAGGTATACACCTCAACAGAATGGAGTTGCTGAGAGGTTAAATAGAACCATAATGGAAAAGGTTAGATGTTTGCTTTCTGATGCTATCCTAAGTGAAAATTATTGGGCAGAAGCTGCAACCTACACAGTGTATACCTTGAATAGGTGCCCTCAAACATCTCTAGAGTTGTTTACCCTTGAGGAGAAATGGACTAATCATCCTCCTAATCTAGATAACCTCAAGGTCTTTGGATGTGTAGGGTTTGTTCACCAAAATAAGGGAAAGGTGAAAGCCAGAGTAGTTAAGTGCATGTTTGTAGGATTTACAGAGAGTGTCAAAGGATATAAAATGTGGCATCCAGTTGAGAGGAAGTTTATAATTAGTAGAGACATCACTTTTAGAGAAGAAGAGATGTTTATGCAAAAAGAGAAAAAGCTTGAGGATGAAGGTGAGTCATCCACAACAGGAATTGAGATGGAGTTACCCACTGAGCAACCATAGAATCTAACCTCCCTAGTGACACAGGAGAAGTTGAGGAAGATGCAGAGGAACAAGAGAAGATTGCAAATGAGCAACCTGATTTGAGTCAGTATGTCTTAACTAGGGATAGACAAAGGAGAACTATTACCCCTACAACTAGATATACTGAAATGAACTACACGAATTTGGTTTTAAATGTTGTTGTGGCTCCTACTAACCAAGAACCAACAACCTTTGAAGAAATAACAAGTTGTGCTAATGCAAGGGATTGGATAGAAGCTATGAATGAGGAGATGCAGTCAGTAAATGTGAATGACTCTTGGTCTTTAGTTCCTCTGCCTAAGGGTTACAAACTAGTTGCCGCTAAATGGGTTTTCAAACTTAAAGAAGGTGCATCTTGTGATAAAAAACCTAGATATAAAGCAAGGCTGGTTGCAAAGGGGTTTACTCAAAGGAAAGGAATAGACTACTCAGACATTTTCTCTCCAGGTTCAAAACAAACCTCCATAAGATTTCTTTTATCCTTAGTTGCTCAAAATAATTTAGAATTGTATCAACTAGATGTGAAAACTGCATTCCTTCATAGATATTTAGAAGAGACAATCTATATTACGCAACCTAAAGGATTTAAAGTTAAAGGAAAAGAAAATATATATTGCTTACTCAACAAGTCAATCTATGGGTTAAAACAATCACTTAGGTGTTGGTATAGAAGGTTCAGTGACTATATTTCTAGCATTGGATTCCAAAGAAGTTCATTTGACATATGTGTTTATGTAAATATAGGTTCCTATAAGGATAAGGGTTACCTACTCATATATGTGGATGATATGTTACTGGCAAGTAGGTCCAAGGAAGATCTAACCCATGTTAAAAACCTCTTAAAAAGGGAGTTTGATATGAAGGACATGGGAGAAGCAAACAAGTTCCTAGGAATTGAAATCCTAAGGAACAAGGAGGAGTTTGTTCTAAGCATCAATCAGTCTAACTACTGTGAGAAGATCCTAAAAAGGTTTAATATGAGTGATGCTAAACTTGTAAGCTTACCTATTGCTCAATACTTCAAGTTATCCTCAGCTAACTTTCCTAAAGATTCTGACCAAGAACATTAAAAACAGATAGCTGTCATACTTTATAGTCAGGCGGTTAGAAGCCTAATATATTTAATGATTTCTACCAAACTTAATCTTTCATATTCAACTAGCCTTGTTAGTAGATATATGTCTAACCCAGGTAAGAGACACTGGGAAGCTACTAAATGGATCCTAAGGTATTTAGTTTGGTCTAAAAACTCAAGACTAGTCTATAAAAAATTAGCTGAAACAAACTTAGAACTATATGGATATGTGGATGATGACTATGCTGGTATTTGAACAAAAGGAGGTCCTTAACAGGTTAGCTATTCCTTTATGGTCCTAATCTAATCAGCTGAAAAGCAACACCACAACCTATAGTAGCCTTATCTACAACAGAAGTTGAATATATGACTTTAACGGAAGCAATCAGAGAGACATTGTGGTTCAAGGGATTGCTGAAAGACATTAGAATAGATCAAACAATGGTAAAACTCTACTGTGACAATCAAAGTTCTATCCATTTATCCCAAAATCTACAATACCATACTAGAACTAAACACATTGATATAAAGTATCATTTTATCATAGACAAAGTTGAGACAGGGAAAATAGAAATCCTAAAGATTCACACATCATACAATGCAGTTAACATGTTAACAAAGCCTGTTTCAAAGCTCAAATTGGTCAAATGTCTAGAACAAGTTGATTTCGAACTTTCAGACACAGGGTGGTCAGAATGGTTAGAGTTAGGAAGATCAAAAGATTGCAAGGCTTTAGAGTTAAGGTGGAGAATTTGAAGAAGTCATGACTCAAATACCTCAGCTAGTTTTTTGTATATAACTAAATTTATCTTGTAACGGTCAGTTGGTATATGTTATAAATACCTCTGATAAGAAAACAAAACAGAGTTAGGTTCATTATTTTCTATTTTTCTGTAAACAAACAAGTTGTACGCAATCTTCTTAGTGAAAAGAACCTGAATCTTCCCGTGGACGTAGGCATCTTGGTCGAACCACGTAAACCTGTGTGTTTCTTCTTCTTGTCTTTATCTTCTTCGTTCGATCGACTTAAATCTTTCTGCAAATCGCGCAAAACAATCTTGCTTTCAAATCATATCGAATTGCAGAGTATCGAGTTGAATCGTGCATCGATTTCTTCCATTGAGTAGCTTTGAATAAGTCATTTTCATCTTCGAGCCGCATCGAGTAAAGATCAAGACTCATTGAGTAAGATCGAGTATAGTTCAGCATTAACCCAGTTCCATTAAGGATTGAACAGAAACTCGTCAAGGATAGAAGGAAATTTGCATCGAGCAGCGAGTAGAAACCTATCGAGCATCGAGAATTTGACAGAGTCTTTCTCAGCCATTTCTTCATCTTCTTAGTGTTGATCTTGAGTAATTGGGCCTAGAGAAGATTGAATAACCCATTTTTTCTTTTAAAAAAATGAAAGAGGGAAGAGCAAGATGGTTCTGATACTATATTAGATAGTATGAAGTTTCATCTTAAAATCAAATAACAATGAGAAAAATAGCTGATTTATCTTATAAGAGTATAGAATTCCTTGGTTTTTCCGATGTAGGATTCTCAACAATAATAAATAATGGAACCCACGATTAATTTACATTCAGATTTTGGTAAGTAATATGAATTGTAATGTGGTGTCTCCCACGATTGTGGATCCGCATTTGCTTATTACATTTACGAGTAAGTAAATGTGCTCTTATCTTTATCAAAGTAATAGGCGAACGTATTTGTTTTTATTAAGTTGGGGTGAAGTTAATTCATTAATTAATTATGTATTAAAATTTAAAATCTAATACTATCTTCAAGATTGTTTAAGAATATTTCTTTGGAGCCATGGAAATTTTATCGCCATTAGGTCATATACAAGATTAGTTTATGACCATTAAATCTTACACTTTGTTTAAAGTCAATTTATGGTCATTATATCTTTCATTTTATTCAAGCCCAATTTGAGGCTATTGGATTTACTTGATGACTAAGTTTATTTTGACTGTAAATAAGTGATATCCATATTATTGTCAAACCAAATACAACTCAAGTGAGTAAAGTGTGAGATAAGATAGAACGAGTTTCTTCTTATAACAAAGTTTGTTCTTACTCTATTATTAAGAAAGTTTGTAACTCCTATTTTATATAACAACATTCTTAAGTTCTTGCCTATGAGTTTTATCCTATGTTTTTACGGGGTTCCACATAAAATCAACATGTGTTAGTCTTTCTCTCATATTCTTCTTCATTATATCGATTTTCTCAATCTATTGCAATTGTGATTTTACTCTATTTGGTCACTTAATCCATATATGGTTAGACTCATAAAAGGAAACTAAAATTATATTAGGGGATAAAATAGTAAAAAGAACCTATTTAATGAATTATATTAAAGCTAATACTTGAGTGCAACTTTGATTGCATCCATTTCAATGCATCCCTTCGATCACAAAGGAAAAAAGTGTATAAAAAATATGTTTCATAAAAAAAGAGAAAAGTTTCCACGTTATATTTTGTGATTTAGATACTTGACTGGGTTGCACAAAAATGAATAAAGTAAAATCTATAGATTGCACTCAATATATTACTGTTTATTTTTCATTATTATTCTAGACTTTTTAATATACATAATCTTTCCTATATTTTGTTTCCAGATTTATTAGATTTTATTTAATACTTTTATTTTAATTTGCTTTATCTCTTTTCTCAGTATAATAATTACGATAATGTGTAGAATAGAAGATCAAGAACTATACGTCAATTACCATTAAACTAAATTTATAATTACATCATTATATTTCTTCTTGTGATCATATTATCTTATTTTTGTTCTCTAACTTTTTTTTTCCTTTTACATTTTTCATTTTCTTTGGATTTCTATTCTTCCTCCCTAATCTATTTCTCCTTTTTTTTTTTCCTTTGTAATTTTAAACTAAAACAAGAAAATGATTTGGTTAACAAATACATTTAACTTTTAATGAAAAAAAAAAGGAAACAGAAATCCAATTGGTTACAAGTTACCTAACATATTAAAAACAAATTAAAGCTTCATTTTTTTAGAAATTTAGAAAATTAAAATTTTATTCTTTAAAGGAAAAAGTCTTCTTTTAAAATTCTTATTGCTTTGTGTCACTGCATATTTTTTTTTTTTTTTTTCAATTTTTAGTCCTACAACCTATTAATTCATCCATAAATAAGTAAATTATTGTTGAAATAATTTAGGTCCATCTGATAATATTTTTGTTTTTTCTTTTTCTCATATTTCTTATATTTTAAGAACAAGAGAACCAATAAAATGTTTGGAAGCAATTTCCATTGTTTGATAGGTGTTTATAGTTTCTTGTTTCTAGTACTTTATCTTCTTATTTTATACTTCATGTGTAATATAATTATACAATACAAAATTATATAACATTTATTAAAACATATTAAAATATGAATAAATACATATACATTATCTAATACAAAATTAGTCCCGACGTAAAATAAAAAAAAATAATACAATTTTTTTATCTTTCAAATGTTGACCAAATTTGATTTCCATTGTTCTCTCCTCTTTCTCCATTCTCTCCTTTTCTCTCTCATTCTCTTATCTCACTTTTTATCTCTCTCATCAATTTGGAACCTTATAAAATGGAAGTCGACTAGCAAAGAAGAAGTTTCGTGAAGAAATAAAAGGAAAGGATAAAAACCCCATATAAGAGGAAACCAGAATAATAACCAAGTGTATAACATCATTTAAAAAGAATTGTAAATATAGACAAGTCTATCTGCGATAAACTTCTATCGTTGATAGACCTTAACTAGTGACATGGTCACTTATAGACTCCAATCAATAATATAGTCGATCATTGATTGACTATTAAAATTTGGCCATATTTCCAATTTTTTTTTTACATTATATTATATCTACTAATACTTTGGGTCTAATAGTTGCAACTGCCCCTATTTTTTTTGTTGCTTGTTCATTATATAATATGCACACTTATATATTATAATAATTTTCAATTTCAAACTTTTTCAAACATCATTTTTTTTATTACGTTTTAATTATATAATATGTTTACTAATATATTGTATTAATTTTAAAATTTAAAATTTTCTATATTTAGATTTTTATATTATTTTTACATCTTATTTTGATTTTAAATTTTGATTTTTAATGTTTAGTACAGTTGGAATCAATTACAATTTTGCAACATATAAATGTTATTTATCCAATATGTTTTTATGTTTAAAATGAGCATAGCTCAATTGACATAATACTTGTACTATCACTAAAATACTGTTGGTATGTTCTATAAATACCTCTGATCTTTAAAACAAAAACAACAAAAATTGTCGAACCACGTAAATTATGTGTTTCATCTTCTTACCTTATCTTTCTTCATACGATTGTCTTCTTTCTGCAAATCGCACGCCATTCATTCACCATTCAAATCGCATCGAATAAACTAAGTATCGAGTTTAATTATGCATTGATCTTCGCTATCGAGTAGCTTCAAATTGATCTTTTCACCTTCGAGTTGCACAAAATATCGTTCAAGAATCATCGAGTAAGATCGAGTATTAGTTTAGTTGTCATCGAATACCATCGAGAATTTAACAGAGACTCGTCAGACGAATAAGGGAATTCTCATCAAGTATCAAGTAGAAAAAAGTCCAGCGTCGAATATCGATCATCGAGGATTTGACAGAATATTTCTTAACCTTTTCTTCATCTTTCCTGCGTTGATCTTAAGTATTTGGGCTCAGTAAAGAGTCGTTAAACCAACAAACTTCATGTTGGTATGGAAAATGATTGCTAGATCATTATTGTCTATTCACTTTGCTGAAGAGATGGAACTTTCGTCGAATCACTTATTATTTTTGGAGCTGAGCTTGAATGTAGAGAGATTGATAGGTCCACAATGGTGGATGTGGTCATTGGTACGACAAAGACATTACTCAATGGTGGGTGACAAGATGCATAAAATATTCTTAGAAAGGGAACCATCGAGAGTTGCAAAAAATGAAAATAATACCAACAAAATTTCACATGTACAATATTATTGTCACTAGTCCATCAAATTTTCTGATTTTGTCCAACGGTCTATCGACTTTAAGAAAATATCTCACGAATTGAAAATTTTTGAAACAGTTCATGATTCACGAATTCATTATCTTGAATGTTTAGGTCTCGGTAAATAATCGTTTGACTCTTATAAATATTAATCTTATTTATGATTTTCTTTCGTTTTGTTATCTACATTTTAAAAGCTTAAAAAAATAATTGAAAAAACCTTACGTGAATTCAATTTATTAACTAAGAAAATATGCAAATACCGGTCAAGAAATTGTGAGCAAATAATTACTATTTAAAAAAAAAAATAAAAAACTAAAAACCAAATAAATGAGATGTTCAAAAGACGTGAAAAATTGAACAACTCGGACTGCACCCAACCCAACCCCAAATTGTAACGGTTAGATTGGGTTGGAAATTTTTTTTATTGTTTATTTTATTTTTTAGGATTGGATTGGATTTTGGGTTACATTTTTTAAATTTCGGATTAACCTAATCCAAGTCGAATTATTTTTATAGTTTTAAATTTTAGGGTTTTCTATTGATACTCTCTTGTAACCACTCAACTTCACTTGTTTCATGCGTCTCTCATTGTCATCCCTCAGGCCTCACACAAAAAAGCTTCATCTCTGATAATTCGACACACAAAAAACCTTCGTGGTTTCAATATTTTTTATTATTCGTATCTCTCACCGTTGTCCCACGACTCTCCTTCTTCTGTGTCGTCAAACAAATATAGAAACTAAACTTGGAAGAATTAAAAAAAAAAAAAAAAAATTAGTAATAAAAATAACTCATTAAAATCATAGCCACAATTATACCATAGATGGAAGACCAACGGTAATACAGGCAAATCCCAATGGGGAGATAAATAAATAAATTGATTTAAAAACACTTTTGCTTCCTAAACTTTTATTTTAAAGAAAATAGTTCTAAACTTCGGTTTATTGATTTAGTTATTATACTTTCAATTTTATAACAATTTTAGTACTTGAATTTATGTGTTTAACAGTTTAGACTTGTACGTTTTAATTTGTAACGATTTAATTTTTTAAAACAAAATTTAATGTTAATTTAATTATTGAATGATTTAGATTTAGTGGTTGATAAACGGATTAGATTCCTAATTAGTTTATTGACATACTTATGCAATAAATCTTATTAAATTTTATAACTAAATTTGCAGACATAGATTAAATATCCTTGCAAACTTTAAATTACTACTAGGACTATATAGAGTCTAATAACTACGATCCCAAAGACTAAAGTATTACTTTTAAGAAAGTATTCGGAATGGAACCAAAGTCCTACGTTGGTTAGATAAGGGAAGGAGAACAATTATCTTCATTTGTACGAGGTATTTTTATGATGAAATCAAAAGAAGAACCATGAAGGTTTACGTTCAAAATGGATAATGTCATACCATTATAAAGATAGTTGAAGTGTCATCCCAAAGTTTAGGAAACACATTTTAACCCAGGGACAAATAATTTCCAACAAATATGTTTTTCTTTTAAAAACATCATCCTTTAGTTATTTTTTTTCTTCCTTAAGTTCAACGAATCATAATCACTGTTGTTATCATTATTTTTAATAAGAACATAATAATAAAACAACAAAACAACTACATCTAACACATACATATATATCTTCTGCAACGAAAAAAGATGGTTACGCAGAACCCAACCATAAAATCAACCAGACCTTAGCACACAAACATTAGAACTAATTACACAAAGAACGTCAAAGGCTCCAAAACAAATGAATACGGTTGTCTCATAAGCATTCAAATACAAAATTTGTAGGTACATTATGATATATGATAATCCATGCCACTTTCTCTTATGATCATCTAGTGTAATTTCAGTGCATTGTATAAATAAGTAGGGGAGAATTCACAGAACTTTATGCTTGGGGAGGGGAGCTTGAATTTATGTTTGGGTGCATTGGGATACCTGGTTAGAAATGAAGTAGGTCCTCACAATGCAACTAAATAGACAAGAGAAGAAGATTGTTCTCTTATTCACACAAGATTGGAGAAACTAGAACTTGAATATTACTATATTTTCTTGGTTTGCATACAAATGACAAATCCTACATATATTTATACTAGTAGAAAAATACATGAAAAGATATCAATGATAAATGCAAATACATGTGACTTTTCACCAATACATGAACATTCATCAATGTATCTTGTAATTCATATATTCAACTATTCCTTGAATCTCAACTATTCATATATCTAATTAAATGTAATTTATGTACCTTGAATATAAGTCTAGATTAATTCTATCATATCCTTATTTTTTTTTAATTTTTTTTTAACTTTTTAATATTTGTACTGTCGACTGATAGTAAGGTTTTTTGAATGCTTTGATCAAATAAAATAATATTCATCCTAAACTTTTACAATAAAAGTGGTACAAGTCAATCCACAAATAATCGAAAGTATTTATCAGAAAATATGCTTAAAGTTTCAAAGTAATTTACTTTGGGGGGAGAGGTGATAATCAATTGAAAATCGAACAAAGGTTTTCGAGGTATCCTAATTGCTTATTTGATCATTGAACACATTTAGTACCGGTAAATGGAAATCCAAAACACCTAATCAATCAACATATTTAGATGTAATGCATCATAAACATATTAATCAACCACATTAAATTATAGGGATAAAGCTAAGATGCATGAAAAGCAAGTAATGCCTCACAAGTCAAACAGTACATACGATATTCAACTAAGGTAATTAAATAGTGCTTCTTGAATGGACATAAAAAAAACTTCACAAGTTTAAAGTAACTTTGCTATCACGCGATTAAGGATTCCAACTCTTATGGATTAAGAGTTAACTTATAGCAATAAATAATACAATTTTGACTAGTTTGTCAGAAACACAATTATAAAGATAAAGCAAGTTGAATATCCGTTAACAATATAGAAATAATCAAGTTCGGAATAAGTTTCATAAGTGCTTCAATTAGGAAAACCTTTAACCCAAGCTAGAACTAACCTATTAACCCATATAAGCCTTCATCTTCAATGGATATAAGTGTGGAAGACCAAAATACAACATAAGAGGAAAATTACAGAGAAAATAGAGAGGCACGAGTGGGAAATTCGAAATAGACACTAAGTGTATTGGTGGATGACTTGTTCAAACGCAAAGTGTCCAATTTATATACTATCAAGGGCACTGCGGCATCGTACTTTTTCCATATATGCTAATTTTTCCAAAAACGTGATCACACTGTGGCATGACAAGATAACGAACTGTCACTGATGTATTGATAATTTATAGAAATACAAGTCATTGTATCTATTTATTTAAGAATAATTAGAAATAATTTGAGGAAAGGACATTAACTTGATATAAATTTATGCAGATAATCACACATTGCGTTCATGTGTTATAAAATTAGTAAATTTTGGAACTTATAAAATCTAATATCTTTGAGCGTAGGATTTCAATGAAATGAAGCAAAAATCAACTAAGGAAATAAAAGTTGCAGTCATGGGCGCATAGAAAGTGATCAGATCAACGTCCAGTCTTGTGTTTAGAGAACTATGCGTTGAGCAAACAACATGAAAGAAAATGACAAAACACGTGGATGGTGGAAGTCAAATCAAGGCGCAAGTTCGCAGTTGATCTGAAACATTCGCGACAGAACCAATGAATTTGTGATGCGAATGATTGGCCCAATAGGATATGGAATGAAGTGCAAAGGTATCAGTGCATCATTAGAAAGAGGCAAAGAAGCTTCCCTCTTGATGCCTATAAATAGCACATTGAAATTGAAGCTAAGTGTATGATTTTCTTCCAAGAAATTGGTCAAAACTGTACAAAAAAATATCCACATTTTCATCATCATCTTTAACCTCTAAATTTTGTTTTACAAAATGCACATAACTCAGAGTGATGGAAACTATAGAAAAACATAAATCTAAGCATGCTTCCTATAGTTCAAATAGAGAGGAAGAGATTAAGAAATCACATACCCTTGAAGATGAATTCTTCATGTTCCTCTTTAATTCAAGTCATCTTCTCTCTATCTCACAAACTCAACATCCACAAACTCAACAAACAGGAATAGACACCACCAATGGGTATTCTCCATTATTTCAGGGACAAGAACCGTGAAGAGGTATGAGCCTGCATTCAATCTTGGCGTGAGGGAAGGAGTGAAGGAAATCTAAACAGAGATCTCTATGAGTAGTGTAAATGGATCGTTCCAAATCCCATTCAGAATGAACACAACAATCATAGTCAACTGAAAACATACAAATAATACACAAACAGAAATTACAATATGCCACAAGAAGATATAAGAGATAGAGCATGCGTACTTTTGAAGAACCATTCTTCAAGTATCCCTCAATCAGTCTCCAATGTGTCCAAAGCAGCACTCGAATGTAACGATTAGAATATGACCTCCAACACGAACAACTTGATGCTCCTCTAACCCAATCGAGTCCAACTCGATCCTCCAACTGAATTAGAACACCACCACAAGTGTTACCTTTGTATTCTCAATGTGAGAATCCAAAAGTTGTGAACTCTGTATGATTTTAGATTGAGGAAGATAGGAAGTATACGATCGAGTAAGTGGGAGATATAAACACTACCTATCGTATAGACGATGTACTCGATCGTTTAATAAATGGAAACCTATCGTATAGACTTTGCTACTCGATCGTGTAGCAACGATCAACAAGTAACTATCGTATAGTCAACTCTTAATGATCGTGTATGCTTTCAATGACTATTGCTTAGTAAAAACTCTTTTTACTTGATAGCCTTTTCCATGAGCATTTTCTGAGTGAATCGACTACTAAATTTAGAAAACAATTTTTCTTTTATCTCACGGTTATCATAAAACTTCCAATAATCTCCCATCAAAATGACTATTAGAGAAAAAGGATTAATTATTATATAATTAATATATTATAAATAAATATGATATTTATAACCTATAGTTTTAATATTTCATCATAAGATACATATAAATCATAGTTCTTTTTCTATTTTATGGTACTTAATATAAATCATGTTCATATTAATTCCTCCAATTAATGTATCTAATATATTATATCAATTATATCACATAATTGAATTTTCTCTTGTTAATTTGAACAATTCAAACTAACCCAAAATATGATTCTCAACTTGAACCAATTGAGCTACCAAGGGGACCTCATGGACCTGTAGCTTAAAGCTTCAACTGTACGTGAATAACTGACTAAACTCTTTAGTCACGAGATCCACCATCCATTAACTATTGGTCACTCCACTAAAGACTAACAGTTGCACTTTTCGAACTACAGTTATATTTCTGTGTCCATATAACCAATCAACAATGTGATAACCCTTCACAAATCGCTCCTAAGTACAGCTCGGCCAACATATTATATCAATTTACCATTTTGCCCCTGTAGTTACATCTAACTCCTTAAGTGCCACAACAAATTTACCAGTTTGCCACATTTATAAAATAACCTATGTGACATGCTTCATGCAATGTCCGATTATTACTATATATAACTTTTATATATATAACGTGTAACAACCTAGCAAACATGCTATCATTCACCCTTATACTATAACATTTATAATATAAAGATGATGCATGTCAATGCTTTTTATGCATGAATAAATATAACTTTTATATTAATGATGCAAGAGCATGCTCTTACATAATTAAAATCATGCTTCTCTAAATTAGAACAATTACAATAAAGACATGATGCATGATCATTGCATAACCTAAAGTGGGATTTCCTATATGTGCATACCATATGATGTATAAAAACATACATCGCATGTAATAAACAAAGGATTAATGGACCGGGATGAGCCTTTACAAAAAATCGGAATGAAAAACCCTATCTATTACATTTTTCATCGAGCAAACTGGTTCACAGGCGAACCGGGTCTTGAACTGCCAGGAGGTCTTCATCGTGTAGCAAACTCCAGCATGTAGACGATCGTTCAGCGCGCACTAGATGATAGAAACTTCATCGTGTAGTAAACGATCGCGTAGAGGATGCGTTATTTTATGTGATGAAATTATGCAATGAAATGAGGTGATGGAAATGCGTCGAGTAACAAGCTTTCTCAGCGGAATCCAAGTATAAACTCCATTGAGTTTCCTGGTAAGTCCAGGGTCGGAGACTCGGGAAAACGGTATACGATGGTCATTTTCAAGAAGACTTTGCGGTAACCAAGAAATCAAATAGTTGTTTTGGGGTTGTTGTTTGTGGTAATAAAATAAACGAATGTGGCAGATTTGAGAAAAGATCGATTATGTGGTAGATACACTGAGTATGTGGAGGAACGGGTTGAGAAGGTCTTTAGCTAGCATTTCCCAGGAATGCGTCAAACTAAGTGATCATGCTACACTCATGCGACAGCAGATCATTTTCAAATGCAAATGCCGCGCTCCTAGTTCTAGGATGCATGTGTTGAATGCAACAATGTCCATAGATCTTATTCCTAAGTCTTTATTCTTTTCCAATGCGATGATGCAAGATGCACACAAAGACAAGGTGACTGCATACAATCATATCCTATCTCTAAGATGCATGTGATGCGTTAATAGCAAACAATGCTTATTCCTAAGCTCTTATCTCTTCATTATGCGTTCTAATTTGACTCTCCCGAGCCTAGATTCTAACCTGACTTTTCCAAGCCTAGATCCTATCCTTAGACTACCCTCTCGAGTATCTCTAATGGATGAATGATGCATACATAATACAAGATAATCATATAGAATGAAGATCCCCATTTAAGCTAGCAAAGTGCTTCTCAACCTATTAGACAGATTTAGCTACTTATGCGTAATAAACAGAGAGTGAACAGATATAAAGAAGTAAATTCCATTTCTATAGATAAGTTTAAATACAAGATGACAATGGAAGATAAGGATAGAGAGCCTGGTAGAAATCCCTTGTTTCCCAAGGCTTTTACACCGTCAACTCTATTCTATTCAAAAGATATTCCTGCTTCTGCAGGATCTATCCCTCTCTCCGATCTTGATGCTTTCGACACTCTCCCAAGTCCACCAGAACGATCTATCAGTACAATCTCGCTTCTATCGCTTCTTCCTTAAAATAAAAGAAAATCTAAAAACAAGGCTAATCTATCTACGAAAAAATTCTCTAAGTGTTTGAACTTCTTTGCTGAAGGTTGCCTTCGGTATTTATAGAGCTTCGGGGTGAAAGGCGACTTCTTTCTTATGATTGACAGATGGATGGCTTTAATTCTCTGACTGATGCGCTGAATATTTATCAACGAAAAACTGAGTGTACTCGCTACAGTAGATCGTTAGCGGCTTGTCAATTTAATTCGGACTCGACCCTCATCAGCTTTCTGTCCCATCGTGATTACTTATGCTTTTCACCTAGATGCACCCACCAAGTTGCACCGGCTCTATGCGGCAATCTTTCTTGGGCAGATGTTTGCGAGCACAAATCACTGCAAAACCTTGCGGTAGCGCTGCGCTCAACCATTGATTTCTTGTGATCGCACTTTTCGCCTTGTGTCAACGCATATTCTGCATAAAAATGCAAAAGTTAACTATTTTTATGCGATGAACGCATGCGACCGCAATGTCATGAACTTAATGCTTTTTGGACGTAATCTTGTATATTTTATCAACACAAACCTGCATTATTTAATAACTTAGTACTGTAATAACATGCATTTCTGCCCGCTATCACACCCCCAAATTTAAACAATGCTTGTCCTCAAGCATAAGCTAAAGATTTCCTTTAGAAAGTCGACCGCAATCTCTTTTCATTGATTTCTCCATTCAAATCCTATACACCAAAATTTCCTCAATTCTTATTCAAGTCTCCTCCTAAAATATTTCTAAGATCTAGGAACCACAAGTAAGCAAAAGGATACTCCAGAAGACTTGCGTCCCAGATGATGTTGCATACCAGCGTAGGGGTCACTCCATTTTCCTTTATTCCGGGTTCTCAGGTCTACAGAGGTCTTTTCTCTCTAAAAATCCCCCTCGCAATATGTCTTGACTCGTTTCCCATTAACCTTAAATGTACGGGTTGTCCTAAGTAATCAGCTCAATCGCACTATGCTGGAATATTTCTTTAATGATAAAGGGTTCGAACCAGCGCGACTTTAACTTGCCAGGAACGATCCGTAGCCATGAATTGAAGAGTAAGACCTTTTGTCCAACATGGAGATTTTTACCGCATAGCCTGCTGTCAGGCCACCATTTTGCTCGTTCTTTGTATAATTTAGCATTTTCATAAGCTTGCATTCTCCACTCATCAAGCTCGACCAGTTGTAGCTTTCTTGTCTCCCCTGCTGCTTTTAATTCAAAGTTAAGTTTCTTCATCGCCCACAGTGCTTTATGCTCCAGCTCTAATGGCAAATGATGTGCTTTACCAAATACTATTACATACAGAGACATGCCTATCGGTGTTTTATAGGCAGTTCGGTATGCCCACAACGCATCATCCAACTTTGTTGACCAATCTTTTCACAAAGGCTTTACCACCTTCTCCAATATCAACTTAATTTCTCGGTTGGACACTTCAGCCTGACCATTCGTCTGTGGATGGTATGCGGTGGCCACTTTATGGAGGACATTATATTTCAGCAGCAGATTTTTGACAGAGTAATTGACAAAATGGAAGCCTTTGTCACTTATTATGGCACGTGAAGTGCCAAAACGCGTGAAAATATTTTTCTTCAGGAATTTGGAGACTACGGCCACATCACTTGCGGTGCATGCTATTGTTTCTAACCATTTGGACACATAGTCGATGACTAGCAGAATATACTTGTGCCCATTCGAAGGTGGGAATGGTCCCGTGAAATCAATTCCCCATACGTCGAACAACTCCAGTTCTAGAATGATGTTCATGGGCATCGCATGTTTCCATGAAATATTACCTGTGCGTTGGCACCTGTCACACTTCATTGCATAGTCTCTGGCATCCTTAAATAATGTTGGCCAATAGAACCCACTTTGTAAGACTTTTGTTGCATTGTGCACCCTCCAAAGTGTCCACCATATGGTGAATCATGACTTTTCGATAATATGTATTGATAAGCAGCCTCCGGTACACATAGTCACATAACTTAGTCTGACCCCTTATTATACAGATTTGGCTCATCCCAATAATAATATTTGCATTCATGTTTGAGCTTCTTCTATTGGTGGTAGGTATACTCTTCAAGAAATTGCTCGAGTTGACTATGTCAGCATACTATTGTAATTCTTCAATCAGAAATAGCTGCTCATCTGGAAACACTACGCTCACCTCTGATTCCTTGCGATCAACCTCAGGATTTTCCAAACTGGATAAATTATCCGCAACTTGGTTCTTCGTCCCCTTGTGGTCAATTATTTCCATATCGAATTCTTGGAGGAGGAGAACCCATCTAATCAGCCTCGACTTTGCGTCCTTCTTTGTCATTAGATATTTTATAGTCGAGTGGTTAGTGTGGATGAGTACTTTTGATCCCAGCAGATATGCTCTGAACTTTTCTAACGCAAATATTACTGCAAGCAGCTCTTTTTTTATGGTGGTGTAGTTAGTCTGAGCAGGATTTAAAGTCTAACTGGCATATGCAATGGGATGCAATATTTTTTTTCTCTTCTGTGCTAGTACTACTCCCATCACATACCTGCTCGCATCACACATTATTTCAAAGGGAAGTGTCCAATCTGGCACGATCAAAACGGGTGCAGTCGTCAGTGCCTTCTTTAAAGTCATGAATGCGTTATGGAAATTATCATCAAAGTCAAATTACCTATCGTCTTCCAACAATGCACTCAGCGGTCGTGCTATTTTTGAGAAATCCTTAACAAAACGTCTGTAAAATCCAGCATGCCCCAAGAAACTTCTTACAGGCTTTACACTTGTTGGCGGTAGGAGTTTTTCAATTGCTTCTATTTTTGCCTTGTCTACCTCCAACCCATCCCGAGATACCTTGTGCCCCAGCACAATGTTCTACTTCACCATAAAATGGCATTTTTCCCAGTTAAGTACAAGATTTGTCTCCTTGTATCTTTTCAATATCTTCTCCAGGTTGGCAAGACAGACTTCATATGTGTACCTATAGACAGAGAAGTCGTCCATGAATATTTCAACAGAGTCCTCAAGATATTATGAAAAGATGGCCATCATGCACCTTTGGAACGTGCCGGGCGCATTGCAGAGGCCAAATGGCATGCGGCAAAAAGAAAAAGTTCTGTATGGGCAGGTGAATATGGTCTTTTCCTGATCTTCGGGAGAAATCATAATCTGATTATAATCGGCATATCCATCCAGAAAGCAGTAGAAGTCCTTTCCATCCAGATGATCGAACATTTGATCAATGAAAGTTAAAGGGAAATGATCTTTCTTCATTGTCGCATTCAGCTTGCGGTAGTCCATGCAAATACGCCACCTGGTGACGGTTCTTTGTGGTATCAGCTCATTGTTTGCGTTGGGGACTACCATCATCCCTCCTTTTTTTGGCACGCACTGCATGGGGCTGACCCACGTGCTGTCTGTTATTGGATAAATGATGCCCGCATCTATCCACTTTATTATCTCCTTTTTAATGACCTCTTTCATCGCAGGGTTGTGTCTATGCTGATGTTTAATCGATCCTTTATGGTTTTCTTCGAGACGAATTCGATGCATACAGTATGCGGGGCTAATTCCTCGAATGTCTGCGAGCGTCCAGCCAATCGCTTGCACATACTTTCTTAGAATGCTCAGCAACGCATTCTTCTAGTCTTCATTAAGTTCAGAGGAAATAATGATTGGCAGCTTTTCATTCTGCCCCAAAAAATGCATACTTTAGGTGATTTGGAAGGGTCTTCAACTCTATTATTGGTGGTTCTTTCAAGGACGGTTGTATTGTTTTTCTTTCTTTATTTTCTGTTGGCTCTTCTTCTTAGGTTGCGATCATTTCATCTTCCTTGTTTGTTTTTTCTATGATCGCATTCCATGTCACAATAGATGCGTTTATATCCTCATCTTCATTTTCATTGCCAGGCTTCTCTTTTTCATTCAAACTTTGGTCGCCGTCAGATTCATTCAGGTCTTCGTCGTCATAAAATCTCATGGCATGGATGATGTTGAACTTGAGCTTTTGTACATTCACGCTCAAGGTGATCTCTCCTTTGTGAACATCAATCTGGGCATAACCTGTTGATAAAAATGGTCGCCCCAGGATGATGGGCACGTCTTTGTCGACTTCATAATCTAAGATGATGAAGTCGGCTGGTAATATAAATTCGTCGATGGTAACCAGCATATCCTTCACTTTCACTTCTAGATGCACCAGACATTTATCTTCTAGTTGGACAGTCACGGTCGTGGGCGTAAGTTGCCTCACATTCAACTGCTTAAAGATCGACAAAGGCATCATGTCGATGTTGGCTCCAAGGTCACACAATGCTTGCCCGATGTACAGTCCTCCAATGGAACAAGGTGTAGTAAAGCTCCCAGGATCGCTCATCTTCGGTGGGTATATTGATTTCGAGCTCTACATCAAAGCCATCGTGGCAAACTTACCAGTGCTTCTCTTCTTGGTTACTATACCCTTTAGAAACTTTGCATATGTGGGCATCTCTTCAATCGCTTCACTGAAGGAATATTAATGTGCAATTGTTTTAACATAGTCATGAAGCGTTGTACTGTACCTTGTCATTTTTCTTCTTTCTGAGTCTCAGCGGGAAAGGTGGAACCTGTACTCTCATGGTCCCTTTTTCTGTTGGCTCTGAGGTGGATGCAACTTCTGGTTCTATCGCTTCTTTTTCCAGCGTAATCAGAGCCGTCAGGCTAGGCTTCTTCCTCTCCCCCACCACAGTCTTTCCACTCCAAAATTTCACGACTTGACATTGCTCTTTACCTATTCCTCCGGGTTACGTGGGAGTTCTGTTGAACTTGGCAGGGCCTCTTGCGGTCTGTTCTTGAGCTCACTCGCAATCTGGCTCATTTGTAATTCTAGGTTGCGGATGGAAGTAGCCTGATTTTGAAGCACAGTTTCGTTTTTCTCAATATACTACTTCAACAAATTTTCCAAGGAGGAAGATTGCAGTGGTTGTAAACTACTAGCTTGACTGCTCGTCTGACCGTTATTTCGCAGGAAGAATCCGAGTGGCCCTTCTATCTGTGCCACAGATTTGAAATTTTGCTGCTGATTCTTCCACGCAAAGTTGGGGTGGTTTCTCCACCCGTGGTTGTAGGTGTTAGAGAATGGATTATTTTTCACAAAATAAATAGACTGTGGGTTATGCGGGCATTCTTCCATTGCGTGTCTATCACTGCAAGTCGTACACCTTGCGATAGTCTGATTAATTGCGTTCACTTCCCACTATGCGGTGTTGGGCTGTTGATTGTGATTCCCTGATTAGGTTCATCATCGCATTCATCTGACTCTGAAGTGAAGCGATAACACCATTGTTTGCATCATTATCCTTTATTCTCAGTCTTTGATCGCTCTCTCTCCAGTCCTCGTGATTTTTAGAGATACGATCCAGAATGTTCTTAGCCTGGTCATATCTTTTGTATAGTAGACCACCAGTGGCTCCTGCATTGGCAGCAGTCTGCGAAGCGGAATTTAAACCGTGATAAAAGATCTCATTTTGTAAGTAGTCTGATAATCCGTTGTGTGGACAGTTCTTTACTAGCCTCTTAAACCTTGCCCAGGCATCGCTGAGCAATTCGTCTATGTCTTGTTCAAAATTGGTTATTAGTTTCCTTCTTCTAACATTCTCAGTAGGTAGGAAATATTTCTTCATAAACTTCTCTACGACCTGTTCCTATGAAATGATCTCTCCCGGCTCGAGAGGATACACCCATTTTTGTGCCTGATCACACAGAGAAAATGGAAACAAAGTTAGTTGAACTTCTTCGACAGAGATATTCGGGAACAAAAAAGTATTGCAGATTTCTATAAATCTTCGAAGGTGGGCATGCGGGTCCTCGCCACGCCTACCTCCTAATTGTCCTATAGTCTGGATCATCTGCAGCATCACTGTCTTGATTTCGAATCAGGATCCATTAAGGGTAGGCCTCATGATTTCTGGAGAGAAATCGTAGAGGTTTGGCAATGCATAGTCCCTAATGGGCCTATTACGATTGTTTTCTAGTAAGATTGGATTCGCCATGACGTTGTTTTCGTATACAAACTCTTTGTATAGGACGGCCTCGCTCACATGTCCCCAACATGAATGATCAGAATCAGATCATCTGTGACAAGTCACAACACTTGTGACCATTCCACAAAGCAGGCCGCGTCCATAGCGTTACCAGGATAAGGTTTCCCTCATATATCCATATACTACAAACCATTTTTGTTATCACTCAAGACATGATCCACTTCTATGTCACCACATACATGCTTGAGTCACATACAGATAACCAGGGATTTTATGCTTATTAATTTGTGGTAAAGCAAATAAAACAATTAACCGACCAAATTATAAGATGTGAAGTAAATATCATATATTAACAACACAAGTGTTCGTACAAACTGTTTATAAATTACAGGACACGAGACTTTAGGGCATGAACCCTTTGATCTCAAAAATTGAGAACTGACGTTCAAAAAAATCTTGCAACAAGTCCATGATCTTACGTGCAATGATCATGTTCTCAACCATTTTGGCCAATACATTAGGTATACTAGCCAAAATGTGAAGTTGGGCCATCGAATTAGCCTTCACCACATCTCATATGCATTATGAACATGTTGCGGTGCATTAAGAGTTGGGATTTGAGGACACTCCTCAACCATGACAAACTCGAGTTCGTTTACCACGGAATATGTTTTAACAAACTCTTTCCAATGTATGTAATCAGTCAAATTAAAAGATGCAACTACTCTTTGAAAACAAAAATATAATTTGGTTTAGCAAAATCTAAATGAACCCTTTATGACATCTAGTTTTACAATGACGCTTCAGTGGTTTAGGACAAAAGCCACCAAAGAGTAGTCAATTTATCCTTCCTCTGCATTGAGACACTCTCAACCAGTCATTAATACCAGAAAATCTCTTGTTCCTATAACGACTAGCCATCATTGATTTGGTCAAAAAATCATTAACTTGCTTAACAATTTCTCGTAAGTGTGACCCTTCATTTTAGATCCTAGAGTTCCACCCCAAGCAGCCTATCCATTTCTGAAGTTCACCTTAATATTGACGAACCGCACAAACCATCCAAAAGAGGACCCTCCCAGGGTGCCACGAGGCCGTGAAAGAAGATCTCACGGTGCAAACCAATGAATGAGACCGCATGACATGTTGACACACATCCTTCACCCACTTACTATAAACACTCTCTCCATCCACCTTGATATTGACTCGTGCAAACACCATACGAAGGGGGATGCTCCCAGGGCACCACGAGGCCAAACATGAATCTCCCGGTGTGAACATTAAGGGAGAAACATGAGTGGAATTGACATATCATATATATCTTTTCCTCCCACTGGGTATTTTATAACCTAGGGTTTAGTTTACTTAGAAAAAATACGGCTAACGATTTTAACTAAGTGACTTTTTAGGTTTGCCTAAAAGTAACTCTTACTTTGGAAAATTGAACAAATTTTGATCATAATTCATTAAACTCTTTATTGAAGTTTTTGATCAACTATTGCATACTTGTAGCAAATCTATCTAATTCACCTTTTCAAGTAGGTTCCCAGGTAGGGGTGTTTCATTTCCGTCAGCTTAAATACCCCAACCGAGCCAGAACCCGCCTTAGACAAAATGTTCCTTATAGATAGATTTAATACAAATT
The DNA here is from genome assembly GCF_027475165.1 of Benincasa hispida. Lineage (NCBI taxonomy): Eukaryota > Viridiplantae > Streptophyta > Magnoliopsida > Cucurbitales > Cucurbitaceae > Benincasa > Benincasa hispida. Next base: position 35,449,069 of record NC_143483.1, read on the forward strand.
TAATATTTTATTCAAATCAATTTAATCCTATTAAATCGATTCAAAAGATTAAACTTAGGCATCTAGTCTCATTAGAACCAAGAATTTAGGTCTATCTCAATCCAATTTTATAACCCTTTTAAAACATGAGTTCACCTAAGTTCGCATGCAACTCTTTCTTATTTATTTTAGTTCTAATTTCCAATATAACACTTATAACAGGAAACAACTAAAACCAACCACAATGCAAAGCAACAAATACAAGGCATTCATAACTCTTATAAATAAGCCTAAGTGTCATGCTCCATGCATTGTTCATTTATTACTACTGGTATATAGCACTTATATAACAAAGCAATGAACCAAGTATACATGCTCCCATACACCCTTATACTATAACTCTTATAATATAAAGATGATGCATGCATAAATATAACTCTTATATTTCATGATGCATGAGCATGCTTTCTTTTAATTTCATCATGTCATTTACTATATTATAACACTTGCAAAATATGATGCATGAATAAAATTCATAACCTAAGGTTAGTTTTAAATCTATATGTCATACATTATGGCATATAAACAAACATATATCTCATGTACATTTAAATAAAAGTTGATAAATGGGGATAATTAGCTTTAAATCCTTAAAAAACTAAGCTAATTATTACAAAGGGGAATGAGTCTATCGGTTCAAATAGGCGAACCAGGTCTTGAACCGTCCGGGCAAAGATCGCATCTCCTTGATCGTGTACCAACTCCTTGTGATCGTCTAACAATGTTGTGAGCATAAACGATCGTTTAGCAACGATCGTGCACCTTTGACTATGCGATGAAGCATGAAGGTCACGCGATTGTGTAGAGCACATTGTGCAATGCATGCCTTAAACGATTAAGTAGACGACAACGATGCGGTGAAGCATAATCATCTAAACGATCGCTGAGCAAGTGTAAGGTATCATATACCAGGTGATCATGTAGACAGTGACTATGCGATGAAGCATACTGAACTACACGATCGTTTAGTGCGCACGCCTTTTATTAACCGATGAGTATCAAATACTCTATGCGATCGTTTACCCCAAATGTCCACACGAACGAGCAACTAACGCTACTCGATAGAGTACTCTTTATGCCCATCGTTTACCATTAGCTATACGATCGTTTAGTAAATACTACACGATCGGGTAGGACTTTTCTACACGATTGTTTAGCCAAATCGCAACGATCGTTTAGCCTAAACTACACGATACGACCAACCTTTTGTCTTCTTCCTCAATAAGAACTGCATCTCTATGCTTCAAAACTTCATCACGAACGACTCAAAAAAATTCAAACATTTTGAATACAAACTCGATTGCTTGTTAATTATGCCCAAAAACGTAGGGGCCCTTACAAATTAACACTTTGTAAACTTAAAGAAAGCTTTAAGCAGAGGCAATCATCTTGTAAACATCCATCAACACATCCACAAACACATTTAACTCTTAAACGCATTGTAGAACAAACTTAAAATGCACTAAGATTGTAAAAGAAGTTCAATAGAGCAATGAAATATGGAATATCAGAACAACCTAACTCTAGGGAAGGAACGAATTCCGTCTTATGTAGCTGAACAACATGGTGTGGCCACCATGTTCAAGACCCAAAATTAGCCCTTAAGAGAGCAATTTATCTACTTACCCCTGCTTCAGTGAATGAGTGAATTCCGTCTGGTGTAGCTAAGTTCCTAGTTCCCCAATTAGACGAATCCCCAAAAAGGTAGGATTGTTGAGGTTGCAATCTGACCACTCTCACTTATATTAATCAAAGGACTGCTCTCATAGGCAGGTGTTTCCAACTCACTCAGGATTAAGGATATGTCACCTATGGTCATTTTAGTGAAATGTAAGTCTCAATTATCAATGGTGTTATATAAAGAGACTAATCATCTCGTGGTACGGTCTTATACATAATTTTTGTTTAGGACACCCCACTCGCATGTCTCCACATGAATGGTCAGGATTAGATCATTTGTAGTACTTTCCAACACTTGTAAATATCTACAAAGCGGACCATATCCGTAGTGTCTCTAGGATAAGATATCCCTCTTTTATCCTTATACTACAAACCATTTAGATTATTACTTAAGACATGATTCATTTGTATGTCTCATATACATGCTTAAGTTACATGAAATAACCACAGATCTTAGTTTATTGGATGTGAGTAAATGAAAATAAATTAACATTTGTTTTATTAATAACAATGTGAGTACAAAATATTTACAAATTATGAGACCACCGAGAGAATTAGGACACAAATCCCAACAAAGAGAAGAGAAGGAGAAGAACCAGAGAGCCAACACAGAGAGAGAACTCTCTCTCTCATTTATTACGTGCATTAGAGAGAGAATAAGGGGTGAGGGAGTTATAACTCCCTCCCATTTATTTTTAATAAATTCAAATTCAAAACTTTGAATTTAGTGTGTATATATATATATATATATTAACCACTTAATATATATTTAAACGATATGTTATATCATATATAACATATAACATATAGTTAATACGATATCACATATAACATAAACTATAGTTTATTATTCTCTCAAATAATCTAAGATATTAATATGAATCAAATTCATATTAATTTTAACATATCGTTTTTATATGAATCACATTCATATTGAGTCATATTGAAATTATAACACATCTCAATAAAATATTTAAATTTAATATAAATTATATGCATATTAATTTTAACGTATAGTTCCTATATGAATAATATTCATATAATTAATATTTGAATCATATTCAAACATTTATTTCTCTCATTAAAATTATATATAAATTTAATATGAATCATATTCACATTAAATTTTAACATATAGATTTTATATGAATCATATTCATATAATTAATATTTGAATCATATTCAAATATTCATTTCTCTCCTAAAATTATATAATGTATCAATATACATGATTTAACTATATCTTATATAATTAATTTCTTTTAATTAATTTGACTAATTCAAATCACACCAAAATTAACTTGATTCTCATCAGTCCCCATTGAGCCAACGGAGGGACCTTATGGACCTATAGATTGAAACTTCAATGATACGAGATTAATTGATTGAACTATTTTAATCAAATTAATCAATATTCATTAACGGCCAGTCACTCCACTAAAGATCGACAGCTGAACTCTTCGTACTACAGATATATTTATGTGTCCATTGGATATAACCAATCACAGTACGTTGACCCTTCATAAATTGCTCATAAGTACAGCTGGGTCAAATTACCATTTTATCCCTATGGTTACATCTAACTTCTTAAGTACCACTGATCTCTGTAATGAACAATTAGTCATAGTCCAACTATGACCGAAGCCCTCTCGGGCCAAGAAAGGGTAAGACAACTCATTGTTTAAACCTCGGAATCAACCCTTCAAGGAGCAATTTATCTCCTTACCCTAACTATAGGTAAGGAGTGAATTCCTTCTTGTGTAGTTGTGTTCCCAGCTCCCCTTTTAGACCAAATACCTAAAATAGTAGGCTTATTACGTCGGTGAATCTGGTCACTCTCACCCATGCAAATCAAAGGGTTGCCCTCATAGACAACAATTCACAACTCACTTAGGATTAAAGTCAAGTCACCTTTGGTCATCCTAGTGAAATGTAAGTCTCTTCTAGTAACGACGTTATAAAGAGCGACTTAACGTTTCGTGGTCCGATCTTTATAAAAACGCTGTATAAGATACCTCCGCTCATATGTCTCAACAAGAACAATCAGGATCAGATCATTTGTAGTACTTTACAACAATTGTAACAACTATAAAGAGGGTCGTATAATTAATGTTACCAGGATAAGGCACCCAACCTTATCCATTTACTACAGACCATTTAGGTTATTACTTAAGCACGATCCACTTGTATGTCTCCACATACATGTTTAAATTATAACAGATAACCTTGGATTTTAGGTTAATGGATTATTGCATAAGTAATATAAAATCAATCAACCATTGATTCAACTAATATAAAACTATAAGGCTTTAGGGCATACACCCAACATGGACCTGAATAGTTCTTTAGACAGTGCGTTCCTAAAACCGCATACTATCACATTCTCTCACAATGCCACAAATCTCCTTTCAAATTTCACTTCGGAGGACAACGAACTACTACCAAAGTTCTTCAATGTAGGTATTACTGACCCACGTTGGTCAAAGAGGCCAAGGAATTTGTGGTAAACTGCGATAGATTTCAATGTACAAGGAACATTTCAAGTCGAAATGAAATGTCACTAACATTAATCCTTAAAGTCAAGCTGTTTGACTTATGGGGTATCGACTTCATGGGCCCATTTTCACCTTCATGCAGCCATAGTTACATTTTGGTTGCAGTGGATTATGTATCAAATGGGTGAAAGCAATTTTTTATGCTAGCAATGATGCGATGACAATATCCAAATTTCTTCATAAGCATATTTTCACACGCTTTGGTAACCCCTGGGCACTGATAGGTGATGAAGGTACACATATTCTCAATTGCATCATTAGTAAACTGCTAATCAAGTGTAATGTGCATCATAGGGTGGCAACAACATACCACCTGCAAACCAATGGACAGGCAAAATTTTTCAATCGAGATATTAAGTTGATCTTAGAGAAAGTTGTCAACGTCTCTTGAAAGGATCACTTGCAAAAGCTAGATGAGGCGTTGTGGGCATTCCAATAGTGCATAAAATGTCTTGGCATGTCCCCTTATGCACTTGTATTTGGGAAATCTTGCCACCTTCCACTGGAGTTGGAGCATAAAGGACATTGGGCCACAAAGAAGCTAAATTTTGAGCTAAACACAATTGTAAAATCAAGGAAGCTTTGACGAAAGGAGTTTGACGAGTGGAAGCTTTAGACCTACGAGAATGCAAAAATATACAAGCAGGAAAAAAAGTGTTGGCATGACCAATGATGCTCAATTTTATGAAGTGGAAATGTAGGTGATATGCGTTGATGAAATTGTGTTATGCACTCAAGTTTCCTCAGCAGAATCCAAGTGTAAATTCCACTGAGTTTCCTGATAAGTCCCGGGTCGAACTCATGGACTTGTGAAAATAAGTTTCATTGGTAATTTTTATGAAGAACTTTGTGGTAACCAGATAAATAAATAAGTTGTTGGGTTTGTTGTTTGCATTAATGAAAAATAAATAAATGCGGTGGAGTTTAAAAAGAGTTGATAAACAGGAAATGCGATGAGTATGCAGTGAACGGGTTGATAAAAGTTTCGGCTAACACTTCCTAGGATGCGTTCATGCTATGCAATCATGCAACATGCATACAACAGTAAACCATCTCCCGGTGCGAATGCCACGACTTCTAAAACTAGAATGCGATGATATATGCGAAAATTCTATAGGACCTACACATAAACCTCTATTCTTATTTATGCGATGACAGAATGACATACACACAAATAAGGCGACCACATAATATCATTCCCATCTCTAGGATGCATGTGATGCAGGTTGATAAACAGAGCTTATCTCTAGGTCCCCATCTCTTGTTCATGAAGTTCTAATCTTGCTCTCTTGAGTCCAGATTCTAACCTAGCTCTCTCGAGTCATTAGGTTCATTCTTTAGACTCTCTCTCAAGTAGCTCTAAAGGGTATTTAGCACAACATAAAACAAGACAATCGCAAGCAATGAACTTCCTAGGTCATGTTAGCTTAATTCTTCTCAACCCATTCGACTAATTTAGCTACTCATGCATGCTAAGAGAGTGAACAGATGTAGAAATAGAAATTCCATTGTATAAATATAAAGATGAAGTACAAAATAAAAATGCAAGTATAGAATAAAGGGCATGGTAGCAATCTCTTGCTATCTAGGCTTTTATACTGTTTTTCTACTTGTGCTCAAACGATAATCTCGCTCTCACGGGAGTCTGCCCGTTCTCTGCTTCTTCGCCTCAAGGTTCTCTCTTGAGTTTCCCTGAGCAATTTTCGGCATCACCATTCTTCCCTTGTTCCGCCTTAAAACAAAAGGAATATTATGAACGAAGACGTGCGAACTGAAGTATGAAATCTCTAACTGTTGAACCCCTTTTCTAAAGGATGCCCTTGGTATTTATAGAGCATCTAGGGTGAAAGGCGGCTTCTCTCTCATGATTGTACAGATGGGACTGCTTTAATTTTTGACTGATGCGTCGAATAATTGTCACCGAAAAGCTAAATGTACTTGTGATCGTTATTGGCTGTCAACTTAATTCGGATTCGACTGCCATCAACTTTCTTTCCCATCGTGATTAATTAGCCTCACACTCAGATGCGCCCACCATGTTGCGCTAACCAAGTTGCGGTGATCCTTCTCAGGCGAATATTTACGAACACGATCACTGCAAAGTCTTGCGGTGATGCTACGCTTAACTAATGATTTCCTATGATCGCAATTTCCACCTTGCATCATTGCGTATTCTGCACAAAAATACAAAAATAACTGTTCTAATGTGATGAACGCATGTGACCGAAATATTATGAAAATGGTGCTTAATGGACGTAATTTAACATGCTTTATCAACACAATCCAACATTGTTTAAGAACTCAGCACTATGATAACGTGCATTTCTGCTCGTTATCAACTAACACATCTGTAAGAAGGTTTTCTCCCCTGGCCAAAAAGTGCTTTTTTTTAACTCGAGGCTGAAATTGTTTCCAGGAAACTTGAAATCTAAATGGTCCGACCTTTTTGTCATCAAGAAGAAATTTCATCATGGCGTGGTGGAATTGACAAACGAGCATGGGTCAAATACGTATAAAGATAATGGCCAAAGAATTAAACCCTATTATGGAGGTGAAATTGATCACGAGAAAGTCTTCATTGACTTCGAAAAACTAAAATGAGGAAAAGCAATGATCACATCTTATCACGGACGCATTCTATCTTTTGTCTTTACTTTATCTTGTTTCTTTGCTTTGTTATTTATCTTTGTATCATTTGATTTTTTCTTTTGTGGAATTGGCTGCTTTATGAATCGATTGAAATGAA